>NW_027526203.1:472998875-473598875 GCF_048455015.1 Haemaphysalis longicornis | reverse complement strand
GCAGTGGCGGTCTTTCGGAAGAAAGTGGAGACCGACCACGCCCGTGTGCCGAAATTTCCGCGCACGTAAAAATTACCAGGTGCTCTGAATTAATCTGCAGCTCTCCAGTGCAGCGCACCGAGTGGCCCACTGCAGCTTTATGCAGTTGAAACCCGGGATTTTAAGGACTAAATGATGGAAGCTCAGATTAACCCGCAAGACTTGAAGGTAACCTTCACGACAATCACGACGGTTTCAGCCCACGATTGCAGCCGATTTGCTTCTTCGCTGCCGCAACGAGTTTTACTCCATCTTTGTCGCTACAACGGCGAAGAAGAAAATCGAAGACGCTGAATGAACGAACGGAACGCGCACACTTATAGGTACACTGAACTGAAGTTGTCAAGCTCCTGTTTTCGCTTGCACTGAGTAGAATGGCTACAAGAAACACACTTTCTATTGTTTTTCCGGGCGATAAGGCTGTATTTATTTTATAAAGACTGAAAGAAAAAAAACTACATGCGTGGTTTGCGGCGCCACACTAACAGAAGTGACGTCAATACAAGGTGCACCGTGATTGGACGATGCCCAAGATTAGAATTCAAACCCGTTTTGGTTTCGGTTCTGTGAAACAACATGCCTGGCATCCGACTTTATCATTGGACGGGCATTCTTGATACCTCAGTAATCGGCATACCACGTTTCTGCCATGTTGTCGGCTGTAAAAAGGGTCAGATAAGCACACCAACACGGCTACGAATCGAAACAATCCCTAGCCGAGGCGTACGCAGTGGATGAACGCCCTCCGCGTCACCATAGGCGCTCAAATGCGATCCGCAGTAGAAACACCACGCAAACGAGAACTCACCACCGCGTCAGTGTCAGTCTGCGCGCGTTTTGCGAACTCGCTTGTGAAGCAATGAACGTTGCAGCGCTAAAATGGTGAATTCAGCAGAGAAACCATTGCCCCAAAACAAATAAATCAACTTGAAAAAGCGCACTATCGGGGATTCAAACATGCAATTTGCAAAACGATACACCTGGTGCTCCAGACCACTCGGCCATTAGCCAGTGATGCAAGGCCGACAATATAATGTATATAATGTATACCCAGTTCACATTTTTTATTTACTTTTTTATTTATTTTTTATTTACTTTTTTTTATTTACTTTTAGCACTTCAAGTAGCTTAGATCAATAGTTTTTGTATAGAGATCGTGCAGTAAGCATCCCCCAAATTCCTACGATATCTCATGTCTAGCTACTGCATTCCTTTGACGGAAAAGCGTTCGCAGATGTGTGGTCGTGCTGCTGACCGCGGTGCTAGTTCACCCAGCTAACAAAGCGCTTCCCGAACCCTGGTTTTACGGTTCGCGATAAAAGTTTCGGCTGATTTTCATTCCAAAGTACCTATATTAACTTCGCTGACTATTCTCGCGCCTTCAATTGGCCTTAGATTTTTCTAATAGCGTACCAGTCCGTGCAGCCTCGCATGTGCGCTTGCCTGGAGAGACTTGGACTTGATACAGACTACAAACTAACAAACTAAAGGCCCATTATTCATGGCACAAACGTAGCGTGGCTTAGTTTCAATTGAGCGAACGAATTGCGACGATCCGCCGGCCGCCGTCCGACAACACGCTGGGCCGACTGATTCTTTATGAGGGTCGGCGACTCAGTTTTCTGCGTACAGCTGGACCGCTGGGTTTCCCTTTCCAGTAGCCGTACGAAGCTTCGCTTTAGAAGCTACGTGGGCTACCAATTTCCTATGCAAACACAAACCGGAAGAAGACGTACGCCACTATAATCACATGTCATGTTCGGACGGCTGTAGCACTTGTGATTAGACTACAATAGACATGTCGCTGAAACTGTAACCTTGAAATCACAGTACTTGTTAATGCGTCGTTGGAAAATGCTCCCTTGCACGTCTATTCCAATGATTAGCAAAAACAAAAATAATACATCTGCGCGTGCTTTAAGCTTAGATTTTTCCCTAACCTCGCCCCCAGGTGCCTTATAACGGGAAAAAGGAAAGCTTCTTATAGGCGCCTTAAGCTCTCATGAGAACGCCTTATGAATTGCGTGTGAGTACTTCTTTATACGTACCGTTTTTCGCCACTTCCGAACAGCTGTCCTACGGAATAGGTCAAGTTTGCTTTCTGAGTACGGAGTAAGACTCTAGATTTCCACCAACAAGCTTGTTGGTGGAAATCTGTTGATAGCTTAACCCGCGTATTTTATTGTTTCACCTAGGTGAAATTATAAAATACGCGAATTAAGCTGCCCAACGCAGCTATAAAGAGGGCATGGTGTCCATCGCCAAATTCCCCTACACCAGTGCACTTGGTCGATTTATTTTGGCGTAGCTCCTGAATCTAGGTGATGATGTCTGGCAACTCCCCGAAGACACTACCCCTAAACTTTTAGGGTTGCCATCAGGGGCAGGTTGGAATAAATTGTGTCCAGGTGGTAGCTGTTATCTTTTAAGTTCCCTCTGCTCTTCATCCACGAGCATTCCAATCTCCTTTGTCTCCTCACAGCTTCGTAGTTCTTTTTTCTACCGGAATAGCTGAGCCATGTTTCCTAGAGCAAAAAAAAAACGAAAAAAAAAAAAACACGCGAACACCAGAGAAGAATGCGGACGAGACAGACGCGGCATTCTTCTCGTGGTGCTCGCGTCTTCGTGGTGTTAGGAAACATCCCAGCGTGAATTTTCCGCAGTAATTACTTTCTGTGCATTACGTGTAAACTGTACGGCTACAGGAAGGAGGCCTTCGCCCTCGCGTGCACTTGGAGGATACTACCGCATCTCAAGAGAATTTGTCGAACAGTTGTCTTTCTTTCTGCAGCTAGAAGATCGATGCCCCCCCATTTTGGGTGCCCGTCTCGACAAAGCTCTTCGTTGTAGACCAACCAGCTCAAGCTTCAAAAAGCAAAGCATTACCCTTGCAGTTATCCGAAAGATTTTCCTCTCAGACATCGAACTTCTCGACCTTGGGGCATCTCTAGCGACCTTGGGCTGCATTCCCTCCTTCCATTTATTCGTGTTGGCCTGTTCTGCGTTATTTGTTTCTCATCATGGCTACCTTGAGGTTGTCCAGTGTTGTTCACACAAGTCGTACGTAGCCTTGAAGTTCAGCAACTGCGTAGTTGGCATCATGCTTCTCAAGCAACGCTTCTCGTCGGACTGAGGAAAAAAATCCCCGCATTTCCCCGAGGGGAAGAATGTGAAAGTGCGAATGCACGAGTTGAATTTGCGCGGTTCGGTAATGTTCGCGAAGGAGAGATCACACACACACACACACACACAACTACAAAGAAAGAAAGATGCATTTATTCACAGACACCTTTTTTTGTTGTCGTTGTACTTGATTGCTAGAGCGGATCTCAGCTTTGAAATTTCGTGTCAGTACTCCTTTAAGCGGGTGCATTAGCCCTTCTCAAACCCGATTCCTGGCCAATCCCCCACGTGGGTATGTGCCATGTCAGCGGCCAGGCAGCGCGCGCCCATCTCCCCCCGTTGCCAAGGAAGACGAGGAGATTCCTGGCCAATCCCCCACGTGGGTATGTGATGCGGACATCGTCGGTGGACGCGGGTTCAGGGTCGCTTAAGAAGTGCATTGCACTTAAAATATGCGATCCGCCTGAACGCCTTTTCGCACATCTAGAAAACCAGGCCGGGCCGCTGTCAACCCCGCTAGTCTATCGCTCAGAATGAAGAGACTCTCTGTTCTTCCAGCACTGGTGCTGCGGAGCATCCGGAGCAAAACGCGAGCGGGGTCGACACCCGACGCGAAATAGCAGCGTTCGTGGGAGATCATTTCTGTCGTGCCTATCGATGACCTTTGGGGAAACCGTTTGCTTATGTAACGCTAATTGGAGAGCTTGCAACGATCAATTTTTAAGCCCTGAGATTAGGCCCCCCGGAGCTTCGTACCCAACAAGAGTTCATAAGACAAGATTTCGAACTAGAACGCCCGGATATTGCATGGACGCGTTTAGTAGATCAAGGTTTGTAGTCGAGAAGCCCTGTAATTTAATGCGGGCCTCGCATTATTGCTGTTGCCCTACTCCTCTTTTTGAACGTCTGCGCGATTTCCTCAGGCAATTTCGAGTTGCTCATTAGCTGAGGCTTTTAGATGTCCTTATGTAAGATCAGATAACACAATCTCTACTTAAAGCAGCCTAAGTGGATAATGTACGGTTGTCGGAAGTGTGGATTAAAATGCTGTGAACAGTTTTTCAACATCCCAAGTATATAGCCATATGATCCCTTGGTGTGCTTGCGTCATGAAGAGGGAATGCAACTTAGTTTCTATTTGCTTTCCTTCTGTCGGCTCTTTAGTTTCCTTCATTAACTCCAAAGGCGAAATGTGACCGCTTGTTGTCGTTTTTGGCGTCAACGTGAATAGCGCCAAAATGGCCGCCGCCTCAAAAAGAAAACAAACAAAAACATAGTTGGGCTGGTGGGGATTTGAGGCCGGCTAGTGAGGGCAGCAGCCGGTTGCGCTAACCACAGTAGAGTGAACTTGAACACAGAGTGGTCCAAACGAGCTGCCAAAAATGAAGGAAAAACAGGGTAAAAAAGGTAATCCCCTGAAGTCTTGCGATGGTCTCGCCGCCATGCGGTGCTAAGTGGCAACTTGGTCTCCTAAGTGCATAGAGTTTCTTACTATATACTTAGTAAGAAAGTCTATGCCTACGTGGATTGTTTAAAAACAAACAAATAAACAAATCAATAGTTTTAAAGAAATCTAAAAATATAAACGAGCAAATATTTAAATAAATAAATAAACGCACTTCCTTGTTATTACTGCGAATCTGAACATGAATTCTCTGAACTCTTGCGATGGTGGCGCCGCCGTGCGCTTGCCTCCAAAACCTATCACATCGTCTGCTACATGAACTTCTGCGACTCGGAGCCCATGCATGGAAGATAATGCACCCTATGGCTTGAAGACAGCGCATAAACGTCAAAATCCGGGCGTGAAACGAGTAGTCCTCATGGCTAAAAAGTGCACCGGTAGTGCCACAGTTCGCCAAATATATGTTTCTTTTCTTAATCTACCCGCAATTTTTCCCATTTGGTGAAAAGCGCTGCCGATCTTCAGCCTAGCATCTGGCTGCATGAACACGCACTTATGAGGCGAAGGTTCAGCAAATGTGACGTCGCATAGAACAAAAGGATGTATATGTAGGCGTATATATGTATATGATGTATTTGGTGCTAAAAATATTGCGGTGCTATGTTTTTTTATTATCGAAAACTGGAAATTTGCCTGTGTTTGCCTTTTACAAGGAAGCATGAATATTGATTGCACTGTAAGAGTATGACTATTGCACGCCGTGCCGAACAGAAAATAAATGCTAAAGGTCAATATAGCAACCCTTAAGCGTAGCCTCCCAAGGCTTCGCGCTCATTAAAACAAAAGAACTAAAAAAGATATATAACACTACGGCGCTGGTGAGAACCGAACCTCGGTTTTTCTCGTTCTTGATTCGTTCGCGTTGTGAACGTGTTTCCGCACTTTTTTGGACCAACCTCTGGACCCTGCGACCATCGGACGGCGAGATATCGCCTTCTTTTGGTGACCGCCCCCGGAGACGCATCGCTAAGCCTAGGCGAGGCAGCGCCGACGCCGAGTCGCTCCCCGGCATGGAGAAACAGCTGGGTGCTAAGCCTGAAGGTGCAGCTGGCGCCGTGGCTGCCATCGCCTCTTCTCCTGAGCTATGCGCGGCCGGCGTTTCCATCCAACGTGTGGGTGCCACCGTGAAGATGGACACCGTAGTTGAAGGCGAAGCCATCTCTCCCACGGAAAATATTCGGACCCGACAGGATGGCTACCTCTCTACCGTAGAGCCTTCGGTCGCGCCCAGCAAAGTCGCCTTGGCACCCTCACCGCTACCGGTTCAGCCCACCAAGGTACGGCATCAGCATCCTCATCACCGTCCGCCGTGCCGTCCCGTACCGGCGCAACGTCCAAGAATCCGCCACCGCCGAAAACTGCGCCGAAATATCGACCGTCTCCCCTTTCTAAAGACGACATAAAAATTGTCATCCGCCCTCCAGATGGGCTCAACGTCGCCAATCACTCGGGGACTACCCTGTTCAACGCCCTACGCCAGGCTCTTACGCTTGAGGAGACGCGGGGACCACCTCATCGTGAACCTGGAGCAGAACCTTCTCGTCCTGAGCTCTCCGAACCCTGACAGAGCGGAAAAGTACGCTCACATGACCTGCCTCGCCTTGGAAGACGCAGTGTTTTCCGCTCGTGGCTACATTGCTTGCCTAGAGAACACTGTCAAGGGAGTGATCCGCGGCATCCCGTCTAACCACTCGGCCGCAGACATCCACGCTGCAACCCCACCGCTCTGCAGGCTCATCCGATGGGCCAGACCAACACAGTGCTCGTCTCTTTTGTGGGCAGCCAGGTACCCCACTACATCGACTACCAGGGAACCATCACTCGGCGCTACATCCACATGCAAAAACACAAGGTTTGCTCGGCCTGTGGCAAGCTGGGCCATCGAGCCGACATGTGCCTGTGTACTGACAGAGCTTACTGCACTTCCTGCGGCCTGGTAAACCCCATGGAAGAGCATGAGTGCATCATCAAGCGCGCACTCTGGGGCCTAGCTCATCCAAATGGAGATGCAGTCTGCCAGCAGAGGTACCGCACCCCCTTCGTTCTTCGACAGCGACAGCAACGGTGGGCCCGCAGCCGCAGCCGCAAGCGCAAGGACAACCCCCACCACAGCCGTGATCGAACTGGCTCCTTCCCAAGGCTCCCAAGTCACTCATATGCGTCTGACAGCAAGCCTACCACCCCGTCGACTGTGCAGCGGCGTCGATCCCGGTCGAAGTCCAAGGGCCGTGGTTCCCAGCCGCCCCCTCCGGCAACGAGTGCATCCAGTGACTTGCGACCGTCTTCTCAGATGAGCTGGGCAGCAGTGGCCTCCCCTAACCGCGAGCAGCCTTCCCGCTCCCCTGCTTTGCCAGTCCGTCCTGCCTCATCTAACCCACCCCCTCCGCCAGCCCCTCGTAACTCGCTACTTGCCTACCTTCGCACCTTGGTAAAGAGTGTGGTCGCCACTCAACGTCAGCTTCAGGCCGACGTAAAACAACTGCAGCAGGCCATTCGTACTCCCCCCCCCCCCAGGGCTTGTCTCAACTCACTGATCCCCGGGTAATGAGCGCCTCTCAGCCTACGCCCCGCACCTTAAACGTCGATCTGGTGACACCAACACTGAAACCTACTCAACGGTTTCCGATGTTAGGGCTCTTGAGGAAAAATTCGACGCTGCCAACACTGCCCGTTGTAAGTAATTGACGGCGTTCGTCAGTCAGTTCGCGGGCGGTAAAGCATCCGTTGCCACCCTGAACACGCAGTTAGCCAAAGTCCTTCCCAAAGACGCACCTGTCCGCACCAAAGCCGCAGCCCCCGGCCCAATGCGTCCCACTCCGTGCATTCGCATTCCGGTCACCTTAGTTTCTGTTAATAATGGCGACTCTTCTGCAGTCTCATCTTCCCCGGCTACCCACCCCCGGCCTGCAAGCCTGTTTAGGGTCTCGCAGTGGAATCGTCGTGGGTTTCCGTCGAAGCACGGCAATCTCCAACATCTTAATCACCTGCGCCACCAGTCCCTCCCAACGCCTGACGTCGTTGCCCTGCAAGAGACAGAGGTCCCTGCAAAGTTACCCGGCTATCGAGCTTTTCACCGTCAAGTAACAGAAACAGATGCCCCTGCATGGAGAGGTGTGACTATCCTGGTGTGACGTAACATCCCGGCATGCCAAGAAAACCTCATCGCTTTGGTTTTTATCGAAATCTTACCTGCCCCAGGAAGAAGAAGCAAAAAGGACTCCACATACTGAACATGTATAGTGCCGTCAAACAATCGCAGAATCTCACGTTACTTCAGCAGAAGGCCTGGTCCTACGCCAGGGGCCAGCCACTGCTTATTGCCGGCGATTTCAATGCCCCGCCCCCTGAATGGGATTATCCGCATGTGTCACAAAATGCCGTGCGGTGCTCTCTACGATCCTCTCACATCAGATGCGCCTCATCACGTTGCCGGCACACCCTACGCGGCACACCCGACGCGGCAAGGGAACAGCGCCCAGAGCGACACCAGTCCTGATCTGACCCTCACACATAACATCGCCAACTCAGTCTGGCGCAACACTGGTCATGATTTGAGAAGTGACCACTATGTTGTTGAAACCCTCATTCAAGAGGGAACTCCACTACAAAGCACCTGTTCCCACAAGTTGATTGACTGGGATATCTTCCGATCCTTCTGCCATGCAAACTTACCTGACCGCTTCAAAGATTTGGATGACTGGACTGCCACACTCCTCGAACAACGTGACGGTGCAACCAAAACTGCCCCTGAACAGGCTCACCTTGATCTGGTTGATTCTCGTCTCCTACACTTATGGGAAGCCAAGGAGGGCCTTGCGCGCCGACTCCAGAGGCAGAAGCACAACCGCCCCCTCCGTCTCCGCCTGGCTAAGCTCAACCAGAACATTAGCAGGCATGCAACAGACTTGACAAACCAGCATTGGAGTGCCCTTTGTGACCGCATGGAGGGAAACATGAATGTTCCGCACACCTGGAATATTCTCCGTGGCCTGCTAAATCCGGAGAAGAAAAGAGAGCACACCAAGAATGAGATGGTCACCCTCCTCCACAAGTCACCGGGTTCCGAGCAGGAGCTTCTCTGACAGCTTCAGGAGCTCTATATTCCGTCCGCTGCCTCCGTTCCTCCCCCAGATTACACCGGCGGCCCCAACGAGACCTTAGATCACCCCATCACGGTTGCCTAAGTAAGGGCTGCTCTCACTCGTGTCAACGTTCGGTCAGCCCCGGGTCCTGACAGCATCACCAGCAAGCTTCTTCGGAATCTCAATGGAGCCGCTGAGGAGGCGCTCACACTACATTAACACAGTGTGGTCGTCGGGCCGTCTTCCCGCATCCTGGAAAACAGCAAAGGTCTCGCGTATCTCCCAAACCGGGCAAGAAATTGGCTATAGCGCATCTCAGACCTATTTCCTAAACCTCTTGTCTGGGCAAGTTACTTGAGCACGTCATCCTGGCCCGTCTGCAAGCCTATATGGATGATCAGGGTCTGTTTCCTCACACCATTCTGGGCTTTCGTCCTAAACTGTCTGCCCAAGATGTTATGCTGCAGATTCAGCATCAAATTTTGTATAACCCCCTTATCTCCCGGCAAGACACTAAAGTAATCATGGGCCTCGATTTGACCAAGGCATTTGATAATGTCGCTTATCAACATATACTAACGGGGCAAACCAACTTCGCGTGGGACCCCGCACCTACCAGTAGATTCAATTTTTTTGCTGGTCGCACTGCATACTTCTCGGTTCATGGCCTTGAATCGCACTCTATGTCCTTGGGCAGTAACGGCACACCTCAGGAGTCAGTCATTTCCCCTTTTCTGTTCAACGTGGCTATGCTCCAGCTCCCTCCCCTCTTGGAACGCATCCAAGGCCTGCACCACACCATATACGCGGATGACATCACCGTTTCGACCACTGGGGGCAGCGATGGTGACATTCAAGACCGCCTTCAGCAAGCTGCCAACATCATCGCCACTTACGCCCGAACGGGGACTCAGCTGCTCACCACAAAAGTCTAAGCTCTTCTACCACTCGAGAAAACGTCGCCATCGTGATACCTGTGCCCCTGATGTTCAGGTCACGCTACAAGGCAACCTCATTCCGCACGTGCCCTCCATACGCATTCTCAGAATCCGAATAAAAAAAAATGGGGCTAACACCGAAATTATCCGCAACCTCGAAAGCACATCCCACCAGATTGGCAGACTTATCGCCCGCATAGCAAACCGCAACCATGGCCTCAAAGAAGCGAACCTCCTTCGCTTGGTGCAAGCATTCATTACCAGTCGCATCACCAGTCGCATTCGTTACCAGTCGCATCAAAGACGCACTAACGTCTTTCAAAATTCATTCTTTCCGCGGACTATACGCGAGTGGAACCGATTACCAGCAAGCTTCTACCACTGCATCCTTTATGCGCATGCTTACGGAAACATCGGCGTGCGCGCATGCTTAAGTTTTCTTGCTCATATGTGTTTCCTGGCAGGGTTCATGAACATTTATTGTTACGCTTTTACGCTTTTTTTCTCTAATTGTGATAGCTCCTTTATGCGCAGTGCAATTACGTGTTTATATATGACTTCTGTAGTTTTTTCCACCCATTGCATGCGCTTGCCTGCTATTGTTGGCAGCATTGTTCTACTATTTTTTTTTCGTTACCTGTGCACCATCACATAACGTGCTTTCGTATACGCAACGCGCATGTCCCGCGGCCTTTTTCTCAAGGGCACATGTTTGCAATGCCGTGTTATACCCGGCCGTCCTGTACGTGGCCAGAGTATCGACCATCGATGCAGGCTCAGTGGCCAAGCTACACCGGCTGTTCGCAGTATTCCTCTGGCGATCCACCTACGAGCCTATGCGTCGCACGAACATTTTCTGGAGTCCGGAAGCGGGTGGCCTCGGGCTTGTTAACGTGGAGCTCAAGCTGACAGTGCAACGTTTTTTGTTCTTCCGGGATCGTCGTGACGGTTTCCTTCGGGCTGCTCTGCAAAACGTAGGCTCCGCACATTTGGCCCCTTGGCTGCGAACAACAGCGGAGTTTACACATAGTAACCGGGCAACGGGCTTTTACAAAGAAGTGGCCGCAGCGGTGGCCCTCTTGCAGGGACTGTTCTCTTGGGAGTACCTGTGCGCAGTGGCCCCGAAGAAGTTGTACTGGGACCTGGTGGAACAGATCCTTCCACCCCCCATGTATCGCTCACCACCTCTAGGGTGCATGAAAAGTGACGTCCTCCGGCGAGTTCGGAAGCTCCCCATTCCTTTCTGGTTCGAAGGATTTCTTCTTCCACTTTCACACAGGGGTTCTACCCACTAAGGCAAGACAGGGGGAGAGGGGCTTCTTTCTACCTGGAGGGACCAACTGCTTGTTGTGTGGAAGGAGGGAGACAGCAGAGCACGTCTTTTTGGTGTGCAACGCGGCGTCGTATTTCTGGGACGAGCTGCAGTGCTCTTTCGACACGTACTGGCAGCTCACCTGGATGAACTTGAGGTTCTTGGAGGCGGCCTCGGAGCACCCGCTCCTCCGTGACTGCGTCCACGTCTAGGTCTCCACTCGCTATGGAGGGTGAGAGTTGACGTGGTTGAATGTGCCGAAAATCCGCGGCCGGCGTGGAGGCACTTTGTACAGAAGGCGCAGTGGGCAGTGGCCGCCCTTGACGGGCCCAATTCAGACACTGAGCTTCGCGATTCACTGGCGCGGGGCTCACGAGCCCTCATGGAGTTTAAGGTAGAGCAGCAAAGGGGATGGGACTTGATCTGAGGGCCGGAAGCGGGACAGCACCATGGGCCACTGCTGTCCACTAACGACTTCTACGCCCAACCCTTTGCCCCTACTTCATTACCGTATACTGTAAACAAATGACGCCATCGCCCATTTGTAAGTGTTTCTAATAGGAACCACGCCAGCACTACGTGGCTTTGCTGGCACTGCCTTCGAATGGTTTCCACTTCTCTGGCGAAACACGCTGAATCTTGTCTTGGCTTGTTCAGTTCCGAACGCGATTATTTGTCTGTGTGAGCAAAGGATGTTACACTGTTCTCTGAAACCTCAGTAACCACTTCATCTGGCCCTGTATGTATATTTGTAAATAAAGTTACTGTCACAAAAAAGAAAAACCGTCCTGTGGCCGAGTGGTCTGGGGCGCTAGATATGTCGCCGCAAGTGTTTTGCAAGTCACGAGTTCGAGTCCCCGCGGGTAGGTGCTTTTTTTTTGTAAGTTAACTTTTTCGTTTTATGCCGATGTTTTCTACATTGAGTTCACCTTTTTTTGGGCCGCAACGTTCATGGCTCAACGAACTAGTTCACAGAACGCGCGCAGGCTGGCACTGGCACGCTAACGAGTTCTCGTTGGCGTGCTGTTGCCATAAGCACCGACTGCTTGCGGGCAGTGGGCACAGGCCAGAATGAACAGACCCTTGGCCTGGTGCGAACACGCTTTTTACGGTACAGGCATGAGTGAGGCAAGCTCCAAATATGGGGGAAAAGCGCATGACATTTGGGCGTCTGCGGGTACGCGGAGGGCGTCCATGCACTGCGTAGGCCTCGGCTAGTGAATGCTACGATTCCAAGCCGTCCTGGGAGGCTTATCTTTATGCATTTTTACAGCTGACAACATGACAGAAGCGCGGTACGATGATTACTGAGTTATTGAGAATGCCCATCTAACAACGCCACCGGTTGTGTTTACAGAACAGAAACCGAAACCGAAACTTGTTTGGTCGCTCACCTTGGGCATCGTCCAATCACGGTGCCCGCTCCTCCCAACGTCACAGCTTTAGTTGGTGCGGCCGCCGCAAACCGCGCATGGTAGTTTTTCTTCTTTCGCGCTTTGTAAAATTACCGATTTGTCAACCGGATAAACGATGAAAAGTGTGCTAATTTGAGCCAGTCTACGCAGTGCAAGCAAAAACGGGAGCTTGACAAATTCACTTCAGTGTCCCTTTAAGCGCTGGACGATCGGTACACGCGATTCGCATGCGACTGATCGTTACGACTGTCGCCACGACTTGTCGTACGCGTGAATTTGAGACACATGACCCGATGCGCGTGTACGATGCGTCGTCGGCGTCGCTCCGCCCACTGTTTTAAATGCGAATGCATTTCTTAGTCGGGGGTTGTCGTGCGTTGGCCGGCGTGCGCCTAGCAACAGCTGTGGTGCGCCTAGCAACCGGAGCACATGGTAGCTCGGGCGGGAGTAGCGGAGGGCAAGGGGAGAGGAGGAGCGCGCTCGGCGTGTGAGGGCGCTCGCATCGCGGAGCTCGGCGGAGAGAGCTCGCGCGCGGGGCGGGCGTGTTGCGCGGGTCTCTCTATCCTCTCCGCGTACCCTCTCTCCGCTCGCTGCGCTCGGAAAAATATATATAAATGCAGTGGAGCGCGCGCCTCTCTCCGTGACTGCTTGCCGCAGCGCACTCATCGGTGCACCCAATGCATTCGCATTTCCGCACGATCCCCTTCGGGGAGGTGGGGGGAGTTTTTGCTCTATGGTCAACTACGACGATCGCTGAGATGAATTTGTAGATTCCGCGCATTTGATCGCAAGAAATGGATAAAGCAGGCAATCGTGAAGCGTTTTCTGCCTTCGGAAACAGTCCGCGCACACGCCGGCCGCGCCTGCGAGCTCGGCACACTCAGCGGCTCGAACCGGCGCAGACCACGGTAGCAACCGCTTGTCGCTGCTCTTCTGAATCAATCTCATCGTTAAAATGAAGTTCCACATGTGAGAAAGTATGTGTTAGTGTGGTGAAAAATTGCAATCGTGAAGCGTTTTCTGCCTTCGGAAACAGTCCGGGCACACGCCGGCCGCGCCTGCCATCTCGGCACACTCAGCGGCTCGAACCGGCGCAGACCACGGTAGCAACCGCTTGTCGCTGCTCTTCTGAATCAATTTGATCGTTAAAATGAAGCTACACATGCGAGAAAGTAGGTGTTAGTGTGGTGAAAAATTATGCTATGGATTGTTGTCAGGGCTTACTTTAAAAGCGGCGATCAGATATCTGCCGCGATGCAAGCCTACGCTGACCGGCCGCCGCGGCGCGCGGAGCGCGGTGCGCCGACCGGCCGAGAGATGGCAATACCTGCTCGGAAGCATCGAAACAGGCTACGCAGATGTCTTGGTCACCGATCGCTCAAACGGCAGTTATAGCCTAAATAAAGTTCCACAAGCGAGAAAGGGGATGATAGTGTGGTGAAAAGTTGTGTTACGGATTGTCATTCGCAGCTGCACAGATAGCGGCGATCAAATATCCGCTAAGATGCTAAGCCTAAAGTTCCCATCACCCGAGCCGGCCTGAGCGCCCGAGCAACGCAAGCCGGTTGCGGGCTCATCGGCCTCTCATTGGCTGTGGCCTCACGACGATCTCAACGACGGCACGACTGCATCTGGCTTGCCAGTCGCGCGTCGTGAGCCTCCTCCGACCAGCGGTCCTAACGATCAGTCGCATGTGAATCGCGTGCACTAGTCGTACATGTGTCCAGCGCTTTAAGCACTACCGCCTTAGTCGGACGCACTTCCCTGGCCCCGCTCCCACCTTAAAGGAGCCATGAAGAGAAAACAAAAGTTTGTTTTAATCGAAAGATTAGGTGTTTCGTAGTACCCCAAGCGCTTTCCCGGAAGCAAATGATGCTTTATTGACTGAGAAATAAGGCAATTTAAGCCAAAATTTTAAATCTCCCGTTAAAATTGAACATTCCGTGACGTGTACAATGGCGTCATAGAGCCGGTCCATGAAACAGATACTTAGTATGTCGACTCCATATAGCACCTACACGCGAGAGTCGATCGAGACGGCGGCCATTTTAAAAATACTAGTAAAACCTAGTGCACCCGCAGCCCTAGTCATGAAATCGCCTGATCCGGAGAACAAAACTCTCGCCGAGGAGCTCGGGCTTGCATTTAACAATCTCACACCACTAAAACGCTCAATGCTTCTAAGTGCACGAGCGGCAAGAGTTGTGGGGTACGTGGTGGACGGGAAAGCGACCATTCCGCGATAGCCACAACAGACGAACGCCCAGCCGTCGGCACCGCTGCCTCGTCAGCCCCGTCGCGACGGACGAATATAGACTGGTACGTATGTGCCGTATTTTGATTACGGTTAATAATAGTTCACTTTCAGTAGCAGTATCACTTATGCCAGTTGGCCGGTGTCGTGTATGGAAAGCCGTTCGCGCGAGCTCTCTGCTTCGACCAGAAAGATACGAGCGTCAATGCGCGGTGTTTACGGCATTTTTTTCCCCAAGGTCAGAGCGATTTGACGAAGTCGGCGACGACCGCCAGCATGTCCCAGGAGTGAGCTAACGTAAGGGTCCCTGCCGTAATCACTTCCTCGGAAATGAAGCGAGCACACTCGTACTTCCTTTAGCTCTCTTTCTCCTCCGTTTGCAAAGTTCACAAAACGTAGCCACTTGCTTCGCCTAGGTTCGTCGTTGGGCAGCACATGAAAGGAGATCTCCTCACCGGCGGGGATGTCGCACTCCCTCGACGATTTGCCCGTACTACGTACTACATGGGCATTTGAAAACGCAGCAACGAAATTTTATTGTAAAGTACTCGAACAAACTGAAGTTTTCAGTGGTTGTAAACTGGAAACGAGCTCGTAACGACAGCAGCAAGCCAACACCATTAGAAACTTACGCGACGACTGGCACTATCTCGTCGCTTCTTGCTGTTCCTTACTCCCCTCGTTTCTATTTTTACCTTTGCTGGTTGGCGATATGACGGCCAACCTCCTGTGAAGGGATTACGATACGAAGCAAGGTCGCGGCTGTGCGTGCTGGAACGGTTCGTTGGCCCCGAAGAGCCTCAAACCCGAAAATTCGTCTGCGCGACGGCGAGATGTCGAGCTCGGCCGGCGCTAGTTTCGTATGCATTGGCGCACACGCTTGCGTGTTTGTTCGGACCTTCAACCGTTTACTCCACCGTTCTTTGTCATAAAAAGAATGTGCAGTATGTTTCACGGGCATTTAGCTCGCTATGCAAACTGTAAGCCCTGCCTAACATGCGTTTGCTTTTGCCGGCCTCCGCCAATCGCAGAGCATTCCCAAGTGACATCACAGGTTCTGTTGCGGAAAATGAGCTGGTGGGTCGCATGGTCATTTCCTTTTTTCCTAATTATGTAGCTTATTTGAGCGAAGTTTGCGTAATAAGTGGTGTCGTTATGGTTCTAACGAGGCAATCTTTCGAATGAACCAAACTTGTGTTTTCTCTTCATGGCTCCTTTAAAGCGCAGGCAGTCTGTTCAGTGGCGTAGACTGCAGACGAACACCTTCCCGCATCCCGCATTGTGCTACCTCCACTTCCCCACGGGGTACTGCCACACGTGCACGTGGTGCGGCGCGCCTTTCGCTTCCCTTCACCACATTGTGGGCTCGTGTTCCTTCAAACCACCCTGTCCCTGCCCCACCCTGTCCCTGCTCCTTCTCACCACGCTAGAGCAATGGCAGGCTACACTGCTCAGCTCCGACCCACAAGTGCAATAGTGCGTGATCCAGCTGGCCGAACTCGCCGCTAGGGCCCACGGGCTCCTGGCCGTCGACTAGGGGACTGTAGTGTCCTGGTGCTCCCAGCCATTTCCTGTTTCTAGACAGCTTTAGATAAATAAAGTTTTTACCACCACCACCACCACAGCGCGAACCCGGCACTGTGTCAGAAAGGGACAACAATTGGCCTGAGGCATGCCCCGGGCCTCGCGGAGAAGAGCTTCCTCTGTGAAGCCTGCCTGTATAGGTGATTCACGCCAATCGACGAACAAATGAAAGGGGAGTAAAAGGCACCGACACTATGCAGCAGTGGTGAGATAGAGCGAGAGAGATAGAAATAAATTATTTACCTTATCGGTCCATCGGGGCGACTGGATTGACTCATCGGTGGGTCTCGCCGCAGTTTTGCCGGACTGGCTTGGGCCGATGGTCTTTTAGGCAGGGGGTCTACCATCGATAGCTGGCTGCACTAAAGCGTGGCCGATTCAGTCATCCACTCCCTGCGAATTTATCTTTCATCTATCTCGGAGCAGAGCCGCAGCACGTAATCGTCATAGACCTGTACGTGGCACACCTCACAAGTTGGTCGGGAACTGTTCATAAGGCCTTCGAAGATGTGTACAGTCAAAGCTCGTTTGTTCCAACTTCAATAATTCACATTTATGGATAATTAGAACTGTAATACTTGGCCTCGACAAGATTACAAAGAAGTCTATGTATAAAGAAGAGCTTTAATTCGATGATTGATTGATTTAAGGGTTTAACGCACCGACGTAGCGCAGGCGATGGGGCGCGCCGTAGTGGAGGGCTCGGGATTAATTTTGACCATCTGGGAATCTTTAACATGCACCGACATCTCGCGCACACGGGCGTTTTTACTTTTCGCCTCCATCAGAAAAGCGGCCGCCGCGGCCGGGAATCGAACCCGCGACCTCGTGCTCAGCAGCACAACGCCTTAGCCACCGAGCCACGGCGGTGGGTGACCTTTAATTCGAACCAGAGTGTGGTCCGCCACGGATAATTTGGACTACGCGCCACCGTGCCGATATGCCTTTTGCTTCTGCCCTGCTCGCATTCTAGTATTATCCTGGCCTGCGCGTATCCTTCTGCCTGGAGATTCATCTTGGTAGCAGATAATGATCCAGATCGAGTTTTTATTATCGGCGAAGCGATGGTTAAAGATAGATGTTAACCTTTTGTTCGACCCTGTCAATAAGAATACAGTTTGTTGTGCGTGTGCTTCCAAACTGCACAAGCATACTGAAGCTGCGGGCGACAAATCGTAGCCTAGAGCTGGAGAAAGGAATTCAGCTCCTTGAACTGATTCGACATCTGGCACACAGCGCCAAGAGATCAAAAAGCCCCACGACTAATTAACTGGATATGCGGCGGCGAGAAGCTCAGCTTTCTGTCAAAATTGACACCGAGGTGTTTAACCTCCACAACACGTAGTAGCATCACTATTAATATTATAAGAGAACAGATGTTTCCAATTGTTACTGTGTATTTCATTACCTTAGTTTTGAATGTATTTATAAGACGTGTTGCAAGCGCACCATTACGATAATGACGACATTGTTCACTGGAGAGCCGTACAGCTTGCAGTGTTCGAAGCGAATTTAAATACCTTCACATCATCGGCCTATAAGAGAAAATTTTAATCCTGAAGTACTTGCGCAACATCATTTATAAAGATTGAAACAGAAGTGGCCTGCAAAAAATGCCGCAATGGGCTTCGGAAAAAGAGTTGGAAAAACTATTTCTAGCTTGGATACACAAAATATAAAAATTCCCGCGCCTTTCCGCGAGGGGAACACGAGTAAATGCAGAGCATTGGGGGTCGTTAACGCCGCGTAAAGTCGCGTTAGGGTGGGTAGTTGGGTTCGTAGTTGCGTTGGTGTTGGTTTATGGTAGAGAGAGGAGAGTAAAGTCGCGTTAGGGTGGAGCGAGCGTCAACCAAGGAAGGAAGGAGCAACGCAGTGACTGAAGCACGAGCGACTGCTAGCCGCTTTATATTTGCAGCGCGCGTAGTAGAGGGAGAGCAGTACGGGGGGGAGAGCGCGCATGCGCAAGCAGCGCGCGCCCTTCCACGCCCCACCGCGCTGCTATCACGCACCTGTTACGCCGAGACCGCGACGGAGCGAACGGGCTGACTACGACGCATGCGCGCGCCAGCTGCTGTTGAGAGAGAGGAGGGAAGGAGGAGAGGCGCACCTGCTGCGGACGCGGAGCTGTGGACGCCGCCCGACGCAGGAAGAGGCGAGGCTAAGAAATGCTCTGCATTTAAAATTGGCGCAGCTTGCACTAGGGGTGCAAGGCTGGAGTAACTGCAGAGCGGGCGGCCCTTTTCCGGACGACGTTGCTATTCACGAGCCTTTATAACATGTGTTGCGCAGTGACGTCACGGCTCGACGGGCGCCAGTGAGGTGAGGCGGAGCCGCGCCTAGGCTCCGAAAGAGAGCGCTAAGCTATGCATAGCCGCTCTAGGTTTCGCTAGGCAACGCAAGGGGACGTCATCGCCTCGCGATTTTTTTTTTTTTTTTGTGCGACGGACGGATAACACTCGGTCTAAAGAGCGCTGCTGTTAAAAGGAAAGAGGATTTCAAACTTCAGCGCTGCGGGCGCGAAAGTATCGGCAATCGCCTGCCCTCCATTTCCTACCTAAGCTTTCCTCCGTATGTATACACTGCACGGAAGCTCACTGAGAAGCACAAAAGATATATAGCTCAGTCTCCCAGTTGCATAATTCGCGCCAGAATGCGGTTGCACTCTTCGCGTAATGCGTGCTTCGTGTAAGGGTTGATTGGTTGGTCAAATATATTGTAAAGAGCCAATCGTGGATTCAAAAGCTGTTCTGACCGCTCCTGCTCCCCCCTCCCCCAACGTTGTCTACTCTCTTTGTGGAACGCATTGTTCAGACGAAGATTCTCGCGGCATGGCATGTCGCCGCCCTCCCTCTCCCGTTTAAAGTATGCAGAATCATGGCCTAAGCCTTGCGCGAGCGCCTGGCCGTAGGCAGCGGACAGTGCCCTGAGGGCGACTCGGAGCTCCCGACACCCCGCTCCACTTTCGTCAGATACGTGCAACATTGTGTCGGTCCCCGCGCGCCGGCACGTTCGGGCGCGCTACTTTTTTTTAGCTTCCTGTGCATTATATTAGTGTCGGTGACCATGAAAGCCGCCGGGTCCGGTGCGATTCCAGTCTGTTGATCCTTCGGGCCTGCCCAGAAAAGGGTGGATACGTAAATAAACATGGATGTTTTGCCGTTTGGAATGTAGAGAAGAGTCAGCAGGCGTACAGCACGTTATCGAGCGATGCTGAGAGGGGAACAGACAAGGGAAAACAACAGCACTGGTGTTCTTCCTTGTGTTATTCCCCCTTGAGGCTAGCCAAGGCACAGTATTCCCGTAAACAACTATGGGGATATTGCGCTGCTACTTTAGCGGCACAGGCAGCGTCTCCTGAAAGCCACAGCGGCATATTTTGCTTGTTCTGGACCAGCGAGGTCAGCCGCAGCCAGAGGCCGGGGTATCGCAAAACGGGGCCTTTGCGGACAAAAAAAAAATAATTTTGCCTAGTGTTATGTTTGCAGATGGCTCAACAGTTAAAGAAAAACAAGGCTGGAACATCGTCGAAGAATAAATTATATTTGTTTCCATGCGAATCTCTTTAAAGAGAGCGCAGACTGCACTCCGAGAAACCATCTGATCGCCTCAGCCTCAACGGTTCGTTCCAGCATTTCTTCGTAAATAGCGTTTGTCGCAGCATATGTTGAATCTACACTTGCGTGGCTGCCCGCACACGCAGGAACGTCAGCAAAACCGCATTTCGCATCGCGAATTTACGCGTGCATTTTTTCAAGAGACGTGTGCACCCATTTCGATGTTCGGCAGCTTCAATGGCGCTCGGCGTGCTAACATTTAAATAATAGTTTTATCTGCTGCTGTGTGCCCTGCGTTGGACACACAGATGGCTTTTCCCACGCACGTGGCAGCACCGTGTGCAGTTTGGGCTCGGCGCTCGTGGCTGTTCATGTTAACAGACACCGTCGCCGTGGGTTAGCCCGAGCCGCGACAGACACACGGGTAGCAGTTTCGTAAAACAAAAGCTCGTTGGGGTCGGCCACAAGTGCTGAAACAAAACAAAGGATTATGTAGGAGAAATATAAACAAAATGCCAGAAATTTTCACAATTGTACGTCTACTGTGGATGGATTCCTACGCCCTCTTCTGTTCATCATGAGGCTTTTAATTGCAGCCAGATTGTTGCTTTTCTAATTTTTTTCGTGTTTCTGCTTTGTTTTTCTGGTTGATGTTATTTTGGAATGAATAAACAGGTGAGTGCGACGAATTGGTTTTTTTTTTGCTTCATCAGTTCATTTATAGCTTTGTATTTTTAGTTTTTCTTATACAAATAACATGAATTTACGCTATTACACGACGAATGCGAGGCGTTTAGCATTTGGTATGTTTTAATAATTTATTGTATTTTTCGGTTTGTATCTCCGGGATTTTATATTGTTTTAATTAACCGTACACGTTTTGATGCACTTTTTGACACAAGGTACATTTTTGATGTAGTAAGTTCATTTTTATTCTTCTTTTGAATTTTTATTTTCTTTCGACAAATGGTATACAGTCCCACCATTACCACTGAACGTCTTAATTTCTATCTCCCATTGTGCGTTATTGTGTAAATGCGAGGCATTACACAGATTGTGCTCCGGGGTTCTTGGTAAAAAATGCTGACGCATTAAAATTTATATTCCATATTTTTCGCTTTCCTCCAGCCGCACTTGTATTTTAAACTATTAATTTGAATCACGCCATTTCTCAGGGCCATACAGACGGTTGTGTTTCGATCTGAATTTCATCATTGATGCCGAAGACGTGGTTGGCGTCTAGTTTTTTTTTTTTTTTTCCGCACGTGCAATAGCCTTTATTTTTTTCAGTATTTCTCAGGGCTTCAGTACTAATCGGTCTCGTGGACGAAATGCCTGAAGTCGTCAGAGCCACTATGTACGCTGACGATATCTGCATCTGGACTTCTGGTGTAACTCGACCGCAGCTGCGAGCCCGTTTACAGCGAGCCGCAACAACGACGTCTCGGTACTTGTGCCGTCAAGGTCTGAGTAAGTGTTGTACGAAACGGAGTTCCAAGGAACGGTGTTCCTGGAACTAGTTCCTCTTTAGAGGAACGGAGGAACGCCACCGTTCCATTAAGGGCATGCAGTTAACTCGTTAGGTTTATGAACGAACGGCAGAAACGGCGTTCCCGCCGTTCCTGCTGGTACACCGCTATGATTTGGCTGTTTTTGATGCCAAGGCTCGAGTACAAAAATCCACAAGTAGCTATAGTTCATCTCACAAGCTACATGCAGCACTGTGGAGGCTACATTGTTGTCCCCCTCAGGCCGCCTAACTCACCGCGAAGGAAGCGACAAAAGGCGCCGGGGCCATGCGGTGCCACTTGCCGAGAGGGGAGAAGGGAGTGTCCTTTCAGGACCCCCTTCACGGCGGATTAGGCGCCCTCGGTGGGCGCACTATTGATAACAATGTAGCCTCCACAGTGCTGCATGCAGCTTATGAGATGAACTATAGTGTGTTTCTCTTTCTATAAGCTGGCCAATCTGTCCGCCCTACAGCGGAACGTGCTCACTCGAATGTCAAAGGCAGAAGAATAACCATGCAGCAGGCCGCAGCTTGTGCTAGCTTTAATGCCGGTTTAGCTTACGCGGCGGCGTTCAACGGGTGAATAGCACAGCCACGAGAATGCTTTTCACCTTTCATAGTTTGTCTGGGGAGGCCAGGATGCACGTCTGGCCGATAGAATTGTTCCCTGCCGGGGAAAGGTTGTCTAAGACCGAGCGGCGCCGCAGGGGCCTTGTGAAACCATCGTATCTGTATATTGTCAGCGAAATTACCGCATTAGTGCGCGCAAGGCGCGGGTGCGTTGTTGTTGGGGGAGTTGCGCTCCCTGTGAGGTCATTCGAAGGAGCACCGGTTATAGGCGCGCCGCAGCACCTCGGGATGTTGTACGGCTCAAAGGTGCCGAGTACGCGCGCAGTTCGTCACGGCGCGGTCTATCGCCGTTCTGGCGGGGATGGGTCGACGGGAGTGCCAGGTCCTTTTGTATCGCACGCGTCTTGTCGACAAAGGACATTGTTGGGCGTAATTTCGTCGCGCGCTGTACGGGCAATACATGAGAGAGGCCCCCCGAAGGTCGACGGCCAGCGTTCAGAGTTGCTTTAGTTTGTCGGTTTCAACCTGTATTATACTTGTGCTTTGATGAATACGTGGGAGTGAGTAAGAGTTTGGATCACGTGATTGTTTGTACAAATGTTTGCGTTTTTTTTACCTGGCCAATCAGCGGCACAGTGTGTGTTACTTACTAGGTCCTCGAGGCGTGGTTTTTGTGTAATAAAACCGAAGTGTTTCGTGTTCTTGGACAGTCAGAGCGAGAGCTATAGTTCATCTCACAAGCTACCTGCAGCACTGTGGAGGCTATATTGTTATCAATAGTGCGCCCGCTGAGGGCGCCTAATCCGCCGTGAAGGGGGTCCTGAAAGGACACTCCCTTCTCCCCTCTTGGCAAGTGGCACCGCACGGCCCCGGCGCCTTTTGTCGCTTCCTTCGCGGTGAGTTAGGCGCCCTGAGGGGGACAACAATGTAGCCTCCACAGTGCTGCAGGTAGCTTGTGAGATGAACTATAGAAAGTCGATTTAGGGCAGCTTGAGTCCGGTCAGTTGACCGAACGAAAGTGAACGAGGAGCCCCTCGTGAGTTAGATATGTTTAGCTGAGATCATTTAAGCATTTCTCTGATTTTTATTTGAACTTTGTATATCAGGGGCACAGTTAGAAATGTCTGGAGCTTGTCTTGTTCTGCCTGAAAAAATTCGTCTAGGGGCATTTCTTTGGATTGTTTTCATCTCCAGATAATCTGCTGCCGGCGGTGTTAATATTTGTATAATATACGTACTTCGATGTGAATTTTAATTATCTTACTTTATTTCGCCTCAGGATTAGCCGACACCGTATTTTAATTTTTAAAAATGAAATGTAACGGTAATGTAACCGTACGTTGCAATGTTTGAAGTAGAACTGGAACGCGTTGCTTTCGCAATAAAGGGACTTGTAACGGGAACTCGTTTGAAAATTGGGAAGGAACGAGGAACGAGCATACGTTCCTGTTTTAGAGGAACGTGTACAAAACTGGTCTGATTTTAGCGCTAGCAAAATGCGCCGTTCTTGCATTCACCAGAAAGTCGATGCTCCGATATCCTATCATTATTGAGGCGACACTGATACCTTACGTCACGCACCACAGATTTTTGGGAGTGACTGTAGACCGCGGTCTGTCGTGGGCGAAACACATCGCCTCGTTGAAGACTAAACTTGCAAGCCTTGTACATGTTCTTCGCTTCGTGGCGGGGATGAGATGGGGTCCATCTGAGAGCGCTCTTCTCCAGTTGTACCGGAGCCTGTTTTTGGGGCATCTTCGTTACAGCCTGCCAGCCATTTCAAACTTGCGAACTTCTTCCAGGCGTACATTGGAGGGTTTGCAAGCACGAGCCCTCAGAATATGCTTGGGACTACCACGATGTACCTCAACTGTGGGCACAATTGCCGAGGCACGTGTGTTTCCAATGGACGCACTTCTTTTGTGCGAACCCCTTCGAGTTTACCTTAGACGTTTCACAAGGTATGAACACCATCCATTATCGGCTCTTCCTACTACGTGTTCGAGAAGTAGTTTTGCGGCAGCCATTTTGCGACACCAACATAGAATTCCATCAGGTTTCGCCCCAATGGTGGTTTCACAAAATCCTTGTGGGTACTATCAAAACCATCAATCCACCTTTCCATCTTGGGAATTGGGAAGAAGTCCTCTTTGCCACCAATAGCCCTCAAACAGTTGACTCTAGCGTTCTTGACAGGCAAGTACGCCGGAACAGTACATGTATATACTGATGGCTCTGTGACTGCATCCAGGTCTCCCGCGGCTGTGGTAATTCCAAGCCTATGCGTTAACGGAGGATTCACACTATACCACAAGACAACTTCTACTGCTACTGAGTTGGTTGCCATACGGGAGGCGATTCATTTAGTCTCCCGTGAATCACCTCAAGCTTGGACCCTGTTTTGTGACTCAAAGCCAGCACTCCAGGTCCTCAACGGAGTTATGAGGCAAGAAACTTATTATGCCCTGGCTGCGGAAGTACTCGAATTATGCTCCTTGGCACTGCAACAAGGACATGTCCTCATCATTCAGTGGGTACCAGGTCATTGCGGGCTAGCTGGTAACGATTGGGCTGACGAGGAGGCAAAGAAGGTTTCTGAAAATGCAGATGTTGTACGTCGGCCCTTCGCAAAGACGGACACGACCGCCCTTCTGTCTACCATTCTCCGCCACGCCTCGGCGAGTCAGTGGTCTCAACCTGGCAATCGTCATAGACGACTACACCGCCTGGACCCCGACTGCAAATTTCTGTTACCTCCTGGTATTCAGCGAAACCACGCCACGCTGTTTCACCGACTACGGCTTGGCGTAGCCTTTACCCGTCGCTACAAGCACCTCATTGGCGTTACGAGTGACCCCGATATTGAAACATGCCGTGTACAAGAGACTATTTCGCATGTTCTCTGCCACTGTCCACACTATGCGCATCCTAGAGAACAATTAGCGAGATCATTGGCCCGTTTTGACTGTCGTTTGGTGTCGGAGGAAGTACTGCTGGGACCTTGGCCAGACGTGTAGCGTTCCCACAAGGCATTTAAAGCTGTGCTGACATATCGGCGCAGCAGCGGCCTCTCAGCGATATTGTAGTTGAGGCCCGTCCTGCTGAACTTTAACACATGCACAGTATAAGTATATGCATCTTCTGTACATAGACATTTATTCATTTCTCCGCCATCTTCATCTCTATCGTCCTCTATCCATGCTCGTTCCTCCCCTTTCCCTTCCCACACGCAGAATAGCTGGCCAGACATACTACCATCAGGCCGACCTTTCTGTGTTTTTTTTTTCTTTTCAATAAAATTCCTGTCTCTCTATCTCTCTCTTCTCGGGGCTTCGTATTTATTGGAAACTGCAGAACTGTTCCCGCATGGACCGTTTCACGCAGTCATGCTGGCCCTGGGCACGTGATACACGGACCAGCGTAGCACGGAACGAACAAAAGATGCGGCGCGGTGCGGCCGGGGGCGCCATTGGCTCAAATTCAGTGGCACCACAATACCAGCGCACGAGGCCTATAGCAGAGTCCTTCAATGCTTCTCTGCTCATGAAACTCCCGGCCAAGTTTCGTACGGGGACAAAGGCTACCGCGAGTGGCGCCACCGCAGATCGGAGGGCATCGGGCGGCCGCCGCTGCTCTGTAGCCAGACCAGCAGGCAGGAACGCTGGAGCAGCATGCCCGTTCGCCGCAAATTTTTTCGCCACTCACGAAATGATGTCCATTAGAGCGGCTGATGTTGTACATCAGCCGCTCAGCTGATGTTGTACATCAACGGCTGATGTTGTACATCAAATGGACATCAAATGATGTCCATTTGATGTCCATTTGAGTAGTCCGTTCCCTTCCAAACGCGCTCTGACCACGCCCCCGGTTGCCCTCCGATCAACACCAGCGCCGCGGCGCGGCAGCGAACGAAGCTCTCCCATAGCGTGATGGCGAAGTTTCATGACCAGAAAGGCATTGAAGGACTCTGCCTATAGTCTCAAATTGTGTATTTAAGAATGGCCTGTTGCCAAGCCTCGTATATTCTCATTGACTTAGTAACACGTGGATAATCAAGCCTTGTATCACTATAAAAGCCTCTTTCTATAGTTACCTGATAATATATCCCCCGTTCGCTCATACGGGCCTTGCTTCGGTAATTACTTGTCATAAATAATGAGGTATTCTACAAATCTTCGAGCACACTGCTAGCGGGTACGAAATTCACGTTACTTGTTCAGGATCGTTGCAGTTGGCAAAATGTTCCTTCTGGTAGAAAGAACAAAGGCCGGAAAATGTTTGAAAAAAAAACGGGTCCCCACGTTCATGGTATGCGCCACCCAAATAGTTCACAAAACTGTATTTCACAGTGGTCAGATGAACGTAGGACAATATGGATGTTGTAACAGCGACAGGCGGCAAGAGCATCGGGTGCGAATGGGAAACAGTCTTGGTGACCACTTCAATTATATGCAAGCGCGGTGGTGGCTCCCCGCTATTTTGGAAGAAGATAAATTTTTAAGTACGCGATAGATAATACACAAAGAGAGGAAATCGGGGCGCCGGAAATATATAATGCAGACCAGGGGTTCATGAGCTCGGCTTTCCTTTCACTAGGAAGCAACAAAATTGCTTTTCTGAAGAGTTCTGCTTAATAAATGAGCTGCCTCTTCGCCCGAGGAATCGGGCCTACTCTTTTGAAATAAACGATTTTTTTTCTTCGTGAGCGGGGTATCTTTCTTTCATTTTATTTGTTTTTTTATGCTTTAAACTTTTGAGTTTTCTTTTTCCACCATTAACGAGCGTTAAACCTAAAGGTTTCTCTTGACGCCCAGCGAGGTCTTTCCTGTTGAATACGTACGAAATTTTATAGTGGACATTGTGGAAAAGTTGTTTTTCGCATCGTCATCAAAGCGAGAGAGAGAGAGAGAGAGAGAAATAACTTTATTGGGAGAGGCTGGTGATCCTAGGCGTCGGCCAAGAGCCCTTGGGCTCTAGCAGCGTCTTCGGCCAGCTGGACGGCCCAGACTTGATCCGCTGGGTCGTGGCTGAGCAACACGGTCTCCCATTGCTCCGCCCGAGTGATTCTGCGCGCGGGTATAGCCGCCTGCGGGCAGGCCCATAGCATATGTGCTAGATCTGCCCTTTCTTTACATTTATGGCATTTATCCGAATGTTGCCCTGGATAGCAGTAGCTATACATAACCGGGTTTGGATATGAGTTTGTTTGCAGTAGCCGCCATACGACGGATTGCCTCTTGTTGAGTGACGGGTGAGCGGGGGGGAAACGGGCCCGTTCCAGACGATAGTGATTTTTTATGTCCCTGTAGGACACGAGCCGATCCCTGCCCGACCATCGGAGCGAATAGGCGAATGGGGTGTTAGGGTCGATGTCAGCTCGGTCGGTGAATCCTCGAGCAGCATCGTGCGCGCACTCGTTCCCGGCCAGGCCGGAGTGGGCAGGTGCCCATATCAGGTAGATTTTGCCGGTCCGCGCATCGCGACGGAAGCCAGATGTGAGAATTGCAGACGCCTCTGGGGAGATCCGCCCTCTAGAAAAATTTATAATGGCAGATTTAGAATCACTGATGACATATTTGATATTTGCGGAGGCCGTCATTGCCAGTGCTATGGCCGCCTCTTCTCCCACTTCCGGTTCCTTCGTGCGAATCGAGCCGGAAGCTATGGAATTTCCCTGCCGATCGACTACCACTAATGCCATGGCGTCGCGGCCTTCGTAATCGGCTGCGTCCACGTAAGCCACGTTCTCTGATTTTTCGTACTGTTTGTGGAGGGCTTTGGCCCGCGCGTGTCTTCGTTCCAGATTGTGCACGGGATCCATGTTTTTTGGAATGGGTGGTATGGATATGCCTTCTCTTATGGCTGGTTGAAGTGGGACCTTGGTTGGGGCAGTACTCGGGTAAGTGATGCCAGTAGAGTCGAGGATGTGCCGTCCAGTCGCGCTGTACGTAAGTCGTTCTCGTTGCGCTAAGCGTTGAGCTTCGATGAGTTCGCTTAGCGTATTGTGTAGCCCAAGTGCCTCGAAGCGTTCGGTCGATGCGGTAAGCGGTATCCCGATAGCTTGCTTGTAAGCTCGCCTAATGAGAGCGTCGATTTTGTGTTCTTCGTCCTTTTTAAGGTCTAAGAAAGGAGTGACATACGTTATCCTGCTTACAACAAAAGTTTCAACTAATCGTACTAGATTGAGTTCCTTCATGCCGTGATGGCGGTTTGCAATGCGGGAGATGAGTCGGGTGATTTGAGAGACCTTCTTTTTGAGAGAGAGGATGGTTTCGGAATTGTGTCCGTTCGCCTGTATGCGAAGGCCAAGAACCCGTATGCTTGTGACTATGGGGATGCGTTGGGTTCCACCACCAGCGAAGAGATGGACTTCCGGAGGGGTCTTATCTGTGCGCCGCCCTCGACTGGTTGGTCGATATAGTAAAAGCTCCGATTTTTGCGGAGAGCAGCTGAGACCGCGAGGGCCGACGTAATCTTCGACTGCTTCGATTGCCTGTTGTAGCGTGTCCTGAATGAGGCCGTCGCTGCCTCCGGAGACCCAGAGCGTAACATCGTCTGCGTAAAGGCTATGTTGAAGGCTGTAAATTCGGTTTAAAATTTCAGGAAGACCAATCATGGCGACGTTGAAGAGAAAAGGGGACAGGACAGAGCCTTGGGTCGTCCCCTTGTTCCCTAGCTTTATCGCATCGGATTCCATTCTCCCTACAGCGAGGGTAGCTGTGCGGTCTGAAAGAAAGTTGCTGATGTACTCGTAGACTCTTCTCCCGACACCGAGTTTGCTCAGGTTCGTGAGGATAGCCGAGTGTTTGACGTTGTCAAAGGCCTTTGTGAGGTCAAGACCCAAAATTGCTCTAGTGTCAAGTGGTGAGCAGCGCGCCCCGTCTATGACGTCGTATTTTAGGCGAAGCATCACGTCTTGCGCAGAGAGTTTTGGTCGAAAGCCGATCATCGTGTGCGGAAAAAGACCGTTGTCCTCCATGTAGCTGTTGAGCCTGTTGAGTATGACGTGCTCCATTAATTTCCCTACACAAGATGTGAGCGAAATCGGTCTGAGGTTTTCGAGCTGAAGTTTCTTGCCTGGTTTAGGAATCATAATCACCTTTGCCGTTTTCCACATGTCGGGTATTTGGCCCCGCTCCCAGCACACGTTCATATAGCGGGTGAGGGCTTCAATTGATTCATCGTCCAGATTTCGGAGCATTTTATTTGTGATGCCATCTGGACCTGGCGACGACCGGGTTCGCAGGGTTACGATGGCCCCTCGTACTTCGCTGACAGTGATGGGTCGATCAAGGAGGTCATTTTCCTGTCCCGTGTAGCGAGGGAGGACCTCACGTGCGGAGTCTCCGAAGTATCTATCCTTAATTGTCTTGATCAGCTCGGTGTCGGAACCCTTAAAGTTGTGTAGAAGTATGTTGAGGTTGTTTTTCTGCGTGGTTTTACTATTGTCAGGGTCGATGAGACAGCGTAGAATATTCCAGGTCTTTGAGAGTCCAATTTCATATTCCATTCGATCACACGTGCTGTGCCAATTTTGACGTGTTAGTTGACTTGTGTAATCTTCAATGTCGCGATTGAGAGTAGCGAGGCGCCGCCTCAGGTTGCGATTTAGCTTTTGTTTCCGAAGTCTCTGGTGCAAACTGCGCTGGGCCTCCCACATGTGAAGGAGCTTCGCATCGGCTTGATAAAGACCTGCATCTGCCGGTATTTCTTTAGTAGCCTGTTTGGCATCCCTGCAGAGTTGTTCTGTCCATTCCCGAATGTCAGATATCTCCTCGATGGCAGGGCTGCCCGCAACGTCAGATGAGGTACGTTCGGCGACTCGTATTTTGCGGAAGGCGTCCCAATCAATAAGGTGGAGTTTCTTACCGTACGGGTATTTAGTGACCCTAGATTCGACCCCAATCACGACGATGTAGTGGTCACTGCCGAGGTTTTCTTGACTGTTGAACCAAGTGGCATCTTTGCGCGTGTTCTTCGTGAAGGCGAGGTCGGGAGTAGTATCGCCACTCACGCTGTTTCCTATGCGGGTGGGCCGTGTGGGGTCAGTGATTAAGGTGAGACCCTCTCTATGCGCATCGAGCCAGAGGTTTCGCCTCTTAATCGTGTCCCGTTTATATCTCCACTCTGTGTGGTGAGCGTTGAAATCTCCGACGATTATTAGGGTGTTTCCCCTGGCCAGTTCGAGGGTTTTACGAAAAAGTTGACCGAATTTGTGGGCGTTTCGAGGAGAGCTGTATATATTAAGTATAAATATGGTCTGTGTTCTGTGTTTGCTGTCTGGAATTAATTCAACAAGGATGTGAGCCGCAGACGACGCACCCACCCCGGCATCGTGACGGATCGCCGGAATGTTTCGCCTCACGAGAGTGGCTACCATGGGTTTTTGCTTCGAGTTAACACCAGCGGCGTCTTCTTCTACGTCTGCGAAAGATTTGTAATTGCTAAGCTTTGCAAAAACACCGGTCTCTTGAAGACAAACGACGTCAGGCATTTCGCTTGAATCCTTGGTCCTAATAAATTGTTCAAGGTGAGCGCGTTTTCTCCTAAATCCTCGACAGTTCCATTGCCATACGACAAGCGTACTTGGCTTTCGGGTTTTCTTCTGTGAGCGATTAGACATGGTCGTGAGGATTTTTGGAGCTTTCCGCTGAGGTTGGACGGGAGTAGGGTTTTGTTGATTTCATGGGGCCCGTTCCTCCATCCCTGCCCATCCACGTGGTGGTGCTTTCTAGGGCTGTAACCCTAGCTCTAAGTGGAGAAATTTGGGAGCCGATATTTTCGGCCAATTCCGCCAGCATGGCCTTGAATTTTGTGCTGAGATTCTCGGTTATGGCCTTACTGAGGTCTTCTCCAAATTGGCCGAGCATGTCCTCATCGACGTATGTTTTAGAGTCCGAGTGTGCGGGCTGGCTAGAACTAGTGGGGGTCGATTCTTTGGCCTTGCGTTTCGGCTGTGGAGAGCCCGTTGGTGAGTCGTCCATCGCGTCTGCAGAGCTGTGTTCTGAAATAATTTCAGGCGACTGCTTAGCTGGCGTAATGACCTGGTTGAGTTGTCCTGAATTAGTACCCGCCTGGCCTAGGTTGCGTGGGGAATAGGATGTCGTTGATTCCGCACTGGTTCCCTTGAGTAGAGCTATTTCCGCCTTGAGGGCTGTATTTTCCGACATGACGAGCTCTAACATCTGCTTAATTTTTGTAATCTCGGACTGTTGATCTGAATGTTCAGAACCAGGAACGCCTGTGGTAGGGGCGCTGCGCTTTTGGGAGGCTTTGCCGTGAGAGACCGTGTTTGCCCAGCTCACCTTGTTTGCTTGGTTGCCTCCGCTCGGCTGTCTTCCGTTTCGAGACAGGGATCTCGACTTGCGTCTGTGATTCTGGCGGCCAGCGATACTGGGGCTCCGGTGTCGCAGGTGTTGACTGCTTGCCGAGTTGTCCCTGGTGCCTGGCCCGCGACTCACGTCCCGTCTGCTAGGTCGTTCATGCTGCGGAAGCCGTGGAAAGGACCCCGATCTACCACGCTGGCCGGTTGTCGCTTCGCTCGGCCCGTCCTTATGGAGTATGGACGACGTCGAAGTTCCGTTGCGCCCGCCGTTTTGTTGTCGTCGACGGTTGTTATTTTGTTGCTGTTGCTTTTCCCACTTGCGCTTCTTGAGAATGTAGGGAGTCTGGAATCGCAGTCGGCACTTCTTGTCGCCGGTTGGATGATCCCGTCCGCAGAGAGTACACTTGGGTTCGCATTGATGTTCCTCAAGCGGTGAGTCGGTGCCGCAGATCTTGCAGATCTTTTTGTCGGGTGCTGGGCAGACGTCGGCGCGATGACCGAGCCTGCCGCACCCGTCACACAGTTCGTGTCGCTTCTTGTGGATGAAGCAGCGATATTCGGCGCCGCGGTAGTATATATAATGCGGCACCGTTGTGCCTTCAAAGATGATAATGGCAGAATTAGTACGGCCCATTCTCCGGGCCTGCAGAATCGTTGGATTCTTCTTGTAGACAAGACTTCTTGTGATGTCGTCAGCACTGTCGTACTCTGGTATATTGTGTATGATCCCCTTGACGGTGTCTTCGGGAGGCGCCGCGTAAGCGGTGACTTTGTAGGAATTTTCTCCGAAGTGGAGCTCCTTGACAGCGGTGTATTTACTTGCACGCTCCATGCTGGGGGTGCTGGCCACGATGATGTTTTTTGCGGGGTTGATCCTGAGGAGATCTTCCGCCGCCTCGTTGCAGCTGAGGCCGGTCGCACGGAGCACGCCATCGCGCAAACAGGCCTGGCTAACTTTCGTGATGTCGAGCCCCTCACGCGGGCGCAGCACGACTTTGATGTCTTCTTTCGGCAAGGCCGGCTGACGCGGAAGGCGTGGTTGCCGGCTTGCTGCTTTCTTGGCACGTGAGTTTCGGCTGGTTGGCGTGCAGCCAGCGCCTTTTTGCCCGGGGGAGTGTGCCGGGGTTATGCCGAGCTGCGCGAGAGCACGAGCTCCACGTCGGCGATGGCTCGTGAGCCACCCGGCTTCCTCGGTGATTTCATCAGGCGAGATGGACTCACCGTCCACTTCGATTCTCTCCATAGCGCTTCTCCGGCTCTCGGGGGTTGAGGTGCCGGTAGACCGGGTGGGTGCCGAGTGGGGGCGAGGCGGCTGGGCTCAGGCCGCCGTCGCCGCTCCTCCCCGGTGCACCGTGGTTCCAAAGTAGGGTTAGCAGGGTGGCCCCGCTTCGCTGAACAAACCGGCTGATATGAGCTAGGCGGTGGTCCAGTAATCCAAGGAAACGATGTCCGTCGGCAGCTAGGGCCTTTGGACGCCCGATACGGTGGTTATTTGCAGGATAATCGTTGAATTTACGCCACAGAAAGTGTGAAAAGGCACAGCCCATACGGAGCTCACCCGTTCAGCGTAGCCCCCTGGTGGCATCCCTTCTCATCAAAGCGAAATATTTTTTTTTGACAGTTACTAGAGGGTCAGCTTCCGGGGCTGTGCGAAAACCGCTCGGTAGAGCATCACAGAGCTGTGATGAAGTTTAGGTCCTCCTTAACGGACTGGAAATCGGAGTCAGCTGGCAAATCAACCTTTCCTCTGCAGAAGAACACTGGTCTCCTCTGCAGAGCAAAAGTACTGCCCTTTGCTGCATGCAGCAAAGGGCAGTACAACCTCTAGGCAGGCTTTTCAAGAAAAAATCATGGACCCAACACTGCACTTCAACCAATACTAAACACCCTTGTTTTAACGAGGTGTTAACGAGGGAAGTGTATATCAGAATTCAGTAAACTGTTAGGAGAAGTCAAGGTAACCGCACATCAGATAGACGTAGAAATGTCGGTAACCCTGTCAAAAGAGAAAGGAAATGCCCTACAAAAATGGCTCGGACAGGCTATATATTGACGATAAAGTTCCATCTGCTGCCCTTGAGACCCTCCACGTTCCCGATGGAGATGTAATGCATGTTCACAACATTACGGTGTTGGTAGACATGGCCGTGTTCGACGATGACCGAGAAGTTGATCACGGAATCAGTTCTTTTGAACATCCACCGGTATATTCATGTTCACAAATCCCTCTTTATAGAGCCCTTGACTAGACAAGGAGTCGAAGTTTTGAATTTATTTTGTGAAGCCTCTATGGTGGGTTTAAAGCAGGTAAGGGGCCGTTATATGTCACATAAACATCGGGGATATGAAGTGAAAAAAGCAGAATACACATGATCCTCTTAAAGCTGTGTCCACTTTCACTAGCCTGTAACAAATTTTGGTTGCATAAACCCATTCCTGCCTTTTCCCTATAATTCAATTTTTCAAGGTTTCATAGTGTCAGTAATAATTGCTCAAATAAACTGTTCCAGTGTTGTGCAATCATTTACGCCAAAGTGTTTAAATGGCTATCCCGCGTGCATGAGCATTGATGCGTCAATAGCATAAGTGATAAATGTTGTGTTCCCATTGAAGGTTTCTAAATACCCCCCAAATATATGCCAAAAGTAGTTTTTGGCGAGAGGGTATCTCAGTGTCTTAATTCCTTTCGGATCGGGAATTTATCGCTGTGCTTATGCAGGGTTAGCCTGCCCGTGAAGCCGTTATATATATGTCTTCTAGAAGTTTTATGTACGTTTCCGCTATTCCCTGATATTTTAGTCTTCTAAAACGGCTGCGGTGGGTACGGAATGAAACGCTTTCTCGTAATCTATAAATACCACGTAAAGGGGTTTACTGTAATCTGCGGATTTTTCTATCACTTGGTTGATGCTAAGTACCCTTTCCTAAACCCGGCCTGCTCTCAGTATTGATGGAAGTCCAGGCTGTCCAGGAAGTGCGGGAAATCCAGGAAATGCGGCCGGCCGTAACTTTGGTAAAGAGCTTGTAAACAACTGAGAGTAGGCTGGTGGGTCTGTAATTCTTGGGGTGCTTGGGTCCTCCCTTCTTGTGAAGCATAATAATGTCGGCGTTTTTCTCGGCTATGGGGGCTTTTTGAGTCTTCAAGCATTCCGAAAATAGCACAGCAAGCTTTTCCAGTTCAATGTCTTTTCCCTCCTTCAAAAGATCTACGGGTATGCCGTCGTCACCTGCTTAAGCTTTTCCTATTCTCATGCCTTAGAGCCTTTCCAACTTCCTCTTTAATAACTTGTGGGACATGCCAAGTTGAGCTTGTACTCTCCATAGTTTCGTTTCCCCAGGTCTAACGTAGCTGGAACACAGCCTGGTGTAGAATTGTTCTGCTACCTTAATTATCTCGTCCAAGTTGGGCGTAATCTTTCCCTGCTCTTCTCTGAGTGCGTAAATCCTGTCTTTGCCGATGGCTAGCTTTCTCTTAGTTGCTTTCAAGCTTCCCCCTATTTGTAGCGTTTCTTCCATCACTGCCATGTTATATAGACGAATATCTTTTGTTATATATCTGTTAATCAGTTTTGAGATCTCGGCTGATTCAATCCGATCCACCAAACTTGGCATTTTCAAATTCTTATGTTTGGCCATTAGTTCCTTCGTTTTGTTAATTTGTTTTCCAGTTGGTTCTCTACATGTTGCTTCTCCCGCAGCTGCTGCTGATTTTCTGAGTGTCGATGTTAGGTTGTCATTTAGCCTGTCTGCACTTAAATTGTTCACCTCATATAAAAGCGAGAGTTCGTTTTCAAGAGTCATTTTATACTCCTGTGATCTGGCCATGACTGATCCCATGCGGGGTTTCTTAGATTTCACGAGTTTCGTTCTTTCTCTTCTGAGATTCAGCCTTGCCTTGCATCTAACCATCCTGTGATGGCAGCTCCGAATCTTACTTGGCACCACTACGTCTTGCACGATACTCGTGTTGTCACTTATAATGAAGTCAATTTTGTTTCTGGCTGCACTATTGGTGCTTTTCCATTACCATTTCCTATTCTTTCATTTCTAAGATAATGTGTTCATCAACCTCAGGCTATTTCTCTCTGCAAATCCCACCAGTGTATCTTGTCTATTCCGAAGTTTTCCACAGAGCTTTCTCCGATTCGCTTCTCACCGACCTTTGCGTCCAAGTCTCCCATCACAATCGTGAACGGCGTTCTTGCCTTCTTCATTGTTGGTTGTTTGTGCATAGACCTGTACTATATATTTAACCTGTATCGTTGTTTGCTTGATCACAAAAAAAAAAAAACTTCTCTACGTTTCCTGCTATTTCTATGTGGATTAACAATCCCTCCGCGTGTTCTCACTTTTTTAGCATAGCGGCTAGCGTACGCTACGCTAGGGTTGGTGGGTGGCGGGACGCGACTGCGCATGCTCGGGTGGGTGCGTCAAGGAGGGCCATCCCGCATCGAAACGAATGCGTGGGCTCGCCGAGGCGGCCCCACGAGTTCGCCCCCGCGGAACTATAGGCACTTGAAATGTCTGGTCCCGGTACCGGTCTGCCGTAGCGTAGCGTGCGCTAGCCGCTGTGCTAAGCCTCCTATTGATATCAGCGACACCGACGCAAGTTCGTCGGTGCATGCTGCCAAGAACAACATATTTCCAAACTCGCAACGCCTGTTTTGCTGATGCAGGAGAAAAAACGAGAACACCCGCCTGTCGGAATTTCGAGGGGCCCCAATGATAGCCACGTGGTCGACTTTAATAGAGAGTTTTATCTGACCGTTTCTGACGGTCCGCTCCGCTCCGATAGCAAGCGGGAGGGCCATTGCGCATGCGTGGCACGCTAGCGCGCTACCGGCGATACCGGAGCGGGGCCCCGCTCTTAGCGGACCGTCGCGGCAGCTTACGCTACCGTGCGGAATTTAAACATGGCTGCCCCCGCGCTGCGAGCGCGCTACGGCGAACTTCGTTTCTTCAGTTGAAACACGACCGACGAAGCCGCGAAAGCGCCTCCGAATAGGCAATGGTGCCACACACCTCAAAGATCTTTAGAACGAAGCGAAAAACGTTGACCGAAGCGTGGGGCTGCTTCTATGCAGCGCCGAGAAAGACAGCCTTGGCTTGGCTATTCCAAAGTTTATTGGCTTGTTTATTGTTATTTAGAAATATTATACTATGACAGCGACTACATTATACAAAAAAAGGTTAAATGAGGCCAAGAAACACGGTATTTTGCTTTGTTTGGGTGACCAAATACAATTTCTTATGTTTCCTTTAGGGTGAAGTTTTGGTTTACACGCGCATGCGAAACGACCAGTCACGCGAATCATTCCCCGCCGAGGGAGATACGGTTATCGCTTAGCTAAAAGCCTTGCGGCTGCTGACGCTCCGGCTGTGTTGAGCGGGACGTCGGGGGCATAGCGGAGCGTCAAAAACGGTCAGCTAAAACTCTCTATTCTATAGCAGGCGCCTCATAGCTCAGGTGTAGCTTCAGCGCGTGAAACCCCAGCATTTTAATGCTTAAGCTTGCCCAAACTGTGAGCAGCTACCACAGCAAAAATACGTCATCTTTGGCTGCTCAAAAATATTCTGTAACCATAAAACTTGTAGTGAAGCTTGGCGCATTATAATTATAAATGCCTTTATAAGGGGTCTGAAAACAGCGTGTTCGTTCCAACTCGGATACCTGTTACCTGATGAAGATCGATATTCCTTTTTAACCTCGTACAGCGAGGTTGTGAACGTAAGGCGCGCGGTAATAATGGGGTTGTATTCATGTTATGCAAAATGGCTTCATTTCAATCAATACATGTAAGTGCTCGCGGTGGCAAATGTCCTTTGTGAGGCTGAGCGAACACATTTTTGGTACATGCATGTCGAGATGCGGGTAATAGGCACACGGGGACGGACACTGGCTCCCTACGGAGCGCCGGGAACAAGTGCCTGCTGTAAGCACGTTTTGCCAGCCGCGGTTGTAAAGCTGGGGACACATTTGTAGTCAGCGTCTCAGCTTCCTTTCATCGTGCCACGTGATCTGCGGGTCAAATTGGAATGGCATGCACAAGTGCCTGGTACGTCTCAGCAATCTGTCCCGCATACGCGCATCTATTTGCCCAGAAGGCGAGCTACGTATTCTGAAAATTGATAATATTTAATCGCCATGTCTGCGTGAGCTTTCTCCATTTCATTTGAAAAAAAGATTGCCCCAAATGGAGGGCGGCGGGCGTTGGTTATTGCAGGAAATTTTACGGAGAATTTTTCAAGGTTATCGGGGTACCACACGAAGACCTCGCTTGCGCGCTAACCTCATTTGATTACAAACTAACATGGGACTTGAACTTGGCAACGTTCAGAGCACGAACTATAGCGAGGGAAGCTTAGCTGTACTATTAGAGGAGTTTTGAGAAATTAAGTGGGATAATATTGGGCTGCGTGAGGTAAGACGGACAGGAGAAGGCGTCATAGAACTGAGTAGCGGGCATATTCCGTGCTATCGGGGGCGTCACGAAAAGAAAGAGCACGGAGTAAGATTTTTTAACCACAGGTAGATAGCAGGGAACGTGGAAGAATTCTTCAGTATTAACAAAAGGGTCGGAGCTGTTGGGATCAAGCTAAACAAGACAAGCCGCTAAGCAGCGGGCCGGCGCCGGGAAAAGTGAGTGTATTTTCAGAAACTCGTGTGCCATAGCGATTGAAAACGCTCAAACAAAACGTGTCAAGCACCCGGACTCTGAATGAAGCAACCGTTTTCCAGGGAGCCCGTGGAACGCACAAAATCGGCGGAAAAGACGAGTAAGTCGGTCATTAGGCCTAACCATTGGTTTTTGATCGAGCACAGCCAAAATACTACCCATTGCAAGAAATGCCTACTGCGAAGAGTAACCCAGAAAAGAAGAAACCGCGTCTAAATCGTTCTCGACATCGCCAAACAGTCCCGAAAATCTACCGAAGCAGTCCGACATACGGGGGCAGCCCATAGAGTTTCTTCCAGCATACACTAGAGAGGAATCGGGCGCTATAGCGTCTACGCGGCTGAGATCAAGGCCGTCTGTGTCGTCATGGGCCTCCATTATACCATATGTCCGCCTTAGTTTTGTTATTGGCTTGGATAAAAACGTTTTAGTCGCTGTATATTCGAACACAGTGACACAAAAATGCAAAGAGTGGTGTGTTATTAAACCAGTGGAAAATAAAACAAGCTGTGTTAGAGCTAGGAAAAAAGGACGTAAAGCGTATTTTTGCAGAACGGTTGTGCCTACTATTCTGTAGATCAAGCTGGGGGTTAGCAACAATGTTAATATTTTCGGTGAAACTCAATAGAGAATGTTATTTTATTATTTTACCATTATTTCAAATGTATGTTGTTTACAGAACTTAGAAATGCTTTTGAGCGTGCATGAAAACGCTCCTTCACAGTGAACCGGTGCACCGACCGTCAGCTACAGTTTAACAAAACTTGTTGCTGAGCGAGTTACTTTATACTTGAAGAAAAAAGAAAACGTGGCGTTAAACAGTCACGGACGAATACAAGATAGGACGGGTACAGGCGCCCGTATCTGTCGTATCCTGTCTTCGTCCAAGTACGTTTGGTTTCTTTTTTTTTTTCGTCAGCTAAAACTTTCGCGGCGGCATATTACCCGCTCAAGCCCGCTCTACATGGTGCGAATTTCGCCGGCGCATTCGCAGCTGCGGCGCCGCTCGTGCGGCAAGACGATCCATTCTCGTTGCTGTGGCTAATTGCCAAATGTTTGGAACAGCGGAACGCCTCCTGTGAACGCCGCTTGCCATTTTCCAATTTGTCGCAGCTGTGAAAATAAAAAAAAATACATCGTTTTGCCGCACGAGCGGCGCCGCATCTGCGAGTTCGCAGGTGAAATTCGCACCACGTAAAACGGGCTTCAGTCATGCATTCCTTCGGCTCCGGCATGACCAACGTTATAGGTACGATCACGCAATGCCTGCTCGTTCATCCGGGGGAGTCACGCCAAGTCCTGACCACCTCCCGGGCCCTGGCGGTCGCGGCGGCCCTGTGGGCCTCCTCCACCCCCAATACCTGATCCCGATGGACGAAAAAACGTATTCCTTCCTTCCTTCCTTCGTTCACCGAGCACGCAGCTGCCACGGCTCACAGCTACCACACAACAGGGAGGATTTCGGCTACCTGGTATCTCGTAGACGTGCTAATGCATAGTGAAGAAAGCAAATCCAAAAAACCGCCTAAGAATCCAATTGTCATGCCAAGCCCAAGCCAGAAGCAGGGGTCTTCCCATAACCCTCCACGAAGACGTGTATTCCCAGGTGCAGTTTCCTCTCTAGTATACTTACTTAAAGGCGCGGTCACACTAGCCCGACCATCGGCCGATTTGGTCGGCCAACACCGTGTCGGCGAGCTGTCGGCGGCCATGTCACACCGCGCCGACGCCGGACGTTGCCCAACCGTCGGCGTCGGCGAGAAATCGGCGAGGCGTCAGTGTCTCCGCGATGTCGGCCGACGCGCTTGTCACACCGCACCGACGGCCGCGCGACGTCCCACACCGACGGCCCCGCGACGGCCGACTCCGCCGCCTCGCCTCTCCGCCGGGAATCTTTCTTTCTCTAGTCAAACTTGGAGTATCGTGTCGCCGCAGCTCGACTAAAGCCATTCGTGCGTACTGGCGTGTGCGCTGCTTGTACTGTATGTACTCCTCAACTTCTTGTTAGATCACGGACAAAGAAAAAAGAGCTGTGCGCTGCTGCCGCGGCAGTAATAATATGGATGTTAACCCCCGGCGAAAAGACCGCTGTAGCACGTAAAATATACATATAAATTAGTGTGTACGTCAGCAGAAATTTAACTTCCTCTAATGGTGAAGGCCTGATTTTGCACCATGGTACCGCATTTTCGAGAAACACGGTGCGATTAAGAAAAGGGAAATTAATTGCTGTGGCTCAAGACGCCACTCGCTGTTTCGAAGGAAATATTTAATTGCAAAGGTAGTTGCTTCTCAAAATCACCCGATTCCCAAATTGGATGCGCAAACCATACCCCTTCAAAAACCGCTCACACACACACACACACACACACAAAAACCTGACCCCGCCGGGAATTGAACCCGCAACGTTGAGCGCACGGGCGCGACGCGCGAGAGCACTGCACCACCGCCCAAATGCTGCCCCACTGCGAAATAGCCTGGGTAACAGATGGAGGCCCATCCTTCCGTGTCATACGTCGGTGTTTACTAGCTGGTTTACAGAATTCCTGGCTGGTAAACCGAAATTTCTTAAATAGCGCTTGCACAGGAAGGTTCCCCGAAGCCCCCACAATAGCTTATCGCCATAAACTCCGCTGCTTCGCGAAAGCGCTCGCAATAATGTGTGTGCGCGGCTGCCACTGCGATTTCCCACTGCGGGGATAGTGCTTGCCGTACTTTGGTTTTATGTTTCACATGAAAAACCTTGGCCGATATTGATGCCTCATTACCAAAATTACCCTACGTAACTCTTCTTCTGCACGAAACTGACCTTACATTTTCTACAGGCGAGCCGATCGCACACGCATTTGCAGTTTGCAGCTCCGGGGTAGCGGCGTCGCCGAAGAGCACGGCCGAAGCGTCGAACGCCAAAATACGGATTGCATCAGCCCTAGTGTTGAGTTGTATGGGCTTCATGGACGTTACTGAGTTTATTACACTCCAGAAACTATCCAAATAGAGCCGCATTCATTGCGGCACGAATGTTGTCGGGGAGCAGTTTTCGCTTCTCGGTCGATTCCCGACGACGCGTCCGGCGACCGGTCGGGTGACCGGTTCTGTTGGCGTCTTCGGTCGGCGAGTCAGTCACACTACGGCGACTTTCCATCGGCCGACGTGTTTGTGTCGCCGTCGGCGTAGTATGACAGCGCGGTCGGTCAACTCGGAAGTTGGCCGATGGTTTGGCGACTCGTCGGCGTCGCCGTCGCGTCGTCGTCGCCGTCGTGTCGGCCTAGTGGGAACGCGCCTTAAAAAACTATGGTCCCTAGAAATATTTGCTAGACTGCCGTGCACGCGCCTTCTCTATGGGGAGGCGGGTCCGCGCCGCTGATGCACGCACACAGCGCTGCGCACAGGGCGCTGCGAGCAATCGGAGCGCTCGAGCGGCCGGAGCGAAAGCGGCCGCCGGCCGGCCTGTGCCGCGCGCTATACTACCGCCGAGACCGGGCGCGCATGGGGGTTTGGCGGCCAGTTAGAGTGGTGAAATCCAACGGCTCGAGGTACATCAGCTCACAATTGAGGTTGCGATAGAACTACTATGAGACCTTTTAATTTCGCGGACCGAATTTTTTGCGAATCGGGCTACGGAGCCTATTTGCGGCCGCTTACCTTCGCGAGTGAGACCGAAGGATGAAACCGCAGCAACGAGAGTAGCCGTTTCGCTACCGCTGCTGGAACCATTATTTCGCGCATTGTTGAGACAGTGAGATCGCATTCAAAGAGAGAACCGGCGGCGCCAGACGCAGTGTTTGTTCTAATTGTGAAAACTACTGGGTTATCCCCGAAAGTCCTGTATTGAAGGTGGTCGGTATGTACCCGGCCTGTCTGGCTCGAGAAAAAAAGAAAAAAAAAGCTGTAGTGAAATGCTTTACCAAGGAAACCCGTTCCTAAATACTTCGGGCCGAGCCCTCCCACTTCCCCTAAGGAGGGGGGTGGGGGGGGGGGGGATTAAGCGAGGCATATGGCCATTGGAATAAATAAGCCTTAAGAACTTATCTTCTTAATTTGAAACAGCCGCAAATAAAATGATTGGCCATAACACAAATATTCTCCCTTGTTGCTTTCACTGCGTGCGTCTCGCGATTCACTCTGAGTATGCGGGCGATCAAAAAAAAAAAAGCCCTGTGCAATGAAGAATGTAAGCACAGCTACTGTTTGGCAGCCTGATTCTAGTAAAAATAAGTTTCACGCACCCCTCAAGTTTGCGAATTTTCCAAAAATTACAGGCTCGCAAAATAGAAGCTAGTACCACAGTTTCTGCCTGTTGATTGAAAGGGCCAAAAACATCGTATACGTGCGTACACTCGCGTTATTTTTATTCGGCATTTACATTTAACAGATATTCCCAACTGAGGAGGCAGCGAGTGAGGCAAGCTGTAAAGATGGGGAAAAAGCGCATGGCATTTTATCGTCTGCGGTGACGCCGTGAGCGTTTATCCACTGTGTAGACCTGGGCCAGTGATTGGTATACGATTCCAAGCTGTCCTGGGAGGCTTATTTGATGCATTTTACAGCCGAAAACATGGCAGAAGCGCGGTATGTGGATTACGGAGATATCGAGAATGCCCATCAAACGATAACATCGGATGCCAAGCATGTTGTTTCACATAACCGAAAGCGAAACTTGTTTGAATGCTAATCTTGGACATCCTGAAATCACGTAGAACCTTTACTAGACGTCCCTGCGGTTAGTTGGTGCAGCAGCCGCAAACGGCGCATGGTAGCTTTTCTTCTTTCAGGGCTTTACAAAATAAATACATTCTTATCGCCCGGATAAACAATGAAAAGTGTGTTCATTTGAGCCAGTCTACAGTTTAAACAAAAACGGGAGCTTAACAAATTCTCTTTAGTGTCCCTTTAAGAAAAAAAAAAACGTCTCATCGTTGTGGGGTTAACGTGCAAAGTGTTGCTACGAGCGGGCCAATTAATCATCTTCAAGTGTCAACGTGCTCCTCCTACGTTGGGCACTTTTTCTTACTCCTTCACCCCGAAATAAAAACACACGCTAGATTGGTTGATATTGAAGCGACGAAATAGCTGAAGCCCTCGAAGTAAGTAGTACATTACAGTAAAAAAATGGTTTACTTTCTTCGAGTCTGAAGAAATATGCTGTTCTCACGGCTTTTCCTCCGGGACATTGTTTCCAGAAGCGCGCTGAAAGACGCCTGTCAAACATGGACTTTGAGGCAAAATGTTTCGCGACTCCTTCGGCAGCCGTGATACTCGCGACCTGAAGTATGCACTCACCGGCAGCAAGGAAAAACTGCCTTAAAAAGCTAATTGAAGCGGATGAAGAACGCTGAAGTCCAAAACTTTCAACTTGATAAGAGGTGTCGGGCAAAAGTGAACGCTGGAGAGCTACCGTGCTTTCCCTTGTTCGACACGGCAATAATAACAAAAAAATCACACATCCCCACGCCATGAACGATGCCGAAGGTGCGAAGCACTGGGACTAAAGTTGTGTGTTGCCTGTGTGATGAGCGTCATCGTCCGTACGTTCTGATGCACTCTGAGTTTTAAATGATTTTCAGGTGCAGTAAATGCGCTGTGAATGACAAGCGCCACACGAAAGACTATTTGCGTCCTAGTACTTCGCACCCTCGGTATCGTTTACGGCGTGGAGATGTGTGATTTTTTTGCGTTTTGTACCCTTTTAGGTGGCTTGACTCACATATTTTTTTATTATAATGCTGTGTGCACGGATGCCAACGGACGTTAACGGACATTGAGAGGTCGCTGTACACATCAGTCAGTACCCGTTTTTTATTAAAATTTATGTCTTTCGGCGTAGTCTAGTGGACTACGCCGAAACTAGGCTAGAGTGGGACCCTTCATAAAGACTTCCCGCTGAGCCCCCATGGCATACGCTGAGGGGGGGCACCCTTGAACCTCGTTATGTTGGTGGCCTTGCATAGCATATGGCGCTCGCGCATGGCCTGGCACAACGGTGATAAGAACGCCTGCCCTACGCGGCAATGTTTTCGTGATTCCAGATCACAGTACGTAGAAGTGCAGAAGCGAGTGGCTGTCAGGGATAGAACCCTTGACTACGCTTAGGGAATTTTAGGGACACATCAGCCTTCATTGGTTGGTGGCTTGTTGCTCGAGATGCTCATGTAATTTTGTTGTGTTTCTGTGTTGTGTCGAAGACCGGTATTAAAGAAATAAAAAGCGGCGTAGTCTAGTGGTAGAGTATTGGATTCCTTGCGTGTTGTTGCGGGAGTCGGTCGTTCGAATCTTGCCGGTGTTGGTTTCCTTTTTAGATGCAAAGCATCCCTTAGTCGACCCTCCGTCATCCGTCGGCGTCCGGCGTCCGCACCTCTCCTCCCCGCCCGCCTCTACATGCCAGCTGTGATAACGCCGCTCTCCTCCTCGCCGCTCGGCTCGTCTCGTGCCGGCTCAGGAAGACACCGGCAACACTGTCGCTCCAGGAGCTCTTAAAGGGGAAGCGTGCTCGTATCGTGCCGGCCCAGGAAGACACCGGCGACACTGTTACTCCAGGAGCCATCTCATGGTCGGGGCTATGTCCCTCCCTTGTTGTTGCGCCGTCCACACCCCCACTGCGCATGTGCGTCTCTCCTCCTTTCTCCTCTCCTCCAGCTGTATAAAAGCAGGTGCGCGCGCTGCGCGCCGTTCAGTCTGCTCCGAGACACCGCCTGCGCCGGTTCTGCGCCGGTGTGGAACCTACACGGAACCCCATGCTTTGCATCACCACATGGTTCCCTTCGGGGAGATGGTGTGATTTTTTTTTCTGCGACTCCCTTTGAGCCATTCGTTCATAATGCTGTGTGCACCGATGCCAACGAGTGGACATTGCGAGGTCTTAAGGTGCTTCGCACCTAAAAGGAAGTGATACTTTTACGCGGCGTCCAAACTGGGATCAGGGTTTCTTGGGTCTTTCATGCCGCGAAGCTTTATCAGTGACCCAGATGCCACGAATGCTTGGCACTCAAATTAAGCGAAGCTCCAGGTGAAACCCAGAGAACGGCTCGTTCCGTAGCGTCAATCTAAGCTTCATGCTCAGCCAAGGTCCAGCCAGCGCAGTGGAGGTCAAGGTGAGGGAGAAGAGAGTCAGCATCAAGAACGCGCATCCAAGTTCACTGAGCCTTCACTGCGCCCGGTAGCGCCTGTGTTGCGGTACAGTCGTGTGTGCGTTCAGGGCGCGCTTTAAAAAAAATGAGCTATGACTGAACAAACTTGATTTAGCCACGTTCAACAACCCCATATTTGTACCAAAATTATGTGTCACCTCTACATGTCACGAGCAACCACGCTTCGCCGGTCGACCGCCGTGATCAAGGAAAATGGCTAATGAGTTCTTTTTGAGATGATAGTATGCTCGGAGGTAAGAATCAGATCAAACATTACTTTTTACCCCAGTTTCTTGGGCTGAAGGCTGGCACACGAGGGAGAAGAAAAGTATAAACTTCCTTTCTTTCTCTGCCACCTGAGCGACGTGGTGCCCCCAACATGCGCCCCTACCGGTGCACGCTCCCCACCCCCTTACTCAGAGCATATCTCCAAACGTGTCTCGAATTGGCCGCAAAAACGTTTTGGTGACATGACCAAATTTTAACATCCCTAAAGGGTTTCCATTATGGAGTAGTGGAAAGTGTTCTGGCATCGTTTACTGAACTTATTTTAGATGCGACTGCATATCATTCACTCGCCTTGTCCCTGCATCCGGCGTCGTCGGCGTTGTTGTCGGCGTCCGCTTCTCCTCGCCGCGCGAGCTGCGCTCTCCGCCGCTCACCACCTCTCCTCGCCGATAGCGAACACCCTCTCGCGAGGGGCATTGGATTGGCTTGGTTTGGCTTGGCTTGGCTTGGATTGGATTGGATTTGATTGAATTTAATTGAATTGGATTGAATTTGGATTGGATTGCATTAAAGTGGATTGTGTTGGATTGTGTTGCGTCATAGTCGCGGCAGTCGCACTGGCGCCGGCGCGTCCCCTCACCGTTATGCGCGCTATAAAACGTGCTGCCTGCGCCGCTCCGCTCCATCGTTCCAGCGCCGTTCCTCCGCTGTCCAACGCTGCAACGTGAACCCCCTATGCATCGCATCTACACAGGGGTCCCCGCGAGGGGAGGTGGGAGTTTTCTTTTTATATAAGCCCAGTAAGAGTAGCAACGATTGTTTTTATGAGGAATAATTTATTTTCTTCTTTTGTCTAACCTAGAACCCCTGTGACCATTCCGTGTAAAATTTTTAAAACAACGTGTCGAACACTTTCAGACACTTAAAGGATCCATGAACAGAAAACATAAGTTCGTTTTATTCGAAAGATTAGGTGTTTCATAGTACCCTAAGCGCTTTCCCGGAAGCAAATGATGTTTTATTCACTGAGAAATAAGGCAATTTAAGCCAAAATTTTAAATCTCCCGTTAAATTGCACATTTTGTGACGTGAACAATGGCGTCTTACGAGCCGGTACATGAAACAGATACTTAATATGTCGACTCCATATAGCACCCACACGCGGGAATCAAACAGGAACCGGAACTAGTGCCGAAACCGAGACGGCGGCCAATTTAAAAATACTAGTAAAACCTAGTGCACCCGCAGCCCTAGTCATGGAATCGCCTGATCCGGAGAACAAAACTCTCGCCGAGAAGCTCGGGCTTGCATTTAACAACCTCACACCACTTGAACGCTCAATGCATCTAAGTGCACGAGCGGCAGGAGTTGTGGGATACGCGGATGGACCGGAAAGCTACCATTCCGCGATAGCCACAACAGACGAACGGCCAGCCGTCGGCACAGCTGCCTCGTCAGCCCCGTCGCGACGGATGAATACAGACTGGTACGTATGTGCCGTGTTTTTATTACGGTTAATAATAGTTTAATTTCAGTAGCAGTATCGCTTATGCCAGTTGGCCGGTGTCGTGTATGGAAAGCCGTTCGCGCGAGCTCTCTGCTTCGACCAGAAAGATACGAGCGTCAATGCGTGGTGTGTACGGCATTTTTTTCCCCCAAGGTCAAAGCGCTTTGACGGCGATTTGACGAAGTCGGCGACGAGCACCAGCATGTCCCAGGAGTGAGCTAACGTAAGGGTCCCTGCCGTAATCACTTCCTCGGAAATGAAGCGAGCACACTCGTACTTCCTTTAGCTCTCTTTCTCCTGCGTTTGCAAAGTTCACAAAACGTAGCCACTTCTTCGCAGAGGTTCGTCGTTGGGCAGCACATGAAAGGAGATCTCCTCACCGGCGGGGATGTCGCACTCCCTCGACGATTTGCCCGTACTACATGGGCATTTCAAAACGTAGCAACGAAATTTCATTGTAAAGTACTCGAACAAACTGAAGTTTTTAGTGGTTGTAAACTGGAAACGAGGTCCTAACAATAGCATCAAGCCAACACCATTCCGAAACTGTGACAACTGTCACTATCTCGTCGCTGCTTGCTGTTCCTTACTCCCCTCGTTTCTATTTTTACCTTTGCTGGTTGGCGATATGACGGCCAACCTCCTGTGAAGGGATTACGATACCAAGCAAGGTCGCGGCTGTGCGTGCTGGGACGGTTCGTTGGCCCCGAAGAGCCTCGAACCCGAAAATTCGTCTGTGCGACGGTGGCGACGGCGAGATGTCGAGTTCGGCTGGCGGTAGTTTCGTACGCATTGGCGTACACGCTTGCGTGTTTATTCGGAACTTCAACCGTTTACTCCACCGTTCTTAGTGTCATAAAAGGAATGTGCAGTATGTTTAAGGGGCATATAGCTCACTATGCAAACTGGTAAGCCCTACCTAACTTGCGTTTGCTTTTGCCGGCCTTCGCCAATCGCAGAGCATTCTCGTGTGACATCATAGGTTCTGCTGCGGGAAATGAGCTGGTGGGTCGCATGGTCATTCCCTTTTTTCCTAATTATGTAGCTTATTTGAGCGAACTTTGTGTGAAAAGTGGTGTCAGTATGGTTCTAACGAGGCAATCTTTCGAATGAACCAAACTTGTGTTTTCTCTTCATGGCTCCTTTAAAGCATGAAGCTTTTTATGCTATACGCGAATTTGTGGAATCTCTCTAGGTGCGGCGACACTCGCAGTCCCGCCGATAACTACTGTCCGGCTACTTGTGCAGGTAGGTGTCAGAAAAAGGCTTGTTGACCCATTCTCGCCCATGGCTTCTTGCTGCTGCAGAGTGAAGAGCTATTGCGCTGTCTTGTGGAAACTGAGATTTTCTTTTTAAGATCATTCAGAAATTTGCTCTAAGAGGGTATTCAGGAAGGATAACCGTAGAATACATGTGAACGTCAAGGAAGTAAAGAATAGCGTGATCCTGATCAATGAACACTTTGAGAAATTGAACAGTCAGTTGGAACGTGTGCTTAACGAAAATGGACTGAAAAAAGAACACTAGCGTCATCAGAAGCAGTGCTTAGAAAATTAAAAAGCAACCGGAGAGTCGGCTGACGCTGTATGAGGAGTGATGTCGCAGGCAAAGGTCGAAAAGTTCAGGTGGGAATCAAACGAGGGTGCGTTGTGAGAGAGGAACATGAAAGCGTTGAAGACTAATTTAGAAGGGGAGCCAGTTTGGGCTCAACTTTACTGCCGGAAGCATTTAAGGAAATTATACGAGGGGTGGACTAAAATACTGTTTCTGTTAGGTTGTAGATGGTCGACAGCCCCGCGTGAGATGGTGATCATAGAATGACACAGCCCTAAAAAGTGAAGTACTTTCCAAGATTCAATCCTTCTAAATGTATACTGGCGTAAAATCGAATTAGGCAGCAAACAAGAACATGCCTTAGACTGAGGTTCAGTAAAGTAGATGTGCTATTTATTTTACAGGACGCGAGTTGCATTGAGCGTCTACGGATTAATTTAAGCTACCTTGCCCCTCTTTAAAATTACGTGCTTAGTGGGGATTTCTTTTTTTATGGTCCCATAATCAAGCCAGCTTTCAGCCCCTACGCCACCCCGACGTCTATTCGTGAGCAAATTGTGCAATCGTACAGGTATAGTGTCATAAATAAAGCGTAGTGGCTCTAGTACAAGCCAAGCGGTTGCAAAATTGACTGATATTTTTTTTATTAATAAGGAGGCTGTTACCTTTCCTACGAGCAGATAATACCTGCTAATAGCGAGCAGATAATAGCGAACAGATAACAACTCCAATTAAGTTCAGTGCTAGCTTCGAGAAGCCTCCCGCCATGGCGTACGTGTTTAGATGGAGCTGCGGGAATTTTCAAATTTTCGATAGATCTGCCATGTAAGTTCCAACTCTTCCCGCTCCGCTTTCATAAAGTTTAAGAGCATATTTGTGCCAAATTTTAACCTTCTAGCACCAATAGTTTTACAGATATAAACGTTTTTTTTCGGCGCCGGGGTGGCCGCGTAGAGTCACACCTGGTGTCAAGGTAAGTAAAACCAACCAAGCTAGCTTCCACAACAGGGTGGGCCCTTAAAGGCCATACTCGCGTTATTTCGGGACGGTTCCGATAGTTTGACAAGTTAAATGAGCTCACTCGGCGCATTTTCGGTAAAGTTACAGCCAAAATCACAAATCTAAGCAACACAGTCACCATAGCCCCATTGGGCGAAGGCGCCTGTGCAAAATCGCAGAACCAGCAAGTAATTAGCCCGGTGGGGCCTTTAAACAGATTAAAAAGATAAAAAACCTTAGAAACAAGGAAAGTTAGAAACAAGGAAAGGCCGTATAATAACAGCGCTCGTCGAAACGCGGTATAAACAACCCTCAGTAACGGCAAGCCTAACCGGCCCAGCCAGCGGGGTTAAATATGAAAAACGGAAATTATTCGCTAGGCAGGGGTCAAAGACTGTTGCCAAAGCTAAAGAAGACCTTCCGAATCATCCGACACTAATTTACAAAAGGGAAAAAATGGCTGCGGATTAGCGCCGCTAACCTTGGATATGCAGGGCAAAAGCTTGGCTTAGTCTGGTAGAGTCTTGGTTTCGCTTGGTTAACCTCTGATTTAGCTGTATTGCCGACCACGTTTCCAAGCCGTTCGGTTCCGTGCAACGCTCACAGAAGGAGGCAGGGCGAACGCGGCGTTCATTCATGGCGAACGCACCGTTCCTCTTTGCCGGGCTCGAGACGAGTCACGTTGTCCGAAACGACCCAGCGCCGCATGCATGGGAAGCTGCGGGGCTGGTTGACTGCGTCGACCGCAGCGGCGGTGGCGACCTCTGTCGGCACCCGCAGGCGCCAACAGCGGGCCCGGCGAATCACGCAATGGGCTTCGAGGGGTTCGTCGCCGGGGGTGTGTCTCTGGTCAAAAGGTCATTTGCGCATCCTCCACGAAATCGCTGGACGGAAGTAGTAAAGCGTTGCTTTAAAACTATAAATAAGATCAGCGCTACCTAGAAAAGGCCGCGCCCAAACCAGGCAAATAAGACGACGGGACAGGGTGACACAGGCAACACTACTAAAATTTGAATAACTCGACAACCCCTGCGTTCCCAGAAAAGTACAAGTGCTACAGAAAAAAAAACCCAGGGCTACCTCGATGTGTAATCGGTTGTTATGTACAAAATGCAGAAATAGAGTGTTCCCGCCCCTCTCGTGGTCCCAATGCTTCCGGTCTTTAGAGAGAACAGGTTCGCCTAAATTTTACTCATCCTCACCAAAAGATTGCGGTTGTAGGCGGACGGCATGATACACAGTCTTTCGGCTAGGAATAGTATTAAAAAGGCGAGGTAGGACTCTAATACAACTTTAGCAGCCTTTTTGCCTAACTTAGCTTCAAAATACCCATGTTTTTTTTAGCTACACACTTGAGAATGGCAGTGGCTATCCTTTCCAACGGCCAGACGTCAGTGGATCTCCTCAGTAGGCCAGGGCCCCAGCTATTTCTTTCAAAACCACGTGTATAAAAAACTGGCTCCAATTAATGCTGTAAAGGTGGCAGGAAAGCAAAGCTTTAAAGGACGACCACAACTATTTTCTATGCAATGTCACTTGAATTCACACACGTGGCTCTACAAAGAGTGAAACCAGAGATTCTGCCAGCCGTTACCTGGAATTCGCGGGGGCGGCGTCCCGAACGCAGCACCAGCGTCGCCCACGGCCGGGCTAGAGCGGCGGACGCCGCCCCTGTAGCCCGGCCGTGAGTCGGGAGGGAGAAAACGGAGAGGAGCGTTTTTCGAAGGGTAAGACAGCGGACCCTGGGCATCCTGATGTGCTAGCTTGGGGCTACACCACCACGCGACACAAGTGCAGACACCGAAATAATTCGGCATCCCAAGCAATCCTATTTATACCGATTTACACTAGTTAGTTTAGTAAGTTAGAGAGTTGCGATAAAGCTTAGGGAACTTTTATAATCGCTATTTATCAGAACCAGTTGCTACTTTCGCCTTTTCTAATAACTCTTAAAACACAACAGAATTGGTATTCACGAATCTAGAAATCGGAATCACATTTGTGGCAAGCGGTGCGCATAAGGTAGGGCTTCTATAGCGGCCAGATGTCTGTATGTGGCCTCCGCATTTTGTTTTCCAGCACTAAAAACCAATCCTTAACATATGTTTGCCGTATTACCACCTAATTCCTTCTGGTGTGGGTTACCCTGGAGGTGCTGTCGAACAAGTTAATCAGGCCGTGCGAATTGGCAGAGCGCAATGGTCTCGATACTGCGCCAAAACAGGCCCAAAACAACCCTCGCTAAATCAGACGACAAAGCCGTACCATCGGCGCCGACGCGGTGAGCAGGCCCTTCCGCGCGGGGAACGTTGGGTAAATTCGCCGCGCCATCTATAGTGAGCTACGTCAGTACGACGTGTTTTTTTTTTTGTGTGTGTGTGCACGGGGTTGCCTTCGCCTTGGTCTCCTTGATGACCATGGCGAAGCCAACACCGTGCACAAAAAAAAAAAAAAAAAACACGCAGTTCAGCACACGCAATGTACACCCGGCGTCAAAATAAGCCGGGGCACGCGAGCGCGTGGCAAAATGCATCGCCGCGACCTCTGACGTTGCACTTCTGGTGTCGAGACATCGATGTCCGTGTGCGCATCCAACCATGCTCGTTAGCCTGTCTTTTCCTTCGCTTCAAACGGCAATTCTGGTCACTTTCAGCGCTTGGCACCAGGGATCACTTTCTTTGCTCAACCCGTCTTCCTCGCACACACTTGAGTGGCTGAGGGCGAGGGTGAACGTGCGTTGCTCGCTCTGCCCTGCTCTGACAGATAACTAATATTGCCCGTCTCGCGCTGACCGAATTGTTCCCCACATATGCTCTCCCATTTCGGCATTTCTAACAGCGCCGCTGTTCTTGGGCTGGGATTGTATGCCTGCTTTGTATGGTTTTACGCTACCTCCGGAGTTTCCAGCAATGCGTTTGTGTTTACAGGTAAAGCCGACTTTATGAAGATCGGCGGAAGCTTGGGTTTTGTAAGATGGCTTTCCGTCACAGCTTATTGGGCAGCGAAGCACGGAAATCTACGGAGGGAGTATGATTAAAAAAAAACGGCTGTAACTCATGTTTAATGGGAACTGAAACCGCAAATGAGACACAGACAAAGATAGGAGACAAAGGGACGAGTGAACAGGAGCGCTCGTCCTGTTGTCTCCTTTCTTTGTCTGTGTCGCATTTGCGCTTTCAGTTCCCATTATGCATCACAAACAGGCCCTTTTTAACTCATGTGTTATTAAATGTATCCAAAAACCAATTCTATCAAAATGTGCTGATAAATCGTCTATACCGCTATGCCGAGATTCGTTCACTTGTCGTAATTGCTAGTGAAGTTGTCAACGATGGAGAATTAGTTTGTTGTCATGATAACGCAATCTACGGAGAGATTGCCATGTATTGGAGACAACGGTTGTAACAGCGGCTCCGCGCTTGTTCAGTAGGTATCAACCACAATCGGTGGAAGGAGTTGATATTTTTTCGTAAAACATGCAGTTGGTTGTTAACTAGGAATGACCACACCAAAACAGAATGCTAACTGAAGAGAGAAATAATTTATTTTATGAAGGTGTGATGAGACTTCACCTTGCACATGTTCTGAAACAACTGAACAGGGGAAATCAAGAGAAAAGACCGGCCTGGTCGTGGGTTTTACAAAAAATAACCAAAATGACAGCCGGTATTCCACACCAGCTAAAAATCAAAGCACGCTCAAAGCAAGCAATAAAAAAAGCATCTGTGAAGTACGCTGCTCTGCTCCTTCTCATTACCCAACTTAAGTAGTGGGTAAAGTGGCCGCCTGCGGAAATGATGTCGCTCATCCTTTTTGGCATCGACTCGTAAAGCGAAACCACAAACTTGTGGTTTGCGCAAAGGCTGTCCCATTCTTCCCGAATGGCGGTCCAGAGCGCGTCCGCTGTGTCTCCTGACAAGGGGCGTTTGCAGAGGCGCGACTTCATGACCCCCCCACATTCTCGATTGGATTGACATCCGCACCGTTCGGAGGCCACTGCAGACTGTGTACGCCCAGATCCTCCAGCAGGATGGTCACCTGACGTAGCATGTGCACGATGATTTTGTCCTGCTGAAAGATAAAGCACCCATCGGGGAAAGGCCCATTGAGCACGTGTCTTGCAGTAGCGCACTGTAGCAGGACGCCGTGAAGCTTCCTTCAATGCGGACAAGAAGTCCTAGCCCCTCCCGGCTGATGGCTTCCCACACAAAGACTGCGCAGCGGCCGCTTGAAAGGACACTGTGTATATAGACCGGGTTGCACCTGCAAATTTAGAAGAGACCGGATTTACAGCTAAAACATTTAAAAAGCAACAAATGTAGCTTTTAGCATGTAGCAAATGTAAAAAGCAACAAACAAAAGTTAGCGCCCGTCTGTTCGCACTGTGTTCCCTTTGCCCCGTCTTTTGCGCTATTTTCCCTTCAGAATACTTAGACCGATACGGGATCACGCCCTCTTCAAGGGACACTGAAGTGAATTTGTCAAGCCTCCGTTTTTGCTTGCACTGCGTAGACTGGCTCAAATTAGCGCACTTTTCATCGTTTATCCGGTTGACAAATCGGTAATTATTTTACAAAGCGCGAAAGAAGAAAAACTACCACGCGCAGTTTGCGGCGGCCGCACCAACTAAGGCTGTGACGTTGGGAGGAGGGGGCACCGTGATTGGAGGGTACCCAAGGTTAGCAATCAAACAAGTTTCGGTTTCGGTTCTGTAAAACACAACCGATGGCATCATTGGATGGTCATTCTCGGTATCTCAGTGATCGTCGTACCGCGCTTCTGCCATGTTGTCGGCTGTAAAATGCATAAGATAAGCCTCCCAGGACTGCTTCGAATCGTAGCAATCACTAGCCGAGGCCTACGCAGTGCATGAACGCCCTCCGCGTCCCCGCAGACGCTCAAATGCCATGCGCTTTTCCCCCATATTTGGGGCTTGCCTCACTCATGCCTGTATCGTAAAAAGCGTGTTCGCACCAGGCCAAGGGTCTGTTGATTCTGGTCTGTGCCCACTGCCCGCAAGCAGTCGGTGCTTATGGCAACAGCACGCCAACGAGAACTCGCTAGCGCGCCAGTGCCAGCCTGCGCGCGTTCTGTGAACTAGTTCGTGGAGCAATGAACGTTGCGGCCCAAAAAAAGGTGAACTCAGTATAGAAAACCTCGGCGGAAAACGAAAAAAAAGCACGTACCCGCGGAGATTCGAACTTGTGACTTGCGAAACACTTCCACTGACATAGCTAGCGCTCCAAACCAATCGGCCACGGGCGAGCGCTGCCGACCTTGGAAATATAAGGTATATAATGTATAACCAGTTTACCCTTTTATTTAGTTTTAGCATTCTAAGCAGCTTAGGTGACTATTTGTTGTTTTGCGCTCGTGCAGTAAGCATCCCCCAAGTTTCCACAATATCTCACGTCTAGCAATTGCATTTCTTAAACGGAAAGCGTTCGCCATGCGTAGTCGTGCTGCTGGCCGCTGTGCTTGTTAGCCCAGCGCAAAGAAGTGCTTGCCGCACCCTAGTTTTACGCTGTGCAGTAAAAATATCAGTTGATTTTATTTCCTTAGTACCTATATTGACTTCGCTGACTCTTCTCCCGCCTTCAAGATGCATGCCTTATATTTTCCTACTGGCGTACCAGTCAGCGAAGCGTCGCATGTGCGCTTGTGCAGCGCTTGTGTGAAGCGACCTTGACTTGGAGCTAGATACAGTGTTCAAACTAACCAAGTAAAGAAAGGCACATTCTTCCATTCACAAACGTGTCCTGGCTTCGTTTCAACTGAGCGAACGAATTGCGACGACCCGTCGGCGGCCGGCGGTCGAAACGCTGGGCCGACTGACTCTGTCTGAAGGCCGGGGGGCCGTGCAGTAGCGCAGCCAATTGCGAGCTCGGCTCCTCCCGACGTCACACGAAAACGCCACAGAAAATGGGCGAGCGTAAAGAGAGGAGGACAGCATTTTCGAATTAATTTTTCTACTAAATAAAATCGCGTAAACGCGCCCAGAGTGGTCGAAACCTGTCCCGGGGACTCCGGACTACAATTTGCGCTAGTAATCCCGCAATGTTTACTTCAGTGTCCCTTTCAGTGGGCTTGGCAGCACAGCATCTATTGGCGGTGAGATGTTTGAGTGGCGCCCCCTGGCTCTGACGTCAGCTTAGGAACTCGCGGAGCTGTCGTCTGCTACACTCCGCGTATTAGAGGCAGCAGTGCCTGTGCCAGATTTCGCCAGCTTTAGTGCTTTACTGCACCAAAAAGCGTATTTCCAGCAATTCAGTTATTTTACACGCTTCTGACACATGTGAATAATTTCAAGCTGTATCCCGCACAAGTTTGCAACACACGAGGAGAGACAGAACGGCTTTCTTCGGAGCATCGCTCGTGTGCAACTCGTCCTTCCCGGCTTATTTGCGAGGTTCAGTGCAGAGAGTTCCTCGATTAGTATTCAAAATGCATAGGCTTCCCTAAAGTATTTTTGAGATGCTTGGATGAAGACTCGACAGTCTAATGCTACACTCCAAGCATCGGGTCGGACACAGGCATCGCACAGCAGGAAATAAAACAGCCGTGTTGTATTTCTTTCTTCGTGGTTGACTTGTATTAGATTACTGTTTTTTCTGTGCCCAAAACATTGATTTTTTTTTTGCACCGTCACAAAGGTCCTATGAGGAGGTTCGGGGATGTTTGGTCGGGTCACAAAGTTCGTGTGGATATATTCTTCGGGCTGTAAGGCTAACAGTACCTTCCTGAGAAATTGAATTTCGTTATGGCCGCGTACAAGAAGGAGGCATATCCGCAGCGTGCAGTGTTTATTCACATGAAAAAACAATGAGTAGTTTTCTACCGCCGCCACCGCGAAACGGCGGAGACAACGTTGTCGAGTACTCGAAGGTAACTTTTGTGCCCCGATTTTCTATCGTACCCATCGGTATCATAACGAACTGACTCTATACCCGAACAGTTATGACGTGATCACGGATATACTCGCTAACGAACGCAATAATATGTGCCGGTTTCCAGTATAACAGCAATCAAAACAGATGAATATGTGCGAGCGGCTCTTTATTGTTTTCCAACCTTCCAGGCGTAAAAAAAATGCTGGCGCACTCAGGATTACACGTAATGAATGGAATAAAATCACTCTTACTTTGTTCCTCTAGACTGAGGACCCCGGACAATAACCATCTCGATTTTGCTGTTAAAGCTTTCTCCCCCTCCTCTTCCTTCTCGTCTTCCTCTTTTGTGTAGTTTTACTATAACGCATATCTGAATATTGGGAAGATATGGCTGTGGGGAATGTACTGAAATATCCTTCCAGGTCCGAATAAACATCGTGCTACTGTATTTTCACCATAGACGTGACTCGTTTTGCTTAATAAGCCTCCATACTGGTTAGAAGTCTAAAATAAAACCAGCACGCCCCTATACGCACAGTGTGTTATTTGGACCTTACATTTTTTGCGGCCCGTAATGATCGATTGATTGTGGGGTTTAACGCGCTGACGCAACGGAGGCGAAGAGGCGCACCGTAGTGGCAAGTTGGGCGAGTTGGTGTTCATTCATCTTGAATCTTGGAGTGTTTTCATTTGCATCTTCTGTGATTGCTGCTGTATGGCGCCTAAGCTTCTCTTTTTTGGCGGTAATGTTGAGTCAAACTCCGGTGCTCCTAAGGTTGTCCTTCCCCCTTCCGACATTCTCAGCGCATCGAAAGACCTTCAGTCGGGGCAGAACGCAATGCTTGAGCAACTTGAGTCAATTCCCACACTGGGAAACCACGAAAAAACATTTGGTGACTTGAAAACTCGATTGAAGAAAATTGTGGTTGATCCCTCTTTCATAGGAATCGGTGGAACACGAAAGGAAAAGGTGTCTTCACAGGAGCGGTTTAATGTTAAAGGATCCTCCTTCATGTGCGAAGGGTTCGCTAGCCTGACCCCGCCAGAGGAAGTGACACCGATACGCAAGAATAAAAAAAAATAACCGGTTAATTCCGGGTCCAAAAAACCAAAAATGACATGCATAGAAACAGCAGCTTAAAACACACAACGGTCATGGGAACAACGCCACAGCGCAGGGGGCCTCAATTGGCAATATTTTCATTATTGCATCCTTAAAGGCCCGAGGCAATTACATAAGGGGGAAACAAATACTCTGTGAGGGTGTACAATTCAATGGTAACAAGCTATGTGAATTACAGTAATAAACACGCATATGGTAGTTTGGTGAACAATGACCACAAAACTAATATTTAAGAATTAAAGGCTCCACTTAATCTTTATATACCCACTACCACAACAGCTGAGCGCCTTCGCTCTCCTTGAAACGCCTTAACAACACCAAAAAGCGCCTAGTTCCGTTCTGCAGTATTTACTAGGCTGAATTCGGCCTGTCAGAAATACTACGGGGCTGCTAAAGAATATGACATGCTGATTGCCAAAAAATAGCTGAAGTTCTACTCCAACACATTGTCTTCAATGCTACAAACCGGCCCTAAACGCTTTTGGAAGACAATTAACCCTGAACAATCTAACCTTATCCCTTTGCTGGATGGCCCTGTCCCTGATGCTAGGGTAGCCGATATCTCAAATACTTCTTCCTGTTTGGTATTCCCTAACGAGCCTGTCCGCGATGTTCCTGGTATGCCAGATTTTCCCCATCCTTCCGATACTAGCATTACTTTCAGCTCTACTGGTATTGTTAATGTGATAGACTCACTGCGTAATTCTTTCTCCACTGTAACCGATGCTATTCATGCCAAGTGCTCAGAAATACCAATTATGCATCCTCAATCACCTTTCCCCTCATATTTCAACAATCCTTGAAAACGGGAAATGTTCCATTAAACTGGCTAATTGGCAAAATCCCCCCTATCTTCACAAAGGGCAACCGCTCATCGCCTATTAATTAGAGTTAAATCTCTATCACGTGTGTGTGCTCTAAAGTCACGTAACATGTCATTTCTTCCCATGTTGCTAATTTTCCATCGTCGGCAAATGTTTTTGATCCCAACCAGCATGGTTTCCCTAATGGCCACTCTTGGGACACTCAACTGGCTCTATTCCTTCACGAATGCATCTTGACTGCAATATTCCAATCGACGCCCTTGTTTTAGATTTCGAGATAGCCTTTGATAAAGTCCCGCATTCTCTACTAATACTTAAAGGAGCACTGACACCAATTTTCGGCGTTATTATTATTGCACAGTTCGCTTCCTTCACTCAACAGAATACCCTGGCTGAAATATGAGCGGCCTGCGACGCGAAGAACATAGTACGATTGGGTCTCATTTATCGCGCCGACGGAGCAGTACGCGGAACGGCACTCAGCAAATGGACATTATCGTGACATCACCCCGTGGAGCTAAAAGAAGTGACGCGACAGCGCTCGTCAAAAACTCGTGACGTCACTTCACGCGCGGCCCCACGAGCGGCGAGCGGGCGCCGGTGACGTCCGCACAAAGCGGTGAGGTCAGGCCGGGATTCTGTCATATGCGCCGTTCGGGATGAAAGCACGGGAATTCGAAACAAATGATTTTCAGGCCGTTCAATATAATTAACTGTCACGCGCTGAAGTATTTGAAGTGCTGTTTTAGGTTCGCCAGACCATTAAGCATCGATAATAGCAATAAAAGTCTAACATAAAATTTTCGTGTCAGTGCTCCTTTAAACTATCTCGCCCCAAATTAGATCCGTCTACATTAACCTGGATTCAAAGTTTCCTTACACATCGCCAACAGTTTGTTTATGCCCACTCGCACTCGTCCTCTTTGTCCCTAGTTCTTTCGGGTGTCCCCCAAGGCACCGTGCTGGGACCCCTTCTTTTTTTAGTGTATATTAATGATCTTCCCGACGTTGTTTCGTCTAGTATCCGCCTCTTCGCGGATGATTGTGTTGTTTACCGGCAAATAATCGATTCCTCAGGCGAAACTCCCCTTCAAACGATCTCTTCGTTGTTCCAGAGTGGTGCAAGAAATGGCTCGTGTCACTTCAGTAAAACATGTTTGATCTCTTTTCACCATCGTTGTTATGATGCACCCCGCACGCAACACCTAAAGAATCCGGGCGCCGGAAACTGTTGTTTCTTTTATAGTGTAGTGGCCTGGCTGCGGACTAGGCCGAACGCCGCGTGACATTGTGAGTTACTAAAATGCTATGCATTTAAAAACGCCGCTGTATCCTTCTCTTCGTCCGTCAAGTACTTCGGCATCCACATTAATCACGATTTAACCTGGTCTAACCATATCAGTCATGTTACTAACGCAGTAAATCGTGCCCTTGGCTATTTACGTCGCAACCTTTACTTGGCACCATCACCTCTTAAACTATTTGCATACAAAACCCTCCTTCTTTTAAAGCTTGATTACGGCAGCACATCTACCACCCGCACCAAGTCAACCTCTGTAATGCCCTGTAGTCCGTTCAAAACCGCGCAGCCCGGTTCATCTTTTCACTCTATTGGTATCACTCAATCATTTCGGTACTAAAATCGCAACTTTGCTTTCCTCCTCTCACCTTTCGTTGACTGATAGCACACCTGTCTCTGTGTAACCGGTTCTTTTATTCCTTGCCTCCAAACAGTTAATCGCACCCGCTCCTAGAACCTCGCTCCACAATAATTGTAACACCGTTTACCCTCCACGAACTCACACTACAGCTTTTCAACTTTCATTTTTTGCTCACACAGTACAAGATGATTGTAGGGTTTAACGCGCCGGCGCAACGCAGGCGATGAGGCGCGCCGGAGTGGAGGGCTCCGGATTAATTTTGACCTCCTGGGGATCTTTAACGTGCGCCGAAATGTCGTACACACGGGCGTTTTTGCTTTTCGCCTCCATCAGAAAAGCGGCCGCCGCGGCCGGGAATCGAACCCGCGACCTCGTGCTCAGCAGCGCAACGCCTTAGCCACTGAGCCACCGCGGCGGGTCACACAGTACAAGACTGGAACAATCTTCCTGCCAACGTTGCCGTTATTATGATAGCATTCATTCTAGGTCTGATATCGAAGAATTGTGTCCATATTTGTAACCCTTTTTGTTGACACCTTCGCAATGTATTTCGATGTCAAATAAACTTGACTTGACTTGACTGCATTTTGCCTGCCATTTTTTACGGCTGCTCTCGTTGGAAGTACGGCTGCTCTCGTTGGATATTCAGTCATAATGACTGCCGACGTGACAAGGTTATTCTTCTTGGATCTTGCGTGATATTTGTGCTGCTGAACAGAGTTCGCTGCGCCACCACTTCACATCCCCTCCCCCCGTCGCTCAAGGTCCAAGCAGCGACGCCTTGCTACAAGAAACGGTCAGAGAGATACGAAACGCTGGCGGGAGTATTGCGAGACTTTCAATCGCATTTGTAGTATATTTCTTGCGATCGGCTGAGGGGTAAATTCTTAAAGATTTGTGCAGGGGTAATGCTTTTTAATCTCTCGCGGTGAAGAAACCGGAGGTAGCGTCGTACTCGCGCCATTTCGAAGTGGCCGCCTGGCAGCGAGTCCGCGTAGGGGTGATCGCGGAGGTCGGGAGATCCGAGCAGGAGAGGCTGGAGATGTACAGGTATAACTCCAGATTGTGAGGTGGCAAGACCATGTGCCACCTCGTTACCACCCCCGCGATCCCCGACGTGTCCCGGCGTCCAGCTGACCCTGGCGTCAATGTCGTTCCTCTGCTTGTGCTGGAGTATCTGGCGGATGCGTTGAGCAGTGGCGTCGTCTGTTTTTGGGTCCTCAATACTACGTAGTGCCTCAAATGAGTCTGTATATATGACGGAAGGCCCGGTGTTGTCCCTCAGAGCTGTCCAGATAGCCAAAAGTTCTGCTTGTGCAGGTGTTGCGTGGTCCAGTGTGCAGACGTAACGTTTGGCTTCTCTTGTCGAGGGTTTGTACCAGGCCAAGGCCAGGCGAAATCCATTAAGAGCGGCGTCAGTAAATACTGCATTGGCGCTGTGCTGATTGTGCCTATGGGAGAGGTTCTCTCTGGCTGAAGTGGCGTCATTTGCGGGGGGCGTGCAAGTCTTGGAGGGGTGCAGGGTAGGGAAACTCAAGGTGGTTGTTTCGCCTGGAGTAACCCGGGCTTCTGTACAGACTCGTCGGGTGTCCCAAAGCAAGGTGTCTTGGCCCTGTATTGTGAGGTGCAGCCGGTTGTCCAATGACGACTGAGCGCTTCTGAGGATGTCCTCGATTGGCGGTAGGGGTGCAAGGTCCCGAAGCTTTCGTAGATCGGTGAACTTGGGAAGCCCCGTGATAGTCCGAAGGATGTGTCGGTGGAGTACTTGCAATGTCTTTTCAGCTGTTTTCGACAGGGTTACGACTGTACCCCCGTAGGTGATCTTACCAATTGCAATAGATCTCAAAAGGATAGTGCAGGCTGTCTGTCGGGTTCCGCCGAAAGAATTTACCCCTCAGCCGATCGCAAGAAATATTTATTAACAAAGTACTTGCCAACACGGCCACTACACCTCATATGATCCATAAATGGCAGACACTTGCTGACCGGAAGAAGGGCATTGGCACCGCTGCCCCCTGCACATGTACCTTCTGCCACACTGTGTGTGAAGCAAACATGGACCATCTTATTCTGCACTGCTCCGCTTTTGATCTTCATAGACTAAACCATAGTGTTTTTCAAAATTCAAATATGGAAGCATTACATAGGGACATTCTCGAACATCCTCAACACCTGGTGACCTTAGCCGAGTTTGGCGTTGCCAGTGGCCTGGCGAGCGTGCTTTAGTGGGTGTCTACCTCCCTCCCTATTCCCCCTCTTCCCCCTCCAGCGACCTTCGGTCCTCCCCTTCCTAATAAAAGAATTTATCTATCTATTTGTAGTATGAAATTGCAGAATTGTACATCGATACCAAGAACAGCCTTAGTGGGCACGTCATGCAGACAAGGGACCTTTGAATCCTAGTACGGATTCTTGGGCAAGTTGGTGTGGCGATAGCGCTGTGTTGTGTGTTCTCTCTCTGTCCTCGTTCTTTTTGCGCTATGAATTTGTCAAGATCACCTTTGAATCCATTACCCCGTGACCAACTATTTCAACGATTCCTTGCAAGATGGCCGCGCAGTCTATATCTTATGCACCCTTGATTTCGATATTGTTCAAGCTTAGTGACGCCATCATATTGCAGGTTAGCTCCTTCTCCTTACAAAGCCTTCTCGGGGAATTTCGGGCGCTTGCTGCGTGCAGGACCGGGGCGACGGAAGAACATGGGACACAAGCAGGCGTACTGCAGGGACACAAACAGGCGCGTGTATGCCGTCCGATTTTTTCCGGCTTCCTCGCTTCGGTTTTCTTTTCGAGCTCCGCATTAACGGTCGGTTGTACTGCAATTCAGATACCGAACGCTGAAGCTTAACTCCGGCGGAGCAGGGGCGGTTGGGTGCCGTGAGCGGTGAGAGTGGTAAACTAACTTTAGTAAAGCATGTTATTGGGTTAGTTGGTTCATAATATTTATACGTAAAACTGCGCATGCGGACGGAACAAAGAAAAGAAGAGCTCGTCCTGTCTCTTCTTTTTCTTGTCCCGTCCGCATGCGCAGTTTTACGTATGGCTGTTCAGGGGCACTTCCGCCGCAGCCTTACCAGGCAAGCGCGTAGGGAGGTTCTGTAACTTGTAGGTCCTGCCTGGTGGCACTGGAGGTCGCTCGGTCCCTCACAGCCCAGCGGAGCTTGAATGTTTGGCTCAGTTGGCGTCTTCAGCTCCAGTGGCGATCAGGTTTGCTGCCGGTGGGCGGAAAGCCTGCATCGGTACGAAAAACAAACGCCCTGATTAAGCGCATTTTTGCTGCAAAGTCACATTTTCTTGGAATGGAGGGATCAGTTCACGCAAGATTTGGTTTCTCTCAAATAAAACCTGTAATCTGCCATTTTTCTTGACGAATGAATTTTGCGCTTGCGCCCTACCTTGCAGTTTCTGAAAAACCTCCATGTCAGGGTGCTGTAGCATCAGAAGCAACGAAACAAACGTCGAAGTCATATTGTGCAAGTATGTTCGACGTGCTGAAACATAGCCCTATCTAGACCGCCCATATTTCAGCGGTTGACTAGTTTGGCAAACTTTGCTCAGGCGTGTAAATGCTTCCGTCGGAAGCCATAAAAAGTAAACCGCCGAGATACCGCACTAACTGATTTACTCACGATAGATGTCGTCCTATACTGACCTCTTTTTTTGTTCCTAGGAAGCAGAGATTTCGCGTGTAAGTTCCTGATAATCTCTGAGCCCTAGGAGATTAACGATCGATTTTTGTCGTATAAGGTTGTCCGCGAGCGAATGACCTCCTCCCACCATATGTCGCGACACATGGTAGCAGGCGCGACGAAGCAAGTATAAAAGCCCCAAATCACTGTCCACACAGCGCGTTGCGCACATCACCAACCATTAGTGCGGCGACAGCTTGCGCGCCCTTTCTTGACCATCGGAGCGCGGCGCGAGCCTTTCTTCGGGCCGGACTCTCCACGAGACGGACGCCGCCGCCCAGATTGCGCCCCCTCCGCCGCTGTACGCGGAGCAGCGCGCAATCAATAACTCGGCCGGTGCGTTACTTCGGCAGATTACACGTTTCAAGGATACCTCAAAAAGAACTCCATTACGTTGGCGTTTTTATAGCCTACGTACAGGCGCTGTCAAGTGGGGCCGGCTTTATTTCAGGAGTCGGGTATCAGTAATTACAGTTATTTTCTTTACATGATTGGCTCAAATTCGTGCTTACTCAGTGGCCGTTTTCTTGGCTTTGTTTTGTTTTTTGCTGCGGCATCAACACTGAATGTGTTTGTGCTTTTTTCGCACACTTGCCCAGCACCCTGTTTCATCCGAAGTACTGCATAACTTTAGTATACCTGTCTCCATTATTCTCCAACTTGTGTGAAGAACATGTTTGAGGACAGTGATTCTTTTCTATAATTGAGGATTCGCGCTGAAGCTGCACCCAGGCATCGCGCTGTAGGACTAGGGATGAATTCCTACGACTTGGCCCACGGCCGTTCTTGTTTTCCCCTTCGTCTCAAAAAGAGCCGCCGCGCCCAGGATTAAAGGCGAGCACTCGTTTTTGGCACCATACCATCTGAGCCACTGCAGGTGAATAAATTTGCTGAGCCGAAAGCTTTGAGAGGAATGTGCACCCCAATACAATAATACAGAAAGCACGGCTCGGAGCTGTTATTAAACATAGAGCCATCAGAATTTGGGGCATGGCAGCACTTCCCCTACTTTTTTTCTGCTTTCTCCGGACATCCGAAACGGACGAAAGGAACAGCGGTGCCAGTTGGTCAAAATGATCGCAAAAAGTGCCGCGCTTGAGGACGGTGTGGAGGCCGCCGTGATAACCCATGCACTCGTGGTATCAGCTGTTAACTGCCTGGGCTTCTTTTGACGTTTCGTAAAGGTAGAAGGTAATTTGAGTAGCGCGTACACAATGCTGTTTAAAGGAATATGTAGAACGAAAGGTTGCATTCTCAACACCTATTGCGTTTAACACACCCTACAGTTTACGTAAGAAATTTGTCAACTTCTCAACACCCTGAAGTACCCAAACGATGGATCGATGAGGCGGAGGATTTTATCACATTTCATGCTACAAAAAATCTCGCCGTGAGGTGCCTGAGATGTGAAAGGGGAACTTCCTACCGAACAGGTCAGCATGCCAGAAAGAAAGCGCGCATGGTTTGGCTTTTCCGTTATTCGCATTGGCTGTCCGCGGGCAGAACGAGGAACCACTCGAAATCTGGGCCCGCCTCCTGCGCCAACTCGCCTCTTTGAAACAGGCACTCTACAGCGTGTTCGGAGCGATGTGCTCCGCACGGACGCGCACCTGGAGCTATTGGCGTTGCAGAGGTCGTACCGGAGTGTGTGTCCGCGCTCACTCGCACGTTTTCCCGGGGAGACGTTCTCGAGGGAATGCCTTCATCGACCCGAAGTGCGGAGTTGCGGCAAGGTAAAGTGTCGCGCCTTTGTGGAAGTAGCAGCTTCTCCATCCGCCGCTGCTCAAAGAAATGAAACAATGGTTTTTGGTTCCCACTTGTTCGTCAGAGGATTTGCGACGAGCCGTCAGAATAAAGCAGCGATTGGAATAGCCAGCGTATGAAAATTGGCTCACGATTACGATAATTGCTAATGCGAAATTTGAGCTCGGCGCGAACTGCAGTTTTCTCGGTTAAAGCGCGTAACCGTTGCGTCTCAGGAAGTCGTCGCTTCATCAGCGAACGCACGACGCCGCGCGGTACTCCGGCGTTATCTCGCAGAGCGTCGCCGCCGCCCAGCATGCCTCGCGCGGCCTCTGTTTACCACACCCTCCCTTACACTTACGCCACTTTCCCCCTCTGCTTTTCTGCTCACTCTATCTCGTCTATCTTTGGTTTCTTCTTTATTTGCTAGAGCACAGGGCTGCCTATGTTTTGCGCATCCCTGCCAAAATGTCACCGTTTTTGGCGCAGCGCAAAATAAACAGTTTTTCGTCTTTGAATAGTATTAAAAAGGCGAGGAAGGACTCTTAACTTCAGCGGCTTTTTGGCGAGCTTAGCTTCAAACTACCCATTTTTTTTTTTGTAGCTGTACACTCGAGCATTGCAGCGGCTTACCTTTCCAACGGCCTGGCGTGAGTGGATTTCATCAGTAAGCCAGTGTCTCGGCTTATTCCTTCAGAAGCCCTCATAAAAACCAAAAACGACATATGCTGGCTCAACATCACCGCAGGCGTGCGCGGCAACGTCGTCTGGGGAAAACTTCTCTCGCTCTCTCGCTCTTTTTCGTCTGGATCTCTGTGCTTAACCCATGCAGGTATTGAGTGCTGGCTGCTCCGGGAGTAACCATCTTCCTGGATACCTGAGGGGCTACACTATAAAGGTTCAAGCATGCTACGAAGGCTCTCAGGGACACAAACAGCACTCCCTCAGCAGAGAAAGATCTGGCCCCCTTGGTGTAGTAGTTGGCCGCCACCTCCCATGACTGACCGACTCAACTCTCGGCCCTCAGTGCCCAGAAGCTGTGGAGCACTTGTCCACGGCGACGCTTGGGTAATAAATTAAACTCGAGTGGACCAACAACCTATTTGCAGTCAACTAATTACTCAAACATGCCTGTAACTTTGATAACTTTCCTTACTGTGTGACGGTGTGCACTCCTTTTTTGGTGCACACGTAATAAGTACACTTCTAGCACGCCTAGAAGTATGCTCATCACCGACTGAGAATTATTATCATCGAGTTTATTTAAAATATTTAAAATTGTGCGCGTCGTTTTGTCTCTTGGTTCTTGTTCTTTCCGAACAACGGTTGTTACTAATGTAAACGAAACAAACAAAAAACAGTTGTAAGCTCACACTAACGCGTAAGACTTGAAGGTAGCGAAGCTGTACGCATCCTTCACGATCATCACAAAGGGTTGTCCACGACTGCTGCTGCTGCTGCTACTGTTGTTGTTGTTCCTCTTTTGCAGCCGCGTTGCTTCTTCTCCGCTGCCGCAACAACCTTTACTCCACTATTGTTGCTATAAGTGTGAGCAGTGTTTTTTTTTTTTTTTTTTTGAAGTGATAATCAATTGACATGACCTTGGACTGGCGTACGCTATAACATGTCTTTCTGGTTTCGAGCAAGTTTTGCCAGGATTACGGCGAACGATGGAGTCTTTCTCGTTCCGAGCAAGTGTTTCGACGATTACGGCGAGTGCTGGACTTTTTTTTACACGAAAGTGTTTTATGCTGGGATACACAAAGATTTCACTGACGGAAATGACGCCAGGACAATGACCACAAGAAAACACCAGAAAAAGTTTCACTGGCGCGGATGGTGCTGTCGTATAGGAGAGGTAAAGCGAAGAACTGCATCATGACTAGAGACCGCGGAACTTCAGGCACGGAAAATTAAGGTTTTAGGCGCCTATAATAGGCTCTGGAAATGCCCATTTAGGCATATATAGGCACTAAATACTCTCGTTTAGGCATATATAGGCTCAGTTCGTATTTAGTTCAGAAGCATAATTTACCACATTTTTTGTTTACTTCCAGTAATACCGCGGACAAATCGTGTGCTGGGCAAAGCAATGTTATTTTATTCGCGAAAATAGGCCGCACAAGTGTTCCCATTGTAAAATTGACGTGAAATTCAGCGGGACTCGCCACCAAAAGAAAGGACTGAAGGCCATGAAAAATGACACCAATGTCAATGATTTGCTGCTTGAAGTTGTTCCCCCTTTCAGTCGATAAATTGTTTGCGAAAAAAACAACGCTCAACTTCCACGGAAGATGGGGAAGCGCTCTTGTACTTTTGGACGCCCCATGACCTCATTCAATCTGGAATATGACAACGTTTGCTGACGAGAAAATTCGGCAGATATTTTACCGCACGGATTCCAGAAATTTTATGCCAGACAGATTAAATCAAACGGCCCTTCGCAGATGGTGGCGGATTTGTCCTGCATCTCCCGAATGACTTCAGCAGACAGAGTAGCGCCAAAGCTCTCAGCTGCTGAAATGCCTTCTGCTAAGAATGCAAAATAAGCACACGAATGTGCCCTGTCACGTTGAAGTGTAGCGTGGTGCAAATAGCTTGGGCGGCGACGCTTTTGGCAATTGCAAAGCTGTTGATAGAACCGGAGTGTATCGTCAGGTATCGTGTTAGTTTTGAGCACTCAGCCGAGTTCCAGAAAGTGGAACAACGGGCGGTGATAGAAGAGGCAAAATTGGAAACTGCCGCTTGAAGACATACCTGCGCTTCGAAGAAAGATCTTGACTGCAACTGATTATTCATTGACGGAGCAGAACGACATTCCCAGCTCTTCACAACACCGATGAATACCATGGGTAGTACAGTGAAGGGCAATTATTCTCTAAAAATTATTCAGCCATTCTGTCCTGTAGATGCAGATCATTAGCGAAGCTACGGGAATAACGCCATTCAGTGACTGTGCACTATATGCCGATGATCAACAGTAGAGAGCACGCAAGATTCTTTGGAACTAATTCCTTTAGCGCTGGGTCTCCAAATGCGCTTACGAATTACCCGGCATGGAAGATGACGAGTGTCACTACTAGATTATACTTGTAAAGTGCTGAGATCCCCTATCCTAGGCTCCGTTTCTCGTTCATTCTTCGCGCTACACGCGCTGCATCTTGCCAGCCGTTGGTGTACCTGTTGTCGGCGGCTGACAGTGCACATGTTCGTGGCGTCACCTTAAAACTTTGGTGTCTGAGATTTGCACGTGGATTCCCCCAGGAGGCGTATTTCACCACGACCGGTGTGTACGTGGATGTGTCGCGTTCGTTTTTTTTTGCTGCTGTTTTTTTTTTCTTTTTGATAGCGGTAGCAATAGATAGGGCAACCGGCAGAAGTTTCGCTGTTGGTCTGCGGGCACAGTGCGCCAGAAGCACATAGAACAAAAGATTTCGTGCGGAAAGAGGTGACGTCGGTGAGCTTGACTGCGGTGTAGCTGCGCACGGGTTTTTCTAGCGGCTCAGCCGAGGCGGCAAATTCGAGGTTGTTGCGGTTTGGGCACGGTTTGCGCTTCTCGGCGTGTTTTGCACGACGCGCGAATTTTTCGTGCAAACGGCGTCAAACAAACACCCCGTTGCGGGCTCCTGAAGTGAGAACAGTCCCTGCAGGACACCGGCTCAAACTATCCAAAAAAGGCATGTATACACACAAAAAAATGTGCCCTTCTACTCTGTGAAGAAGGATGACCTGCAAAGCTGGACGCAGTCCAGGGAGTGCATGAAACAAAACACGTTTGTTGTAATTTGCGATGGAGCATACTTCCTAGCCAAGGAGCTGAATGTACCTCTGAAGGGTCCAAGCTTTGTTCTTGCACGGAGCGGCCTGTGGGCCTCCCGCGTCGTAAGCATCTTACTGTTTGTGTAACACACAAACCCAATCCGCTCTTCCACTAAGGGCGCCGGACAGGTCCCATTGGGCCGTTTAACATCCGCGTTTTAATCTCGCACCAGCACAACGGACATGCCACCCATTAGTACGGGCATGAAACCTATAGCTGCGCGTGCATGCCTCCCTCCTACCTCCCACTATTCTCCGTGCTTAGAAGGAACAGACGCCGCCGAAAATATCCCCTGAAAGCCCTCTGAAGAAGTGATGTTGGCTCAGGACGGCGTTCCAAGCGAGCTATTTGCTGATCATCCGGGAGGTATTCGCCGCTATTCCATGAGCTGCAAGTGAGGCGGTAAGGACGGTGCCAGCAGCTTTCCGTTGTTTCTGCGCCCACTCGCGCTGGTGTTCGGGTCAACGCGTCGATTCTTGCTCTTCTTCCTCCAAACGAACGGCATGCATCCGTCCATAAATTGAAAACCTGGAAGCACTTGAGTACAAACAATCATCGCGTACAAACATGTGGCTTTCCGTTTTCCTTCCCCCTTGTATGCACCCTACTGTGTGTGTAAGATGCCTGTGTAACACATCAACCCACACCCGAACCACTCGATTGAGGACAGCCGAATAACCGCATTCAGCCATGTAATTTCGACATCTAAATACCAGCACAACCGGCATTTCAACGGTAGCGGCATGAAGCCTAGCTGTGCGCGCACGCTGCCCTTTTTCTACCCGCAATCCGTGCATGCATAAACCGGCAACCGGTGATGGTTGTTGGCAAAAATGGACACCGGCAAAAAGGTCGCTCGGAAGGCCTTCCAAGCTGAAAAAGAAATATTGGCTCAAGCCGGCGTTTCAACTGGCGAAGTTTGTCTTCTAGCGGGATGGATTCGCAGCTAATTGGCGAAGTGAATTTGAGTGGATACGGAGACGGTGAGTTTCCGTCGTTTTAGGGGGCAGCCCTTTGGCAGCCGCTATCTGGGCTTTTCAGGAGAGGCGTCTGTTTATGTCCGCGTAACCGAGTAAGCGAACGCAGCAGCGACGAAAGAAAGAAAACGGAGAGGAGCGTCTAGCGAAAGGTGCGGCTACAGCATCATCTCTCTCACTGCATTTGCTTCACACATGCATTTGCTTCACACACAAGGAGCGCCCTCCCCCTGACACTTTCCCCAGACGGTGTTCCATTATCCGCTGATCCAAACCACGTGACGTTTACGCGGGAGGTTCAAACTCGATACGCAACAACATGTTCGCTGCTTCCTTGTGCGGGGCTTATCGGAACATTTGCGCGGGAGGTTCAAACACGATTTGCAACATGCTGGCCGGCGGCGGTGGCGCAATGCGAGGTAGCAGCAGAGCAGCCCACGCCGCCGCACGTTCGCTGATCACGCGAACACGCCATGACCGAGAAGACTGCAGCTCGCGCTGCGTACAAATTTCATATTACGGAGTGTAGTAATCCTCAGTGCATTTTTTACGCCCATCCGTGCTTGTGTTTATTTTCCGCAACCATCTGATAACCGCATACCGCCGTTAGCTTCCGACTGCGTAACTTGCCGAAGGGTCATCGGTGGAGGCTAGGGGGGAAATAGTTGTGAAAGAGGAGCCAGCGGAGGTGAAGAGAAGCCCCGGAGCGGCGCCGAGTAAATCGTTGACTCCGGAATGAAACTGGGGGGGGGGTGTAGACATATACTGAGTATATGTCATTGATAGGCGCCAAAAAGCCCATGTAGTAAAAATAGGCACCAAAAAGCCGATATAGTCAGAATAGGCACTATAGGCACAATAAACTATTGTTTAAAATGCTTCCCTTCCCTTAGTTCGTGCTTGTATGTTAAATAGGCTTCATTCGAACTGAAGGAAAAAATAGGCATTTTGCCCAAAGTTCCGGTCTCTAATCATGACGCTAACGAGCGCCGACATTTGGCGTAATCTGCGTCTTAGCGACGCGGACGGGCGAATGACGCGAACGTGACTTACTTGGTGCGAAGAGAAACGCCAGCGGGAAGCGGAACGCGTTCGTGCGTTGACGGTTCAAGCTACGATCTCTACCTCTCGTGTTCCACAAGCTGAGCTCTTCGTAACGCAGGCGTATGCCGTACACGCCACGGAGCAGGACAGACGTGGTAGCACCTTTGCTTAAGTGACTCGCTAGCAGGACGTCGCTCGCCAAGCACACCCATAAGACAGCCGCCGACACACAAATCATGCTCCTTTCGCTGCACATTTCACTTCCGTGTTTTACCGATTCCTATGACCGACGAATCTACCAGTTTTTTTTTTCACTCTTGGGCAATCTTCCTACGTGGGTATGCTGGGCTTGACAAACATGCACCGGGGACGCTGAGCGGTCGCCGCGAGGGTGGTGCACAGGGTGCATGTTGCGCCGTAGAGGCGAGACGAGAGGCCAGAGCCAGAGCCATTTCGAGGCAATACGGAAACGAATCCGACACTGCCTACACGGATTGTGCCACACACCCCGGGATTGAGGCCACGACCGCTGTTGTAGTCATGAAGAAACAACACCACACAAGTCTCACTATACCACAAGACAACCCACTGCAAGCGGAGGAAGCGGCCATCACCCTCGCCGTGAGTCAAACCACAGCTACTGTCATCATCAGCGACTCGCAGCAGGCGTGCCGTAATTTTACCAATGGAAGAATTCACCGCACAACCCTCAAGATTCTTGCACAACGCCCCCCCGAACTGTTCTATCAAGAAAGATCATCTGGGCCCCCGCTCATCTCGACGTTCCGGGCAACGAGACCACCCATCTCCTGGCGCGAGAGCTATCCCGCCGAGCCGCTGCTGCCGGAAGTGAGCTTGAGCGCATGCACCCTATGGTCACATACCAAGAAGTCACACAACACTACCGACTAGAGCGACGGCATTATCCCCAGCGCACAAACAACTCCCAAGAGAGCTGGAGCGACTCTTCCGTGCCTTTCAATGAACACTCTCCCCCTACCCCACCAGAAGTCACATTTTGGCTCCTATCTGTTTCCCCTCGCAGTGCCGCTTCTGCGAGGCCCCCGGGACATATTGTAGGAGGCTGCGACCAAGCCCCGCTTTCCCGCCCCAATCCCTATCCCACCCATAAGCTTTGGGAGCGAGCCTTGGCCTGCTCCACCCTCGAGGATCTGCGGCAGCTGGTAGAGAGGGCTGTGGACGCGGCCCGAGATCAAGGTGTCCTGGAGTAGGGAAGCCACCCCGAAGACTCCATTTCATTGTATTTCTTTTCTCAATAAAGAACGTTTATTCTCTCTCTCTCGCCGCGAGGGACGCACAAAGGAGCACTCGGCATTTTGTTGGTTATTTTAACTGTCGGGCGGTCGCCGCTAGGCCCACGTTCGCGCGCACGCGCTCGGCAATTTCTTGGTATTTTTAACTGCGGACCCGAAAAATTGTGACTTGTTAAACAGCTTCGCTCTCAGAAAAATCAGCACCCTTCCACTCTGTGAATAAGAATGGCCGGCGAAGCTGGGCACAGTGCAAGGAGCGCACGAAACAACACAACACACGCTTGTTTGTAATTTGCGACGGAGCATACTTCCTAGCTAATTAGCTGAATCAAACTTGGAAGGACAACAAGTTTACTTTAGGGGAGAGACATGCGGCTTTGAATCCCCCTGCTGCGTCGTAAGCATTTCAGTGACTGCCTTACCGGCCAACCCAAACCACTCGACGGGGGAGGACAGCATCCAGCACGCATCGGGCCGCGAGACGTCCATGCTGAAACTCCCCGTATCGGAAGGGTTATGTCAACGGTGAGCGCGTGAAGCCTGCCTGCGCGTGCAATAAAAATGGTAGGGGTGTAGACGCCGCGCATGGAGAAGAGTCTACAGGCCTCGGGAAAGAGGCGGCGGTGGTGGAGAGAAGTATAAAGTGGGGTTATAGCCATGCTACCTCCGCAGATTGCGTTCCTTTAATGCTCAACCCAACGTGGGAAAGCCAGCGTTCAAATTCTCCGCTTACACCAATCTCCTTAAAGTCCACTGTACCTCTAAACCCAAATACGTTGCTGGGAAGACATTTTTCAGGGGAAATATCAGACACCAAGTCATGTAGACCCTAAGACCGTTCCGTTATATTTTGTGACTTTTTTTTTTATACGCTGAACACAAGTCCCCAAGTTTTCATTTTACACCCCGAGTTTCCTTTTCACACGTGCACGAGAACTGGCGGATCATGCATCCACAGCTTCGAGGTAAATTTTCTGTTTCTATAAGTCTCATCTCCGGGATCGGTACTTTCGATTAGATCTACCGGAACCCTATATACCTTTAAGCCCCATTTAATGGAAGGTCAATTTCGAGCATATATGTTGTGTATTTTATGGCGCATTGGTTGTCTTTTGAGGCCTTATTTCGGTAAAGCGATGTATATATGTTTGGGGCACCGATGCAGGCAAGCCTGGGCGTCAACTATAAGAACGATCCGTGGCGCCATAGGAGCCCTGCTTCAAGCCCAGTTTCCCCCTGAGTGTCGAGGAGAGCATTCATAACTCCGTGCTTACTGAAAAAAAAAAAAACGGAGTCCCGAAACGTGCCTAGAATATCATCCGTTCTTAGTCACGCATGAGAAATCCTCTTGAGAAACGATGACGGGGTTTTTTTAGCACTTCTATCGGACGGCCATTGCCATTTCGCGAAAACGTTGTGCGTGTGCGTCCAGAAAGAAGGAGGCGTCTTTCCAGCAGCGTCTTGCTTCGAGTGATCGACTTCCGTATTTCAGTGAAGTCAGGGACGACTAGTTTGCCCTAATTGTTTGACTGCATAATGATACAAATAAATTCCTTACGGCGCACAGTGGGCGAGTCCTTCGACCACTGCGTTTCAAGTTTCTGGTGAAAGTGGCAGTGGTAGTTCTTAGGAAACAAGAAAGCACATACGTCCGCGAGCTTTAGGTTACATTAGACGCGAACCAACTTCATGTAGCCCAATATATTTTAGGGTTTTACAACAGATCGCGTAGTCGGTCACAGGAAGCTTCGGTCCAACAATCAGGAAAGGCGTTTTTTTTTTGCTTTCTTACCTGTTTCTGCGTAATTTCCAAGCAGTGAAGAGCAATGCATGGCGAACGCAAAAGCATGGTGCATGCTGTGCAACACGTCACAATAACGCTCCTGGAACAGTGTCAAGAGGATTGCCCATCCTACCTCTGAAGCAAGCGTGAAGTACGTCGCAGCTTGTTGGGCCATTCGCCTAGCCATGTTCCCTCTGACTTCGAAAGATTGAGCTGAGTCCCCGAGAATCGGCGAAATGATTCAGGTCGCACGACGACATCTTTGTCTACTCCCTCGATGAGCACACAAACACAACGCCATCCGCGTAAGCCAACACCTTTAACTCTTCGTCGCCGAGTATTAAGCCTTTGATGGCGTCTTCACCATCCTGCAAAGTGGTTCTATATACATTGCGAAGAGAATAGGGGACATGGGGCAGCTCTGCCGGACCGACCTTGCTACGTCAATAGGGTCCAAACCTCCGCTTTCATAATGACGCTGGTGGTGATTTATGCGTAGCAGGTCCCCTATCCACTACATAATTTCGTCACCTATTCCACATTAACGTACTAGCATGAACACAAAGGCGTGGTATACCTGGTCGAAGGCCTTTTTAAGGTCGAGTCGTAGGAGAGCTGAGAGATAAATGCCCGACTCTGCTACCTCACACACAGCACGCATCCATGCAGTGCAGTTTGGTGTTGACGGAACTATCCCTAAATCCACATGTCTGGTGTGGGCTAACCACACTGCTGAGGGCAGTCTCGATATGTCGGGCCAGGCTGCTGGCTAGGATTCTGTACTCATTGGAGAGCAGACTGATTGCCCTGAAGTATTCCGCATTGGGCGCCGTATCATGGGAAGAGTTTTTGGTTAGGAGGACTAAATTACTGCTGCGCTTTGCGGGTGGTCACCCAAACTGTGAAGAGATCAGCCAAAATGAGGCTGATCTCTTCACAGAATACCTGATAGAATTCTGGAAAAATGCCGTCAAGCCCCGGCGATTTATTCCTTGATAGTTTCCTAATTGCACACCCGACTTCTTCGACCGACATCGGTGCTTTTATTGTAGCCTTAACGCCCTCGGAGCCATTGGCAACTCGCCAAAAACTTCCGGCGGAGGAGCCTCCATATTAGCGTGAGAGGAAAACAGTATTGCATAGTACTCGCTGAAGGCAGCCGCCACCTCCCGCTCCCAGGAGCAAGACCACCAAGGTGATCCATTTAATGGCGGCCCTTGCTCGAAAGCTCCAAAAGGTTTTTATGGCTGCGCGTCAGACACCATTCGCTGCTTCGTGCTCCGTACGAGAGCCCCTCAATACCGCCTTTTTGTAGTAGTAGTAGTATGAAACTTTAATGAGCCCTATAAAGTAGGAGTGGTTCCCTAGTCCGGGAATCCAAGTGATGACCGGGCGACCGACGCGCTAGATGCCAGTAGTTGCTTGACGTCCACGTGGTCGCTGCTAATCAGGTTGATTGATTGTAGGGTTTAACGCGCCGACGCAACGCAGGTTATGAGGCGCACCGTAGTGGAAGGCTCCGGATTGATTTTGACCACCTGGGGATCTTTAACGTGCGCCGAAATCTCAAACACACGGGCGTTTTTGCTTTTCGCCTCCATCAGAAAAGCGGCCGCCGCGGCCGGGAATCAAACCAGCGACCTTGTGCTCAGCAGCACACCGCGGCGGGTCTGGTTCTCCCACAGCTCATGGAGGGGGAGGGGGGAAGGTAAGGGTGGCAGGTCAGGGTTAGGCGCACACTCTAATAAAATGTGGACAAGTGTGCCAGGCTTAGAGCAAAAAGTGCATTGGGCGGGAAATTGAGTGGGAACCATGTGGTGTAAGCGAATTGGATGTACTAAGGTATTCGTTTGGATGCGAAGAAGAGTCGTTTCTTCTGATTTGGACAGCTTGGAGTGAGGTTGAGGGAATTGTTGTCTTTCGAGTCGATAATACTGTGTAATGCCCTGAAATGTAACTAATGGTGTGGACTCCGCTTGTTCTTCTGGGGCGTGGGAGGAGAGTGAGCAAGCTTGATGATGGGCAAAATTAGTGCCCGTCAATGTACAGTGGGCGAGTGTGCAGACCAGGGTGACGTTTCTTTCGTTTGAAAACAGCGCGGAAGACGGGACTAAGGAAGTAACAGACGAAACAAGCGCTCAAAATGCACATGAAAAACTAAGGGAAGAGAAGGAAAGAGACATGAAAAAAAAACGAAATAAAATTTTGACATAAAAGGTGATAGAAACAGATTAGTTAGTATGGCAACGACAATTTTATCCGCCGCGTGGTGATTTGAAGACGACTAGTCACGTAGGTAAGCGATTTCCTTATCCAGCAGTGATCCGGACGGTTCGCTGATATAATCGCTCCCTTTTCTGTTGATTTGGAAGGCTTCGAAGATCTCCCTCTCCCTTCGCCCACGGTAAGAGGTGAGTGTGGCGCATTCTGTGAACCGGGGGGTGCACCCGCACGAGAAGCAGTGCGCTGACAGCATGCCGCCTGTTGAAGACCTAACTTTGTTGGCGTGCTCCCTCAAACGTTCATTCAGGCAGCGGCCTGTTGGTCCTATGTAGGATCGTTTGCACGACAACGGAATCTCATATACGACGTTGCTCACACAATCGACGTAATGAGTTTCAAGCTTTTTGAAGCACGCTGGTTATTGCCGGCTTTCTGTGTTTACGCGCTTACACAGGCACGGCCGGACTGGAGCAGCGGCGAGCGCGAACTGCGCACCCGCCGCTCCTCCAGCCCGGCCGTGACACAGGCGGCTCAGTTTCAAAAAATGCCCTGAAGAGGGTTGCACTACCGTGCACAGCGGAGTTTTGAGGCGCAAGTCCGTTTGAGGTGCGCCGCGTATCCGACGGACCTCCTGCGTGCCTTGGCAGTCAAGCTACTACGCGAACGTACTTCGAAGGCTCCGGAAAAGTGCCCTCAACCGGAACGACAAAAGACAGCCGTCATACCGTACGTCCATGGAGTGAGCCACGCGCTCAAGAAGATTGTTGGCAAGGCGGGCTTGCGGCTTGTGTTTTCTGCTCCGAAGAAACTGAGCCGCCTGTGTAAGCGCGTAAACGCAGAAATCCACAAATCGGATCGGAAGTGCTCGAATCAGTCTAATCATTTCTTGTTCGTTCAGGCCGCGATGGCGGTTAGAGGTACGTCGGAGCATGTGCGTAACTTGAGTGAATGTCTTGGATAATTTGGATAAGGTAATATCGTTCCGCGTATTTGCTTGTATGGTGAGACCAAGAATTTTGATTGAAGAGCTGGGTTAGATGTCCTGGCCGTCGAAATGTAAGGAGATGGGCTCAATAGTTCGAGCAGGTGGGTGCTGGCGCACACTTATTAATTATGACTTATGAGGTGTGCGTTGAAGACCCACTGGCAATTCGTAAGACTGCACAATGTCCGTGGCTTCTTGGAGAGCATCTTGTATGTTTTTTATAAAGTCAGTATCTGTCCGTATGGTGATATCATCTGCATATAGAGCATGATGTATCTTGGGGATAACATCCAGTTGTTTGGGCAAGTCGAGTAAGGCCAAATTGAACAGAAGTGGGGACAATACGGAACCTTGCGGCGTGCCTCGATCACCAAGCAATATAGGATCCGACGTGAGGTCGCCAACTTTCAAAATAGCCTTGCGTTGGGTTTAAAAATCTGAAATGTAGGAGTAGACGCGATGGCCACATCCAGTCTTATTGAGCCGGGAGAGAATAGCTGAATGTAAAACGTTATCGAAGGCGCCTTTAAGGTGAAGTGCTAGGATCGCCCTCGGATAATGACGGGTAGCCGGAGCCAAAATTCTTCCTTCAAACGGAGGAGGACGTCATATTTGCGGAACCCATACATGGTATTGGGGAATAGGCCTCTGTCCTCCAGAAATGGCTGAATACGTCTCAGTATGAGCCGTTCTACCAGCTTACCCACACAGCATGTGAGGGATATTGGGCACAAGTTGTCCAGATGAGGTGACTTGTTGGGCTTAGGTATGAAGCGTATCTCCGCGGTTTTTGCATGGGAGAGGAAAGCGACCAGAAGACCAGCGTGTATTAATGTGGTGAAGTAGATGATCTAGGGAGTTGCCGTCCAGGTTTGCCAGAAGCCTGTAAGTTACTTACTCTGTTCCGGGAGCGCTAGTTTTCTTGCATTCTGAGAGAGCTGATTCCAATTCGTAAATGTGAAAGTCCCTGTCGAGTAGGTCATGCGGCAGGCCTGTGTATGGAGGTGGGGAAAAGTTCTTGCCGGTTCTTGAGCTAAGATCGGATCTCCTCTTAACTGATTCGGGGCGCACCACATTTCCTTTGGGTACGTGGCCCTAGCGTTGGGTTTAGACTTTGGCTCAGTTGAAGTGGACTTTGCCTTCTGACTTTGGATTTTGCACTTTGGGAGGGTGGATTGTGAACTTTGATTTAACTCAGTTTGCATGGAGAAAGCTTCCCTTTTTAACCATCTTCATTTTAAGAAAGGTGCAAACCTAAGTAAAGCCAGGTTAAGCGGCTAATCAAAAGCACCAGCCCCGGTGTTCCCTCAGTGTTCGTATCCGTATTGCGAATGCGGCTGAAAGTTTTAGATGCGAAGCATCTCATGCTCGGGGCTGTGTCCCTCCCTCCTTCGTCGTTGTCCGCCGTCCGCACCCCCACTGCGCATGCCTGGCCAGACACCTCTGATGATGGTTGTGGCAGGATGCCCCTAGGGATTGGCCAACCAAAGAATACATAACGAGATAGCTTCCCGTTCAACCACCGTCGTCATCTTCCCGTAGGGGAACCCTAAGTACCACACCCCCACTGCGCATGCCTGGCCAGGCATCGCTGCTGATGATTGGGTTAGGATGTTCCTAGGGATTGGCCAACCAAACAATCCTTCACGAGATAGCTTCGCGTTCAACAATTCCTCTTCTCCGGCATTCCTCCTCTCCTCTCCGGCATTCCTCCTCTCCTCTCCGGCATTCCTCCTCTCATCTCCGAAGCTCCTCTCCTCTCCGGGATTGCGCAACGAATGGCAACACCTGCGGCTCCGCGCACGATAATGCGTAGCAGCTTAGGGTTAGAGACGCGACGGTAGCCGCTGCATACTCCGCTGGGGGCGCCACTGTAGCTCCGCGGTATAAATTACGCGCGCGCTCCGCTCCCCTCATTCTCCTCCCGCAACGCCGCGATCGAACTGAAAACTAATGAGAACTTGAGTCGACCCCATGGCTGCTTCGCATACTACACAGGGTTCCCCAACGGGAAGATGGTGAAATTTTTTTAATACGAAGATATCACGGAAAGATTAATTATCAACGCTATATTTGGTAACACTGCTGGACGAAGGACTCTCTTTGACCTACAACCGCCCCAGTCCTGAGGTGCACGAGTCTAGCCTTTGCCCCCGAACGTTCTTAATTCGTCCCTTCACCGAATGAATGGTCTTTCCCTTTCAGTAGGCGACCTGCTCCCGGTCGCCACTTTGTCACCTTTGCGGTCCACAGGTTGTCATTTCGCCTAACTACATGACCAGCCCTAGTCGTTTTTTAAACACGATAGCCATTCTTGGGCTGCCGAAACACGAAAATGTTGGTCTGCCATCCGTCCGTCCGCCCGTCCGTCTGTCTGTCCCTCGATTCAGCCGTCCGGCCAAAAGTAAAAAGAATTCTTGAACGACAAGTTTCTATGGCCAAAGAGTTAACAAAGACTGGAAACACACTTCATACTTCTCAACATTCTTTAGCAAAGAGATATCATTAGGAATACCTAATGCAAACATCAATACACAAGTTGTATTCGCAGTGTTCTTTTATTCAAACTATATGGCTGCGTGATTTTTTGGGATAGAAAATAAGAAATTATGCGTTGAAAACAATGTTTTGCTCCGGATATACAGATGCGCTTGCGCATGACCTTAGACAACGCGGTCGAGTTCCAAAAAGTCCAACAGTAGCGAAATTTTCAAGCAGATGGCGCGCGACCAGTGGAACGCGTTACAATTGAATTAACTTGAACTAAAGCCGCTCCATGTGCTGTCGTCAACTGCCCAGGTTAAAGAGTTCCTGAAGAGGTTTTGAAAAATACGGTAGTATGAGGGTATTCAGAACTGTGGTCCCTTGTATACAAATTACGTGTAGCCTGTTTCGTTGTACGATGTCACCGAGGCTTTTCTCCTCAAGTCGTAAAGTGACGTCATGTTAAGGAGCCAATCAGAGCACCCCTTTCTCTGCTCAAGCACGGTCGGTCTGGACCACGACCGGCTTTATAGCCGGTCCGCGTCTGGGCGCAGCGAGCGGCGCCATGCGAGCGTCCATACAGGCCGTGGCACAACGTAGGGCGAGTGGCGCAGGCAGAAGTAACCATAGTCAAACGTAAATTGGGTATTTCTAAACTGTTCACGCTGTTTCGCACTAGGCTAGACTGAAGTGTCGTTCTTTCCAGCATTCTTTCATGCATACCAATATCAACGGTATATTTATCAGCGGTACATTATCAACGGTATATCTGAGTAGGTGAACCTAGCATGGTATTGCGTGCTTTATAATTAGTACTGCCTTATATGCCGCCTGTAAGAATGTACCCTGTGATCACTGTTTGTGTGTAATTAGCGACATTTTTCAAAATGTACCTATTGAGTTTTGTAAAGGCCTCGGGGCCCCTTAAAAGGGACACTGAAGTGATATGTAAACATTGCGGGATTACTAGCGCAAATTGTAGTCCGGAGTCCCCAGGCCTTGTTTCGACCACTCTGGGCGCGTTTACGCGATTTTATTTAGTAGAAAAATTAATTCGAAAATGCTGTCCTCCTCTCTTTACGCTCGCCCATTTTCTGTGGCGTTTTCGTGTGACGTCGGGAGGAGCCGAGCTCGCAATTGGCTGCGCTACTGCACGGCTCCCCGGCCTTCAGACAGAGTCAGTCGGCCTGCAGCCTTTCGACCGCCGGCCGCCGACGGGTCGTCGCAATTCGTTCGCTCAGTTGAAACGAAGCCACGACACGTTTGTGAATGGAAGAATGTGCCTTTATTTACTTGGTTAGTTTGTACACTGTATCTAGCTCCCAGTCAAGGTCGCTTCACACAAGCGCTGCACAAGTGCACATGCGACGCTTCGCTGACTGGTACGCCAGTAGGAAAATATAAGACCTCTTGAAGGCAGGAGAAGAGTCAGCGAAGTAAATATAGCTACTAGGGAAATAAAATCAACTGATATTTTTACCGTACAGCGTAAAACTATGGTGCGGGAAGCACTTTTTTGCGCTGGGCGAACAAGCGCAGCGGCCAGCAGCACGACTACGCATCTGCGAACGCTTTTCCGTCTAAGAAACGCAATTGCTAGGCGTGAGATATTGTGGAAACTTGGGGGATGCTTACTGCACGAGCGCAAAACAACAAATAGTCACCTAAGCTGCTTGGAATGCTAAAACTAAATAAAAGTGTAAACTGGTTATACATTATATACCTTATATTTCCAAGGTCGGCAGCGCTCGCCCGTGGCCGATTGGTTTGGAGCGCTAGCTATGTCAGCGGAAGTGTTTCGCAAGTCACAAGTTCGAATCTCCGCGAGTACGTGCTTTTTTTTTTCGTTTTCCGCCGATGTTTTTTATACTGAGTTCACCTTTTTTTAGGCGGCAACGTTCATTGCTCCACGAACTAGTTCACAGAACGCGCGCAGACTGGCACTGGCGCGCTAGCGAGTTCTCGTTGGCGTGCTGTTGCCATAAGCACCGACTGCTTGCGGGCAGTGGGCACAGGCCAGAATCAACAGACCATTCGCCTGGTGCGAACACGCTTTTTACGATACAGGCATGAGTGAGGCAAGCTCCAAATATAGGGGAAACGCGCATGGCATTTGAGCATCTGCGGGGACGCGGAGGGCGTTCATGCACTGCATAGGCCTCGGCTAGTGAATGCTACGATTCCAAGCCGTCCTGGGAGGCTCATCTTATGCATTTTACAGCCGACAACACGGCAGAAGCGCGGTACGATGATTACTGAGATATTGAGAATGCCCATCAAACAACGCCATTGGTTGTGTTTTACAGAACCTAAACCGAAACTGAAACTTGTTTGATTGCTAACCTTGGGTATCGTCCAGTCATGGTGCCCCCTCCTCCCAACGTCACAGCCTTAGTTGGTGCGGCCGCCGCCAACCGCGCATGGTAGTTTTTCTTCTTTCGCGCTTTGTAAAATAATTATCGATTTGTCAACCGGATAAACGATGAAAAGTGTGCTAATTTGAGCCAGTCTACGCAGTGCAAGCAAAAACGGGAGCTTGACAAATTCACTTCAGTGTCCCTTTAAGGGCGTCCAGCCTCTGTGTACTCTTGGACACCGTTTGAGAAAATTTGCCGGCGTAACAACGTGAAACTGTAAACGGTGTTTTCTATGTTCACGAACTGATGCCCTTGTGCTTTGGTCTCGTATAAGACTGGCAGTATCGAAAATAAATAAAATAAATAAATAAAGACTACCATTAACCTCCAGCGATTGAGTATACACATTGGCGAATCATTGCGTTCTGCTCTTGACAGCTTTCACATTGAGTGCTACTGCTTTAATTTTCTTTCTAATGACCGTCCGCAGGGGAAAACTCTGTCACAAAGCCCATGAAATGGTAGCGGCCACTTCTTCGACTGCAAGCTCCCATAATCGTGAGCGTGGCCCGCTGCCTTCATCGTCAGCACTGCGTGGCTTTGGGCTGCAGGAGGAGACACGCTCCAGAGAACCACGGCTCCTGCTAGGCCGCGACCTGCGGCCGCTCCTCGGTTCGCGGGTTCCTACTGCCATCAAATCTCATCATTAAACAAATATAGGTATTTTCGCACAATGACATCGGCGCCAACATTAATTGGTGACCCGGACGTCGGCCACATGGAGCTGTGGTTCACCTGCCCACTGCCGCCATTCCTGGATATCGAGCAATGCTACCGCCGAGCCTAGTTCCGCAAAATGGAAGCACACTTCAACATTCGCGGCATCGACTCACAGACCGAGCGCTCTCACATCACTGGTGCTCTGCTTTCAGGTGACCGAGGCTGTGAACTCCTACGGCACAGTAAACGGACCTACGATGTCGTGAAGCCCAGGGCCGGATTAAGGTGGGCTAAGCGGTCTGCAGCCCCGGGCTTCCATTTTTCAGGAGCTCCGTTCGGCAACTCAGAAAAAAAAATGCTAAGGGTGTTTGTTTCCCAAGTTAGCATCGAAAACCGACTGCCTCAACTTCATACGGAAGCTAACTGGGGCAAGCGGGGCGATCACACAGCCCCTCACCTCACGCTGTGATAGCCTTCGCGTTTAGTCCGTCGAATACCCGAGCTCGGCTCCGGTCTTTTCGATACAAGAACGCGTCGGCATACGCTGGCGTTCAGCTGCAAAAAGAAATTGAGGCACAAAAATATTTGACGAATTGCTGAGGAACGTTCTGAACGATTTAAACCCCGAAGAAGTTCAATGTGAAACCTAGAGAGATAACAAAGACAATACACAAGTTTGGTTAATTGAAAAGTCTGTTTTCTCCCCGTAACAATAGAAGGCTATATGGCCCCTGTAACAGTGGTACCAATTTTAGCGCAACCCTGAAATGAGTAATAGAAATAAAACATGCGAAGCAGTGTCCACGCCAGCAATTTCTCTCTGACGTCACGGAATCTTGTCTGTGCGATGGGCGGCCGCCGACCCAAGAAACATGCGCACTGGGCGACGGCAGTGCGGCTCTGCTGCTGTTCCAGTGCACCGCCTGAATGCTGGTGGCCAGTTAACACACTGATAAGTACCTTTTTAGTGGTGGCGCATCTTACGTCACTCCGGCCCATGTCACGTCAGTGTAGCGCGAAATTTGAAGGCTTTTAAATCTTTCTTGCATTTTATTTGTTAAAAGATGTCTTTCATGTCTGGAATGTAGCCGAGTCAGTTACGAAAGGATAGTTCACTGAAATTGAGCAAAATTATCTTTCGTCCGCATGGCCCCTTTAGGGGAAGCGTCATACGTGACCCGAAATCCCGCTACATCAGTCCCCTTTCTGCGTATAGCGCCTCTCGCGGTAATTAATTGCGGTGACAACCATTTAATAAAGCTAATCAAATATTAGCAGCGTAGTAGGGTGATCTCGACCTGACTTTGTCCGCTGAACTGGTCGAGTTCTTTAAAAAAAAACACGCAATTGTGAGAACACAAGCGCGAAAGGACAACTCAAAATGTTTGAGGAAAGGGGTATCACATCTATGTTTCCAAATTTATCCATTGCTCTTAAGTTACACCCAATTATTCCTGTAACAGCTGCGGGGCCCAGCGTTCTTTTCCGAAGCTGTCCTTAATAAAAACTGCTTGCGCTCCACTCTCGAAGAGGAAGCACATTTTATAGGGCTCATCACTCTCGAAAGAGAATCGCTGAGAGATTTTTTTTGACGAAGCAATAAGTGAACTGGCGAGTTTCAAAATCCGCAAGATGAACTTTTAAATGTTGCATATAATTATGCTTTATCTCAGTGCTAGTTTCTCTTATTCGCTTGATTTTTATCAATTTACACAATTCCCTTTTTGTTCCCATTATGTCATGAGTAATGAAGTTGGAGTCCTACATGAAGGCTTTTGTGCACTGTATTTAACGTAAACATTGATTTAAAAGTGAAATCATTTTATATTTTTTCATGATTATTTCCAAGTTCAAAGGTTGCGACTGTATGTGAGTTTTGTTGAATTTTGTGGGTTTACTACTTGAAGATTGAATGAATAATGAAATGTTTGTTCTTTTGAAGCAAACGCTCCTCTTACTGATGCACTGGCGATTAAACCAGGCCAAGGTGTACGTCAGATAACAATCATTAAAAAATATTGTAAATGAAGCCAATAAATTAGTTTTTGGGAAACTTCAAAACCATGTACATTTTACCACTAATCAGCGAGTGTAACACGTGAGCTTCTAAAACTTGACAGTTTCGAGCCAGTAATCCTCATCAGTTTCATTGTCGTTGTCATTGGGGCCCAATAGACGCAGTTAGCCCCTGGCCCCCCGATTTCTTAATCCGGCCCTGCTGCAGGCCTACATAATGGAGCACGTCGGCCGGAGTGCTTCCCGCCACAATGACGCTGCATCGCCCACTTCTGCATCCTCCTCGCCCGCCGTACCGCATGATAAAGCGGCTCGCAGCGTTCCTCGAGTTCTAACAACGAGTCTCGGACCCGAGAGGGAAGGAACGCCCCGCCAACAGCCTTAACGCTCGCTGAAGGTCGTTCATCCACCGTCTTCAAACTAGCTGCGCCCACCATTGCGCTCAGTGCAGCGACCTTGCCACCCCGCCCGCCGTTCTGAGGTCTGGCTCTGCGAGGTGGAGTGCTTTTTGTTACGTTTGCGGCGTCACAACTCAGGAGGACCGTTACTCGCCAGGCTACGGCAAGGTGGAGGCTAATCTAGGTGGTAAGGACTCGTACATCAGCGCAAATCAGCGAGCGGGGTCCTGTTATCACTCTTGGCAATAACGACGCCGACTATTGACATGGAGGCCCTTTCCGAACGACGAAGCCTTGTCCGAAACGAAGTCACCGCATTGATCAACGACATTAACGCGCAGGTGAGTGCCTAGCCATTATCAATCGGTAAGCTGATTTGCTCCCGTTTGTCCCCGGAGTTGCAAAAACATCCTAGCAATGGTAGTGTAAAAATAGCCCCGCAAAAATACACTCGCATGAGAAACAACAGTGAATCAGCAGAAAAGAGCTGTCACCCACTTAACAAAAAGGGCAATTTGGTGGCACCGTTGAAACAAGCTCGTCAGGAGCCGCGAGTCATTCAACGCGCTTCAAGTAATTAAACAATTTACAAAGTGGTGGCAGCCGCTTCTGCTACTCGCTCAGGCGAATTGACAAGAGCTTTCTCCACAGTGCACGCTGCAAGCGGTGAACCGGCTCGATTACCTCCAATAAATATAACGAGTCATCAAAGCGACGACGCCGAAGTGGAGGTAACTAAAGAGACGGGTCCTTCAAGGCTAAGAAGAGTTCAGCGCGCAGCGAACGACTTTATCAAACACCACAGGTGTAGCAAAAACCACTGCAGAAACATCGACACCTTGACCCAGCCTCAAACTCGCCCATCGAGTGTTCAGATATATGTCGCCATCGCGGTAACACGACTTCGGAAGTTATCCCATTCACTAGGAAAAAACGTGAAGCAAACCCTCGATTAGACTGCTTTACCAGCTATTTCCGTGCTATCACAGATTGTCCACGTCATTTATGCGTATAGGCAGTAATAAAACAAAACAGAAACCTTAGTATTTTTTTGCAGTGAAGAGACGTATCCAATCTTTCGACGTACAATTTTTAGAACATTTTTTTGAGCTGTCTCAAATGTGACGCACATTTCCGAAACTGAAGAGCCCTATATTTGGCGCCTGAAGCAAAAACACAAAGTATGTTCAATACATGCACGCGCTAGTTCCCTTCAAAAAGCCTGCAAAATCTTTCGTATAAAATAGAAGCTGTGTAGTGTCTCAATGGAGAGTAGCCTAGATATGGAGAAAATCTACACTCATGCAAGGTACAGACAACACGGTACACACTGGCACGATTCAGAACTGCCCTTAGCCAAACAAGAAAAAAAATCCTGGATGAGCGGCGTTGCTGTAAGGGCGATCCCACGATTCGCCAAGAAACGAAACAATGGGGCTTGGAAGCGGGGGCTTTCTTTTGCGAGCAGGAAAGACTAGAGCGCGGTGAGGGATGACGAGCGACTCCATTAATTAGCTGAGCAGCGCTGCAACGCCCAAACGATGTTCGCTGAAATGGCAAGACAACGAAACCAAGAGGAAAAATAAGAAGTGGCTTTCTGGAGACGCTTCCGCGCAATAGATGGAGCGAAACATCTCCGACGTACCGCAAACGGTAGTGCGTGGAAAAAGAAAGTTCTTAAATGAAAATAGAATCGTTTTGTTTTTGGCGCAGCGTCAACGACTAGTTGTGAAAAGGCATCGCAAAAAAGACCCCGTCAACTTTTCTCCCCCTCTAGATTGCTTTGTTTGTGGTCATCTCTTAACGTAGTACTTTTAATCGCGGCGGGCCTTGCCGACGCCATCCGGCTGTTCTTGGTATGCATAACTTCCGGCCCCCTGTCTCTAAAACTCTTGTTGGCTACCTATAAGGCCCGGCGTCTTAAAATGCATCCATGTACAAGTACCCCCCGAGAGGCCATCGCCATTGTATAACTGCACGGGTTTGTTCTGAAAGGCACTCAAATGCAAGAACGTTGGAATTCAGATATGCGACTCTGGAAACAACAGCAAAAAAATGAGCAGGCATTTCATTCTCCAAAATTTAAAATCTCCCCGTTGCAAATGTTTCCGTACGCTACCATAATCATGATCACCCTCACCATCATCATCTCATGATCATAATATTTTTGTCTTCTGGAGGGCGGAGTCCCCCCAAAATAGCAGGATTCCGCCGAATGCCACACCAGAACGGCCAATCTTGTCCTGGTGAGGGAGTGCTGTTTGTCTCCCACCTTCCCAGTTTCGTTGCGCTTGTCTGCTGTCACCCGCCGCGGTGGCGGAGCCCAAGGACGCAGGTTTGACCTAGGCCAGGGCGGCCGCTTTTCAGATGGAGGCAAAAAGTAAAAACGCCCGTATGCCAAGATTTCGGCTCCCTTGAAAGATCGCCGGGTGGTCTAAATTAATCTGGAGCCATCGACTACAGCGTGCTTCATAGCTAGGCGTAGCTTGAGCGCATAGACCACGCATAATTTGAAATTTGAATCTATGTGGTGTAGCCTCCACTGGTATCCAGGGATGTTAAACCTTGCCTGACCAGGTACCCTTCCTGACGTGGAATTAAAATGGATGCCGGATGGTTTCTCAAGTCATTCAGTGACAGAACAAACTACGCCCACCATCGAAGCACAACATGCCTGTTTAAATTATTAGTAATTACACATAAAGGGGAGGGGCTGAGGCGACGCTTCGAAACTTTGAAAGCTACGCAGCGATGGTCAATTTATGCTAGGTGGTAACTACAATGGTGTGCGGTCATGGTGGTAGCTGTGGTGCTTTGAACTTTGTAATGGTGCTTCTAACTTCGAACTTCGAAAAAATTGGCCGCGTATCTGCTCCTTTCGTTGCAAATGTCGACAAAAGACGATAGTCCTGATCGACTTTTGCCAAGTAAATGCCTCCCTTCGCTTTCCTGCTCAACTCTCATGTTGTTCCTCTTGCATCGCGCTCCTCCCAAGGTAAAGACGCCAAAGGTTTGCTTAAATCATTTTAAATTTACCGCGTTGCACTGCTCCAGGACGGGTGTCTCGATGCCAACACTGCCGAACGGCGGAGTGCGCGTGAATCGAGGCGCCCTACTTCAACGTTGATAGAACCACGTTGCCCTACTCCACATGCGTTCCAAGCAGAACGTGGAACCTATCTAGTGGAACCTTTCGCAACTGTTGCCGGTTGATTTCTTAAATGGCGCCAGAAGCTATTGGAGCGCAGGCGACAGCAGGCGACGGCGGAGTGATTTTTTTCTGCAGTTGATGAAGTATTCAATTTCGCAAAAATCAAGAATGTGGGATTTTTTATAAAGGAGCACTGCAAATATCACTTCTGTATTAATTTGTTGTCTTATATTTGCGGAACGTCTTGTTGTTCTTCAACAATGTTGAAAAGTATGAACATTACACCGGACTTAGACGAGTTGATTTAGCTGTGACTATATAAGCCTATTGCTCAGGCCTTGTTTTACTTTGGCTGGGTGGCTGAATCGAGTCACAGACAGACAGACAGACAGACAGACAGACAGACAGACAGACAGACATACAGACTGTAATGATGTCAGGGTTCAGGTGTTAATAAACAACGAGACGATGCACACTTGACGGGCCAAGAGAGAGAAGCAACACGTGGTTCCAGAAAACGGAAGAAAAACATTTATGAACAGTCAGACAGCGGACTTAAAAACCACAGACATAAAAACTAAGGACTAAGGTCCTACTTGCACTAGTCCTACCAGCAACCACAGTTACCAGCTAGGCAAATGAACCAAATAAACCCACGAGCTCACAGTTTATGCTGCACGGTCAGGCGTCGAGTCTCAGGGTCAGGCGTCGACTTCCTAGAAATGACGAGAACCGAAGGCGATGTTGGCGCAGCAGGCGTGGTAGACGTATGTGGTGCACTGGTGCCGTATCACCGCTGCCTTGATGGGCCGAGAAGTATGCGACCGGACACCGTGGCAGGAACGGGACACCAAAGAGGTCGCACGAGCCGAGGCTCCCCGGCGCAAGGCACGGGTGCCTCGATTTGTGGGAAGAGCAGGAGGTCTGCCCAGCGACGTGGCGGCCCCCGCAGGAGGGAACGATGGCCAGGCTACCCGGCGCAAAGCTCGAGTGCCTGGAGATGGACGGGTGTCCGGCCCTACTGCGCGGGCCCCGCTGTGCCGGTGGAGCTGGCGACGTCCCAGCGCTGCTGCATAGTCGTCGCCATCGGGTGGATGTCGCCTTTCTTTAGGACACCCGGAATCCAGCCGGTCTTGCGTTCCGTCATCCGACGTCTTCCTCAGCCTGCACGCCCTTCTGGCACACACTTCCATTCCGGCAGATACCCGGGTGCGGGTGAATGGCATGCTTTTCCGTTAACTTCTTCGCCTTCTTCACCGCTTCCTTGCACCTCACTACACAGACAGACCAAAATTTCTGGGTTTAAGTAGCCCAAGAAAGGCTATCGTTTTTAAAAAAGAAGAACAAAAAATACGGTTCCTTAGGGAGGGAGGAGGAGGAGAACGATGGGGGGAGGAGATAAAGGACGGTATGGAGGGACGTTTGCGTTCGGTACAAGATCAGACATCGGAGGGCCTTCTCTTGTACTGCGGGCACGGCCTTTGGAAATAGGTGATCAGTGGCCGTTGTGGAGTTCAGCTGTAACGAGGCGAATGTTGTAAGTAGTTTGGAGCGAGGGCCCCAGTATTGTGAGCATTGTAGTAGGAGGCGCGGGAGGGTTTCTTCTGCGGTGCAGTTGCGACGGTTGGTGCTGCTTGATAGAGCTAGCCTGTGCAGGTGGGAGGCAGATTTCTGTGCAGGTGGGAGGCAGCAGACCGTACCGCGTGTCTTCGCACGAGCCAGAAGCCATCCGGACACAAGTCGAAGACATGCTCAGCGATGACATTATACAGCCATCGAAAAGCCCCTGGACTGCTCAGGTCGTACTCGTGAAGAAAAAAGACAGCACACTGAGGTTCTGCGTTGACTACCGGCGGTTGAACAAGATCACCAAAAAGGACGTGTACCACCTGCCACGAATCGATGACGCCCTCGACCACCTCTGCCACGCGAAGTACTTCTCATCGATGGATTTGAAGACAGGCTACCGGCAAATTGAAGTGGACGAGAGAGATCGAGAGAAGACTGCATTCATAACCCCGGACGGCCCACGGCCGAACTGGAGGAGCGGCGAGCGTGCGCGCCCACCGCTCCTCCAGCCCGGCCGTGGACGGCCTATACGAGTTCAAGGTGATGCCGTTTGGGCTATGCACGGCGCCAGCAATGTTTCAGAGAGTCATGGACACTGTGCTAGCTGGCCTGAAGTGGCGCACCTGCCTCGTATACCTCAATGACGTTGTGGTATTCTCCCAGGCTTTTGACGAACACCTTGCAAGGTTGCAATCCGTACTCGAGGCCATCTGTACGTCGGGGTTAACACTGAAGCCCGAAAAGTGCCGCTTTGCATACGAGGAACTCAAGTTTTTGGGCCATGTCGTCAATGCTGCGGGAGTCAGGACTGACCCGACGAAAACTTCAGTCATAGCGAACTTCCCGAGACCGAAAGATAAGAAGCCGGGCGTCCGGAGATTTCTGGGACTGTGCGCATACTACCGGCGCTTCGTCGCAAACTTAGCTCGCATTGCAGAGCCACTCACGCGCTTGACGAAAGATAGCACCCCTTTCAGCTGGGAAAATGTCCAAGAAAAAGCATTCTGCGAGCTGCAACAATGCCTGCAAAGCTCGCCCGGGCTCGCGCATTTCGACGAAAATGCCGAAACGGAAATGCACACGGACGCCAGTGATATAGGCTTGGGTGCCGTCCTCGTACAAAAGCAAAGCGGGTGCGAAAACGTAATGGCCTATGGAAGCCGTGGTCTGTTCAAGGAAGAAAGAAACTATTCATCCTCTGAGAAAGAGTGTATCGCGAGTAAGGTTGTGACAGACCACCGCGAGTGTAAGGTTGTGACAGACCACCATGCACAGTGTTGGCTCGCAAATTTGAAGGACCCCTCTTGCCGTCTTGGTAGGTGGAGCTTGCGCCTGCAAGAATTAGACGTTACAGTAGTCTATAAATCCGGTAGGAAACACTGCGACGCCGACTGCCTGTCCCGCGCCCCCGTCGACCCACCACCACAATACTCCGACGAGGACAGCGCGTTCTTCGCAGTCGTGACGGAGAGCGACCTAGCCGCCCAGCAGCGGGCCGACCCAGACTTACGCGTCATAATCGACTACCTCGAAGGACGCAATGTCGCCGTGCCTAGGACCTTCAAACGCAACCTACCAGCATTCTGCCTGAAAAACTCCGTTCTCGTGAAGAAGAATTTCAGCTCCGGAACCAAAACAAATTATCTTCTTGTCATCCCGGCAGACCTTCGCGACGAAATATTGGAAGCGTGCCACGACGACCCTACTTCCGGACATTTCGGAACATCCCGCTTAATTGGAAAAATCAAGGCGAAGTACTACTGGCCCCGCCTTACATCCGACGTCATCAACTACGTCCGGAGCTGCCGTGACTGCCAGCGACGAAAGACGCCACCGACGAGACCCGCCGGACATCTGCAGCCGATCGCCGTCCCATCGAGGCCCTTCCAACAGATTGGAATGGACCTTCTGGGCCTGTTCCGTACATCTCGATCCGAGAACAAGTGGATTGTAGCAGCGGCAGACTACATGACGCGCTATGCAGACACCGCAGCTCTTCCGAGGGGGACTGCACAAGAAGTGGCAAAGTTCTTTATATAAGACAAGTTGTGCTGCGACATGGAGCCCCGGAAGTCCCAATCACGGACCGCGGAACGGCCGTTACTGCGGAGCTGGTGCAAGGAGTATTACGCTACAGCCACACGGACCACCGGAGAACGACGGCGTACCACCACTAACAGAACGTCTGAACAAGACAATCGCAGATATGCTGCCAATGTACGTCGACGTTGAACTTAAAGGGGCACTGACACAAAATTTTGAAGGCGAGATAGCTTCGGAGATAGATTGGTAGGAACACATTTACATCATCTGCAAAGTATCAGCGGCGAATACAGCCTAGAACACATTTAAAATCAATTTTAAAGTGTGCGAAACGCAACCGAGCAGCCAGCAGAGGACCACGCGCAATCGACATCCCTAAGATATTGTGTAAATAAACAACGTCCAAACACGTCACGAGTTTGTGTTTGCCGCTTCCGCACTGCCGGCGTTTTTCGCCGGCTCGCCCGGCTCGCCGCTCCAATCGGAGGGCCGGAGGGCGGAGCTTCTGCTCTCGAGAACGAACGACCCGATCGTTGGCGGCGGAGGCGCCGTGATTTCGTCAGCTCATCGGGCAGCTGGCCGCGACCAAAGTTCTACAGCGATTCCAGGCACTCTGTTTCTATTACTGTTTATTACCATTGGATGCGAAAACGCGCCGGAGGCACGAAGAGCCCACTGAGCTAGCCGCACGGTCGCTGTGCAGGCGGCGGCCACGGCCGCGAAGTGGCCCCGGCCGGCGCAGGTAGCTCGAGTGATAGCTTGTTACCGCTGCAAGAAATTGTCCCCAAGTCCCGACCATGGTGGCTTACGTAAGAAAGGAGTTAATGATGCCATGCCGGGTTGCATTAAAAATTGTCATCTGCACCGCTTACGAGAGCGGCACTCGAATATCCGCCGCAGTGCTAAGCTGAACACATCTGTAGGCGGACCTGTAGGCAGACCGGCCGGCTGCCCCCAGCGCGCGTCTTGCCACCCACCGTCTCAAGCGTCGCGCGTCGTTCTTTAGCCGCGGTAGCATTTGCACTCGCAGCGCCTGCGTCACATCCACGGTCGCTTTTTAATTAAGCGCCTCACGAGATCAGTACGTGGGGGATATCACAGTGCTACGGCGGCTCTGCTCTGTGATATCCCTCCGACGGTGACGTGGTCAGCTTTGTTCACACAAAATCCACAAAATCCATCGTTTCGCGGCACTCGCTGAAACCGAAACTGCGACTGGCCTTGAGGCCAGTCGCAGTTAATTAGAGGCATTGAAAATGCCTCTAATTAAACAACCGTCGCACGCTGTAGCAAATGATGTTTCTACAGGTTATAAGGAGATCACTAGCTACTTATCGCAACAAAAAAAACAAGAAGCAAAATTTTTGTGTCAGTGCCCCTTTAAGACATCGGACGAAGTGCTCCCGTATGTCACGTTTGCATACAACACGTCTATCCAGGAAACTACGCAGATGACGCCGTTCGAGCTTGTCTACGGAAGATGGGCGTTTACGATGCTTGACGCCATGCTTCCGCATGTAGAAGACGACGACCTCAACCTAAGGATACCTTCTAAGGATACCTTCAGCGTCCGGAGGAGGCCCGCCAGCTCGCTCGAGTTCGTACAACGGACAAGCAGCTGATGGATGCCGGGCGCTACAACCTCCGACGCCGAGACGCAGAATACCACCCAGGGGATCGTGTTTGGGTTTGGACTCCTATCCGACTGCGCGGACTCAGTGAGAAGCTCCTGCGACGGTATTTCGGACCCTACCAGATTCTACGACGTATCGGCCAACTCACCTACGAGGTGATCCCCGATAGTGATTCCGGAACATCACGACGACACGCGCGGCCCGAAGTCGTCCATGTGGTTCGCTTGAAACCTTACTATGAAAGATGACGGACTTTGTTGTTTGCATTGTCTTTTGTTTTAGCATCGGGTCGATGCACTCTTAGAGGCGGGGGGGGGGGGTTATGCCGCGAACCACGTATGGCTTTGTTTATTTATTGTTTGTTTTCACTGCCTGGCCACGCCCGGCTCTGTTATCTGTGTCCCAAGCGAAGCGCGTCTTTCATTCTTTTTTTTGTATGCCGCAAGGGCTATCTCATTCAGATAAGCAGACTGTTTCATCTTAACGTCGCTAGCTCAGAATAATCTTCTGTGATCTACAATGTTCTGGATGTGAATCGACGGTTCCAGAAACACTCGCGCCGGAAGATAAAAGCCTGCATAGCAGACGTCGCGGCATCCCTTTCGACGATTCTCGCCTGCGCAAGTCAATTTGTTGACCGCTGCTTCGCCGCCTCTGTATTCTTTTGAGTTGTTAGGGGAGCACAAATTTGCTCCAATAAACTTGTTTTAGATGCAAGGCATCTCTTACAGTCGGCCTGTCCCTCCATCCGGCGTCCGTCCGCAACCCTCCTCCTTTCCCCTCGCCCGCCAGCTGCGTTAGCCCGTTCTCCTCGCCATGCCAGCTGTGCGTTAGTGCGCATGCGTGTCTCTCCCTCATCACTCTCTCTCGCAGAGCGGCTATATAACCGCGGTATCTGCAGCGCGCTCCTCAGTCGCTCCGTCAGTCGCACTTGCTGCTACTGCGCCGACTGCTGCTCCGATGAGTTGAAATGGACACTAACATGCCTGCTACCGCGTAATTGGAAATGTACGTGGGATTGAGCATTATTTAAGGTTCGCTACACTTCAACCACATTTGGGTAACCAACATAACGGAAACGCGAATTGAATCCCCCCAGGGTTCCCCTCGCAGAAGATGGTGGCAATTTTTTTCTTGAAGACAACTGCGTCGTCTTTGGCTTCGTGACAATATGGAAACTCATCCGCCCAGCCTTTGCGTCTATGCGGCAGGCAGCATCGAGTCGGCTGTATGCATTCCAGTCGGTACAGCTGTTTCTTCGAATAGCACGTCGTTAGGCCTGTCGTCGAGCAGCTCTAAGGTTTAGGAGCTTGACTTCGATTGTGCGTTGACCGGGAGGGGCCTCATAAGCCCCGGCAGCGGCCTTGAAACAGTCAGATAAACACGTGAGAAAGACAGTTTCTGGGGATATATCTGCTGTGTGTGCTTTGAACCTGGCCCAATTGATGATCTTGTAAACACGCTTTTTCTGGAATATCTTACTGATTGGAATTATAAATATATGAAATAGCGCAGAACCCTAAGAGTCAGGAGCTCAGGACAATATATATTAGCAATTTGAGGTAACAAATGAGAAATCAATGGAAGTACGCGCACCATCACGCCGGGCAAAAGTGAACTGGCCATCGGTTGCGGGGAATAAGTCTGAGAGGGCATCCATTAGTTCTCGGCCTCTCTTTGCAGCAACGTGGCTACTCCATTCGTTGTGGTGGGCATTAAAACCTCTCCATATTACCGCGTCATTGCCTAGGTGTGCCGAAAGGATTTGAACCTATTGGGGGTCCCATCGAGTGTTTGGACGGACGTATACAGAAGCGATGGCTGTCTCGACCCCTTGAATTCTGACTTCCACCGCAGTGCAGTGGAAAGTTTCTTAGCAGAGATCAGCTGTATCAATGGAGGTTTGTGGTATGGTTGTATTGACATAGAGAGGAGCTTGCCACGTGCCGCACATTGATTGCAAGGGTGTACTTGCCGACACCCTTTCTTCAATCCCCCCCCCCCTCCTTTATAGAGAACCGTGAATTCACTGAGCCCACCTGAAATACATGGACTCTCTTGTTGGGTTCGTTTAAAAAGGGCCGGTTTTCTCGCGGCCTTATTAAAGTGGTCTGAACTCTGTTAGTTCGTTTCACGGGCACTGGGGTGGCTTTCTGGGTGTTTTCGCTAGTTTGTTTGCTTTGATGCTCTTCTCCCTCTTTGTTTTCTTTGCTTTCTTTTTCGCTTTTATTTCTTCACCTCTCCCCCTTCCTTCCTATTCTTTCTTCTTGGTCTTAACTTCCGTCCTTTTGTTCATCCATTTTCTCACTTTTGTCTTTGTTTCTGTGCGTTTGAATGCTTGTTTCTTGCCGCACTCTACAATCCAAATCGAGAAAACACCTTCATATTTCGGATCAACAAATTGATCGCAAACACATATATTTTTTTTTGTTTTGAAGCTCCACGCAATAAAATTTGTTCACTCACTCGCTTAATGATATTTTTTGTTGTTTACCTCTGCATGTAGTGGTCTCTTTCTTCTATACGCTGCTTGCTCCTTGCATTTGCTGTAAATGTCAAAATCTGCAATGTGCTCATCAGTGATGAGCACATTACAGATTTCGACATTTCTTGTTGCTCGTTTTAGCAATAAACTGGCCTGAAGTTTGCAGTGGTTGTGCCTTCTTTCCTTTTTTGCGGGGGAGTTGGGAGCGCGATTGTTTTTATTGACCACGCTCCGACCGACGGGCGCCTGCAGAGAGTACAGACAACGCTCGTGGGCATGCAGTCAATTCTGAATGTCCGAGGAAGCGGCATTTCAAGTAAAAATGGCCAAGCGAGGTGCGAGACAAACTGTGGCCAGCAGATCGGGAGCGCATCGCATCGGTGCACCTTCGCGCACGAGGGGGTAAAACGACGCAACCATTCAGCTCGTGCGCCCAGCATACGGGCGCTCGCTTTTGCTCAGAAATTCCGTCACTAGCCCGAAGCGGCCATGCAGCCAAATCGGGCACGAGCGATTAAATTCCTTCCAAAAAGTGCGACTCAAAGAGGCTGTGCGCCCATTCGGGAGCCGGCAGTCTGCGCCTCGCTTGGTGGCGCCCATTTCGAGTCCCCGGGCCACCGCGCTTTTCGTGTGAACTTTCGCATGCCGGGCCTCTGATGAGCCCTGGAGAGCCTACTACGAAAGCGCCGAAAGACTCCCTTGCGGGCAACGGAAGGCATTCTGCGCGAAAGAGAGAGCGCAGAAAAAATAGTTGTGAATAGAACAAATGTGCTTACGCGTGTCACAGTGCCCCAGATACCAAGAAATTACATATTGGCACTGGAGCCGTACAGGGCCTATAAGGCGCAGAACGGCTCCGGTCCCAATATTCAGTTTCAGCAATGGGCGTTCAATGAATTAGAAGAGTTTCCTAAATCTACTTGCAATCATTTCTCTAGAACACATTGGTTTGATGAGTTACCTCGTTTTTCTTCCCCACGAGCGAAGTTCGCAAGGTGCGTGCATATCCTTCCATTTATTTAGTTTGAAATATTGCGCGCTCTCATGCATCATGCAAGAAAAGGATGAAAAGACCTTGTGCAATAGCTCTAAAAACGGTTGCGGGAGTGCGTACCACAGAAGCAAGCAAGAAATGTCCTATTTATCTCAATCGTAAGCTGTAAAACACCGAAGACCGAACTCAGGGCGACCCAGGTACGCATGCCCCCGCAACGCCCTCATCCCTCTAGTCGCCTGCAGGTGTGTAGTATGTGCAAAGGGTCAAATCTATACATTTAGCTGCTTCTGCCACAGTCGCTCTGCGAGAATGGGGATGAGCAACCAGGGAGAAACTTTTTGATAAGGTTCCGGGTACAGTAACAAAGCGAGCATGCCCGATAGTTAAGCTCAATACAAAGGTTGAAGCAACGGATTTCCACATTCACGAGGAACTTGACACCCTTCAAATATCGGTTAAATTTATCAGCGAGAATTTGGATCTTTTTACGAAAACCCTGCACGACACGCAGAAAAAGCTGCACTACCTGAATGTAGAAAAGACCAGACAGGTAAAAGAAAATTTAAAGTTAACTAAACATACTCTAAGGACGACCTAGCTGAGCTTCAACAGTGCAGCCGAAGGCCTAACCTGGAACCGAAAGGTTTTCCTAAATCAACCAACAGGACAGTGACCGATATGTCACGAATGGCGGAGTAACATCATCTCCAGCTGATATCGACGTTGCCCACTGGGTGCCGACCAAAGAAAGGCACGTGTCGAACCTTTTCATAAACTTCGTGTCCTGCGCAGATGGCGATAAACTGCTTGGTGCTACAAAGAAGTGCGACTAGCTGCATCTGACCTCAGAATTGTTAGATAAAGCGCCTGTATACCTTAAAGGAGCACTGACACGAAAATTTTATGTTGCACTTTTATTGCTTTTATCGATGCTTAATGGTCTGGCGAACCTGAAAAAAGCACTTCAAATACTTCAGCGCGCGATAGTTAATTACATTGAACGGCCTGAAAATCGTTTGTTTCAAATTCCCGCGCTTTCATCCCGAACGGCGCATATGACAGCCTCCCGGTTTGACCTCACCGCTTTGTGCGGACGTCACCGGCGCCCGCTTGAGAGGGTGTTGCGCCCGCTCGCCGCTCGTGGGGCCGCGCGCGTGAAGTGACGTCACGAGTTTTTGGCGAGCGCTGTGCGTCACTTCTTTTTCCTCTCCTGGAGTGATGTCACGCTGATGTCCATTTGCTGAGTGCCGCTCCGCGCGCTGCTCCGTCGGCGCGATAAATGCGATCCAATTGAACTATGTTCTTCGCGTCGCAGGCCGCTCATATTTCAGCCAGGGTATTCTGTTGAGTGAAGGAAGCGAACTGTGCAATAATATTTACGCCGAAAATTGGTGTCAGTGCTCCTTTAACAAGCATCTTTGACCCACCTTTTTGAGCACCTTTGACCCACTCGGAAAAACCGCAGCTGTGAGACATGAGTGACTAACCCTCCTATTCGCAAACGTAACTTAAATATCACTTTGGCGTCACGATACTTTTCGGCGCCTTGACGCGTTTCAGGAACTGAAATAATGCTGCAAGGGCGCCTTTTCGCGAACTTGTCGCTCCTAAAAGTACGCGCTACTTACGGTAGCTCCCGGCCTACCGTAATTGCGCCTTCGACTACGACGATATTTAGCTGAGGTATTAGATATCGCGCGTCGTTCGCGAGAAATTGATGACGCAGTAAAGAATGAAGCGCTTTCTGCGAGCAGAAATGATCCGCAAACACGCCTGCCGCCCGGACGCGGCCGCGTGTACACCCGCACACCGGTTCGGCGGCGCGCGATGCGGCTGGGCGCTGGCGCCATGGCGCTGCCTGCATCCGCGAGTACACCGACGCCGGCAGGTGCGGCTACCGTTTGTCGCCGCTTTCCAGAATGCAACCAATCGGGTAAACCAAGTTACACAAGCGAGAAAGGGAATGATACTTTTGCGGAAATTTACGCAATAGATTGTCATGCGCTGTCGTAGTGCAAATGGCGATAAAATATCGGCCGCGATGTTCAGCCTAGAGTTCTCTACGGGGACCGGCCACCGACGGAGCTGGCTGATCCGACCGCTTCGAAACTGGAACCACGGGAGCGTCGTTCTCTATTGGTACAAGAGTCAAGGAGACAAGGCCCCTTCGCCCCCTAGCCTCGTTCGCAGGAGGCTAGCATGCTCCGAAAGGGCGTCTTCATAACGTTGCCTCAAGAAGGTTTCTGGGCGCTTCAAGGAAGGAGGCTTTTTCTTATTCGGATCCTTTTCGGAGACTTACGAAAGGCGTCCTTGGGGCTTAAGACAAGTTTGCTTTCTGAATACGGGGGGAAGGGGGGGGGGGTTAGGGGCACATACTGGTGTAAAAAAGCTCACAACTCCTACGCTATCCGCATCCGCAACATAGCCGATCTTGCACAGATGGGATAAGGTCCTTTTCATACGCTGACTGCCCACATTGTGGTAGCTTCCAAAGAACGAAAGACGCATACTCTGTACTTCACTGCGCTATTAGAAGCTTAGCGAGACATACCCATGGCCTTTGCTCCCTTTGGCTCGGCAATAATTTGCGTATGATATGTTAGCGGCGACCAACACCTGGTTGAATCCTGGAGAAAGATATATAGCGTTCCGAATTCCCTGTTTATATCCCACCATCAAGGAGCAGTTAAGAAAGGGAGGCTATATATCAAGAATCCTTTGACACATACAAAATGTTCCTTCGCTGCTTCCACTAATTTTGAACCTTTATTTGCAGTTATTGACGACGTTTTGTACGGTGCTGTACGTAGACCCGCAACGACACATCGCAAGGTGTTTCAGAATGATCTCGAAAGTTTTTTTTTTTTTCTGCCTAAACAATAACGATAAAAATACCGCAGTTGTGGGCGCTGTGAACATCGCCTTTCTGTGCAAAAACTGTAAGAACTTGCTAACATCTTACGGGTTTGAAAATCTTATTTCACATCGCACTCGCATAACTACCGACACCAGAACTTGCTTTCGTCACGTCCTGCGCACTTCAAACCTCCCAGTTCTCTCTCCGGGCCGTACGACATGCCTACAGCTGACCACCGGCCAATAGCGTTGCTATATCGACTTGACAGAAAATGCAAAACCTTAGACAATCTTCATAACCATGCTACAAGACCCGACTATGATAGGGTCTCGCGGCTGCTTTCTGCGATTAATTTTGAGGACCCTAACGATATCGATGCTAACAAGCCCTGCCGGAACCTAGTCGATATAATAAAGGCGGTGATGATTTACAGCAGTAAGGCAGTAAGGAAAACGTACCATACGCATCTAAAATTCCCTTTGATGACAATTAACGTACTTAGTGCAATAAAAACAGGATATTTCAGGTACTCTAAAATGAAACAGCAATGGAACGGAATATGATAGGTGCAACATTAAAGGACAAGAAGAGAGCGGAGTGGGTCAGGGAACAAACGCGTGTTAAGGACATATTAGTAGAAATTAAGAAGAATAAATGGGCGTGGGCAGGGCATGTAATGCGAAGGCAAGATAACCGTTGGTCATTAAGGGTAACAGAGTGGATCCCTAGAGAAGGCAAGTGTGGCAGGGGGCGGCGGAAAGTTAGTTGGGCAGATGAGATCAAGAAATTTGCGGGGATAAATTGGTCGCAATTAGCACAGAACCGGGATAATTGGAGAATAATGGGAAAGGCCTTTGCCCTGCAGTGGGCGTAGGTAGGCTGGTGATGATGATGAAAATTAAACACCATAGAGAGAACAGCAACCAAATAAAGATATACAAAAACAAAGAGGTTACAGCTATGGGTAAACAGAAGAAAATACCCCGCAGCGAACAAATAACTTCAGCAGCCAATGATAGTGATAAACTCTGCATAGTTATAAACTATATTATGCGGCGTACTCCCTCAAATACAGTATTCCCTGAAATGCCGCACATGAACAATAAACTGCAAATCAGTTTAACGAGCAGTTCCGCTCCGTAGGTTGAAACCTATATCTTGGCCGAACCCAGCCATAAGAACTGGCTCTATCTCCTTGGCATGGCCCTTCAGTTGGTTACATAGACATAACTAAAAAAGTGCCGATATCAACTGCTGAAAACTTGACTTCCGGGAAGGCTAAAATTATTGACGGCATAGCTATTTCCGTCCGAATAAAATGTAGACATCTTAGCACCAACTTTGCCTTTCAATAAAGGATTCCATACGTTCATATATCCTGAAATTATAAAAGTAGCTAACTATGCCTTTAGCTAAGTAGCTAACAAATGCCTTTGGCTCCTGCCCCTTCAGCAGGAATTGTAACAACGTCTGCTGAAAAATAAAGTCTTCTTCTTCTTCTTCTTCTTCTTCTTCTTCTATTCCTATTTGTAAAAGTAGGAACCAAAATGACCTTAACAATTATAGACCTATATTAGTTTTAAGTTGCATTAACACGTTCTTGGAAACGTTAATAGCAATAGGAGTAACGCGATTTAGAGCTTGGTTATTTACATATGTAAATAAGCAGGCTCTAAATAACAACAACTCGTAAAAGGTGCGTTTTGAGATACTAGGAAGGTGTTCGGTACAGTTCATCTTCATATCTTAGTCCAAATGATTCAGTGATATGGATGGATGCAGAGGCGAGTGACTGCAGTTCTTTAAAAGTTATCTGAATGGGCGACACCAAAGGGTAGTTATTGACGAGCATATTTCTAGATTGAGACAAGTCAGTACCGGAGTGCCACAGGGCTCTGTTACTGGCCCTTTTCTATTTACGTTATATGTTATTGACCTAATTTATTGCCTTTCTTCAGTGAGTGCCGTAATGTGGGCAAGTGACGCAGCACTACTTTTCACCACCGAGTGTCTTAATACTTCTGTAAATATATTGAACGACCAACTTTATAAAATGCGTAATTCTCGACCAATAAACTCACTTTGAACGCCGACAAAATCAAATATGTTGTTTTTAGATCACCCTACAGAAGTATAGGTTATTGTATGGGCAAGCTCTTGGTCAACAATACAGAAATAGAAAAGGTCGATACGGTGGGAGTGAGTGATTTGAATAGAACGTGGAAAAGAAGTGGACTGGGGATATTTTGAACAAACAGGGAGTTAACCAGCATGCACTCCAGTACGGAGGAAGGGAAGAGGGGTGCCATTTTTAGGCGTAGCGCTGGGTGATGTTGTGCAATATAAAGCGCGAAGGAGACAAGGGCCGGGTGTACTCTGATATCGCTACACTTACTTATTCCTGTGTTTTGTCTACCGACCGGAGTCCTTTGCTAATCTACTTCTTTCTCCGCAGATGCATTAAACTGGTAGCCTTATTTAGACAGGTTGGGGAAAGAAACTTTCCTTTGTTTCACTCTATTCGAAACCCCACAACGTCTTGGAATTGGTGTCTTGCGCAGTCTAATCTTCTCTGATTTCCAGTCCAATTTACCATATTGTGTCGAGTCTTGGGGATTTACCTATCCCACATCCATCAAGCACATAATAGGCCTCCAAAAGAGAGCCTTTAGAATAATAAACAATGTTCCTTTTTGTACACCATCTCTACCTCTATTTTCCTACCTCTAATATTGCTTCGTCTTAGACTAAGAGACTTTCTTATTGCTCCCTTGGCATATCAGATAATTTGTAAAAGCTTTTCTTTCCCCAAACTTATCTTTAAACAGCCCGTGCAAATGGCCGCTCCGCCTGCAAAGGTAAAAGTTTATTTCCCATAAAACATACGGGGCAACGAAGCAATAGTCTGAAACCATCTTCCCTCCTCCGTTTTTCGGTAAAAAAGGGAAGAACATGCTATGAAAGATTTTTTAGCATCAAACAATATCCGACATAACCATAAACAGAGACACAAAAAGAAACGTATAGAATCGCCTTGTAATTCCTTGCACATGATTTCCATCGCTGCTATCTTGGTGTTACCAATCATACTTTTAGCTTCTTTTACAACTGTGTTATTGACTATGTATGTCTTGTTGATAGAGAATAAACGTTTATTGAAATCAAGAGGTGGGATTGTATTGAAGGTCCTGACTGGGGACAGTTATGTGTTGTGTGCGTTATGGCGAAATGAACTAGATACAGCTGTCTCGTTCTTAGATTATTTCTCTCTTTATATCCGAGCGATTTTTGCACTGTAATTGATCATGAATGCACCATTTTCTGTTTATACAGACGTCTTTACTCATATTGACAATGTATGTACATACTGCTTTTCTTTTGGATGTGTGATTGTGCGTAGCGAACCATAATTAGCTCTGTGATATGTAGTTAATTGATTCATTACTCGCCAATAGGCTCAGTATCCAGACACCCATGAATGTATTATGTGAAAATGGAAAAACACGCAGTAAAAGCAATAAAAGCAATAAAATTTGTAATTGTGTTAAAAATGATACATCACAGGTGGCAAAGCAGCAGACACTGAGAGCACAGTAAGAGTGACAGTAGGCTGTTGTCGCTCTATCGGTGTATCATCCAGTATCTCGCTGCGGGCGCGCTCAACTGCAAGCGGGATCAACCCAGCCCACCTCTCTAGCCTTGCTTCTAACTAATTTCCAGCCTGTTTTGTTTTCACACGTGTGGAAGGGGTTGCACCGGAGGACCTGTGTGCACACGGGACAGCCGGATTTTCTTGTCGCCACGCCATATGAAGCTTCGCTTAAACCGTATGGTAGGGCACCCCATACTTACAAGGGGCGCTAGGCACGCATGAAATGATTATACACAGCTTACATTTATTACATGCCAGGGAGGACAAAAGCAACCATGTGCAAATTGTCATAAATGATACTTCATTTAATTAAACAACAAAAAACGGCCTGTCTCATTTCTTTGGTGATGCCAGCGGAAGCAAAGCAGTTGCTAACAACGTAGTTTTATCTCTGGAGAAGTCCGGTAAGCATCCGTACCAACCCACATGCACAAAGCCGAAATGCCACCGCGTGGAAACCCGCTTAAATGGCTCTTCCTTGTAACGAAGAGACGAATCAATTACCCTTCACTTGCCTTTATTAATGATAGAGTTGGTAAACAAGTCCAAAAAAGCTGTTTTTTTGGCGTAGCCTTTCTATGCCTCCGTTTTCTACCAAAAATGTGCTACTTATTGTGTGTTTTTTGTTGATGATAACGATGATGACCACTCTGTTATTATTTCAATTCTGTGCCCCCTTACTCGGTGCTCTCTTTTTTGCCCGCAAGGTATCATAAATAACGAAAGAAGCATGGGGGCCGCAATACTGGCTTCCCTTCTGACGTACCCTGCCCAACCAATAAAAACTACGGATGGGAAAGGTAAGATGGCTTCGCATTTGCCTCAAAGATTTAAAGTCGCCCCCCGGCCGCATAAATCACTTGCTAAAGGGCTGCTTTCTCGAATGGTGACGTTTAGACACTCACTGTAAATGCGGTTCGGGTGCACGGGCTTCAGGTCGGAACATGTTCTCTCGGGCAATTCCTTTTAGAGCGAGGCCTACAAGTGAACACGCGGGGAACAAGGGCGTCAGAGACTTCATGTGATTGCTAGCAGGGATGTCAGGGCGGCTGTCGCAATAGGGAGCAGCCGTGTGGAAAATGCTGGCCGAAAGTGTGACTGACGCGTTCGTTCCGCTCTACGGGCTTTAAAAGTGAAGCCGCGCAAACTGGGGCGCTGGAAAAATTCAACTGACAAAAAAAATGGTACACCTCCCGGTCCCATCGGTTGAATTGCTTTTAAGACTTGTCTTGATTTTGCTCTTACTGAGTTGGTGGACGAAACTATAAGCGTCATCGTCGAAATAAAAATGCAGAGATGGCTGGACGAAATTCACAGGCTGCCAATGTACCCGGAAGGGTTTCGCCAACCCTTCCGACAGCACTCAGAGTTTTTGCACGCCACAAGCATATTTCACTCTTTAATCGTAATTACTTCATGTTGTTTTGTGTGGGTCTTCTTTATGCCTTGCTCCGAAAGGGGTGGTTTTTTGCTCTTGCCCCGCAACAACAGCAAATATGATGTTCAACAAGGACGATGAAAACGCCAGATCGTTCCAAAGCAGGAGGCTTTCCGCCTTCTGTAGCGCGATCTTCGCTTCTCAATTCTTGAATGAAGGAATATATTTATTATATAAGAATGACACTCTGGCCTACTGGGGAGATAAGGGAATGATGTTGGGGTTAGAGGCTGATTATCTTCGTCTTCTGTTGACGAGCAGCATGTTGTTGGCATCATTGTTTCGGTTTAGCTAGTCCTGCAGAAATGTGACGATGGGGTGCTAGGGGGATTGTGTCTAATGCGGATCCCTTCGAGAACCCTACATGACCACAGTAAGTGAATCATTGACGGTGGAGTTTGGTGGCGCAGACAGCACAAAAGCCGGTCTGGTGAAAATTGTGTGTTCTAGTGTTGTCGGCAGTGTTCCCAGCGAGATAAGGTGTCTAATGTGAGGGCCGAACCAGTGCCGGCATTGGTAAGAATTACTGGTGCAGCTCGTGGGATGTTGCGGGTATAGGGTGGAGAAGTTCTGGAACTGCTGATCTTTGTTCTTCCTTGCTTTGTTCTTGAAGTGTCTTCCTCTGGTCTTGTGAACGGTTAAGGGGGAGAGAAGGCGCTGAAGATTCCGAGGATTTGTTGACTGTTGTCTCCTTCGCGAGTTTATGGGTCTCCTCATTCAAGGCGTTCAAGCTGTGGCCAGGTGTCCACTGCACACCGATATCGATGTTATGGTGACGTTGGATGTTTCCACAGAGTTTTTTTTTTATTTGATGAGGCGTAATGATTTGATGGCTTCCAGGCTATCGCTGAAGGTGATACCCCGCGTTGTATTCTGAGCCTGGAATCATATGTGAGCACCCAAGAGGATGGCTTGCAGTTCGAGTTCAGTAGTGGAGATTGGTTCATTAACAGAAAACACTGCGTGCTCGTTTGGCTTAGGTTGGTTGCAGCGAGCGCGTTGGGGAGGTATCATCTACGGCCCTAACTGTGTAGACGCTTGCGTTTGTTGATTGCACATTAGACAGCCATTCTTGTGTCGGTCGTTGATGGGTGTGGCTAGTATTGTGGGCCTTCGTTGGTAGGGGCCTTGGGTGTGTGAGCAATACATGTTCCCATGGACAAGTATGAACTGCGTTTCCAGGTTTAGTCGTTTAGAAACGTTTTGCCTATACAAAGCTATCGTTGAAGTATTCCTTTAAATTTGGGTGAAAGCCTGAGTCGAAGGACAGAGACACAGACATGCAGAGAGACCAAAATGTTTGGGCTTAAGTAGACCACTGTCGTTAAAGCAAGGAGGGCGCTGCTTGCCAAAGCAGAGCCTCGTAGAAAGTGGAGCTCTGACTGTGAGCTCGGTGTCTGGCGGCACATCAATCCCGCGCCCAGCTGGTTTTGCGCAGCGGCCCAGCAGCCGCAATTACTGGCAGCGCCACATCGGAAGGAGCGCTTTGGGGCATTCAGTTGTACATTGATGCTTTCACATGCGCCACGTGCGCTCACGGGCTGGGCTCCTCGTCAAACCGAACGCTTTTCCACCATGCATCCTGAGATGTCGATGCAGAAAAAAATTTTGAATTTGAATCTCCGATTTGAAAACTCATAAGTACTTACATGTTCTCAGATTTCTTAAATTTCGTGTTACTATGTCAACGTTCCTTGTTACCCGTGTTACTGTTTTTCGGACACAAATTCATGATAGGTCCCATACAGATGTCACCGGACATCCACTTCTAGGGGCTGAATGCGATCTTTACAGCAGTTGCCAGGCGTGCTGATAAATCCACGTTTACTTCCCGCATCAGAGATGATTGCCAGGAAGATGTTCGTTCAAGTCTATAGTCTGAGATTGGCACTGCACTGCAATCTGTTCTGCTGCCATTTCGGCTGCAGTCAATATTGTTGTAATTCGGCGTTTCAGTAGCGCTTTCATGCGGGCTAATGGTATACAGAGACAAAAATTGCGGGATTAGATTTGCTAGGTTTATAGAAACGTTGTGTCTGGACTACCGTCCGACGGTACCATATGCACTCCACTGAAGTGACTTCACGGGCGTTTCGCAGAAAAATAAAGTATGCCGCGCCTCACACACAGCGTAACATTGCCCAACCTACACAACCTGACAAGCAGAAAGCAATCATTTAAGACACTGGGCCTGTTCGATTTTCCACTTCTGGCTGCCCGGGGCTGCCAGCGGGCTGCCAGAGGCGAGAGCCGATCATTCGTTTTTCTCGGGCAGCCCGAAACGTCACTTCCGGCGGCGCCAGAACGTCTTCGATTTTTCTGGGTTGTCAACTTCTGGCTCCCCGAAAGCTGCCAGAGCCGCCCGGGCGTTCGTGGTCTGGCGGCGAGCGGGCGCAGATCTGGCAGATAGCAGACGGCGCTGCTAGCACACGACAAAAGGAAAGCGGCTCGGCGAGTTTCGAAATAAAATTGCAAATATTTTTCGTTCTTTCGGATTTGATGGTTTGGAATTTATTTATGTGATATGAAAAATTGCTTTTACGCACATTTCAGTTGATTTTTCGCATTGCAACACCCGTTTTGTTTTTTAACAAGAAGAGAGTTAGTTGACATGATTCGCGCCGAAACGGTCATTTGCGGTTCGTCTTCTTGCAGACATGGAGGGCCTATTTCAGCTCGTGGGCGAGGACGGTGTCACAATTCTAGATGAAGCCATGTCTGAGTTTATTACTTCAGCGAGTACATTGGTTGTCCGCGTGTTATGAATGAGTTTTCGTTCATTCCCCTGAAGAAAAAAAAAAGCTCTCCCGCAGCACTCTGGCGTCGTGGGCGCTGCCAGAAAAGCCGGCGAACACGTCGATGATCACCATGTCCGCATTGTATATCCCCTGAAGTACGATGGAGTGAAATTTCTTGCGATTGTAGTAGCTTCCTTCGGACTCCGAGGGTCTAGAAATGCGGCACCCATAAATCGCGCCGATCATGTCCGGCAGTCCTCCGCTTTCTCGACGAACGAGAGTGTGGAACGCCCGCTTGTTTTAGCTCCAATACTGCTCAGTCGGGCCAGAATATTTCCCGTCCGCTGATAGAAATGTACAAATCCGATGACTCGGTAGACTGCGGCGTGAACAGATAACTCGCTCACGCCGAGTTTGCGATCATGTAGATGGTACCCTGTGTACCGATTTACGACAGGGCAATCATATCTGTCTTCTGGGCAGGTATTTCGGGGCGTCCTCGCAGGCCTTCGGGGTGGAATTCGTAGTGTTGAAATTCGGCGACCAGGGCGGCCACTGTACGCCGCGACAGGGAAACAGTCTCCTGAACTCGAACTCCAGGTAGGTCCGAAACGTTCTCCACGTAGACGGGTACACGGTGCCGTTCTTCCCGCTGGGCCATCGCGAGGACGACGCACACATTGAAAACGTCGGCTTCGCAATTGTACTCTTCATTGTTAAGGTGACGGCGGTCCGCAGACAACGCGTCGGGGAGAGCAGCGAACGCACTTGCGTCGTCCGACATTTTGCCGCTGAAACTGTAGCAGACGACCGAAAAAAAGTTACTCCGCAGCGCTCGTAGCAGCTGGGATTTCTCGGTCCTGGCTTCCGGTGTATCCCGAGGCGCTTGAACAACGTAAGCACGACGTAACTTCCTGCCCGAGAGCAAGCTTCTGGCAGCCCGTGGGCTGCCAGAACGCCCGTAAATCGAACAGGCCCAGTGTAACTAACTAAAAATTTAAAAAATAGAAAAGGCAAAGGCAGAAATCGCACCACCGCCTTTGGGGTCAGTATCTGAGACGGAACCTCCGCACCATAACGGCCCACATCGAGCCGTGAACCAGCCTATAGCCGTGAAAGTTTGAGCGTTACCGGACAGCACTCCGGCCGCGGCTGCAATGCCGAGCTGGGTCGCCGTCGGACGGCACTCTAGACGCTGCGTTGTTGAAAAATGAGAGATACGGTGCCCCATCCAGTTATCGAAGTCCCAAAAATGGAAATAGTTGCACCAATCATGGTAACCTTTTATGTCCATGTCTTATGCATGGCGAACTGTGACGAGCCTGAATTTGGAGTCACAAGTCAAGGGTCAACTGCACTCAAAATTCACCTAGGCCAAATTTACTTTGAACGTGCAGTACATACCACCAAAGCAAAACGGACATGACTTGTACCGCCGTCAAACGCCTTATCAATCAATTAGAAACTTTGAAAATAGCTCAGTCGCAGATGACGGTGCAGCTGCCGGCGGATCGCGCCAACAGCCATGAAGCGGAAGTGACATGCCGGCCGGCCGCGCACATCGTTCTCCGGCTAGGCAGGTGAACCCGTCGAGCTCCGGAGGTCAGCCCTGCATAATGCTGGGCTTGCTACTTCATGTGGTTGGTGAACATGTAATGAGGGCTAAATGGTAAAATGAATAATACAAATAAGAAAATTCATCAGACGTACACAGGCAGGCACATATACAAAAAAATAGCGACAGAGGCAGTCGCAAGCTGGAGTCTAGTTCAGAGTGTCTCAGGAAATGAAAAGAGCTTTAAAAACCAGCACCGCACTGTCTATGCTGTCCCACGGGCCTCAAAAGTCCTTCATGCTGAGGTTTCGCGCCAGTAGTAAACTTCACGCCGTCATGCGCACCGAGCAGAGGGCGTAGAAGCACAGAAAAGGTGGTCAGTGTCTTCTCGCACACCGCAAAGGAGACAATGAGGGGATGTCACCAGACCGATTTTGCTAAGAAAGCCTTTCGTATAGGCTGCATTGAGGCGCAGGCGATGTATGGCAGTCTGTTGGCCTGGATAAATCGTGTAGAATACGAAACGTGCACTGTGGGCCTACAGCTGCAGGTTGACGCGAGTTCCGCCAGTGCTGCAATTGCATGCACTATCCGATACTTGGGACTAATCTGTTGACGTCCCCTTTAGATGAAGGAAGTTGAGCTGTTGAGCTCGTGGAATAGCCCTAGCCCACGAGCCGATCCGATATTACATTTCCCGTAATGCTACAGTGTCCTGGCAACCACTGCAACAAAACTGTATGCCCTTGGCGAAGTGCCTCCAAGTGTATAATTTCGATTTCATAAATTCAAGTTCAAGTTCAAGTTCAAGTTCAAGTTTATTTCCAACATTACAGTGTTGGGGGTCCACCAGGCGAAAAAGCGGTCAGTGACCACTTGAATGGTGCCTGACAGCCCGTAAACACAGCAGCTGTTTGGCAACGGTAAAAAGCATACACTAGCTAATGTATATGTGAAATTAACAGATATATACAGATATAAAAACACACCTATATACGAACAACAATGCATAAGTGTACACACTGTTAGATAATATTAATCATGACATACATTAAGTAACAATAGAAAAAAATGCATAGACACAATAAACACAATTCTGAAATATAACAGAACCAGCTATACCTTATCCAAGGCATGTGACACTTCACTGTGTGAAACAAAAAGAAACCAGAACAAACAACAAAAGCCTATACAAGTGCACAAAAGTAAGACCAATAACTATCTGGCCACAAAATATTTTCGCAGATTCGTCTTCGTACACTTTCTGTAGTCGATACCATCTTTTTGAAATTTGTTAAGGATCGAGGGCAATGAATATTGCAAGGACTACAAAATACCCGGTGCGCCGAAGGGGAACGAGCCACCTGTCACCGCTGCGTGTGCCAGAATCGCCTGTTTGAAGAGTAATGCTTGAAATTGTTGTAATGAAGTTTCTGAACTTGTCATTAGAAAAAAGATACCAGTTAAGTAGACGGAAATCATAGAAATTCCTCGCTAAATTCCTAAATCATCTGGCCTTGATGACTTCCTCGCTTGAGAAGCGCTTGTAGCGCAGAGCGGGAGTCCAGGAAAACTACCCAGGGTTTTGGAGGGCAGTCCTTGAAAATCCGCAGCGCCGCTCTCACTGCTGCCAGCTCGGTTTTTGTAGCCGATGCCTTGTAGCTCAGCAGAGGCCCCCGAAGATGGTAGTCATACGCCTAGAGCAGATATTCGGAAGTAACTGACCCATCAGCATATACGTGGGTACACCCGCCATAGCAGCGAGATATATGTTGAAGTGTGCGCGAAAGCAGGCGAAGTGAGAGAAATAAAGAAACAAACATGAGGTAATGGCTATATCAACGTCATGGTAGATTTGTGCGGACAGGCAACAGCGGGCACGAGCTGTGCACGTATACGGTCCAAGTGCAGAGCGGCTGTCGCTGCCGGTTGGAAAACTGTCGTACACGCCATACCGCTATCATGTGGCTCGAAATAAGCGGCCTTGACCGGCACCCGGTTTTAAATTAACTGAAGCAATGGATGTATGTGTTGGGACTCGTTGGTTCATACGCTTTGCAGCGCCATGTGTGTTTCCTCTTTCTTTGTGTCCCGTCTTGAGCGCTGTTTTTGCATGAACCCGGTTTTATACGCGGGAACGCCAGCCCCCCACGCCCACTCGCAGCCCTCAGCGCACAACATGTCATTTGTCAGCGCATATCAGATTAGCATGTGCTCTTGTGAAATTAAGATCACTTAGTCTGCGTTTCGATTGGTTGCAGATAAATCAGCTTGGCATGTGCTCTTGTGAAATTAAGATCACTTAGTCTGCGTTTCGATTGGTTGCAGATAAATCAGCTTGGCATGTGCTCTTGTGAAATTAAGATCCCTTAGTCTGCATTTCGATTCCTTGCCGATATATCAGATTGGCATGTGCTCTTGTGAAATTAAGATCACTTAGTCTGCGCTTCGATTGGTTGCAGATGCCTGAGTTGGACATCCCTTACTTTGCCGGATAGGCAGTTTGCCGGGTCAACGATGCCTCGCACGCATTGGCATGGTTCACGTTTGGGGGCATCACCATTCGCGTAATCTTCGGCGGAATATTTGTGTCCAGGGAGAGGTGGGTAAATTGCGTGCTTTCGGTTACGTAATATTTTGTGGGCAAATACATATTCCTGCGGAACTAACCACTGCCGACACACCTAATTTTTTGCCGTTGAGTCTGCACAGGAGCTACGGGGTAAAGCCAGATCATGTTCTCTACATCGCTTTCTTTGGGTACTGGGTTGATGGGATTTTTAAACGGTGTACCCAACATGATGCAGTATTATGCATCATGCCGAAGAGCTTGCATGAAGCGGATGGCGTAAAAGCCTATGGCGCTTTGCAATGGTATTTCCGTGTTATCCCTGTCCTTAGCTGGGCACCTGTTTTTGCACGTCTCGCATTTGTTTGCCTGGCAAAGTAAGATTCAAACGTCGACCCAAAGCTCTACAGTGAGTCGATAACACGTACGTATTTGTTTCGACTACGGGCCTGTTCGCACACATTTCCATGCTCGATTTGCCAGCTGCGTTTACTTCGCGACAGGGAGACAAAATTCCAGCCGAGGGATATGCCTCATGTATTGGGGCTCCTACTTCTTTTGTACACAATTTTGCCCCAGTGTAGAAAGGAGCCCAATGTAGCCGCCCACCTTTATGCCACAGCTGGAGTGCGGCCAGGATGCGTGTCAACGCTGACAGGTTCAAGCCAGGCATTCCCGGTACAATGCCGAAGCGCCCCTCCTTTAAACTGACTTAAGAGATAGAAAGCCACCTTTATTTGCAAAAATGCGCACAACTTAGCAACGAGAACATTGCAGAGTAAAAAATGCCGCGGTTCTGGCAAAAGTTTCTGCACAGGTGGGGCTCGAGCCCGGGCCGTTCGCGATAAAAACACGTGGTTCTGCCTATTAGGCCACTCCGGCGGAAAAGTGGGGCTCTCTTAGCAGTTGCTCAGAACAATAGGAGGGGTGTTTCAAGAAAAGTAGGTGTCGCTGTGGGTGCGTGCATGCAGTGGCCAGCTTATAGCCAGAAGGGAAAGGAACCTCGCCCGCTGTCCTCGCACTCGAGCCTCTTCCGCGATGTGTCAAAGAAAAATTCGTGAATTTATTCTTGTTCGTCAGAGATGATTACGTTGTCTGCTTAAGCAGATGATTTATACACCTTCACGCTACATGACGGCAGCTTCGGAACGTCTTTGATAGCATTGGCTACAAAATTAATTGCAAAAAATGAATGACTGTGTTTTAGCTATTTCGTTCTCAAAATAACAGTTCGAAGTGAGTGGGTTGCCACGTTCAAAAGCTTTGATGTTACTTTGCTATCTTCATGTAAAACGACTACTTTTTGTGGAGCGAAACCTGCTAGATGTCCGCTGTCGCCGACTTCATGACGCGTCCGCTTCCTGCTTGCCACTTCAAAGAGCTCGGACACCAAATGTTCATGTTCCCTTTGTATTGCTTTTATCGATTCTCAATAGCCTGTGAAACCAGAAACAACAATGTAAACACTTGAGCTCGGGATAATTAACTACATAGAACGGCCTGAAAATCGTCAGTTTCGGTTTCCATCGCTTCCAGCACGAACGGCGCGTATGGCAGAACCACGGAACGGCCTCACCTTTCTGTGCGGACGTAAAAAAACTGCGGAGGCTGGTGGAGGCATTGTTTTTATCACCCCCCTGCCGGAGCTGAACGGCTGAGCAGCCTGCAAGCGTTTAGGCGTACCGTCGTGGCGGATATTTTATGAGTGCTTTAAATAAAAGCCCTGATGGAGATTATTTCAGTTGTGATTTTACGATATATTATGAGCGCCTTCCCGGCATGTGGAGCTTTTTTTTCTGTAAGAATTCCTTCTGGGGAGCGGTAATGCCTGTAGCTATGGCTACGTGGAGACACGGACAAGTGAAACGCGAACACGAAAATATGAACCAGAGCACACAAATAGCGCAATTTCTTTCCGTGCAAGTTAAAATTACGGGTGGCTTAATTATACAGTTAAAATCCGATCTAACGAAGTCACCGGAGACTGCGAATTATTCCGTTAAATCGAGAAATTCGTAAAATCGGGACTGTCATTTTAAGAGCAGTTGAATTCGATGTCTAAAGGGAGGTGCATCGCAGCAGCTACCATTGCATTGTAAATGCGGCTGCCGCGGGGCTCGCCTGCCGATAATTTAGCAGTACGCTAAAAGTCTGCAGTGAAAGTCATAAGCCAGCCGGGCCTTGCCCTGATGTCATAGCATCCAGAAGACGCGCCTAACGAAGCGATTTTTGTTGTACCACTTCCCCGCTGAACGGGACGCTCTCTTCCTCCAACTTCTCATTCGAGGTGGTCTTAAGGTTATCTTTATTCGACACAATTCCAGACAAATTGGCATGAACGATGGCGTGATTCTTTTTTGAAGATTGTGGAAAACCTCCTTAGCGGGAGGGCCTTGTCTGCCGCTACGGGGATGCAGAGTTTATCGCATAGAACTCCTGTAAAAAGTAAACTAGATGCCACGTTTTTTTTCCCCGACGTGGCGCAGTAATATTCGTGGTGTTCTGACCAAACACATTCGAAATTGCTCCTTTTTTCAATGTGTCTGTTATAGAACGGGACGCGGACGCGAGTCCATGATTGAAATACAAAGGTGGAGCGGTCGCCGAAGTCGATGATCGAAGCGATGATCGGGTGAAACGACGACTCGCTGGCTCGTTGGCCGACGGCACATAGCCGACGATGGTCTACTCCAAGTAAACTCAAAATGTACAATGTGTACAGTTTATTTACACTACGTATTTACAACTTTCAAGGCTCATGGTCGCATACAAAAGGTCGAGCAAGGCCCGCGTCGAGCGCGGCTCGCCTCGCTCCTGTTTCCTTCGTCTCTCCCCCCTCTGTCGGCTTCTCAAACGAACACATCGCTCTCAACTATTATGTGGTGAGCGACACGTCTGTATGCGTCGTCTCCGGGCCCGCTCGCCGGGTGGACACAAAAGCGCGGAGAATAATAAATAAGCCTCCTTGGTTTCCCCTTACGCCCCTCGCGCCAAAATCAGCTCGGTCAGCGTGAAAACAAACACCACAAAAGTAAACGCTATACATAAGGAACGATATCTAGCTGCTGGGCGGTATTAAAGAATTAAGTGAGATGCGCGAACTTAACACCATGGCTGAGCTGAGCCGAGTTTATTTGCCTCCTCTTCCTCTCTAGCCCAATTGCGATGATAGTAGGCGGTTTGCTGCCTCGGTCGTCTTCCTCTGCTGCCAGGAATTCGCAACAGTGTCTGTTTCTCAGAGTACTTCGTTAAATCGGGAATGGCGTAGAACATAATTCGTTAGGTCGAGTTCATAAAAGCATTGAGTCGTAGCATTGAGTCATATAGGCACCTGCCGGGGAATCCAAATTTGTTCGTTAGATCGAGAAATTCGTAACATCCGGTTTCGTTAGATAGCGATTTGACTGTAATAACAAAGCTTGGAAATGTAGTTTTATAAATATACCAGTAGCTTGCCATTATTGGGTTTGCACGAACAGCATTCGGGAATTTCGCGTCTTCTGGGTCATGTCTTCGTGTTCGCCTTTCATTTGTGCAGGACTGTGCGTCCATGAGTTCATGAACGCGCCGGTGCTTAGTGGCCGCTCGCCAAGCTGCGCGTGTGAAGTGACGTCACGAGTTTCTGCCGAACAGTTTAGACACACGGCAAAATCATCTTTTCCCCACCGCGGAGTGATGCCATGCTGATGTCCATTTGCTGCCGGCCGCTCCCCGTGCTGTTTCGTCGACGCGGTAAATGAGATTGTGCGGCTGAGCACGAGGACGCGGGTTGGATTCCCGGCCATGGCGGCCGCTTTTATAATGGAGGTGAAAAGAAAAAAGCCTGTCTGCTCAAGATTTCGGCGCACATTAAAGATCTCCAGGTGGTCAAAATTAATCCGCAGCCTTCCATTACGGCGCGCCTCATCGCCTGCGTTGCGTCAGCGCGTTAAACCCTACAGTCAATCAATCAGCGGTAAATGAGATGAAGAGATATGCTCCACGCTTCGCAGGCCGTTCATATTTCAGCCAGGGTATTCTGTTGAGTAAAGGGAGCAGAGGGCGTAATTTTGTTGCTCCCAAAAATTGGTGTCAGTACCCGTTTAAGGAACGAGCTGTTGTGATTAAGTTTTTGTTATTTCTGTTTTGGTCTACGTCTGTACGGTGCAAATTCGGTTCCAGTATTCGCCACTATTTGTGGCCACGGCAAACAAAGCTTATAGGCTGGTGGTTTCTTGCACGCCTAACTTGTAGATGAGGCATTAGGGCCTTCAATGGAATGCCGCGTTTATCCTCGGCCTGTCACTGGGGGCTGTTGTCGCCTTTCTGACAGCCGAAACGTTTCCAGGCAGAAACCTTGTGCGTTACCGGTGTGCAGTTCTCGTACTGTGATCCGGACGTGGCCCTCGGGGTACCCTAGCTGATTAGGTTGTCCTGCTGGCTTCGCTGACTTCGCTTCACATGAGCTGCAGATGCATGTTCGACTGATGCGTTTGTAGTGCCAATTAAGGGCGGGATAAGGTACGCCGAAGTTAATATAGCTAATAAGGTATTAAAATCAACCGCAGCTTTTTTGTACAGCGTAAAACCAAGGTACGAGAAGCCCTTTTTCGCAGAGTAAAGTAGCAGACCGGTCTGGAGCATGACCACACATTTACGATTGCGAATCCACTGGTGGAAAGCGATTGTGTTGGCTAGGCGGAAACTTACTGAAGTAGTGTTATTCTATACAGGGTGCCTCAACTATCCCGCACCAAGTTCTAAAAAGAGCAAGCGTACTCATTTATTCTGACTGATAAAGATACTTCGCGAAATATAAAAATTACCACGTAACGGATATCCCGCCCGCATCATAAAGCAGTGCCCTCGAACACGCTACATCTGAGCTTGCCAGAATGTAATAAAAAAAATTTAGTGCCCTTCCACTCTGTGAAGAAGGATCCCCTGCAAAGCAGCACGCCCTCCACGGAGTACACGAGACAAAACACCTTTGTTTGTAATTTGCGACTGAGCATACTTCCTAGCCAATTACCTGAATGAAATTTGGAAAAGACCCGAATTTTACCCTAGCGGAAAAAATGTAGAGGTGTCTCCCTCCCGCGTCGAAGGCATCTTACTGTTTGTGTAACACGCCAACCCAATCCACTCTACCAGAGATAACATCACGCGAACACAACGGGCATGTCATCAGTAAGGGTATGAAATCTATATCTACGCGTGACCGCCCCCCCCCTACCGCCCTCCTCTCCCAACCCGTGTTTGCATAAACCGACTACCGTTCGTGCTCGGGTGCTTTGAAGTGAAAGATACTGTCGAACATGTCGCTCTGAAAGCCCATTAAGCTGAACGAGCGATCTAGGCCCACGTCGCCGTTCCAAGCGGGCCAGTTGCTGTTCATCCGGGAGGGATTCGCAGCTACACGACCAGCTGAAACATGAGACGGCAACGGCGGCGGCAGCAGCTTTCCGTGGTTTTCGCTCCCATTCACGCTTCTTTTCTGGCTGACGCTCCTTAAGTTTTCGCTCTTCCTCCTACAAGCGAGAGACATGCGTCCGTCCCATAGCGAGTTAACACCTCGAGGGCTTCGACCTCTATACTAGTGGACACACACGAGGGTGTCCGTTTCGCTGCCCAGTCGTAGGCATCTCATTGTCTGTGCAACACACCAATCCAGTCCCAAAGCACTCTATTGCGGAGGACAGCTGACTGGGCGCATTGAGCCATGAGACTGCCAGGTTTAAATCTCCCACCACCACAACGGGCATGTAATCAGTAGCGGCATTAAGCCGTGCTGTGCGGGCATGTCCCCCCCCCTCCTTCACCCCCAACCCGTGCATGCCTAAACCGGCAACGGGGATAGGCGCCTAATTAGGCGCGAAATACCCTGGCGAACGGAAAGAGAAAGACTTTATATGCGACCAGATTTAGTTCTATCATTATTCTTCTTTCAGAAGAACTATGACCAGGGGCCCTATTCTCGACTGTAAAAATTCACAGTGAATTCGCCATGTTCCTTGCGTAAGCACAACGTAAGCAATCAGTGACGTGATGCACGTACAGTTATGATGACATGCAGTGTAATTTGACGCTTCACTGATAAAGATTAGAACCGAGTGTCAAATATTGCGTATAAACGATATAAAAACCCTTGGCATGTATTATAAAATTAAGACGGTAGGTGAGGCTGGTAAGAGAAACACATTTCTGCCGGTCAAAATTGGCGTCAACACCACAAGGCGATCGAGTAACGTTGATCCAAAAGCGAGCGAAAGGGGGATGTAGAGCTAAAGAACATCACACAATCTTTTTATCGTATCTATTTATTTCTTTCAATCGCTACTTCAATCAGCGCAGTAATTCATAAAACAGTCACTTTGTTATTTTTCTCCTGAGTTCGATCCTGTGACCCAGCAGATTACTAGGAGCAGTGTGGACAAATGCCATACATAGGGTTTTCTTTGTCATGGAGAGGCTTGTACTGCCCTCATATGTTGCTGTTACGCCAAAAATCTTTTTTTTTTTATTTTACTGCCAAACTAAAAGCAAACTACGGCGCGTCCCTTGTATGCTCCGTGATCGCTGACTTGGAAACAGTCGAAACTATTATTTAAAACATGCTGTAAACCACGCGTCATGCGAAACTGCGCCTGCTGGAAATTCACAGGGTTTTCACGGCACCGAAGGTCGGTGAAATTTTTTGCCCTATTTCACGGCGACAGCAGCCGCCAAGTTTAAGCTGTTACGTAACATTACGTCACTTTTACGCAGGTTGAAGTTGCCAATGTGTGACGTGATCGTTCCCGCTGACTGTTTAAATTACGTCACGCCTTCTCAGCCAGTCACAGAGAAGGCGTGACATACAAGCCGTATTGTTATTGAATAGCAAAAACAGGCGTACGTTGTCATCTCCCCTGCATTTATTCCAGGTTTTCATTGCCGGCCAAAAATTATGCGCTTTCAGTAAAGAGAAATGAGGCAAGCTTTAGAACTGGTGCCCGTAAACGTCATGAAACGCCAAAATAAGGAAAGCACATACAACCGCTTTGCCAACCGGAAACAGGTGACCAAAACTGAAAGCCAATCAGAAAAGACTTCCGGCAAATTCACAGTTCACTGTGAATTTGTGCAGTCGAGAATAGGGTCCCTGGAATATTTCACTTCAGCGGACACAGCCTTGAAGACGTCAGTTTAGTCAAGGCGGAACACAAGTACCGGTTTCGAATTTGACGTGCATTTTATTTTAGTTCTAATTCTTTTAAACACTTTTGACGGCCACGTCCTCCCTTAAAGGGTCCATGAAGAGAAAATACGACATTGTTTAACTTTAAAGCGTTGGGCTTCAGTACCTCACTCAGCTCCATTCCGGCCACGAAAGACATTTTTTAACCGATAAAAACGCAAGAAATACTTCAGAACTTTCAAATTTCGCGCCACAGTGACGTGTTATCGGTACGAGTGACGTCATATGGGCCAGCACTAAAAACATAATTTTCAGTGGGTTAGGTGCACGTTAGCATTCGAGTGATTCGATCAAACGGAACTAGCGGCCCCACTACAGTCGTCCAGTCATGTGTCCTGGCGATTGATTAGTTCGGCCGCCGTCAATCGCCCAAACAAGATTCTGTGACGTCATAGAAAAGTGGCTGGAAACTGGCTAGCGAGTCGCCACCGCTCCACACGTTTTCTTTAATATCTCTGTTATTTTTTGGAAGTTTGCGGTGAAATTGGTATCATTTTTATCAGAACAAAGCAGCCTTTCTAATAAACCCAACTTGTATTTTGTCTTCATGGCTCCTTTAAGTCCAGAACAAACACCTTGTGCACGCGACATAGTGATATCTGCTTCATACCTAAATTTCGTAATAATTATGAATCACAGTCACTTCAGCACAACTTGAATATAATGAATATAAAAATGTAACAAATCACAACCTTAAAGAATTGAGAAAATATTTTGGTAAGTTATAAGCATCTTCCGACATTATTTCGCTAACGATCCTCTAATTTATTGCACGTTGCGTTCTAGGTGATGTTTAAGGGTTAATTTTGTTTCCTGCCAATCGTTAGAGTTTGTGTTATTCTCTGCGGAATTTAATCTGAAATTGCTCTTGTGCTTGTATTTCATGGCACCATTGTTTACGTAGAACTTTGTATTAGTGTGTAGTTTGTTGCTAGTTGTGTAATTATAAAATTTCGCCTGCTTTCTTGTATGTGTGATTTCATAAGTGCATTATGAACATTTTGTCACACAGTCCCAGCCTCGTTACGGCTTCACAGGCCTCATCAAGCAGTGTTAACTTAATACAACAGCCAGCCTGGGAATGCCGCGAACATTTCTGTATTTTTTTTTTCTGGCAAATAAAATGCATTGAATGGAATTCATTGACACCCTATCAGAAAACGCCTTCAGCCAAGATGGCGAATTCACGAAAAAATTATGAAGTCGAGGAAGGGGCTTGTGTTCGAAGTGACGTTTCTTCTCGATTGTAACTGGAAGCAGAGACCAAGGCAGAAAGCACGACCCTGGCGATTTGAGTAGAGATGTGTTTCGTGGAGACGACACTGAACCGCAGACTGCGCTCATAACAACTTGCTAAAAGGCAAAGTTGGAATCGCCCCAGCGTAGCGTGTGTACATCACACTGGGCTCAGGTCTTCATGCTCAGCGGCACACTTCCCGAAAGAGCGTCGATGCGTGATCACACCCAGAATAATGGCTGCAAGTCACGGTACAATGGTCGAGAGGGCAGCTCATGCATGTTCATTTGAAAGCGGCGCGGCCTGAGGGCGTCTCGGGGCGGCACTCGTAGCTGAGCCATTTGCGAATCGATGTCAGTCGTCGATGTTCAAAAGGACCCAAGAAGGCCTTCCGCGGAGTAACAATGAGGGTCTGAGAAAAGCGCCACCCATCATTGAGCTGAAGAAACAGTGCTTTGGAATCATTAATGTCTCTAGGTGATACTATCTCTAAATGAAAACATTAAGATGGCGACAAGCAATGACAGGAATCCAAACTCGCCACTTACTGGTTGCCCAGTCTGGGTGGGATGTTATGCTGCAGCCGCACCTTCGAGGACGTTTCCACATCCAGCAGAGGTGATTTTTATTTTGCCCCTTCCAATTCACATCTCCAATCACGGGCAGTTTGTTGGGTAACCGGTCGGCGACACACCCGCGACCAAGGTGGGTCACTAGGAGTGTAGGAATGTGTGCATTATAGGTCAGTTAACCAGCCACGCGTCACAGCAGGTCACCAGTGACTCGCCATTACTAGTGACTGACAAATGGCGAACAAAATAGCGGGTGACAGGCGGAAAGAAGGCACCCGCCAATCTCCACTGAGTCAGGGTCCCTCCATGGGCCCCTTTCCCACCTCTGTGGGTCGAGTCTGTGGCCCGTGATGTGGAATTGCGACACCCCGTTCGATGCGCCGCGCTCCACCAGGCGCGTTCCGGGAGGGTTGATTGGCTGCTTGATCAATGATCACTTTTCTGTCCTTTCCTTCACTAAAGCGAACAACAGAGCGCCTCACTCATCTTCCATAACCTGATCTAGCTTTCCCTTGAAGAATACGCCATTGGCCTCGCGGTAAGGAACGCTGACATCGATATTTTCACGCCATTGTATATTTTTTGCGAGCACCAAAGAGCCTTACGTGACTCTGCTCACCATACGATCCATCTATACCCCTGTTTTATAAAACTCTCCGAAATTAAAAAAAAAACTTAAATAAAAGTTCCAGAAAAGCCCGCCCCAGCAAGCTGTCACGGTCTTTCTAATCGAAAATGAATGAACGAGGTGCCTAGGAAAATTTTTAATGTAGGGAGAAAAAACCTGTGCAAAGGAGGGAGAAATTTAAGAAAATAAAATACTAGCACGTCTGCGAACCCGTACACCACCGCATTCATTACTTCCCTCTAAGCTGCCAATCCAACTCCACATTTTACGCTGATATGGGTTCCTGGCCGGGCGGCATGGCCGGCAATGCCTGCGCAGATTATGCTAACCCGGTTACCTTAGGCTATGTTCAGACTACCAACGCAAAAGCCATATTATGATCTACTGGCGTAAGAAAACGGCGTGTCACGCAGTTAGGTTGGCTGATACGAGAAATGACGTCATTCTTTAACGTTATTACGACAGTGGCGGCAACAGTCTGAACACGGCCTTACCTGAGTCCGCCTATGTCCTCAGAAACCTTGCCGACGGTCCGTAGTCAACACTTCGCCTTGCCACATAAGCGCTAAGTTGAACCCTAATTAACTTTGTTCCAGTTTCTTTTCCAACCTTAACATGTAAAGCATACCCAGCACACGTTGTTTTCTCTTACCTTACATATGGAAACAATTGAAATTCGTGCATGTGTGTTTCTATTATATTTTTTTGGTTTTAATGAGTCAGTACTCATCAGAGTACAGTCAAGTTGAGACGAGAGCCATCTGAGTAAAATTGTGGGAAGGACCTGGTAAAGATTAAAGATTACTCGAGTCTTAAATTTCCTACTTCCTGTTAAGTTCGGGCCCCTCACTTCTTATTAATTAAAACCTCCCGGCAACTAGATATCTTCCGCTGGGGTTAGCTTGTTTACCTGTATTATGTTTGTTTCCCCGTCGGCCGAGCTGAGTTGGCGCGAGGGGCGAAAGGGGAAACCACGGGGGCTTCTTTGTTATTCACAGCGCTTTTGTGTCCACCCGGCGAGCGGACCGAGGGACGACGCATACAAGCGCGTCTGTCACTCCATATTAACTGAAAGCGATGCAAGCTTTTGAAGAAGGATTTCCTTGCGTTCGTCTGAGAAGCCTGCGGAGGCGTTGATATTTTAACGACCGCGCTTACCGCCACCAGAATCCCCGAACCGGACGGGAGCTCAGGGTCGGTCAAGGGGTCAAACCTTCGTCACCAGACGTTCAGTCTATGACACCAGCACTGCTCAAAGTTTGGGCGAAGTTGCTATTCGTCACACGTCTGAGCCTGGCGACTCGGCGACTTGGATGCGTCAATAGGAGGACGACCAGGCTTTGTTAGGCGCTCCACGTGTTAACAAAGGAAAGAAATGGGTGGACCACGAAACAAACCGAACCTGTTTTGCCTGTCTCAAAAACCCACTCTCAAAATAAACTGGCTATTTCCCCTTGTGTTCAAAATCCCTCCTCTCATATGCACATGTTAACAATTGCCCCGTCTCGTGTCCCATCGACATTCTCGCTCTCCTCAGCGAACACGAAGGTTGGGGCGGCTTTCGTTGCCGCCAAGGCGAACAAAGGGGCAGTGGCTGCCGGGGGGCGCACAGCGTACAATGCGTGCACGGGGACGTACGATGAGTGCTCCCCTGCTATAACTGGGGGGGGGGGGGGGGGCGTAAGGGGGGGATCCCCTCAGGCCTTTGCAATCAGCGCGTATTTAGGCCGCCTCGTCAACGTCTAAGTCTCATGCTATTGTAGATTGATTGTAGGGTTTCATGCGCCGACGCAACGCAGGCGATGAGGCGCGCCGTAGTGGAGGGCTCCGGATTAATTTTGACCTCCTGGGGATCTTTAACATGTGCTGAAATCTCGTACACGCGGGCGTTTTGGTTTTAGCCTCTACCAGAAAAGCGGCCGCCGCGGCCTCTAGGCTATTATAGAAAACCTAACTATTCCTTCTCTTTACCGGGCCTAACTCTGACGACCCAGCAGAACCGGAGCATTTAAATTTCGGCACAAAGGACGGACACTTTATTCTTCTGCTGCAGTTTGTTATTTATTTGCAGCGGGGAGGCATGACTGTCTTTTTCTTCCAGGTGGACCGAGCTCGCAAAATGCAAGGCGAAGCTCCGCTGCTCGTTCCCACTAAAAGGGTTGCGCCCCTCTCCAGCTCGAGGAGAGGGCTTTCGCGGCAGGGGGAGGCGCAACACGTGGGAAGAAAGACAGGGATTATCGACAGTGGGATTTTGAGACATGGGGGAAGCGGGGCGGGAAAACTGCGAGGGGGGAAATGCGACATGGGGAAACGTGCTACACCCGAAAGGAATTCTGGTGGCGCGGAGCACAAACATAGGCTTGCACGGTATGACAATACTTTAAGACGGGTCGCCCGAGAGCAATTCCCGGTGTTGGGTCTGCTTTTAGTTGGTTGGTTTTCATTTCTGTTATATTTGTGTTTTGCGGAATACCTTTGGGTTTCTCTATGAGAGTGAGAGAGGTGGGTCACGTGGCTATTTTGTACCCCCTAGCTTTGTTTGTCACGGTGGCCAATCAGTGGCCTAGTGTGGTGTAATCAATGAGCCATCCTCACTCTCAAGTTGTCACGTCCCTTTTGTGGGCGGGGTTTTGGTGGTAAAACCTAAGAGTTCAGTGGATTGAAGGGACATGAGGAACGCATTGAACAGAGACAGGAGAGGTGGAGAGCAGCGAGCCCCGCTCGACGTGGGCCTTGCCCGACCTCTTGTTTGCGATCACGAGCCATGAGAGTTGTATATACGTAATGTAAATAAAGTGTACATATTGTACATTTGAGTTTACTTGGAGTAGACCGTCGTCGGCTATGTGCCGTCGGCCAACGAGCCAGCAATCGTCGTTTCAATGGATCATCGCTTCGATTATCGACATCGACCGACTGGTCCACCTTCGAAAGTTAACTCTTGCTTCCTGGCATCTGTAGCTCTGCATCCAAAGCATTTATTCAAATTGCTACATGTACCTTATCTGAGTCAGCAATTAGGTAGCTGCCTGTCTGTCTTATAACTGTCACTATTCACTACTTATACACTTTGCGACACAGTTCATTATGCTGTACCCAGTGTTCCTGCTGTCACGGGGCAACACGGCTGGAGGCAAGAAACAAGAAAGCTTGGATTTGTGGAAACAAGCAATACTTTTACTGCCTGCCTGATAAAGTTACCGTCACTGCTAATGAGTTAATAGCTTGTTGAAGGTTAAATTTTTTTCTTGGTAAGAGCTTCCTTCTGTAATTCTTGAGGCTTTAACGCGTGCAGCTAATTTCGTACTAAAGATAAAGCTTCAAAACAAGAAACACAGGTCACTGACCAAGTCAAAAACAAATTGACGTTTCGGGAGCGCTATGGCTCCCTTGTTTCAATTTGTTTTTGACTTGGTCAGTGACCTGTGTTTCTTGTTTTGTAGTATGCTACCTGACCAGACGGTATGCCGTCCAACCATCGACTTCAAGATAAAGCTTGGTTTTCAAAGTATCTCAGGTTGATTTTACTAATCATTTTGCTGTACGCAGGACACAAAACAGGTATTTCTTCAGGCCAAATCAAAGCTGACATCAAACATCTTAATTCTTGCCAGCTTCGATTAATACCTCCAGTTAAGCTTCAAGGGCGGGATCGGTCGGCGAAGTCGATGACCGAAGCGATGATCCGATGCAACGACGATTGCTGGCTCGTTGGCCGACGGCCCATAGCCGACGGCGGTCTACTCCAAGAAAACTCAAAATGTACAATATGTACACTTTATTTACACTACGTATTTACAACTCATGGCTCGTGATCGCAAACCAGAGGTCGGGCAAGGCCCGCGTCGAGCGGGAGCTCGCCGCTCTCCACCTCTCCTCTCTCTGTTCGTCCTCTCTGTTCTATATCCCAAAACATCAAACTCCTCGCTTTTACCACTAAAACCCCGACCTCAAACGGGACGTCACCACTACAGAGTGAGAATGGCTCCTTCATTAGCCGACACTAGTCCACTGATTGACCACCATGACAAACAAAGCTAGGTGGGTTCAAAATATTCACGTGACCCACTCTCTCACTCATACAGAAACCCACAGGCATTTTGCAAAACACAAATATAACACAAATGAAAACCAATTAACTAAAAGCAGACCCAACTTCGGGAATCGGCTTTCGGGCGACCCGTCCTAAAATATTGTCATACCGTGCACGCCTATGTTTGTGCTCCGCGCCGCCAGAATTCCTTTCCTTTGTTAACACGTGGAGCGCCTAACAAAGTTTGGTCGCCTACCTATTGGCGCATACCAGCCGCCGCGTCGCCAGTTTCAGACGCGTGACGAACGGAAACTTCGCCCAGTAACTGAGCAGTGCAACTGCCATAAACTGAACGTCTGGTGACCAAGGTTTGACCCCTTGACCGACCCTCAGCTCCTGTCCGGTTCGGGGATTCACGTTGCGGTAAGCACGGTCGTTAAAATATCAACAGTCCCCCTCCGCCGGCTTCTCAGACGAACGCAAGGAAATCCTTCTTCTAAAGGTTACACCGCTTTCAACAGTTGTGGTCCGACGCGTCTGTATGCGTCGTCTCCGGGCCCGCTCGTCTCCGGAAGCGTCGTCTCCGGAAGCGTCGTCTCCGGAAGCAAACACAATACAGGTAAACAAGCTAACCCCAGCGGAAGATATCTAGTTGCCGGGCGGTTTTAATTATTAAGTGAGGGGCCCGAACTTAACACCTCCTATTGTCGTTGTGCTAACATCATCTTCCATTGTGGTTCCCGCCTGAAGCTTTCGCTGTTTACAGAGCCTAGCCTTGAATATTGCAGCCAGGTTTCAGAAATTGATAGATGTCTTCAGTATCGCGCCGTGGTTCAAATCGTTCGAAAAGGGAACACCGCAAAAGGGGAGCGTCTTCATATAACCGCGTGAGCAAACAATGCAGTACGAAGACCCGCGACCCTGAATGTCTGCGTGTGGAAACGGGAGACTGCAGAGCCATCGTTAAAAACCTGCATCTGATTGGGGGCAAGCGCGTGGTTATAGAAGGCAAGGTGAAAAAAAAAAACATGGCCGCGATGACATGGTTGGAAGGAATGCATTCGGTGGTCATTGACGGCGTAACAGATGCCGTAACACCCTCAGCACGTAGTTAATTGTAGCATAGGCATTTGCGGCGCGTGCCCTTCCGTGGGCTTAAAAGGGGCTGGCGAAATGAATGGCGTGACGGCATACTAACGAGGAAAATGCTATTCGCCGAACGCGCTGGAACTAGGGTAGTTGACTTCGAGGCTGAACTGGCCTCGCGTAATTTGCAAACGGTGCCGTGAGAGTTCAGACCCAATGGTTTCGTCAAGGGCACAGCTCTTCAGGCCAAGAGGCGAGTCCGAGGCTGACCCATTAGAGTGCCCAGTCGGAACGCCGATGCCGCCTCTCGCGGAGGGAAATTAGGAGCACGATCGCACCGAAAGGAGGGGCCGCTCCGTCTCCCCATTAGCTGAGTGAAGAAGAAGCGGTGGCTCCGCTGGAGACGCGCGCTAATGAATACGCCATCTGATGTGCAGGCAGAGAAGGACGGATGAAGCTCAGAATGCAAGGCGCTCTCCACGCCGCAACAAAGGACAGAAGAGACTTGCCTGAATCCAATCTTTCGACCCCCATGGCAGTCCCGTCCAAGGCTACTTTCAGTGGCATTGTTCACTTGTGATGCCGCCTTCCCGAAAAGAACAGGCAAGCCGAGAAATTCCTAGTGGTATCGCCAGCTACCCATGCGCAGAGTCTTCTACACGCTTGCCAGTCAAGGCGTACCGTAAACGAAGTTTTTGGTAGAATATGTTTCTGCATAAACTAGCTGAGCTTAGTGCGATAGGGCATTTAGTGGTAGTAGTTATCAAGCAGTGAAAATGGAGTCTACTTCTGATCAAATAAAGCTTTCACAAACACGGGCCCATGCTGATTTCTGTCGTGACGCAGCCCAGTTAGTAACCTTGCATGTCGGTCTTACGTGGAAAACCCAGGGTGGCCTTACACAAAACCAATGTTAGCCCAAAGCCTGCCAGCAATCATTCTTGGCCCATTGGCTTGTTTGTCGGATATTTAAGCTGTAATTTAGCTCAGCATTCGGTTGGCTATTTCTAAAGTGATTGAAATGATCGGGCAAACCGTGTTGTGTCACAATGAATGAATGAATGAATTTATTGTCAAGAAAAAGGAAAGGAAAGACAACCAGCAGGCGTAAATTGTCACACCTAGGGGTGGACACCGGAACGCCTGCTGGTGTGGGAGTTGGGGCAGAGGATGACAGATTCATAGAGAGGAGAGACAGATGATAGAGCTGACATATTTACAGAACACAGGGGAGAGAGGGGCATATTTACAAGTTAACACACACAAAGGGCTGTTTTCTACACTGTTCTGTTTTCTATTCTGTGCTTCAAGAAATAGTTGCGCGCAAACTTTTAAACTCTGCCAACCGACTGTCTATAGTTAAATGGACGAAGATGTACGACTACGATCACCGCCTTGTCGTGGTAGCGTGATTGGCGAGCGGCAAGCAGGGGAGTTGCCGCCGTTCTGCGGACGAAGCTCCAAAAGCCAAACATAAAGGGACAGTGAAGACAAGACCGAAGTTGGTATAAATAGACAGATTAGCACCTGCAGAAAACGAAGATATCAGTCTCTGGCACAGTACCTTAAAAATAATAGCGCAAATAGTAAAAAATGAAGCTATCCGTCGTCCAGCAGAAGTGACATAAACGCGACTGAGCGGGTGCGCCAAGAGTCACGTGACGAATAGAACGAGAACCCCGCTAACAAGCTCCCAAAGAAACCCATAAAATCTATCTTTGCACGTTCAGTTTCATAAACCATAAAGAATTATAAATGTACAGGTATAATACAGCCGTGCCGACATTCGCAAGCAGCCAGGCCGCGGCGCCTGTGGAGGTTTCGATGGTTCTTGAAGGTCCGACGAAGTCGCATGTCTGAACATTATCCCCTTGTTTACATCATGGCGGCAAGTAGCGTCGGCCTTCCATGGTTCCGCTCTTCTTTGGACAGTAATCTGCGTCTGATAGAACAAGTTTTTTGCTCCCTCACGTAGCGCTGTCTGCCCGAACGACGTTTTGCACCCAGGCCGGCGGCCGAACCTCAATGTGCGTTGAGTCGGGTTCGCTTCGCCATGAAATTCGACGGTGTGCTCCTGCGGGTTGAACTATGCTTGCTGTGTCGAAATTATCCCCAGGGACGACTCAACCCCGCACCGGGAATGTAGAGTGCGGGCGATTTTTACTGCGAAGCAGTACATGTCTAACGCCCAGTTTTCGTTCCGGTGAAACCGATTCACTCGCGCTCCTGCGGCACTCCTCCTCGCCATTGCCTACGCCGGTTTCACAACTGCATATATTCCCCTCGCCACCACAGATGACTCTTTCACGAGTGGCGCAATCGGCAGCTGCGGTAGTGCCTTTATCAGGCGTTAACAGAGAATGTGCAGCTTAGAACGTCGACGTGAGCCCATAATTATTTTTCAGCATGAAAGGCTTTCCGCACGACATTTTCGCCAGTGTATTTCTCGCCTTAGCACGCACTCATCACCGGTGTCCGGTTCATGCATGCACTGGTTGGGGGTGGAAGCAGGGGCACGCGCATGCACAGCTGGTCCTCATGCCATTAGCGATGACATTCGCGTTGCGCTGGCGGGAAATTTAGACGTGGCAGTCTCGCGGCACAATCCCACCTGTCAGCTGTCCTCAGTGGTCGAGCTATTTGGGTTTGCGTTGGTGTATTACACAAACAGTGACATGCATACGATGCGGGAAGGAAACGGACAGCCACACATTTGTCCGATAGAATAAAGCTCCAGTCCTTCCAGGTTTTTACTCCCTGTGAACAGACGCGCGTCGCTCGTTCGGAGGAAGACCTTCGGGAATCGAATGAGCATCTGCCGGAACAGAAGCGCGAATCGGTGCGAAAACAACACAAAACCACTGCCGCCGCAGTTTCCACCGCAAGTTCCAGCTCCCCGAGTTTCTGGGAATCTCTCCCGCATGAGCAGCAACGTCGACGTGAGAAAATATTTCTTGTTCATCTTGAAGGGCTACCTACTCGCCGCGGTGCCTACCCGCCGCGGTGGCCCAGTGGCTAAGGCGTTGTGCTGCTGAGCACGAGGTCGCGGGTTCGATTCCCGGACGCGGCGGCCACTTTTCCGGTGGAAGCGAAAAGCAAAAACGCCAATGTGTACGAGACTTCAGCGTACGTTAATCATCCCCAGTTGGTCCAAATTAATCCGGAGCCATCCAGTACGGCACGCCTCATCGCCTGCATTGCGTCGGCGCCTTAAATCAATCAATCAATCAATCAGTCAATTTGGCGGTGCCTTTCACTTCTAAGTACGCGCCCATAACTGGTTGCCGGGTTATCAGGCACAAGTTGGGAGTGGAGGGAAAAGGGGCGGGGCGGTGGCGTTCACGCACAGATGTAGGTTTCATGTTCTCACGGATGGCTTGTCTGTTGTGCCGGCGAAAGGTAAAGATGTATGTCCACCGCCCCAATGCGAACTCTCCGGTGTCCTCAGTGGCCTAGAAGATTTGGTTGGTGTGTTACGCAGACAGTAAGATGCCTCCGGCGCGGTAGGGAAACAGGGCGCTCCATGTTTGTACACTAGAAAAAAGATAGAGTCTTTCAAAATTTCATTGGGCTAAGAGCGAAGTTCCCGATCTCAAATTAAAAACAAACGTGTTTTCTTTCGCGCATTTCGTGTGCGGCTTCCAGCTTCGCAGGTCATCCTTCTTTACAGAGCGGAAGGGCATTAATTTTTTTTTAAGTTCTTGGCTTACGCTGGAGTGAAATGACTTGTTCGCCCCCGTAAATACCAAGAAGTGAGTGACACCCTTACGACGAACAGGAGGCAATCGATCGACTGTTGATTTCACGCTTCAGCCTCACAGCGCATACCATGACGATGTGTTTGTTCAAAACCATTTCTTGATTCCCTTGAAGTTGAATATAATGTGTCCGTCAAACCGGGTCTTTTGAATAAGGGCGTTTTGGGCTGCTATGCTGTCACTACGGTGCATACTTAGGTATATTAGATTTGTATCATGTTTTGCATGCTTTTCATTCCATACTGGCGGCAAGGTGTTTGATAGTAGTGGCTTGGGTGCTCGTAAGAGCTTACTTCGGGCAGATGGGCTAGTAGGCAACTCGCTTCGCAAAACATTCAACAGATGGCACAATAAGCTTAACCCTATCGCGACGAAAAAAGATTAGCGTTGCGCACTGTTACAAGTTAAACTAACAGATGGCGCCACGTCGTTAAGCCTTGTTCATCGAAGCGACGAAAACCGGACTGTCCATAACGACAATTCATCAAAAGAGCGCCCCTGTCGCCGTTCTCGCTGGGGTTGTGCTCTCCGCTAGACGTTTTATGAGGAAAGTAGAAGGCCGCGTGCCCATTCACACTGTTTAACCACCATCCCGCGTACCGTGCCGCAACAAGGTTGACGCACAGAGAGTAACAGGTAACGGAAGTGTGGGGCGGGCATGTTCTTTTGTCGTTTGCGCCGAGTGCGCGACCAGTGGCTCCTGCGGCCGCGATGATTCGCTCAGTAGGATTTAGTTTTCCTGTTAGACGAACCGTGGTCTCACTCCCTTCCGGGCCCCATTGACGTCACGCAAGACGTCATAGAATGGCGCAAAGAATGAAATGCCTTTTCCAATTGGTAATTTATCGGCATTAAAGCATCTTCCGCCGCCGAATAAACGCTGAAAGCGCATCGCGGCAGTTCAACTTTCATCTGAGCCTAGCTTGCTATTTACCTCTAGTTCCCCTTTAACAGGTTAAATACATGACGAGTACAGAAAAGCAAACTGGCGTGCTGGCGTGCTTAAAACCTGACAACTCGAACGGACGGAGAAATACTCTTCGCGGAACCCAAAAACTCACTGTCTCGGGTCGAGGAAGGGCACGCATAAATACCCAGAACTGCCAACCGTCAACAGAGGTTCAGCGCATAGGTCGGCGTACTCACTCGTGAGTACACTCATTTGTACTCAAACTCACGAGTGAGTACGATGATGAGTGAGTAGAGAACCGGACATAAAAGTGAGCACGATGACGAGTGGCTACTGACGTGAATACGTGTACTCGCAAGCACAGAGATCATGAGTCTTAGTCGCGAGTGCATGTACTGTGAGAACAGTACTCGCGAGTACAACCTTGTGAGTTTGATCGCGACGTACGTGCACGAGTGTGCATGCACGACGTGCGTGCACGAGCCTCACACATTTCGCGGCACCCCTTGAAGGAAGGTGAAATGACGTGTTAAGGCGGAAAACTGACTCTCTCGATTCCAGCTTCCTCGTTGTCGTCACTCTCGCAACGTGCCTCGTACAGGCTGCTTGCATATACAACGCACGTTGAAGCCACTCTTTCTCAATCGTCAGAATCGGTAACTAAAAAAGCTTTCGCCTGTTTCACTTAGACAAAATAGCGAAAAGAAAACCAGGAGAACTAACATGAGGACTCGGGTACGATTCCCGGCCGCGGCGGCCGCTTTTCTGATGGAGGTGAAAAGCGAAAAACTCCCGTGTGTACGAGATTTCGGCGCGCGTTAAAGATCCCCAGGTGGTCAAAATTAATCCGGAGCCCTCCACTTACGGCGTCCCTCATCGCCTCATTGCGTAGGTGCGTTAAACCCTGCAATCAAATCAAAACCAGGAGGACCAAGTTGTAATGGGCTGGTAGCGTTCCCGGGCCCTGGCTCATACCCCTGTCACACAGGTACCTTCAATCCCAATTGAGTCGATCCGGAGTTTCAACCGCGATCAAGCCCTATTCAGCTCGAACTCAATCCCGGTTCCGCAAGCGCGATTGAGGTTTCCAAGCGCTATCGGACGAATGCGGTGATACGCTCGTCCCCGCTGAGTAATGACACAGAAGGTGACAACTTCAACGCCAACAATTCAATCAAATAACTTGACTCAAATAAACGTGCGACAACACTTGTATAGTTACTTATACCTACCAAGTTACCAGGCTCCGGCCGCGAAATATATTTTTGGAGCCATCCGGTGCACGTGAGTGCAACCGGTGCGACTTCTCAATCGGGTTGAAACGTGCCGTTTAGTTGCGGCGATGCATCCAGCGCGCACGAGAGTCAATCCTGCTTCGCTTCAATACCGATTGAAAGTGTCCATGCGACAGGGGTATTAGTCGCGCCCACACACCTAGTCCAGAGCGTGAATGCAAGTGGTTGATTGCGAGAACAAGTTGGTAGAAACATTTTTGATTGGTTGATTGTAGGGTTTAATGCCCCGACGCAATGCAGACGATCGTACGCGCCGTAGTGGAGGGCTCCGGATTAATTTTGACCACCTGGAGATCTTTAACGTGCACTGAAATCTCGTACACACGGCCGTTTTTGCTTTTCGCCTCCATCAGAAAAGCGGCCGCCGCGACCGGGAATCGAACCCGCGTCCTCGTGATGAGCAGCAGAAGGTAGAAACACTTTTGAACACGAGTAAGTGGGAGTACGGATTGAGTACCAGTAGGTGAGTACGAGTGAGTGCAGATCGAGTGCGAGGCTGAGTGAGTACATTGAGTGCGAGTGCGAATGAGTACAGATGAGTTGAGTACGAACGAGTGCAGATTGAGTATGAGTACTCGTAAGTACAGATTGAGTACGAGTACTCGTGAGGGCTAATGAGTTTGAGTACAGGTGAGTATGATTATAAATGAGTATGTGATGGGTCAGTACGAGTGATTTTGAGTGCAGAAGAGCGTTTTGAGTTTGAGTAAGTACAGCGTGAAGGGTGTGAGCGAGTTTGAGCGAGTTCTTTCTGTTTTGCCAACCTATAGTTCGGGGTGTTGCGCATGGCTCCAAGAACTATTAATACACAAAACACCTCCCCCTGGTCTTGGGATGGTTTCCCCACAAGCCGGTGCACGTGGCGCTCAGGAGAGGGGGAAGGAGGAGTCCACCGGACGGCCACCATTTGCAGAAGGCTTGCTCGACACACGCCTTGACTGGAGCCAGACTTTTACTGGTTCTCGCAAAAGTTGCAGGCGTGACTCACAATTTCGGAGCGGCCACGCGGCAGCCAGGCTTCGGCTGGTACTAACATGAAAGCCCCTGGTGAGCTGACTTCACCGCCACACATTAAACTTTCCCGCAATGCACAAAACTTCACTCTCGCCGGCGTATATCTTGCGCACAGAATAACGGCGAAACACCTCGCGCTAATTCGTAACACCACCCTCCAGTCGCGTAACCTTATCCGAAGTTATCCGCGAGGAAGGTCAACTTGTACTAGGGACTGACAAGTTGCCCAAGTTGACAAAGTACTCTGACAACCTCAAGTCATGGTCAATGTAGCTGCCATTCATCTTTTCAGCCCTTCCGCCATTCGTTGCCGGGAAGCCTTGTCGTACCGTCCTTCATTGCCGAGCACCGGCCATGTACGGTGGAAAATCCGCATCTGGGAAAAGCGACGTGTGACGAACTCGTCGTTGTCGTCCTCTGTGCTACTATTGCAGAGAAGCCGGCCACATCCCCGGCAGGCGCACCTACAAGCGACTCGGTCTGCGAGATTTTACCCTTCGTCCCTCTAACCCGTTCCCTGGACTGGGTGCGAATGAGATTGAGGACCACGTGTACCAGACAACACGAGGCCTGAGCGCTTCAGAATTTCCCCATGGCCCTCCTCAAACGGAGTGCCAAAACGGCGTAGCCCTGCTGACGTCCAACATGAAACACCACCTAGCCTACGTAGGAGGATCTGAAACCGGCGGCTTCCGGAGATGGTGTTGCTTTGTTTTAGCCTGAATGAAACCTCTTTTGTACTTCTTGTGACAGCTAATTACGTTGGGTGACTTTGATGGATTCCTAAGCATGCCTATATACCACTGATGTCACTGTAACCTCGCTGTAAGAACTCCCCCAACAATTATCCTTTACGCTTTTGTATATTAGATCCAAGCTGGTTTCACGCCACTATGTAATTCTCTTAGATTGGATGGCCCGTTCGATGCCCGCAGTCAAATGTGCCTAGGCCCCTGGACCCAACTATTGGGTAAATTGTATTGGGACATCGTCTTAAGGGTGAAATTTCTGTAAATGTTTGAGTTGAAAGATTCTTTCTAAGCATTTTATCGCTGGTGGACCTCGGTAAGGTTGCGAGCTCTTACCGAGCTGGAAACGCCCTACCTGCTTAGCCGCACCTACAAGAGATTACCTTCTGGCGGCACATTAAAGAGCTGACCATCATAATGTGTTACTGTTACCAACTTGTATAGGAGTTTGTTCCTCTTTATTTATTGTTATAGGCGACTTTACACCATGCGATAATTTTTTTTTTGGTAAGTATTCATCGTTTTTACGCATATTCGCACTACGGCGACTGTAGTCTTTAAATCTCGCTTGCACTACCTTATGAATTTCCCTTTTTTACTAAGCGCTGCAGGACAACGTTTTTGGCAGGAACTAGCGGGCCTCTCGGTACGACGGCCCGCCATCACCGCTAATGACACGCGGTAATTTCTGTGGTCGTCTGGCGAGGAACCCATGTACGATTCCGAACACGGGAAGCATTTTTTCCCCTGGTTTTTTCTTTCATTTCATGCGGCAGCAGCCTTTTTTTTTTGCTTAATTTGGGGAGTTGGGTTATCGGTCTCTTCGTTCTTGAATTAGTGCTTTCCAACCTCCCAAACCCATGTGGGCCTCCCCGTCTTGTAATGAGGCGGAAGGAGAGGTGGAATGGCTTCTGCGCGCCACGGACGCCTCAATGTCTCGTTAGCTTTATTTTTTTTTTTCGCTCGGAAATTAGCCCATTTGGCTGTAATACTTGAGTGAATTCCGATCTGGCCGTTTTTCCTTGTAGGTGTTGCGCACTGCGTGCCAAAGCAACTTTTTTCTTTACACAGGCTGCACAGGCAGTTGTTCCCCCCCGCAGCTAAACCTTTACGCCTGGGGCCTTTGGCGCGTTCCAGTAGTTGGCTGGCCGTCTTCCCGCCGTAAAGGTCTCGGGTTCGATTCCCGGGACCTCCGTAACCATTTTTCTTTTGGGGCGTTCACTCCAACACCTGCTCATGGGTTCCTTCCCTCCTCGCCAATTTACCTCACAGTTCTTGGCGTAGCTGATCGCGGAGGCCGTGGCGTAGCCATAGAGTTTCACACTAATATATACTAGAGGGAAATCTGGCGCCACTGTCTACGGGAGCGTCGCTTCGGTGAGCGTGCCGTCGTGTACCGGGCAGGCCCGTTCCACTTGTCCTTTGGCGTGGCTCATGAACTGGCTGAAAAGTTGGCTCTGCCTGCAAAAAGCAACAATATTACTGTAAAAGGTTCATCAAATTTGTTTTGTTATTTTAAAATTGAACCTCAAGAAAGATTAATTTGGCAGTGATTATGTAGATGTTTCATGCACGCTGAACAAGAAAAAAATGTTACCCTTTTTTGTTTATTTTGGCTTCGAGACAAAAAAGAAGCCATACGGCTAGCTAAGCCAAGTAGGCGAGGAACGTCGCTAGTGGGCCGACCACGGCAGCCCGCGACTGCAGCGACAGATTTCCCTCTAGTATATATTAGTATGAAACTCTGTGGGCGTAGCATTTCCCCCTCTCCACATCGTCGATGATGATACTTTCTGCGAACGATTCGCACGGACAGAAGAAACCTTCAACAGCTCCGCTGTTGAAAGCCGTATCGACAGCTTCACTGGGCCAGAGCTCTGACGCAGGTGCGGCAACTTTTGTTGGAAACAATGCATTGCACAGCCTCGCTTATTGCAAACAAAGAAATATACAGAAAAAATATTTCCATACAGTGAACAATATTTCACTATTATTAATTAATCACGTAGTAAATCAACTTTGGTAAATGTCAAACGCATATTACGGAAAACATCATTTCTGAGAACATGAAAAACATGGTGGATACGAACATCACTCCAATTTGTCGTTGAAAATTATATATTGCAATCCTTTGCGGCTGCTCCTGTCACATACAGCAGTGTGTGGGTGCAATCGGTTAGGCATATCCGGTATGTTGTAACTAAGTGACCATAAAAAGTTGTCGGTACGACGCCGGGGAACAATATAGTTATCTCGTTCACGAGTTCGACCTGTTCCGGTTCGCAATGAGACCTTACAATTCCACTAAAAAGCATGGTGGGCAGTGCTCGAAAAAAGAAGCTGATACAAGAGGCGCTTATAAAAATTCTGCATGTTGATTATTTTGTGTTGTTCAAATAACTGTTTGGAGGGATGAATATAAGGAGCATTACCAATGCACCGAAGGGCTATTTTGCAGGGAGCAGGAGTGTATTAATGTTCTCTTTTGTGGTCGTTCCCTTAACTAAAGTGGAACAATTCAATTCCAGTTAGATGTGAAAAGGGTGTTGTAAATTCGGAGTTTACCACTTATTGGAAAAATGTCACGACAACAATATAGCGCACCCACAGCAGGACAACCTTTTGCCCAACAATTCAATGTGGTTGTTCCATGTCATGCGTCGCGAGAATACCACTTCCAAGATCTCGTGCTCTCTTACTACATCATTGATTGATTGATTGATTGATTGATTGATTGATTGATTGATTGATTGATTGATTGATTGATTGATTGATTGATTGATTGATTGATTGATTGTAGGGTTTCACGCGCCGACGCAATGAAGGCGATGAAACGCGCCGTAGTGGAGGGCTCCGGGTTAATTTTGACCACCTACATCGATGCGTGATGAACCCAGGAATTGGCGGTGAGGGCGACCACGGGCGGCGCTGCGAAGCGCGTCTCCGTGACGTCAGCTTGGAGATTCTCGCATTCGTCGTCTGCGTCACTCGGGCTCGCTCTCCCTGCTGTTTCTACGCGTTCGGTTGACTTTTGATGCTTGCTTGCACCAGATTTTGCATGTACACAACTTTTTATCATAATAAAAAGCTTAAAATCGCATACACTAGCTGAAGGCGTGATTTAAAGTATAGTTTTGGTACCGCTCTGGAAGAAACATTAGCGGCGTCGCCCCATTCCTGCGAACCCGGTCCTGTGCGGAGGGCGAAGAGTCCAAGCTAGACACCAGCTTCTGTATTCAGCAATCTTTCGAACAAAGGGAACAGCCAGTGTCTAATAACCGACAACAATGAAAATGCAAGACCACAACAAATTCCAGTCCTTCGGGGCTGTCCGCTTTGGCATAAGGCATTACGATTCCCAGCAATCGTGCGTTATGCAAAACAGCTTTTGCAACCTTGCCGATCGCTCGTAAGTATTGTATCACATTACCTTACGTAGTCAAGGCACGAAGGTATGCCGGCATGCACTATAGGACGCGAAAAAAAATGTATGTTGAGTGCCAAATAACCTATTGTGTGTATAGGCGCGTGCTGGTTTTATACCAGGCTTCTAACCAGTGTGGAGGCTTATTGAGCAAAGCTAGTCACGTGCAAATGTGAAAATACTAACACTATGTTTGTTGACACCCGGAGGGATATTTCGGTACATTTCCCACAGCCATATCTTCCCAATATTAATATAAGCGTTATAGTACAACTGCACTCGAGAGGAGCAGGAGGAGGAGGAGGAAGAAAAAAACGATAAAACCGAGCTGGTAAGTGGGCGGGCTGCTCAGTCCAGGGCAAGTGTAAGAGTAATTTTCGTAAATTCATACAACGGCATCCCGAGTAGGCCAGGATTTGTTCTTTGCGACTGAAGGGTTAGAAAACATTAAAGAGCTGCTTGGACGTATTCTTCGGTTTCGATTCTTGTGATACTAAAAACCGGCTCGTATACTATTTATTCTATTCGTTGGCGAGTACATCAAGCCTTCAACACCGTAATCGACATGATTACGAATCTCAATCTCAATCCGAATCTCAATCCGAGCAGTTATGACATATAACTGTTCGGATTGAGATTCAGTTCGTTAGGCTATATTTAGACTACCGACGTAACAGCCATATCGTGAGCTATGGACGTAAAAAAAGGGCGTGACACGCAGTTCGGTTGGCTGATACGTGAAATTACGTCATTCTTTAACGTTATTACGACAGTTGCGGCCACAGCCTCAACACGGCCTTACGATAACGATGGTTACGATAGAAATTCGGTGCACAAAAGCCGCCTTCGAAGTACCCTGGGAAACGTTTTCTGCGCTGTTCCGCGGTGGCGTAGCACAAACCTGTTCACTGCATTTGCATGTGAATAACCAACGTACGCTGCGGATTTGCACCTTTTTGTGCGCAGCCATAATGAAAACCAATTTCTGAGCGAAGTGCTGTGTGCCCTACAGCCCGAAGAAAACATCTACACGAACTTTCTGAGCCCCCAAAACATCCTCAGGCGCTTCTGACGAGGCACAAAAACGAATGCGTTGGGTAAATAAAAAAAAAATTCTTCTGATACAAGTCAACAACAACGAAAGAAATAGAGGACAGCCGTTTTATTACCTGCTCTGCGATGCGCATGTAGGGACCCGCTGCTTGGTGCGTAGCATTAGACTGTTGAGTCTTCATAAGAGCATCTCAAAAATACCTTAGGGAAGCCTACGTATTTTGAATACTTATCGAGGAGGTGTGAACCCTGAACCTTCCAAATAAGCTAGAAGGACGAGTTACACACTATCTGACCGATGCTTGTGCGGTATACTGCTTGAAATTATTCAGAGGTGTCAGAAGCTGGTAAAATACCTGAATTACCAGAAATACGTTTTTTAATGCACTAAAGCATAAAAGCGAGCGATTTCTAGCACTGCTGCGCGAGTGAAGCAGACGACAGCGGCGCGAGTCTTGACGTCAGAGCCAGGGGCACCACTCAAACATATCACCACCAATAGTTTATAACTAATATGTACATGCTTGTTCTTTGCTGTGAATGTTATAATCTATGATCTTAGCCTTATTTTCAAACTATTTCGGTCAGACAAGTGAGTCGATTTGGACAGAATAGAATTTTCGCGCGAAAGCATGTTCATAGTACTATTACAAGCAATAAACAGGCTGGTATCATCGGCGTACAATACGAATTAAGTGTTCTCATCAATACCTACGATATAGTTCACATACCCATTGAATAAAAAGGGGTCTAGAATACCACCCTGTGCAATTTTACACAGAATATTTTAAAACAAAGATGGCTAATCACTCATCACCGATTGCATACGGCCGGTAAGGTAAGACTTCAGTAAAAGGTATGGCACTCCACGCAGGCCATACCGATATAATTTTAAGAAGTGTTCCATGGCTAATAGAATCGAAAGCCTCGCTGTTATCAACGAAAAAATCCAGAATCGGCCAATCTATATGCCAGATTTTTAACACTATTTCTTTTTGCATAAGCCGTGCGGATTTCGTATAGCATCTTTTGCGGAAACCACGTTGGTGAAGTGATAACATTTTCCGTTTTAAAAATAATGATTCGAGATGTGAAAGAATGATTGTTCGGGTTTTTTTCGAAAATACCGGGAGCAGAGAAATTCGTCCATAATGGGTGGAGGCATTTTTATCTTCTGCCTTGTATATTGCTGAAAATCTAGCTCGTCTCATTTTTTGAGGGGGAAAGCAACTAGATTCCAAAGAGGAATTTAAATTGTGCACAAGACATGGGCAAATGTAATACAGGACATATTTAGGTGGCCCATTTCGAAAGTCTGAACAGACCTGTTCTTAGAGAGCGAACTAACAAGAAAGTGATTACTAGTGGCTGTTCAACAGTTTCGGTCTATAGCAGTCCGCTGGAGGGAAGAACAAGCTCTGATCGTGCTTTCTTTGTGACAGCTCCTGCCCGAGGCACCACCACAACGCCCGATGGCCACGGAGGCACAATGTGGAAGACCTCCAGCAGCTATCTACGCAGGTATCGAGGCTATGGTGTACTTCTAGTACACTGTATCGAGGCCAAGCGAGCGGCGAGGACAACTGAAAGATAGAGCCGTCAGAGGTGGCTCCCCTGGCGCCGCAAACCACGGGTTGGACAGGCTGGAAAGTAACGGTAAGAGGAACAGCCCCGCAGCCCGGTGGAGCAGAGGCCCAGTTCTGACCGCGCTCTCTTTGTTAACGTAGGAAACGTCTGTCTGAATGAGACACATTTGCTTTGCCTGAAATTAATGATCCACAGGACCCACGACCTCCAGAATACGCATCTGGTGCGATGACCACTGCGTTACCGGCGGGGATATTTTCCCCTCCACTTTCTGGGGTATTTATGTTAAGATATTTTTGTTTCCTGTGCTTGGGGGTAGCAGCCAGCGCCACTCGGACCACTCGGGGTGAAGAGGACCTTCTTTTTAATCCCCTGGCCATGACTCGAGTGCCTACGACATGTCGAGAGTGGTCGACCAGCGTTGAATCCTCTTAAGCTCCCTTTTGCACCGCGACTGCCAGAACAGAGGCCGTCGCTATGAATGTAGCGAATCAGAATAGGAAACGAGGGGCTCGTTGAATTAGGACAGAAATAAGGGTTGGCAGTCAAGAAAATCTCGGAAAGCAAAATCGAGAGTGTGTTAGGTCATTGAAACAGATAAATAACTTGGAAAGACAGAAAGAAAGTGGAGAAAAATTCCCGCCAGGATAGATTCGAACTCACGACCTCCAGATTACTGTCTGGCGCGATAACCACTACCCTAGCGGCGGGGCTATTTTTTCCTCCATTTTCTGGGGTATTTATGTTGAGATATTTTTGTTTCCTGCGCTTGGAGGTGGTAGCCAGTGCCACTGGGACCACTCGGGGTGAAGGGGACTTTCTTTTTAACCCCCCGACGTGACTCGAGTGTCTACGGCATGTCGAGAGTGGTCGACCAGCGTTGCACCCTCTAAAGCTCCCTAGGGCACCAAGACTGCCAGAACAGAGTAAGGACCCGTGGATTACTCGATTATCGAATATCTCTCATGCCCGCCGGCAAACGGTGCTCCAAGATCACTGCGCCGACAAGCTGCTCACTGCACAGTTCGTGACGAACAACTCTACCGCCGCAACTACCACAACGACGGTCGAAAATGGCTCCTAGTGATTCCTCGCCACCTACGCAAGGAGATTTGCTCCTTTGCTCGTCCTTTCACGATGACGCGCAGTGTGCTCACGCTGGAGTCCTGAAAACGTACGAGCGCCTTAGACTTCGCTGCTACTGGAGCGGGATGTATACCTTTGTGAAAAGTGTGTTAAATCCTGCCCAGACTGTGTGAACGGCGCACGACTCCTCCGCAGCACACCGGCGCTCCACTTCAGCGGTTGTCCTATCCAGCGGGTCCCGTCCACCGAGTGGGCATTGATCTCTACAGCCCACTTCCCAGCACAGCTGCCGGTAACCGCCGGATCATGGTCGCCGTTGATCATCTAACGCGTTACGCCGAAACAGCTGCGCTTGCGGCGGCCACGGCTCGAGAAGTAGCGTCCTTCCTCCTTCAGCGGTTCATTCTTCGTCGCGGTGGTCCTCGGGAGCTACTCAGTGATCGAGGTTGCGTGTTTTTATCCGATGTCGTGCAGACCCTTCCAGCTGAATGCAATGTTGTCCACCACAAAAGCACATCATACCACCCACAGACCAATGGTCTGACGGAGCGGTTTAACCGCACAGTGGGGGATGTGTTCGCAATGTACGTTTCCTCGTACCATTCCAATTGGGACCTCGTTCATCTTTTCGGGACGTATTCTTACAACACTGCAAAGCAGACAACCACAGGATTTTCGTCGTTCTTTTTGCTCTATGGTCGTGAGCCTTCCATACCGACCATACCGACCTGACGCCTCCGAATTTATACCAGTTTCAGACGTCGCTCGACGCGCCGAGGAATGTCGCCAGCTTGTTCGTCGATTTCCATCGGAAGATGAGCAGCGCAAGAAGGCACGTCAGGATGTTTCTGTCCCAGCTCCAACTTTCCCGAACAGATCGCTCGTCTTGCTCTACGTACCGTGCCCGACTCCCGGACTGTCTCCGAAATTTGCGCCGCAACACCATGGCCTCTACCGGGTTGTGGAGCGAACATCGCCTGTGAATTATGTTCTTGAGCCTGTAACGCCCACTTCGGACCGCCGCCGTCGGGGGCGTGAGACAGTTCATGTCGCGCGGCTCAAGCCCTACTATGACCCGTCCGTCTCGTATACCCGTTAGGTCTCCAGGATGGCTTTCCCTTTTCGCCGAAGGTGTTGCAGAAAGTGTGTATGTCGCGCACATGGAAGTAATTGTGACGGGCATCAGCAATAACGGGCAAATTCTCATATGTGGGCATACGCCGGATGCCGACGAGGAAGAGGACGCTCTCCTTTAGGCTCAGCCTTGCAAAAAGCTGGTCGTTTCGGCTCGCTCCTCCTGCTTTGACGACTCGTTCACGAATAAACAAGCCCATCCTTCTACAGGAACGTCGAGTATCTCCTTTACAATATTGTAGCGATGGTTACGAACGAGGACTGGTAAAGGTTTATTTACAAGGCGAACTTGTGCCCAGAAATGATGCGCTGCTCGTAGACTCAGAGCTGGAATATCGTCTACCTCCTCTTTTACGCAAAGTGCGTCACGTCTTCTTCCTTGCCTTTCACTTGTTCGCTTATGCCTGACGTCAGTGTCCAGCCAACGCGTAATATTCAAACATGTTGCATTACTCCCCCCTCCCAGTAGGCGTCGACCCGATGCCATTAGCAAGAAGGGCACGAGGGAAGAAAAGAAGTTCACTGAACAAACTGACGAGGGAGGAAACGCAGGTTCGCAAGACGGGGACGGGAACAAGGAAAAATAAGTGCATGCACAGCCGGCCAGCTGGTAGCGTCAAATGTCCGGGCATGGTACGGTTTAAGGCGCACCACGTGAACGACTTTCATGTGGCCGCAGTCGAGGGGAAATAGGTGCCTCGCTCTCTGGTAGAACCTCGTAGTTGACGTCTGACACACGGCGGATAACTTTATAGGGCCTGAAGTAGCGCTGAAGTAGCTTCCCTGAAAGCCCGCGGCGGAGTATAGGCGTCCATACCCAAACGAGATCGCCGGGTCGGTATTCCACAAGTCGTCGCCGCAAGTTGTATTGTCGAGCGTCCGTTTCCTGTTGCTTGCGAATGCGGAATCTGGCGAGCTGACGGGCCTCTTCCGCTCTCTGCTTGATGTCGTCACTTTCGGTGCCGGTTATGCCATTGTCGACAGGGAGCATTGCGTCGACGGTTGTCGTGACAGGGCGGCCAAAAACAAGCTCAAACGGCGTAAATCGCGTCGTTTCCTGCACAGCTGTATTATAAGCTAATGTCGCATATCATCCCATGTCTTGTGATTCAGGTCCACATACATAGACAACATGTAAGCTAAGGTTCGGTTAAGACGCTCTGTAAGGCAATTTGTTTGGGGGTGATAGGCGGTCGTCTTACGGTGAGTAGTGTGCGTTAGGCGTAAAACTTCTTGCATGAAGTCGGCTGTGAAAAAGGTGCCTCTTTCGGTCAATACGGTGGTGGGCGCACCATGTCGGAGGACGATGTTGCGCAGGAAAAAATGAGCGACCTCTGCAGCGATTCCACGGGGAAAGGCCTTTGTCTTGGCGTAGCGCGTTAAGTAATCCGTGGCCACTATTATGCCCTTATTCCCCGAGGCTGACGTCGGGAAGGGGTCAAGTATATCCATTCCGATTTGCCAAAACGGCGCGTCGGGGGGTCTAGCGGACGGAGTAGGCCTGCTGGTTTTACCGGAGGTCACTTCCGGCGCTGGCAATCACGGCATGTTCTTACGTACTGTTTGACCGATTCCAGCAGTTTCGGCCAGTAGTACTTCTTGCGAATTCGGGTAAACGTGTTGGTGACGCCTAAGTGCCAAGCCGTAGGTTCGTCATGGCATGCTTGCAAAATTTCCCTACGTAGTGCTGATGGTACGACTAGCAGGAATTTCTCGTTACTGCCATCGTAACTCCGCTTATGCAGCAAGTTGTCACGTAGACAGTACGAAGCTGTTCCCCTACGGAAGGCACGGGGCGGCACAACGGTGTTATCTCGCAGGTATTCGATAAGCGGTCGCAGCTCCGCCTCGGCCAGCTGGCAGTCAGCCATATCCCCGTTGTGGATGATCCCGATGAAGGGAAAATCCTCGTCCCCTTCGGAGGAACCCTCGAAACCTGGTGCCCGCGACAAACAGTCAGCATCGCTGTGCTTGCTTCCGGACTTGTACACGACCATGACGTCGTGCTCTTGATGCCTTAAACTACAACGAGCTAGTCGCCCCGATGGGTGTTTCAGGCTTGCGAGCCAACAGAGGGCGCGGTGGTCGCTCACTGCTTTGAACGGCCTGCCGTACAAGTATGGACAAAATTTGCTAATTGCCCAGATTGCGGAGAACATTCCTTCTTGGTCGCCGAAAAATTATTTCCGCTTTGAAAAGGGCGCGGCTCGCATAAGCTAAAACTTTTTCTACGCCAGCTTGCCACTGAACAAGGATAGCACCGATTCCCACATTGCTGGCATCTGTACGAATTTCCGTGTTCGGAGGCATCATCGAAGTGGGCTAAAACTGGCGCAGTTTGAAGGCGGCTACGCAGCGTGTCAAATGCCTCACTGGTCTTTACTCTATAGAAACGCAACGTCATCTTTTGTAAGTCGCGTGAGGGGTTCTGCGATTCTTGAGAAGCCTTCCACAAAACGCCTGTAGTAGAAGTCCCAAGAAGCGTCGCTCCTCCTTCTTATCGGTAGGTCGAGGAAAAGAAGCGACGGCAGTCGTCTTCTCGGGGTCCGGCCGCACGCCGGCCGCACTGACAACATGGCCGAGAAATTTAAGCTCCTCGAAGTCCAGGTAAGACTTCTCAGGGTTGATAGTTAAATCTGCAGAGCGGATGGCCTCTAGAACACGTCTCATCTCAGTCGTGACAGGTGTTCTTCAAACGAGCTCGAGAAGACAACCACGTCGTCGAGGTGTAACAGACACGTCTGCATTTCAGCCCAGCGAGAACGGTATCCATCATGCGCTGGAACGTAGCCGGCGCAGAGCATAGGCCGAAATGAAGAACCTTGAATTCATAGAGGCCGTCCGGTATCACGAATGCCGTCTTCTCATGGTCCCGTTCATCAACTTCAATTTACCAATACCCAGATTCCAGGTCCAAGGAAGAGAAAAACTTGGCGTCGCGCAGGCGGTCCAACATAATGTCGTCAATTCTTAGGAGTAGATAAACGTCGCGTTTTATCACGCTATTCAATCTGCGGTAATCGACACAGAAGCGGAGCGTGTTGTCCTTTTTCCGGACGAGCACGATGGGTGAGGCACATCCACTTTTAGTCGGCTGAATAACGTCATCGTTCTGCATCTCCTTCACTTGTTTTTGAATTGCGTCACGCTCCGTTGGGGACACCCTGTATGGATGCTGACGAACAGGCCGGGCGGGTTCTACAAAATTGTACATCTGTTTCTATGACCCACCATAACCTCCCCTTTGCTTTCCGAGGTTTTCTTGACTGCCAACCCTTTATTTCTGTCTTATTTCACCGAGCCCCTCATTTCCCATTTCTGATTGGCCATATGCTTAGCGAGGGCCTCTGTTCTGGCAGTCTTGGTGCCAAAGGTAGCTTAAGAGGGTTCAACGCTGGTCGACCACTCTCGACGTGTCGTAGACACTGGAGCCACGGCCCGGGGGTAAAAAAAGAAGGTCCCCTTCACCCCGAGTAGTCCGAGTGGCGCTGGCTACCACCCCCAAGTGCACGAAACAAAAAATACCTTGGCATAACTACCCGAAAAAGTGGTGGGGAAACAGCCCCGCCGGTAGCGTAGTGGTTATCGCACCAGACCGGTATTCTGGAGGTCGTGGGTTCGGATCCCACCCGGCGGGCATTTTTTTCACCACTGTCTTTCTGACTCAAAAAATTCTACATCTGTTTCTATGACCCATCATAACCTCCCCTTTGCTTTCCGAGGTTTTCTCCACTATATCACGCCACGGGGGTTAAAAAGAAGGTCCCCTTCTCCCCGTGTAGTCAGAGTAGCGCTGGCTACCACCCTCAAGCGTAAGATACACTTCTAGTAAATATAAATCTCCCAGAAAGTAAAGGAGAACACAGTCGCCCAGATAGCCGAATTGGTAAGGCATTCGAGATCTAATCGAAAGGCGTGGGTTCGGTCCCCACTCTGGGCGCGTGTTTTTCTTTCTTTCTTTCTTCCGTATAGATAAAAAATAATGTTAACTTCATTAACCGTAGTAAAAAAACCTTAACCACACTCCTATGCCTCCTTTGGCGTTCTAGACTGCCGACCTATCTTTCTGTATTTCCTCAACGAGCCCCTCAATTCCTTACTATATATATATATATATATATATATATATATATATATATATATATATATATATATATATATATATATATATATATATATATATATATATATATACATATATACATACAGACAGACAGACAGAAATAAGGGTTGGCAGTGAAGAAAACCTCGGAAAGCAAAGGGGAGGATGTGGAATGTCATTGAAACAGATAATGATTTTGGCCGTGGGTTCTGATTCCACCCGGTGGGCATTTTTTCGCCACTTTCTTTCTGTCTTTCCAATTTCATTATGTGTTTCAATGACCTACAACATCCTCCCCTTTACTTTCCGAGGGTTTCTTGACTGCCAACCCTTATTTCGGTCTTAATTCAAAGAGCCCCTCATTTCCTATTCTGATTCGCTATATGCATAGCGAGGGCCTCTGTTCTGGCAGTCTTGGTGCCAACTTAAGAGGGTTCAACGCTGGTCGACCACTCTCGACATGTCGTAGACACTCGAGTCACGGCGGGGGGGGGGAGGGGGGGGGGGGTTAAAAAGAAGGTCCCCTTCACCCCGAATAGTCCGAGTGGCGCTGGCTACTACACCCAAGCGCACGAAACAAAAATACGTTAACATAAATACTCCAGAAAGTGGAGGGCAATATAGCCTCGCCGGTAGCGTAGTGGTCATCGCACCAGATGCGTATTCTGGAGGTCGTGGGTTCGGATCCCACCAGGCGGGCATCTTTTCTCCACTTTCTGTCTTTCCAAATTCCTTATCTGTTTCAATGACCTACAACATCCTCCCCTTTACTTTCCGAGGGTTTCTTGACTGCCAACTCTTATTTCGGTCTTAATTCAAATAGCCCCTCATTTCCTATTCTGATTCGCTATATGCATACCGAGGGCCTCTGTTCTGGCAGCCTTGGTGCCAACTTAAGAGGGTTCAACGCTGGTCGACCACTCTCGACATGTCGTAGACACTCGAGTCACGGCGGGGGGGGGGGGGGGGGTTAAAAAGGTCCCCTTCACCCCGAGTAGTCCGAGTGGCGCTGGCTACTACACCCAAGCGCACGAAACAAAAATACGTTAACATAAATACTCCAGAAAGTGGAGGGGAATATAGCCTCGCCGGTAGCGTAGTGGTCATCGCACCAGATGCGTATTCTGGAGGTCGTGGGTTCGGATCCCACCAGGCGGGCATCTTTTCTCCACTTTCTGTCTTTCCCAATTCCTTATCTGTTTCAATGACCTGCCACATCCTCCTCTTTTCGTTCCGAGGTTTTCTTGACTACCAACCCTTTTTTCTGTCTTAATTCAACGAGCCCCTCATTTCCCATCCTGACTCGCTATATATATATATATATATATATATATATATATATATATATATATATATATATATATATATATATATATATATATATATATATATATATATATATATGTATATATATATATATATATATATATATATATATATATATATATATATATATATATATATATATATTGTGGTACCGGGGTTCTTGCACCCGGCCGCGGTTCCCCAGAAGGACACTGAGCCCCCTCGATCACACCTTTACTTGGAGTCCCGCTACGCCAAGGTACACCGCTCAGCCGATCCGGCTGCACACACGTCGCCCAGCCGAGTCCGCCCTGTCCTATCCTCGCTCCTCTCGCGCCACCTCCTCATCCTCAGCCGGCACATGTCCATCCCGTGGGATTGTCCCCCGCCACTATTGCCGGATTACCACACTCTCCCCCCTCCGAAGAAAAGGCCGACGCTGGCTGCCCTCGGCTGCAGTCGTCGGCACTCTCGAGGGACTCCCACGGCTCAGCCCGGATGGCAGTAGACCGGTGCCACAGGTGGCCTCCTAAGACCCGGGGGTCCTTGCAGAAGGTCCAAACGTGGCAAGGTCCTGTCCGCGGGCCTTGCTCCGCGGGGGTGGTGTCCGGCGCAGTCGTCAGCAGCTGTCCGCCTCGAGCTCCTGCTTCATCTTGGCGAACTCCTCCTTGGTCATGGAGCCATCGCCCTCGCCGAGCTTCTAGAGCTTCTCCCGCGAGGCGTCGAAGTCCGGCCGCGGAGGGGCCGGGGGAATGATCATCCCGGCGTAGTCCTCGCTCTCCTCCAGGGCGTCATGGAGCCAGATGAACTCCTCGTGCTGCCGAAGCACAGAGAACTCCGGCTTCTGGAAGTCCGACAGCGTCGTCTTGGTGTGGACAGTGAACTTGACCTTGTCCCTCTCGCTGAGGGCATCCGAGATGTCCACCACCAGAGACTGGTCCGCCAGGTCGATCGTGTCTGACCGCATCTTCAGCGAGCTGTCGGTCACATTTGCCGCGGAACACCAAAACGAGGAAGAAGACCACAATGCCCTTCCTAGGAACCACGGCCGGCCCCACGTTCAGGGCGCCAAATGTGGTACCGGGGTTCTTGCACCCGGCCGCGGTTCCCCAGAAGGACACTGAGCCCCCTCGATTACACCTTTACTTGGAGTCCCGCTACGCCAAGGTACACCGCTCAGCCGATCCGGCTGCACACACGTCGCCCAGCCGAGTCCGCCATGTCCTATCCTCGCTCCTCTCGCGCCACCTCCTCATCCTCAGCCGGCACATGTCCATCCCGTGGGATTGTCCCCCGCCACTATTGCCGGATTACCACAATATATATATATATATATATATATATATATATATATATATATGTATATATATATATATATATATATATATATATATATATATATATATATATATATATATATATATGTATATATATATATATATATATATATATATATATATATATATATATATATATATATATATATATATATATATATATATATATATATATATATATATATATGTGTGTGTGTGTGTGTGTGTGTGTGTGTGTGTGTGTGTGTGCGCTCTCCTACACTCCTTCTCTGACTTCCCTGTGGTGAAAATGTAGAAATGGGGACACCGACGTGAGCGTGCTTTCGGCTTTCTATAACCTAACCCGCGTGAGAGTTTCGCGGAAGTATTCCCGTAGGGGAAGGGCGCGAAAGTACCCTGACGCCTTCAATGAAAGCCAACTTGAAAAAGCCATAGCCAGGCGTTCGTGAGCACCGACAGAAAAAAACATTCGTTGTTCCCAGCTGCTGAGCCGCCACAGAAGAAGGCGTCGCCATACACTGAGGGTCAGGGCAAGCTCCTAGAGAAGCTGAAGGTCGAGCAGCCAGTCACATACCTCGGCACCGTTTGGTTCCGGTCGCCATAGGAGGCAGCAGAAACGTAACGCGGCAGTGCAAAACCTGCAGCTTCGTAACGCGCCAAAGAAGAAAAGCTCTCCTTACTTGGAAAAGGCGCGTGTCGGATACGCACGTTTAACTTGTGCCACAGCTCAGAGGTGTCCCAGACATGGCAACGCGGCGCCTCCGTGCATACTGCTACGAGAAGCCCATGTGCCGCTCAAGCATTGGATGGACTGCGGGACTCAATGCGCGAGAATCGTCACGAGGCGAACGCACTGAAGCAGCACTACAAGAAACTGCATCACAGGAACGTGTTCGAGACACAGTGCCAGCTGGTGAAGCTATTGACAGCTAGAAGATTCGGTGTGTGGGACAGCGTTTATGTCTAAGGCCAGATGCGAACATTGCGGGCGCGGGAGGATGTTGAATCTCCCGAAGGGTATGCGCCCCTCAATCTCCATCATCATGTAGATTTCCCGTGTGATAAAAGTTTTCATCCCCGCTAGGGCAGCCATGGCCCAGGTCTGCCTTGCGTCTTCTTCCGTAACACCGGTCATTGACCCCCATGCCACTATCTATCGCCAACTTCCGTTCCATACAAGTTAGCTCTGTTCATGTCGTTGATGCACGGCCAGCGAAAATCAACACTTTCCTTGTGTTTCAGGTCGGCTACGCGAGGAGTGTGAGCGCATAGCTAATTCGTCGGGTTCGACAAGGACAGGTACAGCAATCGACCGCAAAAGACGGGCACGGCATAATATATCCATCCCCACACGCCGCGATTTCTGCTAGAACAACGCACGGCACGGTGCATTCGCGACATGGGAAAACGCGGCATGCACTTAGTTTTCGCTCTCCCTAAACGCCCTCTCTGTCACACTCTTGAGCTGTGGAGCACTGAAATGTCGAATAAAAACGTACTCAACAATTGTTCCATCAGATTAGGTGCCGGAATAAGCTGCAACATACGCAGTCCAACGCGATCGGCGGCATGCGGCAGCAGTTCTTGAAATACCCCCAAAACGCCCGCACTGCGGCGCACATAGGGAGAGAATTACGTTATTGAGGCAATTTCACAAAAATGGATGTGTCGTTGAGGGCCGGAAAATTTGCTGCATATATTTCTCAAGGTTTTTACACGAGCACACAGGCATTAATGTCTCGTATGCATGTCTCGGTATCAATCCAGGCATGGACATTAACACTGTTAGCGCCAACTGGCAAAACGTTTCATGAAACTCCTGCAGGCAAGGTGGCCTCTCCATTAGACTTGGTTTCCTCCTGAAATTCAGCCGTTCCTTGTTTAGCACATGTTGTTAATCGAATGTGAGACTAGACGGCGAGGCTCGCTGTTGGGATGAGCAGAGTTCCTGACGTCGTGAAAGGCCAGGGCCACCTTGTGGAGGTTCTGCGTGCTGGGACAGTCACTTCTGTTTCCCGTGTGTACGAGATTTCGGCGCACGTTAAATATCCCCAGGTGGTCAAAATTAATCCGGAGCCCTCCTCTACGGCGCGCCTCATCGCCTGCGTTGCGTCGGCGCGTTAATCCCTAGAATCAATCAATCAGTCAGTCACTTCCGTTTCCGCTAGCTTTTCGCCAGCGGGCTACACAGCTACAATAGAAAGCTCTTGGACACGAAGATTTCGGAGCGGCCTGCATGTGTGCGAATTTCAGCGAAACGCTCGTCAACTATATCGAGGAACAAAAGCCCACGTGACGCATGAGCACAGCTGAGAAATGAAGTTAAGCAGGCTGGGGCCGCTGTGGACTCGTGTATCCGGCACATGCGTCCAATAAAAACTTTTCCAATAGAATCACCCACCACATATTTAAAATTTGTTATTATCCACTTATACGTTCGTACTGAATTACGCGGTTTTACGCACGAAAACGATTAATATATGGTTATGCTTTACTACTACCGGGTCGCTTCATGCAGTGGTACGCATAAGAGATTCGTGTGCACTGACTCGCATGCTTGAAGACCAGGATGGTTTTGAAGTGACGGAAACCTAATACAGTCAGAGCTCCGCGTGCGGTTTGCGGAAATTTAAACGTTCTCGCTTCGCTGACCGTATACGACAGATGACTGTGTGCGCTTCCAATTCTAAGCGGAATATCGTAGGTGCGCTCGCTCGCCTTGCGACTAGTTTGTTTTGTACGTGAAGGCGTACACGGAGGTGCGCTAATATTTCCACTGTCTATAAAACATTAGGCTGGTGCTGAAAGCAACGCACTGTGGGCCTCCCGGTCATAAGCCTGAAAACGGGAACCGCGCTTGCACTGTGCCCGGCGTAGCCTCTGCGCCAGAGGGCGGCTAGCGAGCCAGTGCGCAGTAGTGGCGTGGCGCACCTTGATTGAGTGTGCCCGGCCAGCGCCCGTCCCCACTTGGAGGTGGCCATCTGCTCGCCTGGACGGGCAGCCACGGGGAGGAGTGCGAATGTGTTGCGTCACAACAAGTTACACCGGGAACGCCTTACTCTCTCCTTCTCCCCACGTACACAGGCACAAAAAAAAAACAGGAAGAAAAGAGTGAGGAAATTCAAATTTTCCCCTGTGTAAGCAAGTGCTTATTGCTTCGATGGAACTGAATGCCGCGAAAAGCACAACCATTCCAAGAAGCGTCCATTGTTCGAACCACTTTCCGCGATTGCGTCTGCTGCTGCTGCTGCTGCTGCTGCTGCAAAAAAAAAAAAAAAAAAAAGGCGATCTTGTGCGGCTGGCCACGGCCGCTTTCTCTGCACAAGCCAATTAATTTGTCGGCAAGGACTTTTCCCCTCGTTTCATGTGAGTGCGCCATAACTCTTGCTCCCTTTCTAATTGTCAGCCGCCGCACCAGCGCGACCCGCGTGCTTCCAGCGCAGAAATGCTGCGCTCTCTGTGCAGTGGTGACACGGCACGCGTGTGTGTTGCTCCATTCCGAAGCGCAGCGGCCGCCGAGCGGCCGGAACGGTTTCTTTTTAGAGTTTCTTGCGGTTCCGACTATTGTGGGGGTTTGCTCAGAGGCCAATTAATCACCCCCGATGAATATGGGCGCGATGTGTAAGGAAGGTGTAGTACCAAAGCGATATTTCGTGTTTCATATCTATGTATAAAACGCCAGTTGGTCTTTCGTGTCCCCGGCACGGTCAAGCTATAGAATATGCGAAGAATAATACAAAACGTGTATATGATTCAGCCCTATGAACTCCCTTGCAAACGCGCTGTTTGCGGACTGCCGCAAATAAAAAAGAGGCAACCGTGCCAGCGTTTTTTTATTTGGCGCTTCACGAAAAGAGCCTGAGAGAAAATTTCATTTATGTCCCGTCTGTTCCTTTGATGCCTCAGAAAAACTTGCAGAGAAGATAACAGCGGGCGGGGGCATAGAATATCCTAAGAATGATGACGACACGAGCCAGGACAAACTAGCACCCAGACCCACCGTGGTGGCTCAGTGGCTAAGGCGTTGCGCTGCTGAGCACGAGATCGCGGGTTCGATTCCTGGCCGCTGCGGCCGCTTTTCTGATGGAGGCGAAAAGCAAAAAAACGCCCGTGTGCACGAGATTTCAGCGCACGCAAAGATCCCCAGGCAGTCAAAATTACTCCGGAGCCCTCCACAACGTAGTGCCGGATTAGGAACCCTTGGGGCCCGGGGCTACTGCGTCCTTTGGGCCCGAAAGCTGATGATGATTATGATGATGATGATAATGATTCCGCTTTAATATGCGAAAACTTTCGAAGCCCATGTTATGCTCTCTGATCAGTGATAAATTATGCATATTTTACGCTTTCCGGAAATTACTTTCTTGGATTGATGTCTGGTATTATATAACGGATTGTATCAGGATTAAAAGTTAGTATGGTTTGATTGCCGGTCCATCACAGATTCACATTAATCGAAGCGCCGTCTTGGCCTGCACACGACATGGTACACAAGAGTACTTTCTTACAAGAAGCATATTTTATTAAGCCTGTAAGGTTTTAGTTTTATTGTAAAGTTCTCCGCCTGCATATATGGGAGGGCTCAAAGTATGCGCAGGCAGCTGTTACTCAGAGACATCTTCTAAACCGTTAGCCGCCACGGCTCACGGGCCAAAATCCTGTAGGTTACCCGCGCAGACGAGAAAGCACGCGGCGGTTGGAACACGCGCCGCATTTGAAGGAGATGGGGGGGGGGGCTCAGACATGTCGCGCTACGCAACCTTCCTATCGCAGCAAGATTAGCACAAAGACGATAAGCAGAAAAAATTACGCCCACCACCCCTCGCGGGAACCCTGGTGTGATGCGACGCTGAAGGGGGTTCTGTTGGGTGTTTCCGTTGGGTCGATTAGTCAAATTGCGTGAAACGCGTAGTGAACGTGAATTTCGCTTCAATCACATCGTTGGGTTCCACGCGAGGGGATGCGGGCATAATTTTGAGCATAATGAGAGACGTTGTTGTTGTTGTCGTTTAGACGGAGGCTTTATTAAAGGGACCGTCGCATCAATCAATCGTAAGCGCAAGCAATCGTAAGCGTAAGTGAGCAAGTGCAAGCGCAACCGCGGGCGACCGTCGACTGAGAGACCGGCCGGAGCGCGGCACGCACCCGAAGGAGAGGAGACCGCGGAGAGAGAGAGAGAGTACTGCAAATGCGCACGGCGCGCAACGCCGCGCGCAGCGCCGCCCACCGGCGGAGTGAGAGTGCGCTGCGCCACGCGCCCGCAGATGTTGGGCGAGAGTGTTCGCTATCGGAGAGAGGAGAGGGGGTGAGCGGAGGAGAGACGCAGCTGTGCGGACGCGGACGGCAACGACGACGGACGCAGGACAGGGCCGCCGGCAAGAGATGCTCCTCTCAGCGTCGCATCTAAAAATGTCGCTTTTTGGGCTAGGGAGCGGTCCGCTTCGTCCGTGTGTTAGCTCATGGCCATCGAACTTTCAGCGTCTATGAACTCCTCTTGCACAGCTGTGATGGTCTTGCTAGTCGGCAAGCAGTTACACATAAACGGGTCCCCTTTGGGTTGGAGGGCGACAGTTGAGCACCAGAGGTGGCATCAGACAGCAGTTTAATAGGGATAGAATGTCTCTGCTCACCCCCGCGCTGCTGCTCCCCTCGGTGCCGCGGAACAGTTCCAGCAGTCAGTAGAGAGTTTTAGTTTGGCGTTTTTACTCTCCGCTCAGCAGCTAAGCGGAGCGGGAGTGCGACTGCGCATTGGCTCTCCGCTTGGCGGCTAAGCGGGCTAGCAGAGCGAGAAGCACGGTCCGCTAAAATGCAGCCTGAGCGGACCGTCGCGGCCTCTCCGCTAGCGCGGCGGGGCGATACGGGCGCCATCTCGCGCGCTTGCGACGACTTTGCTTATTCTAAGATGGCTGCCAAGCCTGCGACGAGCACCGCGGCTTCAGGCTGTTTGACACGCAAACCACGAAAAGGGTTCTGCATCGACGAGGGCTTGTGCTTGCTGCGAGAAGTGGCGACTGCGAACCCATTTGAAAACTACACAGAACTATTCTAGTTCACTGTAACTAAACGCCGCGTTGGATCGTTGCCATCTACAGGGATTCGAATGGATCTGGAACGCAACTTCGTTGGCTATTGCGTGGCTATCATCAAGTCGAAAATTTATTTTCATCCATTTCAATTGACTAGTAACGCAATACGATGGCACGTGTCAATACTTAACAAACAAATAAGCTATACGTACTGGTTTTACTTTGTTAAGGTGGCGAAATGTTTTTTGGTTCTGTTGCATTACGCCAAACTTGGCCAGACGGCGCTGCTAGTCCGAAAGGTCCGTTCCGCTGCGCATTATGCGTAACTAAAACGAGAAAATAGCTCGCCGCTCCGCTGCAGCTTAGCGGTGCTACCCGAAGCGGAGCGGAGCGTAAAAACGCCGAACTAAAACTCTCTAGTAGTTCGTTGTCGATCGGTAGGGTCGTTGTTCGGTTATAACTGGCAGTGGAAACGCGCTAAAGCTTCTCGTCTAGATTTGGGGTCAACGAGGGAGGCGAGTACTGGTGGACCTCTCGATTTCGAGTCCTCAACACGTCTACCGCGTCCACTGTTTCCCCGCGCTCCTTCGGGGGTTCCTGTCCTCCTGCCGCCGCGCCCAAGCGAGACCAGATCTGCGGGCTGCCCTTTGGTCCGCGCCGTCCGCCGGCTCATTCCAAAGCGAAAAACGCCCACGGGGACAAACCGCCCCCGAGTCGCGGCGGAGGTCCGTTTTCAAGGCGGCATCGAAGGGGCCGCATGCAGGGTGCGTTTTTAAGTGGACGCAGCTTTCGTCATCCCGAAAGGAAACAGGCGTTGTTGCTTTCTTTGGTGTCCACGCCTGAGCTCTTCACACCGCCTAGGCCTGCTGATTCCCAAACTCGAAGGTAGCCGCTAGGGTCGGGCTGGCCCGGCGGCCCCTGCGTCCACACGGAGTGGCGCCTAGAGAATTACGCTTCGATTGGAGTCGCGCGGACATGTACCTTCCGCAACTCTTGTTGCTCAGACAGCCTGCAGAGGCTACAGCACAGAGGCGTGGGCTGAAGCCGAACGACCCTGCGCACGAGTGGCCGACACGACAGTTGAACATTTAAATAACCATATATACGCTACCATAATAACCATATATAACCACATATATACCATATATCCAAAGGGAGCTTAAGAGGGTTCAAAGCTGGTCGACCACTCTGGACATGTCGTAGACACTCGAGTCACGACCCGGGGGTTAAAAAGAAGGTCCCCTTCACCCCGATTAGTCCGAATGGCGCTGGCTACCACCCCCAAGCACAGGAAACAAACATACCTAACATAAATACCCCAGAAAGTGAATGGGAAAATCGCCCCGCCGGTAGCGTAGTGGCTATCGCACCAGACCGGTATTCTGGAGGTCGTGGGTTCGGATCCCACCTGGCGGGCATTTTTTCTTCACTTTCTTTCTTTCTTTCCAAATTCTTAATCTGTTTCAATGATCTACCACATCCTCCCCTTTGCTTTCCGAGGTTTTCTCGACTGCCAACCCTTATTTCTGCGTTATTTTCAACGAGCCCCTCATTTCCTATTCTGATTCGCTACATATATACGCTGACCATTCAGCGGGAAATATCGAGTGGATATCCATAACGCTTATGCGATTCAACTAATTCACTACCTTTATTGAACGGGTCGTCATCGCAATGAACTTCCTTGTCAAGCGCTATACATTGAAATTTCTGGCAGAAACTGTGTATGAGCCCGTAAGGCAGTGCTTAAGCTATCAATAATTACATGTAACGTCCCTCAGCCTTAAACAGTTTAAATGTTCTTCAGACATCATTTCATTGTTCGCACGCCTGACCCTTTCTTATACCGAAACGTGCGCGCACCGAAACGCCCGCGTACTTCGATGTCGGTGCACCGAAAAGACGACCTGTGCCGAAAAAGAGCGGAGCCGAGCTCGGGATTACAAAAGGGGAACAGCGCAAACTCAGACAAGACAGAAGAAGAAGGAGGGGACAAACACGAGCGCCGACTTACAACTGAAATTTATTCCTTGGCTTTTCACATATATATGCCAATAGTCAAAAGCACAAGAAAAACCGAAAATTTCACGATAGAGGGATATACGAAGCCGCTCGTCACGCCTGTTTCCACTCGATACAAGAAAGCTTTCGTAAGCAGGTTGATCGGCTTCTGATAGCGAGGTACCCACAGCAGCTGTTGGCCTCGATAGCAGCATCAATGATGCAGAGGTTAAAAAGAGAGGGACGAGACAGTGAAGCAGATGTAGAAACTAACAAACGTGACAAACTTACTGTTAATCCTTACATGCACCGAATAGCGCACAATTTGAAAAAGATAGGAAAAAGAGCTAGCGTAAATGTTGTGTTTTCCGCTCCCAACAAGCTTCCCTCCATGTGTTAGAGAGTAAACAAAACCAAAAGAACAGTGCAGTCTTGCTCCGTAAATCACGAAAACCGGTTTATTGAATGTGTTAAAGGCGTCGTCTATTCCGTTCCGCTGTCTTGTGGGAAAACGTACGTAGGCCAAACTGGACGATGCCTCAATGAAAGATCAAAAGAACATAACTATAACGTACATACGGCGATTAGTGGCCACTTAGGTGTCGACTGTCGGGATTGCCGCAACTGCGCCCCAATATTTCAAAAAACGCAGGTCATCGCAAAACACAAAGATAAAATAACAAGAGAAATAATTGAAGCCGCAGAAATATTGCGCAGAAAAGATAAATGTGTTAGCGTTCCTTCCTTGTCCCTCTCGCAGAAAGAGATTAATTATCTGTCCCTCAATAGTACAGCAAGTGCTTGTGGCACATGGCGTCGGTGAAGCGTGACGAGCGGCTTCGTATCTCCCTCTATCGTGAAATTTTCGGTTTTTCTTGTGCTTTTGACTATTGGCATATATGTGCGAAAAGCCAAGGAATAAACCTCAGTTGTAAGTCAGCGCTGGTGTTTGTCACCTCCTTCTTGTTGTGTCTTGTCTGAGTTTGCGCTGTTCTCCTTTTGTAATCATGCACCAACTCGCCCAAGCCTTAACCCTTGCGAGCTCGGGACCTTTTTTATGTGGCTTCTTAGGCCCGGTCAAGCTGTGTACCCACGACTTTTGGTCCAAGACGTCTTCTCATAAACCTCTGGAAAACAAGGAAGAGGAGTAGGAACAACTAAATTAAATTGAAATGGACTCGAGGGTTGTCAACCATAACGTGAGGGGCTCCCCACTCCTTCCCACTTGTCCCGAGTTTGTCAGCTTCGGTGTGAAGGTGAGTTGAAGCTCCTACATTCAGCTTTCAATGCGGGCAGCGAGCACACTCAAGATATTTTTTTTCATTTGATCGAGTGGGGCCCCTGACAGCTGGCGGCCCGAGGCTGCAGCCCCCGTAGCCCCCCCCCCCCCCCCCCCCCTTACTCCGGCCCTGCCACTCCGGTGCGCCTCATCGCCTGCGTTGCGTTGGCGCGTTAAACCCTACAATCAATCAATAAAGCTAGCAGCCAGAGAGGAACAGAAGTTTCCGCAGCGCGCTGTGCTTTTTAGAATTTTTTTTACAATGTTTTCAGTTGATTAGGTTGATTGCTACTACTCAGTTGATTGATACTACTTTGTAAGCAATACGCTTCCAAATTCCAAATGTAGAATTGCTTAATAAACGAAGCAACAAACGCTGGTGGCGTACCACATTGCAGGGCTTTCCCATGACTCGATTTAAATAAAACATAATATTATCTATATATATATAGATATATATATATATATATATATATATATATATATATATATATATATATATATATATATATATATATATATATATATATATATATATATATATATATATATATTAAAATTCCAAAGTGAAGACATGATGACATTCCTCAAGAGAAGCGACGTAGTCCAGAGGTATGCACTGAATCCCGTGCTATATGAGAAATAAATCACAAGTGCGCCGACGAAAGTCGCTTTACACAAGATCCCGACCTTAGTGAAAATCATCTGTGGCACCCGGCTCCGAAGAGGGTGTTTATTCTCGATTAGGGCAACATGGCCTCAGTGGACACCAGTTCATCGGCTCCCACTCCCAACGCTGTCATGAAGCACAGTGGCCACATCCGGCTAGTGTGTTCATCCCTAAACTCGCCCGCTTCTTCGAGCCGGCCCTGTCCAGTTTTGCGGCACCGGGGTGACGGGGCCGCTTGGCATAACACGCCCGCACAGCGTCCGCGGGGGACACAGGCGCCCTTCCCCCCTTCACCTTCATTATTGGATGAAGAGGAGTGAGTCCTGTCTCAGCGGCTGCGTGCCAATTAGTCTCATGTGGGTAAGGGAGCGGGGAAATATTTTCGATGGTCTTGAGGTGGTCATCCTGCGTGGTGACTGTCCCTAGTGCTGGGTGCCATGGCCGGAAAAACATCAAGGACACCGGGCCACGCTGGTTCTCGAGGCACCCACTGGTCAGTCAATTGCTGCGGTGATAATGCCAGGATTTCAGGGAGTCCCTTAACGCGCCTACATTCCCATAAAATTTGGTACAGGGAGTTGGGTGTTCGGCTGCAGAAGTTGCATTTGTAGCTGGGTTAGGCGAGGTACATTATATGCAGTTGCGTGGCGTGGAGAAATTAATTTGAAGTCTTTCGTTTGTGTTACTGTTTTCGTAAGCTGGGGATAGGGGGGCTGGTATTTTCTTGTACGTCTGTGGTGCTCTAAAATGGTCGTGCTTCGTTCATCATTGGGCTGGCTATTTGGATCCCTGGAAAGTGCTGTTCCCGTAATCCGGCCCCTCCCGGAGTGAGAGGCCCTGTGCTGCAGCGTCAGCTGCTACGTTACCCTCTAGGGACTCAAGCACCGGCGTTCACACGATGTAGACTGCTAGCAAGTTCGTGCGTGCTTGCAATGCCTTTGTTGTAAACTGAAGCACCGTATTGGAAATTCGTCCCTTTTGAAAATCTCTGCACGCTGGCAGGGAATCCGCGAGCACTGCGACATGTTCTTGATTTTCACGGTCCTGCAGGTGATCGTAAAAGTGCAACCGCTTCCTTCTATGGTGCAGTGTCTCCAGTCTAGATTATTGCGAAGGATAACTGGGAACCTTTGGAGTCGACCAAATCATTTGTATGTGCTCGTTTATGGTGTGATTTGGCTATTCCGCAACGTCAACCTATTTCGAATTGTCATCCCTGCTGTAAAGTATGTGAACTCCAGTTTCTCGTCGCTCCTTGCGGTATTCGGGGTTCTTGGGGCGTTTGCCATTTCGATGTGTGTCCTTAGATCCAAGGGATGCATTGATTGTTCATTTTGGGTTTCAATTAGTTTTTCGTAGTTTAGGCGGCGTTGGGTAGCTTTGCCTGTTCTTGTAAAGTGGGTCGTTCCAGTTCGCATGTCCCTTGCGCTTCTGCTAGTTTATTTCACGTATTGTGGGCTCCCAGTTTCAAGAGGCTTTCGAATGAGATTTTGCCTGGAAGTCGGAGCGGCGTGTTGTACGATTGCCTATGTAGAGCGTTTCATTTTTTTTTTATTCTGCAGCTTTAAGTCCTTGGTTAGAGGTACAGTGGAGAATTCGACTTAGGAATACTGATTGAACCAGTAGTGACGCGGTCTCCTTCTTTATGCCCGGATTTTTTGTTGGTTCCTTTTTTTTACGGAGTAAGTGACCTGGGAAACGCTGGATTGTTATTTTTAAATGAACTGGATCCCGCTTCGTACTTACGGAAGGTGGGGCGCGGAACTCTCAGAGTGTGGATTTTTGGGATGACGATGTCATGAAGGAAGCGTCACTTCCTAGTCGGGGGACTCCCGTGCTGGTCTTCCCCTCATCTCTTTCTTCAGGATTCGTCAGTATGGCAGCATGCATGCGCGGCTCTTAATGATAGCGACGAGTAAGACGGCCGAGCAAGTGCGGAAGCAAAAGAGACCTTGTCAGATGCAAAGGCTAGGCTCGCAACTCGCTGCTTGCGTGGCGGCGCGGCGGCGTCGAAGTAGGCAACCAAAATGTTCTCGGTACACATAAGTCTTCAAGGCGGGTACCTTTCGTATACACATCCATGCTTTGACACAGTAGCTAAGGTAATTAGTTCATTTCAATTCCGCTTAATCAATCCATCCTAATCCAAATGAGTCAAGAATAGGACCAGTCGGTACAAATTGATACAACCATCACATGCTTCCAAGTGCAAAGCTTTACAGAACTGATCCCTTCTACTCGGCAAATTCATTTTACTATACTGTTCTTTCTTGTGTGTCATGGGCTAATACATTCGAGCTCGAAAAGACAGATAGCATTCGCAGAGCTTCTAGTGTCTACTCTTGAGGTGGCCGTGCAGAGGCTGTTCTGTGTGCAGCTCAAATGCATCGAAATTCGTATGCCTTACTGATTATTGTGTCCCTTTACTTGAACGTACTCGCAAAACGAAACGACTTGTTACGTCCTTGATATAGGGAAGCCGAAGTACTACATATCATAGCACTGCGCATCATAACTATTAGGCAGCCAATACCCGCCGCAGTGGTTACACAGTGGCAGAGGCGTGTTGCTGAGCCAAAGCACGCCTGTTCGATCTTGAACGATGGAGGCGAAAAGCAAAAAGTCCCGTGTTTCGAGATTTCGGCCCCAAGGGGTCAAAAATATTCCGCCGCCCTTCAACACTGCGCCTTTATAACCACGATGTAAAAATTTTAAAATTAAATCGCACCACGAAGAGGCCCCGCCCCATAGGCCCATACGCAAACTGCGCCACTTCCGGATATGTTGAATTGCCTAGTGCGTGACCTCTTCTTTGTGCTTTGCTGCTTTAGAAGTGCTCTCAAGCACAAGCGAACTATCAAACTTTACGACCTCTCACGCTTTTTGAACATCCAATGAACACGACGACCAGTGCATAAATGGGATCACAAGACAGGGACTAGGGAGGGATAATAGCCTTTGGTGAGGCAACACTTTCTCTTGCCGATAGGAGCCATCGAAAGCATCACAACTGCCATAGCAGCAAAATATAAAAGTATATTTTTACTTTGGTCCGTGACCCCTAAACTACTTCAATACAAGCCTGGACTTGAAGCCTTTTTATCCCGCTTAAGCAAGTAAAAACAATGACGGCCGCAGCAGCTGCTCATCAGAGCGTATGCGCGTATCAAAGGGGTGTGTGGGATTTAATGGAAAACTTTAATGGGTCGCAAGTGCCTTGGGACAATGAGAAATACCCTATTCAGCGAGAATGCAAAAATATTATTACTGTCATCATGTAAATTTCCCGGGCTATTTGCACTTTATTTTTAACTCCACACTTGTTCGAAGGCAACTCTTACTTCTACCTCTATTTTGTACTGAGAGGTAGTAAATTGTTAACCCCCCCCCCCCTCCACCCCCCCAGTTTTTCTTTTGGCGAAACCACTTCACTTGGTCCGCGGCTCCTCGTCGCCACTACCGACGCCTCTTTCACAACTGCTATTCCCCTCGTCGCCACCGAATCCTCTTTCACTAGTTGCGGAATCAGCTGACAACGATGGTGGTGCCGTTATCAGCTGACCGCGGAGAACCAACAGAAACGCGAATGGTCGTAAAAGCGACCGAAGGCCGCCGCCGCCGCTGGACATGCAGCCGTCGCCGTTGCCGCCTGAATTTCCACCCCACCGAGAAGCCGCGAATCCCTCCCGGTTGAAGAGCAACCTGCCAATTGGGAACGACGGTGTGAGCGCATAACTTCAGCTTGAAAGGCTTTCCGAGCGATATTTTTGCCGGTGTATTTCCTGCCTAAGTACGCGTACATCATCTGTAGCCGGTTTATGTGTTCACGGGTTGAGTATTGAAGGAGGGGGGTGCACGCAAAGCTGGGCTACATGCCGTTACAGATGGTATACCCGCTGCGCTGGTGGGAAATTTAAACGTGGAAGCCTCATTGCTCAATGCACCCTGTCAGCTGTCCTCCGTAATCGAGCGGTTTTGGTCTGGGTTTGTGTGTTACACATACAGCCTGCCTGGGCGACAGAAACGGGCAGGACATCTTTGTCCGCTAGAATAGAGCTCAAGGCATTCCATATTTTAAGTCGCTATGGGGCCAATGCATGTCGCTCGCATGAAGGAAGAAAAGCGAGAATTGAAAAAGGTCTTAATCGACCAGATTTAGGGGAAAACTCCAAGGTGGAGTAAGTTTCTGCGAAGTTCGACATCCACTCAATGCAGCCATACGGCTACGAAAGAAGGCTATACACATTTTTCAGAAACTTCGCAGTTAAAGAAAAATTCATCCTGGTCCAGGATTCGAACCCGGGACACCGCTTAACCAGAGCAGTCTCTCTACCAACTGAGCTAACCTGGAGGCTAGCCATTTGTAGCGCGAGAACGAATTGATCCACAGCTCGAAGTGATGGACAGGTGTTAATCGAACAGATTTAGCGGAAAACTTCAAGGTGAAGTAAGTTTCTGCGAAGGAAAGTTATACATCCACCTAAATGCGGCCATACAGCTTCTGAGAAAGCTACTCAGAAAGTTTCTGAGAAAGCTGTATAGCTTTCTTTTGAAGCCGTATGGTTGCATTGAGGTGGATGTCGAACTTTCCTTCAAAGAAGGGTCTGCCCGAGCAGAACCGCGAATGGGCGCAAAAACAACGTAAAGCCGCTGCCGCCGCCGTAGACGCTTCAAGTTCCAGTTCGTCGAGTAGCTGCAAATCCCTCCCGTATGAAGAGAAATTTGCCCGCTTGGAATGCCGACGGGAGCAAATATTGTCACGAGAGAAGAGCAGAAAAGTGGTGTTGACTGAACCAGGCGGGCGTACAGATGACACCTGAACTGGCGGTGAGAGCGAAGCATCCAAAAAGCTGCCGAGCTAACACTTCGCAGTACTTGCATACCCCTCGCTCAGATAATGACCCTGCGTAAGAACTCGGGCAGAACACTTGTAGCAATAGTACTTGTTCAGCTTAAATGGCTTTCTGAGCGACATTTTCTACGGTGCCTTAGTGATAAGCACGCCCACATAACCGGTTGCCGGTTTATGTGTGAACGGGTTGGGGGGTAGAGGGAGGGGGGTGCACACTCAGCTTTAGGTTTCATTTGCTTACTGATTGCATGTCCGTTCTGCTGGCGCGAGGTTCGAACGTGGACGTCAATCGTCCCAATGTGACCTGTCCGGTGTCCCAGTGGTCGAGTGGACTGGGTTGGCGTGTTACATAAACAGTAATATGCCTACGACGCGGGAGGCAAACGGACACCTCTATATTTGTTCGCAGAAATAAAGCTCGGGTCGTTCGAAGTTTCATTCAGCGAGGAAGTATGCCGAATCGCAAATTACAAACAAGGGTGCGTCCGTTTGTGCACTCCGTATACTGCGTCCAGCTTCGCAGGTCACGCTTCTTCACAGAGTGGAATGACAGTATTTTTTCTCTAAGTTACTGCATTTACGACTATTTTATACCCCCTGGGAATATAAGTTATCTCAGCACGCTGCAAGACCCGTACACTTCATGCAGTGCTTTTCCGGCATGCTCAGGAAAGAGAACCCACCCGCGAACTTAATTCTGATTGATTTGATTGTAGGGTTTAACGCGCCGACGCAAAGCAGGCGATGAGGCGCGCCGTAGTGGAGGGCTCCGGATTAATTTTGACCACCTGGGGATCTTTAACGTGCGCCGAAATCTCGTACCCACGGGCATTTTTGATTTTCGCCACCATCAGAAAAGCGACCGCCACGGCCGGGAATCGAATCCGCGACCTTGTGCTCAGCAGCGCAACGCCTTAGCCACTAAGCCACCGCGGCGGGACGCGAACTTAATTCTAACCCAAAAGAACTATAGAACAAAAGAACAAAAGAACTATACACAGCTGTCTTATTCATAGTTTAATTTGTTTGTATAGAACCGAGCGTTTGTTTTTAACACTGTAAGTTATATTGAATGTGTCTTTCCTATTCATACACATGCTTTTTATTGGCAATTTCTTGAATACCTGTACATACTACATTTCCCTCAAACATGTGGTTGTACATAGCATAGCCCCTGATTCCTTTGTATTATGTTTTTAATGGATCCATGACTAGCCAATAGGCTAAGGATCCAGACTTTCATGCATGTATTTGGTGAAAATGAAAAAGGGACAATAAACAATCTCGAATCTTAAAAGAGCTTCCCTCTAGAACTCAGGCTAAAGCCTCAAGTGCTCTATTCTGCGTATAAGCGCCGTTGTTTAAAAGTACTGTGAGTTGGGCGAGTTGCTGAACAGTCATGATCAACGATCACAGCAAAAAAGAGACAATAAAGGCGAGAAAACGAACAGGGACAGCGCTGCACTCTCAGCTAATTTATTTTTGTAAGAAAACGCGGCTTATATTCTCATTTCAGTAACACAGATCGCGCAAAATCATAACGAAAATAAAACAAACACAATCATTGGCATGTCAGCGCAAGCTTAATCGACATGGATGCGCAAGCGCGCCAAACTGCGCCATTTATGTATGCGAATTCTCGATCGTGCAACGAAGTCGAGGGAATGCTGATAAAGCGGTCGGCAGATCGTCTTATATGGTATGCCTTGGTTATCTCCATAGCAGCTTTATTGCTGTGTTTTGACAGCACCGCGGTAGCTTAAAAAACCAGAAAACAGCCCCGCGTGCTAGTGTTTTCCCAAATGACTATGCGGATTCCCCTTGGGTGATCGCCGGTTATCTGAGCTCTTACGAAGTTGTGTTTATGCACTTCCCAGTTTGTCCTACGTATATGTGTCCACATTGACCTCGCAATATATACACAACACCCGTCGCGCACTGGACAAACCGCTCGAAATGTTTAATCGACCGCGTATTTTTTGGCCACGTAGGTGAAAAAGCTAATCTTCTCTCAACCATACTGCATATTTTGTTGTTGTTACTAATATACTACGCAGTTTGTTGTTACCACAACAACAAACTGCGTTGTTGTGGCAGTTGCTGCTGTTGCTGTGAGGTCAAGACATGGCCGCGCGCAGAAAACAACAAATAAAAAAATGGCGCCGTTCTACTCTCTGAAGAAGGATGAGCAGCGAAGCTTGACACGGTCCACGAGGTGCACGGAAGAAAACACGTTTGTTTGTAGTTTGTGATCGAGCATACTTTCTGGCCGAATGAAACTTGGAAGGAGTCGAGCTTTGTTCCGAGGGACAAAGGTGGAGCGGTCTGTTTCCCTCCCGCGTCGTAGGCACCTTGCAGTTTTTGTAACACAGCAACCCAGTCCGCATGACCCCGGGGATACCGGACAGGTCGCATTGGGGTGTTTGACGTCCACGTATGAACCTCCCTCCAGCAGAATCAGTAATCAGGACGCGTAATTAGTAAGCGCATGATACCTAAAGTGGCGCGTGAACGCCACCCCCCTCCTCCCTCTACTCCCAACCCGTCCACGGATAAACCGGCAACCGGTTATGTGAGCGTGCTCAGAAGTAGACACCGTCGAAAATCTCGCTCCGAAAGCCATTTAAGCTGAACAAGTATTATTGCCACAAGTGTTCTGCCCGAGCTGTTCCGCAGGGTCATTATCCTACAGCCAGGGGTATGCAGCACTATCCGAACCATGTGGGTAAAGAACACGAGTACAAAGAAGTGTTGGATGCCTGGCACTCACCGCCTGTTCAGGTGTCATCTGTATAGCCGCCTAATTCAGTAAACACCACTTTTAGATGCAAAGCATCTTTTGCTCGGGGCTATGTCCGTTGTACGTTGTCCGTTGGCGTCCGCACCTCTCCTCTTGATCCCCCTCTCCACGCCAGCTGTGCGATAATGCGCTTCTCACTCCGTCCTCCTCTCCACGCCAGCTGCGCGATAGTGCGCTGCTCCCTCCATCCTTCTCTCCACGCCAGCTGCGCGATAGCGCGCGCATGCGCGCCTTTCCCTCCGTCCTCCTCTCCACGCCAGCGCTATATATAACCGCGTGCACGCGCCGCTGCCTCAGTTGCTTCGTCGGATGATCCTCGCTCCGGCGTCTGATGAGTACCGACAGTCCTGCTAGCGGATTGGCTGGCACCAGTTCAGCCAGCATCAGCCGACCAGTTAACAGAGCCGTTTGTCAGAGGGGAACCCTGAGCATCATCACCTCAGGGTTCCCCTCTGCAAGTTCCCCTGCAACCCTGCAACCGAGGGGAACCCTGCAACTCTGCAGGGTTCCCCTCTGCAACCAACGCAAGTGAAAATAAAGGGAACTCCGCGATGCTTTGCATCAACTCAGGGTTCGCCTCGGTAAGATGGTGTAATTTTTTCTGCCTCCACTCGTGGCAATATTTGCTCACATCGGCTTTTCAAGCGGGCATGTTTCTCATCATACGGGAGGATTTGCAGCAACTCGAAGAGCTGGAACTTGAGGTATCTGCGGCGGGGGAAGCGGCTTTACGTTGTTTTCGCTCCCATTCGCGGTTCGGGTCGGGTCGACGCTTCTTTCATTCCCGCTCTTCCTCCAAGCGAACGACATGCTTCGGTCCCATATCGAGTTAAAATCTTGAAGGCCTGTAAGTATACTCTAGCGGACAAACATGCAGCTGTTCGTTTCCATCCCCCATCGCAGGTATATTACTGCATGTGTAACACACCAACCAAGATGCAAGCCCCTCCGTTGTGTTTGATGCTGTTTTATAGCAATAATCGTGCCAACATTTTCTTCTGTTGTGGTTTCCGTGTCACTACATCGTAATGATTTACTACAAACCCAATTGCTGTAACAAGCAACATTATTCTCAGATCTCACGTACAACTTTTAAAAATGCTGCTCAAGCGGCCAGCGTGGAGGTTTGCAACTCCGTCAAGTAGACATATCTTCGGCTTCTGCTGCAGGTTCAGCATCCTGTATTTTCACTTGATGCGGAGGAATTGAATTGAATGGAATACTAAGGACAGCTGACATGGTGCATTGAGTCATGAGACTTCCACGTTTAATTTCCCTCCGGCTCAACAGGCATGTCACCGGTAGCGGCATGTAGCCCAGCTTTGCGTCCACACCCCCTTCTTCCTGCCCCTACCCGTGAACGCAAAACCGGCAACCGGTGATGGGCGTATACCTAGGCGTGAAATACACCGACGAAAATCTCGCTCGGAAAGCCCTTCAAGCTGAAAAATTATGGGCTCACGCCGGCGTTCCAAACTTGCAGGTTGCTCTTCAACCACGTAGCATTCGCAGCTACTTGGCGAGGCGGAATTCCAGCGGGAACGGCGGCGGCTGTATGATCGGCGGCGGCGGCGGCGGCAGCTTTTGGTAGTTTTTTCTGCAAAACACTATATGTCTAACCCACCCAGTTTTCATTCCGGTGAAGCCTATTTACTCGGTGCCGCTCGGGCACTCCTCCTCGCCACCACTGACCCCTCTTTGAGAACTGTTATTTCTCTCGCACCACCCCGCCTCTTTCACAAGTTGCGGGGACGGCTGACAATGGCGGTAGCGCCCTTATAAGATGATTGCGGAGGATACACAGATGCGCGAATGGTCGTAAAAACGACGGAAAGCCGAATATGTAGCCACTCCCGTCGCCACATCAAATTCCGCTTGCTGTAACAGCTGCGAATCCCTTCGGAATTATGCGCAACTTCCCGCTGGGAACCCCGACGTGAGCCCATAATTCTTCACCTTGAAAGGATTCTCGAGCGTCATGTTCGCTGGTGAATTTTGATTGATTGATTGATTGATTGATTGATTGATTGATTGATTGATTGATTGATTGATTGATTGATTGATTGATTGATTGATTGTGAGGTTTAACGCGCCGAAGCTACACAGGCGATTAGGCGCGCCGTAGTTGAGGGCTCCGGATTGATTTTGACCACATAGGTATATTTAACGTGCGCTGAAATCTCGAATACAGAGGCGTTTTCGATTTTCGCCCGCAACAGAAAAGCGGCTGCGCGACCTGGAATTGAACCCCCGTCCTTTTTGCTCACCCGCCGGTGTATTTCTCGCATAAGCACGCACCCATCACTGGTTTCCCGTTTGTGTGTGCACGGGTTGGGGGTGGAAGGAGGGAGGCGTGCACGCGCGGCTAGACTTCACACCGCTAGCGATGATATGCCTGTTGTTCTGGTTTGAGATTTAAACACGGAAGTCTCAAGGCTCAACGTGACCTGTGAGCTGTCTCCGTTGTCGAGCGGTTTGGGTTTGGGCTGATGCGTCACACAGACGGCAAGATGCCTACGTCGCGGGAGTGAAATAGATAGCGACATGTTTGTCCGCTAAAATAAAGGTCGAATCCTAACAGGTTGTAACGGATACAGGAAGGACGCATGAAGGAGCGTCGGCCCGAACAGTGTGGATGGGCGCGAAAACAACGGAAAGCCGCTGCCGCCGAGGGTTTCATCGCAAGTACCAACTCGTCGAGTAGCTAAGTAAAGCTGTAGACTGGGCTAGTTGGTAATCCATAGTGATCAAATGTAGCGCAGCAGAAACACACGCGGGACTGAAAGAATACACACGACGAGCGCTCTGCTGCGCTACATTTGATCACGTCGAGTAGCAGCGAATTCCTCCCACATGAACAACAACTTGCCCGCTCGGAACACAGACGGGAGCGAGTATTTCTCGCTTAGCTTCAAGGGCTTTCAGAGCGACATTTTTGACGGCTTCTTTCACTTCCAAGCACGCGAACATAAGCGGTTGCCGGTTTATGCACGCGCGAAATGGCAATCGAGCTCTAGGAGCGGGGAGATGAGTGCTCGAGATTTCATGCCTTCCCGGATGACATGTCCGTAGTGTTTCCTAGATGTTTAAACGTGGACGTGAAACGGTCCGATGCGACTAACGCAGTGTCCTCGGTTGTCGAGCGGATTCGGTCGGTGTATTACACAAACAGAGATGCCTGAGACTTCGTAGGGAAAAAGACAGCTGAACGTTCGCCGACTAGAATAAAGCCCTCGTACTCCCAAGTTTCATTCAATTAATTGGCCGGGAAGTATGCTCAATTGCAAATTACAAACAAACGTGTTTCCTCTCGTGCACTGTGTGGACTGCGTCCAGCTTCCCAGGTCATCCTTCTTCACAGAGTGTAAGAGCACTAATTTTGACGCCCAACCGCGCCTATGTTGATTTACCGGCATCGTCTGATAAAGGCGCTACCCGCGTTGTTAGCCGATTGCGCAACTAGAGAAGCAGGCATTAATGGTGGCAGGAGACTAACAGTTGTGAAAGAGGGTCAGTGGTGGGGACGAGAAGCCCCGGAGCGGCGCCGAGTAAAGCGGCTGTACCGGAAGGAATACTGGGGGGTTGGACATAAATTAAAGCCGTTGCACTCAACGTGAGAGCTGTCGGAAGTGCAGAACAGTGATTCGCCATAATTGGCTGCAGCGCCGCTATCCGTCCGCTGCTACCACCCATCGCGCTCTTCACCGCCCTTTCTCACTCCCCTCCTGATGAATTGAATGGAGGTTTGTCCAATGCATTTCAAATTTCCCGCCTTCGCAGTGCTTGCGCGTCCCCTGCCTGAAACAGCGCGAGCGGAAATTTTGTTCTTTTTGTGATTGTTTTTCATTCCGCACGTGCCGGCGCCTTACTGCGCAGTTTGGAACGCGCTATTTTTAAAGACGATAGTCTTTCTTGGGCTACTTAAACCCAGAAATTTTGGTCTGTCTGTATGTCTGTGTGTCTGTATGTCTGTCCGTCTGTCTGTCTGTGACTCGATTCAGCCATCCGGCCAAAGCAAAACAATGCCTTCGCAATAGTCTTATATAGTCACAGCTAAATCTACCCGTCTTGGTCCGGTGTAATGTTCATACTTGTCAACATTGTTGAAGAAGAACAAGACATTACGCAAATATGAGACAACAAATCAATACAGAAGTGATATTTGCAGTGTTCCTTTATAAAAATTGAAACATGCTTGACTTTTGCGAAATTAAATACTTCATCAACTGCAGAAAAAAAATTCACTCCGCCGTCGCCTGCTGTCGCCAGCGCCACTATAGCTTCTGGCGCCATTTTAAGAAACCAACCGCCAACAGTTACGCAAGGTTCCACTAGATAGTTTCCACGTTCTGCTTGCAACGCACGTGGAGTAGGGAAACGCGGTTCTATAAACGTTGAAGTAGGGTGCCTCGATTAACGCGCGTCTTCGCCGTACGGCAGCGTTCACATCGAGACACCCGGTTTGGAGCAGTGGAACGCGGGAAATTTAAAATGATTTAAGCAAACCTTTGGTGTCTTTACCTTGGGAGGAGGGCGACGCAAGTGGAACAACATGAGAGTTGAGCGGTAAAGCGAAGGGAGGCATTAACTTGGCAAAAGTCGATAAAGACTATCGTCTTTTGACGACATTTGCAACGAAAGGAGCAGATACGCGGCCATTTTTTTTCTTGCACTGCCACGTTTTTCAGGATTTATCGCAAAAACCAACACAACGAGCGTTCCTAACAAAACCAACGCGGGGGCTTCCGGTTAATTACGTATATTTTGCCTCAAATGTAGCAGCCCGATGCGTTACTAACGGTGCTATCTTTGGTTTTTTGCTTCCCACGTTGTATTTACTGCATTACAAATCAACCTAAAAATGATATTTACAACACATATTTACAACGATATATGCACATACAGATAAGTTGAATACAAGATGAAGGACGAGACTCGACATAATGAGCAATCATGTTGCCAGCGCAGGACAAAAGTTATGGTTTTGTTTTTTCTTTGTTCGTGGCGCATACCCATTTGGGGAATTGGCCAGGATTCTGGAACTTTAACTGGCTATGTGCCTGCTTCAGAGAAATACGCATTAGAAACTTAAAAGTTGTAGAATAGTGCGTATCGCGTGACTCCTGAACGTGAGGGCACAGGTGTACCCCAGTCACGCAGAGCCCTGATGTCCGGGAAGTTATGCAGTGTGCCCGTCTGCTTGCTGGAGTAATTTGCCCTCTAAGACGAAGGAACGAAAGCGAAAAAAAGAGACGTATACAAGGTGTAGCGAAAAAAAAGGCGGTTGAAGTGAACTGCGCCAAAACATAAAGAAACGAAAGGGGAGAAATCGATGCAAATGTCATGTTGCAGAAATTTTTGGTATAAGGCCGTGTAATTTCAGAGTCATCTGCTGCCCACAACGCCAGGCTTTTCGCTTCATTGGGCACATCACGCTTTCACGTGAATAAATAGTTTGGGTTCGTGTCCAGCTTCGTGAGCAAAAATGTTTCATGTTTTGCCTCCTGTTCAGGCTCGATTCCGGGTCGGTAGCCTCGTCCCAGGCAGTATATTGAATGTCCTACGTAGCGGCTCCGATATATATTAGGCAGCCGACAAGCGCTGGAAGCTTTACTTCAAGCGTAGTTGGCCTTGAAGAAGGCTGAAATGAAAGCTCTTATCGTACGTTCCATAAGTGCAAGAAGGCTTTTGTTAATGGGCGCTCTGCGACAGAGTGCCGCGAGGGAGAGCGGCTCGAGATCTCGCCGACGTGAGACCACCGCACGGTACGCCTGCTCGATGCCGGATGAGATAAAAATGTCTCCGAGAAGGAGGCAGCCCACGAGGGGAGAAAGACTGCCTGCCCTGCCCGCGCAGACGCTGCTGGCTGTTTTGGCTGTCCGGTCTTGACTAATCCCTTTGGCCGCAAAGGAAGCCAGCCGTTTCTCCGCTGGTATAGCCCGCCTCTGCGAGCGCGTGATTCATCATGGCGGCGCTGCACCCGAGCGCGGATTTATCGCTGCCAGGGATAGATCCCGCGGGCGTTGTTGCTCGCTTGGGAGCATGAACGTCCGGCCACCGTGAAGCGGCAAAGCAGGCGTTGGGGCGAACGCGGAAGCAGAAAATTGCCTCTACGGCGGCGTAGCTCCCGAAAGCACTTTCGCCTAGCACCGATTCGTTGTCTTTTCACGACCATTTTGAGTCATTTCGAATGCGAGCCACGATCGCCTACCATGTGGGCAATTCATTTCGTCACGCAATTGGGTCTCGTTTCTCGTCACTCGAGGGTCCTTTGCATCTTAGGGAGCTTGCACAGGTATACGGGCATTCCATTTGGGCGCCTCTTCAAGGCGGTGCTTTCAATGGTTACCAACGCTTCGTACAGTCAGACCGCCTCACTGGGACGACTCAAGGAAGGTGCGCGCTCAGTGCAGCCCAAGGGTCGCATCTCATCTGAGCACACACCCCGTTACAATAGGCCTGACCATGAGCGTTGCGACGAGGTGCCCCCTGCGAGTCGGTGCCCGTCTGTTGCTGCTCGTGCCTTAGATCGAGGGGGCTGCAAGTGCGCATTGTCGGGGGAAGTAATGGCAGGCACGCCTATTTCGCCCTGCGAGATGCTTGCAATGTAAAACAAACAACATTCAAATTTCAACCACACGCTGCTCGATTAAATCCAGTGATTTAGAAACTTCAGTGCATTTTGACCGTCACGCAGCATACCGTAACTGTCGTTCAGAAACCTAACTAAAGTTATGAACTGCCGACAGTGAATCATCCGATTTCTTCCTTTCGGAAAGCAGGTTGGACAGGGGCGGTGATGTTCGATCGGAACGGTCGCTGCAGGCTGTTCGTGGCTGAGCCGCCGAATGTCCCTAGCGGCCCAGAGCAGTCCTTCGCATCCGCGTCCCTTTCACGCCCGGTGCCCGTTTTCTGACATGTGCGTTTACACTGAATAAACATTGCACCTAGAGTTCGGCACTAACGACTCACACAGGGTTTAACAGTTCACACAGGGTATCTAACAGTTCGTTCTGTGCCAATATGGGAGCAATGTTTATGCTCTGTAATAGCAGGATCATTAAGCATATGTGTAATTGGACCAAGCTGTACAACAGCTTTATTTTCCCAAAACGGGAGCGACAACTTTGTCGCAATTAGCCGAGTGCCTTTTTAACGGAAAGCTGCATTTTCTCTCTCCAAGAAGGCTAATCAAAGAACTGTAATAAAACAAACCGATAACAACGATGCATAAACATACGGATTATACTTAAAATTGTCATGTTCCACGGCCTTCGACTCATCTGGATTCGTTCTCACACCTTTATTTAGTACATACTGCAATCCTGGTACAGTACACACGGGGAAGCGACGAATACATATCAGTTATTAAGCTTTGGTCACAGAAAAATATATGTAACGCCGAAACCCATCCCACGCTAAAAAAGGGCACATACGAAAGACCACACTAAATGTTTCCACGCCCAGAGAAACAACAACAGAAACAAAAAAGTACCAACCAAATATCCAAACGTCCGAACAGAAAAAGAAAACCCTGAATCGTTCAGGGCTATATGAGAAAAGGAATAAGGTAAACAATCAGTGGGCAAACCTCTGACACAAACATGCTTATGATTCTAGGCCAGCAAACGCCTTTGATAAAAACCACCCACAGTTCGAGCAGAAAAAAACCGAACTCAGTAATGCATTCCACTCCGCAGCTGCCCGTGGAAAGAAAGGGTATTTAAATGAATTTGTGCGGGATTCGTAAGGAAGAAAATTGCGCGAGCGCCGTTGTCTGGACGTTCGAGGCAAGAACGGTTTGACGCAAGTGCGGGCGTTGAGCGTAAGGTGGACATTAAAAAGTGACAATGAAGATTTTAAGCTAGCTAGTTTACGTCGTTTCCCTATTTAGCATTTTATGTTGCACCAATAATGAAGACGGGCGATACGTGGACTTGCACTTACTGAAAATAAAACGTGCTGCTCGTCTTTGCGCCATTTTTAGCTTTTGCTTGTCTTTCTTAGGAAACAGGTTCCTAGAGATGTTAGCTTATTCAAATGTCTGTAAAACCAAAAGTTTATAAGCCATCATTTTTGCTTCTGTAGGGGAAGCCTTAAGTGCGTGCCTTATGAACCCGAGCTTGCGCATGGCGGCTGCACAGGCATTTTCAATGTGTTTGGACCATGCTAATGTACCAGTAATCATCGCGAGTAAATATGTGCGGCGTTTTTTTTTTTCTTTTTTCGAAATTATCCAGACCCAGAAACCGAAACCAAGTCAGATATAAACTTCAGTGAAAATAAAACCTCGGTAACTTCCCCCTAAAAAGAGGTGGCAAGAAAATCATTGACGTAACGCCCTGCAAACGTGTACGCAGATCGTAGATCGTGTCGAAAATGAGCCAGAAATTGCTCTTTCGCGGATCAAAGTGAGCCAAATACATTTGCCCAATGGGAGTTTGCTTTTGGCTTGACGGTTCAGACTGTTTCGTGGAAGTTTTCAGAAGCTCCTTTTTTTAGCGCTCAGAGCTGGTTTATCATGAATTCAAACGGCAATTGGGACATCGGCGAAAGATGTCGACGACGAAGCGAGTGGAGGAAGAAGCGAACGAAATGTAACTGAGAGATGGGAAGCAATGTCTTCATCTCTTCTACCCCTTCCCCACGGAGTTAATCTTGTTTTTTTACTCCCATATTTACAATTTCAGTACTTAAAGGGGTCCTGAAATACCTTCCGCCGATGCATGGATGTACACGTAACCAAATAAAGCAATGTATTAGCAATCTCCTCCCGCAAGAAGTTTGTTAAAGCGATGAGTATTAGCTGAGAAATCGTAAATCAAAAACCGGGCATTATCGTCGCGCCGCGTTTCCTCCTCCTTTCAACTTACTCTCCGCTGTTGACGGCGCGTGAGCCTTTCCTCCCATGATGCTGCGCTCCTCGGCGGTGACGTACTTCCGCTATTGCGCTGCTCAGACTGCCGTATGCTGCCGTCTGCTACGGGCAAGCTTTGGTGACACCTTGAATCCCGCACTCCGCTCACGGCTGGAAAAGCGAACAAAAAACCTGGCCGCATGTGTGCGGCGGCCCGGCCTTGCCCTTTCGCGGTGTACGTTGGTGCAGTTGCTATCCGCGGAACGTGACTTTTTATCGGCGGCGAACTCGCAGCCGCACGGGGAGGATCGTGCGCTCGTTCTCTTTGATGCACCGCGCACTGTTTATCCAAAAAGCGCCGTATCAGATGTGGCCCCGCTGGTGCCGGGTCTTATTTTGCGGCGGTGGTAATTCCTGCTGGCGGCATGTGAAAAAGACAATTTAAACCGATACAGAACCCGTGCACAAAACGCTTCAATCATGTGACCAGTTCAGCTTGGGGCGACGCGTGGTGGAGAGCGGCAACGTTGGCAAAACATGCTCCGCCGCGGCTCTGAGCTTTCTAGCGCTGGAGCAAGCGCCATTTCTTTGACAATCTCAAACATCGGTTGCCTTGGCAACAAGGCACAAACCACTCTAGAAGTTTGTTACGGTTCCGTGATCCCGGTTCAGCTCGGGGCCCCACCTCGCGACATGTGGGTACTGCAGGCGTACCACTCACTCCCATTGGGAAGTGCGAGATGCGTTTGGCATTACAGGAGGCGATGGTGTATGCGTTGTGGACGCCTTTGTTTCGCGATGAAATGCGACGTTGTGCTTCTGCGGGTAGATAGCGCTTGCCATGGTCTGGATTATCTTTCTCGAGCGACGTACGACTCAACCTCGCATGGGGTATGTGCAGTGTGCATGGCTAAAAGCCATCTCAGCTTGTGCGCCAGAGTTAAGGGACTTGCTGTTCGTCCCCGCAAACCGCGCGCGAGGTGAGTGCCGAATTTACGACGGGCAGGAGGAGGCAACCTATCGTCTGTCAATCGCGGTTCAGACTTGCAACGCATGTTGTGACGTTGTGTTCGTTCGAAACGCATCTCTGGATTGTATTGAAGTTGAATAAAATGTGTGCGTCAAACCCGGGCATTCGGCTCAGGGCGTTCTCTGCGATTGCACGAAAGAAGTGCCACGGGGCTTCAACGCTTTCTTTATGGAACGCACTCAGGTAAGAGAATATCCATGTCGTGTTATGGCCGTGTTGCATTCAATACAAACGGTTAAGCGTTTGTTTACACTTGTTTCGTTTGTCGTAAAATGTCCAAGCACTCCGGCGCTACACTGGCAGATCAGCCGGCGAGCCGACGCTGAGCAGACGACTCATCTCTTTGCCGGAAGTGCGTGAAAAAGTCGCCCAATAGCAGGATGTCTCGCTCATGACGAACATCTGGGAATCGATGACGTAGACATGTGTAGATGGCGGCGTCCAAAAACACGAAGGGAAGAGTGAGAAAAAAGCGACAAACTTTGCAACAAAAGTGTGAGCTTTCCGCTGCGCGTAAAAGAGTAATACTCGGCACAGATGACGTTGACGACCCAATCTAACGATTGCGCTAGTTCATTTAGTGTGCTCAAAACGCCTTTCAGGGCCCCTTTAACTGAAAGCCCCCTCTGACAAGCCCTGCCACCCCAACACCTCTGAGGGTACGAACCACATCATTAAGGTGAAGAGGGAGACATGAGCAGCTTTCTTGTGAAGCATTTTGGAATTTAATGGCAAGGAAATGAATAGCTCGCTTACTTCGTGAGTGTCTTCAGGCGTGCCCAAGAAAATTATCCTACGGAAGAGTTCGAAAAGAGCTGCTAATAGTGCCAAGAGGATTCACGTGCGCTCCATGTATAGTGCTACTCTTCTTGAAGTCTTGTTGCATATGTTTAATGCCTTTAATCTGTTCGATTGGCAGTCTGTACCACTAGATGATTTGTCTCGTACATTAAACAGCAATGATAACGAGCCTTTTTGACATATGAAATCCGCCGGAGGGCATGGTGCAGGAACTAATGGATAACTATCGTCGTGCGGTGCGGAAATGCGGAATGTAAGTAGTGGTTTGCTTCGCCAGCAGCACCGTTTTGTGGTATTTGTTCAAGCTTACCACTCCTGGAGGCCAGGCCGCGCCAAAATTTTTCGGACTTGCTTTCATGAAGTTTGGCAGCTTGATTGTAAAATATGTGGGCCTAGCAGCCGCTAGTACAGCGGAGAGCTCAGTCTGCAGCGTTTGAATGAGCTGGACGCTTAGGATCTGTCTCTCTCCTGCCCGTTTTAGTCTCCTTTTTAAGTGTATTATATTTCGATCAAGCCATCAACTTTTGCAATGTGACTTAATGCGCCGTAAGGGAACGAGCTTGTTAATAGAGTTCTTCAGAGTTTCCTTGATTTGACAAGCCTACGAGGATCAGAATAGGAAATATGCCCAAGAAGCTGCACAGTCTGTGAAGTATTAATTGAAGAACGATCTTAATGCGGGCTACTGGCTAGCTACTTAAAGATCTAAAATAGTGCTAAGACGGGACAAAGCAAAGGCGAGAGGAAACTGACCGGTCTTGTGTCGCCTTTTCTTTGTCTTGTCTTAGCGCTGTTTTCTATGGATAGATCGTCAGCATGGGCAAAATCTCAGTGTTTTGAGTACACACTTATCAGACATACATTTTTCAGATTAATTCATTGATGGATTGATTGTCGGGTTTAGCGCACCGACGCAATGCAGGCGATGAGGCCCGCCGTAGTGAAGGTCTTCGGAGTAATTTTGACCACCTGTGAATCTTTAATGTGCGCCGAAATCTCGTATACACGGGTGTTTTTGCATTTTTGCCATCAGAAAACCTTCCGCCGCGGCCGGGAATCAAAGCCGCGTCCTCGTGCTCAGCAGCGCAACGTCTTAGCCACTTAGCCTCGCGGCGGGTATACATTTTTTTAGATGCAAAGCATCTCTTGCTCTCGGCTCCGTCGTCCGTCGTCCGCCATCCATCCATCCACCGGTCCAGGACGACACCGGCAACACTGCCGCTACAGGAGCCCTTCAAGGGAAAGCGTGCTCGTCTCGTGCCGGCCCAGGAAGACACCGGGAACACTGTCGCTCCATCATCTCATGGTCGGGGCTATGTCCCTCCCTTGTGGCGCCGTCCACACCCCCACTGCGCAAGCTCGGCTCATTTCGGGCAGGCCCAGGAAGACACCGGTAACACTGTCGCTCCAGGAGCCATTAAAGGGTAATACACCACCGGGCGTTCAGCAAGCCGAGCATGCGCAGTGGGGGTGTGGACGGCGCAACAACGACAAGGGCGGGACATAGCCCCGTCGTATCTAATAAAATTACACCATCTTCCCTTAGGGGAACCCTGAGTGGTATGCGAAAGAGCCATGGGGTCAACGCAATTTCTCGTTTCGTAGTTCTGGTAAGTGAAAAGTGGGGTAGTTACCATGGAAACCAAACAGTAAATATAACGGTAGCTACGTACCTCAACCCAACGGAAACGACGAACTGAAAACTAATGGCCACTTGAATCGACTCCACGGCTGCTTTGCATACATTTTTTTTCAGGATAACATGAAAGAAGTACTACTTTGTGGTCAGATGCTGTCGGCTCCAGATATATTCCCACGAACCATGTATGGGTTTGTTTATTTATTGTTTCTTTATATTGCCGGGCCACGCCCGGATGTGTTATCTGCGTTCCAAACGAAGCGCGTCTTCCATTCTCTACTTTTATGCCGCACGGGCTATCACATTCAGATAAGCAGACTGTTTCGCCCTAACGTCACTAGCCCAGAATAATCTTCTGTGATCTACAATGTTCTGGATGTGAATCGACGGTACCAGAAACCCTTGCGCCGAAAGATAAAAGCCTGCAGAGCAGACGCCGCGGCATTCGATCTCCGACGCTCGCTTGCGTATGTCACTTTGCTGAATGTGCCTTCGCCGCCCGTGTATTATTTGAGTTGTTAGGGGAGCACATGTTCGCTCCAATAAACTTGTTTTTTTTTCTTGAAGACAACTGTGTCGTCTTTGGCAACGTGACATCTGGTGGAGGTGCTGGGTACATGCACCCTCAACCCTCTTCAAGTCGTCAAGCAAGCCCAACTCGTTCCAGCCGCCGACAGCAAGGCCGAGAGCCGGAGTTTGGACTACTGCCAGATAAATTGAAGGCGGAAGACGTCACGACCGTTTCCATGAACAACGCATCCATGATGACCAACGCATCGAGCCATCCTGTAGTTCTGCAGCAGCCCCGGGAACTACCATCATTTCATGGATCACCCACGGAAGATCCTGAGGACTGGTTGGAGAAAGTGGAGCGTGTTCGGATCTTTAACAGGTGGGATGACGAAGAAACGTTTCGGCATGTCTTCTTCTATTTGGAGGATGCAGCTCGATCTTGGTTCGAGAACCATGAAAGCTCTTTGATTGATTGGACTCTCTTCAAGAGCGAGTTCCTTAAAACGTTCGCCACCGTCGTGCGAAAGGAACGAGCCGCACTTTTGCTAGAAACGCGCACGCAACACCACAAAGAAGGCGTAGTGATCTTTGTGGAGGAGACCAAAGGGTTGTTTCGACGTGCGGATCCGGAGATGACAGAAGAAAAGAAACTAAGGTTTCTCATCCGAGGGGTAAAGAAGGAGCTTTTTGCTTGCCTTGTCCGCAACCCTCCCAAGACGGTGGCCGAATTCGCGCCTGAGGCAGCCGCGATGGAGAAGACGCTGGAAGTTCGAACGAGGCAGTACGATCGCCCGGTCAACGCGGTGGTTTCCGAGACGATCGGTGCCGGGGCTAAAAGCTCCGACACACTGCGCGAGACCATCCGAGCAGTGGTCAGGGAGGAGCTTCGGAAGCTTTTTCCAACGACGCCGCACCCTCAAGTGGCTTCCCTGGCTGACGTCATCCGCGAAGAGGTTCAACACACTTGGGACTTCTATGCCATCCGAGGCACCCCGCGAGCCACAGGCGATGATCTACTCCGCGGCTGTTCGTCGATCCCACCCTGCTCCAACCCGTCTACGTGAAGCTCCGCCATACCGCCGTCCACTCTCGCCGCCATCTCCACTGTCACCGCCGTCCACCGTACCGACGTCCACAGCCCAAAACGAGACGCCGAGGAAGACCGACGTTTGGCGAACCACCGATAATCGTCCGCTGTGCTACCGCTGCGGACAGACCGATCACATTTATCGTCGTTGCCATGCAAGAGACTCGGACTGCGTGGTTTCTCCATCGAGGCACCTCGCCCTCTCCCTGGACAACAACCACGGGAGATCGACTACTACCTATCTCAAATCACCCGTGGCACAGCCCGTATCAACCGTTCGCCGTCGCTCTACCCATACCGATCGCCGAGCCGCCGTAGCAATGCTGACTTTTCACGTGGAAGGTCCCCCAGCCCACACAGGGGCAACTAAAAGCAGCAACTTCTGGAGGTAAAGTTGCACAACGGCGGAAAAATGAAAACCCTCCAACGACGCAGCGACTCGCTGAAGACCATGATTCACGACATGCCCGGACCCCTACGACCCAATCTAACCCTGACGTGATTCCCAACCACGACGACAGCAAAACGGCGCGACGCGTACCCGAGATGACCGAACCTGCAGATGAGAATACAACGAAGACCACGACGCACAGTGCCCGACCGTCAACACGCAGAAGCCGAGATACGACGCCACGACGCACCCGGAACTCGAAGAAGGCAGCGTCCGACGTTCAGCTGTCCATGACGGCTTTGAAGTAGTCGCCCTCATAGACACAGGAGCCGACTACTCAGTAATGAGCGGACCTTTTGCGTCTAAGCTGAAGAAAGTTATGACCAGATGGGACGGTCCGCACATTCTCACAGCAGGAGGCCACCTCGTGACGCCAAGTGGAACGTGCACATCGCCCGTCACCATAGACGGTACAACGTATCCTGCGGCGTTCGTCATTTTGCCTAACTGCTCCCGCGACGTAATTCTTGGAATGGACTTTTTGACGGACAACGGTGCAATAATTGATCTACAGACCAAGTCCATAACTTTTTCCTCCGATCACTCCATGACGCCGGAAGCGAACCCCGAACACCATGCTGCTTTAAGGATCGCCGATGATCATGTCACACTACCACCCCGCGCAAGCTTGATGATCGCCGTCTACTGTGAAGATGCTGTTCCTGACGTCGACGTTATCGTAAAGAGTGACCAAAGCTTGCTCCTCGACCGCGGTGTCTCCGTTGCAAGAGGCATTGCGCTTTACGCAACGCCAATCCCAGGTTTTGATCACTAATTTCCGCGAGGAATACCAGCATTTAAACAGGGGCGCTGCAATTGCGTTCCTCGAAGAAACGCAAGAAGCAAGTGACGTGATCGCGGTGGCCGGCTTTGAACGCGCACCCGAAGATACCTTCAAGCTTCCGAATCCCTTCGACGTGAATCCAGCGTTATGACAAGAAGAACGGAAGAAATTATTAGATTTGCTGCATCGCTACAGAGAGTGTTTTTCATCGAACTCAAAACTACGTCAGACACCTCTAGCGAAGCACCGAATAATAACCGAAGCTGGAGCACGTCCTACCCGACAGTCACCGTACCACGTCCCTTCACATGAGCGGGAAGCCATCCGGACTCAAGTCGACGACATGCTCAGCGACGACATTATACAGCCATCGAAAAGTCCCTGGGCTGCGCCGGTCGTACTCGTGAAGACAAAAGACGGCACATTAAGGTTTTGCGTTTACTACCGGCGACTGAGCAAAACCACCAAAAAGGACGTGTACCCCCTCCCCCGAATCGACGGCGCCCTCGACCACCTCTGCCACGCGAAGTACTTCTCATCGATGGATCTGAAGACCGGCTACCGGCAAATTGAAGTGGACGAAAGAGACCGAGAGAAGACTGCATTTATAAGCCCGGATGGCCTATACGAGTTCAACGTGATGCCGTTCGGGTTGTGCACGGCGCCAGTAACGTTTCAACGAGTCATGGACACGGTGCTAGCTGGCCTGAAGTAGCACACCTGCCTCGTATACCTCGACGATGTTGTGGTATTCTCCATGACTTTCGACGAACACCTTGCAAGGTTGCAATCTGTACTCGAGGCCACCCGTACGTCGGGGTTAACGCTGAAGCCTGAAAAGTGCCGCTTCGCGTACGAGGAACTCAAGTTTTTGGGCCATGTCGTCAACGCCGCGGGAGTCCGGCCTGATCCGGCGAAAACTTCCCCCATAGCGAACTTCCCAAGACCGAAAGATAAGAAGGGCGTGCGGAGATTTCTCGGACAATGCGCATACTACACACAGGCGCTTCGTCGCAAACTTCGCCCACATTGCAGAGCCACTCACCCGCTTGACCAAAGATAGCACCCCTTTCAGCTGGGAAAATGCCCAAGAAACAGCTTTCTGCGAGCTGCAACAATGTCTGCAAAGCCCGCCTGTGCTCGCGCATTTCGACGAAAACGCCGAAACGGAAATGCACACGGACGCCAGTGATACAGGCTTGGGTGCCGTCCTCCTACAAAAGCAAAGCGGGTGCGAGAAAGTAATCGCCTATGCCAGCCGTGGTCTGTCCGAGGAAGAAAGAAACTACTCAGCCTCTGAGGAAGAGTGCCTCGCTATCATATAGGCCATTTCAAAATTTCGCCAATACGTGTATAGAAGACCATTCAAGGTTGTGACAGACCACCATGCCCTGCTTTGGCTCGCCAATTTGAAGAACCCCTCTGGCCGTCATGGTAGGTGGAGCTTGCGCCTGCAAGAATTCGACGTTCAGTAGTCTATAAATCCGGGAGGAAACACTCCGACGCCGACTGCCCTCCCATGCCCACCACCACAAGACTCCGATGAAGACAGCGCGTTCTTCGGAGTCGTGACTGAGAGCGACCTGGCCGCCCAGCAGCGTGCCGACCCCGATCTACGCGTCATGATCGACTACCTCCTAGGATGTAACGTCGCCGTGCCCAGGGCATTCAAACGCAACTTACCTGCATTCAGCCTGAAAAACTCCGTCCTCGTGAAGAAGAATTTCAACCCCGGAAAGAGAACGAATTATCTTCTTGTCATCCCCGCAGATCTTCGTGGCGAAATTTTGGAAACGTGCCACGACGACCCGTCTTCCGGACATCTCGGTACAGCTCGCACAATTGGGAAAATCAAGATGAAGTACTACTGGCCCCGCCTTGCATCCGACGTCACCCACTACGGCCGGAGCTGCCGTGACTGCCAGCGACGGAAAACGCCACCGACGAGACCTGCCGGACTTATGCAGCCGATTGGCGTCCCATCTAGGCCCTTCCAACAGATTGGGATGGACCTTCTGGGCCCGTTCCCTACATCCCGATCAGAGAACAAGTGATTGTTGTAGCGACAGACTACATGACGCGCTACGCAGAGACCGCCGCTCTTCCGAGGGGGACTGCACAAGAACTTGCAAAGTTCTTCATAAGCCAAGTTGTGCTGCGACATGGAGCCCCGGAAGTCCTAATCACGGACCGCGGAACGGCCTTTACTGCGGAGCTGATGCAAGGGATATTACGCTACAGCAACACGGATCACCGAAGAACGACGGTATACCACCCCCAAACGAACGGACTAACGGAACGCCTGAACAAGACAATCGCGGATATGCTGTCAATGTACGTCGACGTTGAACATCAGACTTCGGACGAAGGGCTCCCGTATGTCACCTTTGCGTACAACACGGCTATTCAGAAAACTACGCACATGACGCCGTTCGAGCTTGTCTACGGAAAACTGCCGACTACGATGCTCGACGCCATGCTTCCGCACGTATAAGACGACGACCTCAACGCCGAAGTCCAAGGATACCTTCAGCGTGCGGAGGAGGCCCGCCACCTGGCTCGAGTTCGTACAACGGACCAGCAGCTGGTGGATGCCTGGCGCTACAACCTCCGACGCCGAGACGCCGAGACGCCGAGTACCACCCTGGGGATCGTCTGCGTGTTTGGACTCCCATCCGTTGACGCGGACTAAGTGAGAAGCTTCTGCGACGGTATTTCGGACGCTACCAGATTGTACGACGTGTCGGGCAACTTACCTACGAGGCCATCCCCGATGGTGATTCCGGAACATCACGACGACGCACGCCCGAAGTCGTCCACGTGGTTCGCTTGAAACCTTACTATGCAAGATGACGGACTTTTTTTGTTGTTCGTTCGGACTGTCTTTTATTTTAGCATCGGGTCGATGCACTCTTAGAGAGGGGGTATTGCCGCGAACCATGTATGGGTCTGTCTATTTATTGTTTGTTTTTACTGCTAGGCCACGCCCGGCTGTGTTATCTGCGTTCCAAACGAAGCGCGTCTTCCATTCTTTACTTTTATGCCGCACGGGCTATCACATTCAGATAAGCAGACTGTTTCACCCTAACGTCACTAGCCCAGAATTACTTTCTGTGATCTACAATTTTCTGGATGTGAATCGACGGTTCCAGAAATACTTGCGCCGCCTGCAGAGCAGACGCCGCGGCATTCGATCCCCGACGCGCAATTGCGTACGTCACTCTGCTGACTGCTGCTTCGCCGCCTGTGTATTATTTGAGTTGTTAGGGGAGCACAAATTCGCTCCAATAAACTTGTTTTTTCTTGAAGACAATTGCGTCGTCTTTGGCGGCGTGACAATATTTCATATGCTGATAATGCGTTGCTTAAGAAAACAAGGTTTAAAATTGAACCACCGTCACCAAATCATGCGTGATGGTGTATACTACCTGCTGCAAATCGCATGCAAACGTTATTGTCCAGCAGTAGGCAATCAAGCAAATCACCAACATGGCCATCGGTTATTTGGGGCAACAATGCTGCAGAAAACGTGCTATTCAATAGTCTCATCACCCCACTCCCGCGGGAACCGCGATGACGGCGCAATATCTGGTGCGAGGTACTAAATAACATATCATCCGTGATCCCTCGTGTAGCCAAGATTCAGTAATGATTGCTCCATGCGGATCATATTTTAAGAGCTGGTCCTCCAACTTGTCAATTGTATTTACAACACCGCGAAAATTTACGCTCAGGACACGAAGCTGCCTCGAGGAGCGCTATTGCACTTGCAAATCTGTTTTTTGTGACCTGGGAACATTTATAATAACGCTACCATGCTTGGGATCACCCCTCGCATGGAGAGTACCATCAAGCTTCAGCTTATAATAAATAATGGTAACTTTTCTTTCCCTAATTTTTGTCCTATTTCGCCCTTTCCCACAAAAGCTTACGGTTGCGCAGAGTAGCTGTGCTAAAATAATTTTGTAAAAATACCGTTGTTACTAGATTCTCATCAGCACCCCCTTTTTTCCACGATCGCGATGCTCGAAGTTAGGGGGGTGCTTCGATTCGAAAAGTATATGACGCCCCCCTCCCCCCCCCCCCCCCGGATACACACGCACACATATACACACTCCTTTCGCGGCAAGTCTCAACACGTGACAGGTGCAAGGAATGCTTTATACAGCACACATTTTAAAAATAGGCCCGGCTAGTCAATACATAGCTCATGTGCCATACTCAGCCGCTCTCATTACGACTGGAGTGTGTCGCAAGGGTTGTGTTGCTTTCTCACAGTAGTTCGTCTTCTGTCCTTCGAAGTGGTTTGTAATCCAGCGTTTGTTAAACGACTTGGCCACAACGTCAACTTGGACCCGCTTCCACGTATCAGAATGAACCTTGAGGGTTGACGGGGACGGTTTCTGCAGCTTTCCCGTCGCGCTGTGTTTTCTGTTGCGTCGTGTTGGAACGTACCAACACGAGACAGAGCCGGTCAACCTCAGCGGGCGGGAGCGCACGCTTCCACTCTAGCCTGTCCGCGCACAGAAATCCAGAGAATGCGCCGCTCTGACTGGTCTGGCTAGTGAACAGGGCGAGCAAGAGCGGTTGCCGGCACGGGCAACACGTACGTTCTCGCAGAAAAGACAAATTTTGGTCTGTATGTCTGTCTGTCTGTCTGTCCGTCTGTGACTCGATTCAGCCAGCCGAGGCAAAGTAAAACAAAATCTCCGCAATAGTCTCATAAACTCACTGCCAAATCTAAGCGTCTATGTCCGGTGTCAATGTTCATTATGCAAATATAAGGCAGAAAATCAATAGATAAGTGATATTTGCAGTGTTACTTTACTAAAAGAAATATGTATGCTTGGTTTTTGCCATAGCAAATGAAATACTACATCAACTGCAGAAAACCGTCGCCTGCTGTTACCCGCGCTCCTTGCGGTATTTAAGAAATCAAACGGCAACAGCAACGAAACGTTCCACAAGACAGGTTACACGTTCCGCTTGAAACGCTCGTGGAGTAGGGAAATATGGTTCTAAAAACGTTGTAGTAGGGTGCCTCGATTAATGAGTGTCTCCGCCGTACGGCAACGCTGGCGTTGAGGCATCCGATTTGGAGCATTGGAACGCGGTAAATGTAAATTGACTTGAGAAAACCTCGAGCGTGTTATCTATAAAGGAACGAGACGGGAGAGGAAGGAATTGCATGAGAGGTGAGCGGGAAAGAGAGGGGAGCCATTTACTTAGCAGGGGCGCCAGTCGACTATCGTGTTTTGTCGACATTTGCAACGAAATGAGCAGATACGCGGTAATTTTTCCAAACTTTTTTTTAGATGCAACGCATCTCTTTAACTCGCCTTGTCCTTCGTCGTTGTCGCGGCGTAGTCCGCATCCCTCCCCCATTCTCCTCGCCGCGGCAGCTGCGCGCTCCGCCGCTCTCACCGCAGCTCCATCTGTGCGTCAGCGCGGTCAGCGCGCAGCTTGCGCTCGGCTGCGCTCGCTCCCGTCGCCGTGCCAGCTGTGCGTTAGCGCGCAGCTTGCGCTCGGTTAAAAATTTGCACCATCTTCCCGGGAGGGGAACCATGGGGTAGATGCGACGCATCGGGGGTGAACATGCTGCGTAAATAGGATACACAACAACAGCAATCCACACGCTGACGTCTCTAACATAACGGAAACGCAACGGCAACCCCCGATGCGTTGCATCTACCCCATGGTTCCCCTCGCGGGAAGATGGTGTAAATTTTTCTGAATATAGGGGAGGATACGGGGGGGTGGGGGGGTTCTCAGAATCGCGAAAATACGGTATATCCGTACCCCTCAAGTTTTTCGCACTGCGCAAAATTGCCTCCTTCTCGAAAAAATCTTGAATTTAAACAATAACTGTTCTTTTAGGGGCAGCAGACTTTCAATACGATGGATTCTAACAACCCCCGCCGCGGTGGCTCAGTGGCTAAGGCGTTGCGCTACTGAGCACGAGGTCGCGGGTTCGATTCCCGGCCGCGGCGGCCGCTTTTCTGATGGAGGCGAAAAGCAAAAAAGGCCGTGTGTACGAGATTTCGGCGCACGATAAAGATCCCCAGGTGGTCAAAATTAATCCGGAGCCCTCCACTACGGCGCGCCTCATCGCCTTCGTTGCGTCGGCGCGTTAAACCCCCACAATCAATCAATCAATCAATTCTAACAACCGAGTGGCATTTGTGTTTAATCCCGGCCGCGGCGGCCGCTTTTCTGATGGAAGCGAAAGGCAAAAACGCCCGTGTGTACGAGATTTCGGCGCACGATAAAGATCCCCAGGTGGTCAAAATTAATCCGAAGCCCTCCACTACGGTGCGCCTTATCGCCTGCGTTGCGTCGGCGCATTAAACCCTACAATCAATGAATCATTTGTGTTTAAGCTTCTGCTCGAAAATGCTAAAGCTTTTATCGTTTTTGCCCTTATCTTCTTAGGCACCAAAATTGAAAAGGTTGGAACGGCGGATTGCGCCTCCGAGGTCGGCAAGTTTACCAGGCTGCTGCTCAATTATCCATTCCAGATTTGATAGCAGGTTTGATACCTACTGGGTACAAAGTCGAATAGCAAACATGACTCGGACATCAGATCAGCGTTTCCAGCCTCAGAGCAGAAATAAATCTATATAGATTATGTTCGCAGCTGCTCAAATGGTCAAATAAGTCCTCGATAAATTACAGCTAGGCTTATCAGCTCGATTCGCTACTGTGTACTCGCCTATCCCTACACAATATTGTTTGAAAGGTTACAGTAACTGAGTGGTTAATCAAACATCACCCCTCCTTCTATCCCTCCGGGAATTGGCAGCACTAGTCACACCGAATGGCAATATCTTGCAAAAATTTGCGGGTTTTAGAGGAGGACCCTGCAACGAAGACCATCCAACCACGATAAGTCTGTACTTTAAACACAAGCTTTGTCCTTTGAAAGGGAAGCACCTATGTACGATTCTGAATGAACCGAAACAAGGTACATGGCCGAATAAATTTTGCTGCTGTGTGCAGCCGCATGGTGTCGCCCTCTGAACTGTGCATGGCCCTCTGAAGGCCCTCTGAACTGTGCATGGTGACCATCAAACCTGCGGCTTCCAACGTCGCTCTATAAACACCAATATACATCGAATGAGGACCGTCTGTGGAGCCGCTGACAAGGGCGTGAAGCCTATTCCGGTACTTCCAATAGACCTCCGAAAAGCTATCGATCAGGTCGACCGCTCCTTTCTCTTCACCCTACTTTGGCACTGTGGGATGTGGGAAACAATGAAGGAATGGCTGGAAACGTGTTACACCGACTTCACAAGTACAATGCTGGAGGGGAGCACTCGGCCCAGCCATAGAGATTAGCAGATCGGTCGGACAGGGATGTCCAATTTCTCCTGTCTTGTTCACGCTCTATCTCGAACCGCCTCGTCGAATGATCGCCACTTCCAACTCGATCGGGGGAGTTGTGCTCGGGGGCGGAGAACTCTGCGTTACAGCGTATAAGGACTACATCGCCGTCGTCTGCACATCACGGTCCCACGTGAGCGAGGTTGCTTCTGCCGCTTTACCACTTCTTCTGCCAGTTTCCCGTGGTACCTTACCCCCAGCCGTTTAGAGCGCGCCCTGGGTAGTTCTTGCATAGTGGACCAACAGACCCTGACGCAGCGGCACAACAGGTTGCTTCGCCCACCACCCCTCCCTTCCCCCAACCTGAACCCGGTGCTTCAACTATGAAGTTTTGCGCACAAAACGATCACCGCCTGGCAGTCATGGAGAGTTTTCAGCGGCAAGTTCGGAAATACATGTCACGTGCAACAGCCGGGTCTTCGACGAAGGGAGAGGGTCCGCCAGCTCTGCTCCTTCTCCAGCCTTGCACCACTAGTGCAAGCTTCCCCATCTTTTTCTTCCGGTTCCACACTGGGATTTTACCGGTGGGAACACACAAGGAGGAACGCGGCTTTATTTCGCCGCGCGCTGTAGGCTGCTTCTTGTAGAATAAGGGACAACTGGGCTAGATGGCATTGGATTTGGAACATCTTGATGGTAGCGCACTTAGACACGGACACTAACAAAAGAGACGACAAACCACAGCGCTTCTTCTTGTGTGGGAAGCGGGAGACGGCGGAGCACGTGTTCCTAGAGTAAAACACCGCGATTTACTTCTGGGACGAGGTACAGTGTTCTCGCTGTCCGCTGGGTCACAGACTGGTCGGGTCTCCAATACCTAGACGTCTTGACAGAACATTCGGCACTCTGCGAATGCGTGCTCACACTAGCCGCCCTCCTGTAGTGGATGAGGTGGAGTGTACTCCGCCCCCAAGCGAGCGTGGCGCAATTTCGTCCAGAAGATTGAGTGGAGTGTGAGCGTGCTCGGGGCACCCGACTTGGACCCAGAACTGTGCCAGGCCCTAGCGCGCTGCTGCCATACCCCAGTAGCCTTCAAAATAAAGGAAGCTGATAAAGGAAGCTGGAAAAATAAATTAACCTAGCAACGACTTTAGGCGCCCATAGCGTGCACAAACCATTCCATCTCTCCTTCCCAGGCCGCCTCGTTATGAGACGGAAATTAAAATGCACACATGGGTTTGGGAGGTTGGAAATAAATACTAAAAGAACGATGAGAGTGATAACCTAATCTCCCAAATTAAGCACTACAGAAAACAATTAAGAGTTAGCTGCCGTATGAAACAAGAAGAGACGAGGGTAAGAAACGCTTCCTGTGGTCAAAATCTAACCTGTGTCCTTCGCTTTATGAAACCGGCTTCCATGCGATTGCGTTCGTGCCACAGTAGCCTTCAAACCAAAGGCGGCTGAACGCTTTAAGCGCCTATGAAAGCAGTGACCAGGTTGGGGTCTCGGGCGCTTCGCCTTCTTCAAACCGAGACGCTTTCAATGGGTCATTTGGATGTGTAAGACCTGAAGTATAACAAGCGTGCCACATTGTTCACCTCATCTAAACCTGTCTGTATGTAACCGAATGTGTTCGGATGTATATTCATAGGTCCTTTCTCTGTGTAGCAAATATTTATTCTGCCCATTTTTGTTAAAATAAATGACACGACCATGCAACGGGCATCCACACTTCAAACGACGCGATACGTAATCCGCACAATTCTATGCCGCATGCACAGTAATAAGCGGAATAAGAAAAAAAAAACGTGATTCTGCCCGAGCAAGTCTGAGGCGCATTAGAATACGTTTTAAAAAGCTTGTGCCGACGTCTTTGATGAGCCAAGGCTAGCTTTGTTGCGCCGTCCTTAAAACAGCTCATAGTGCAACCAATTTTCCTTAATAGTGCGAACAAGCCATTTTATTCCACAGTCGACAAAAGTCGGTTTCCAACATTGACAATCGCCCATGGTCGACGCCAGAAGCCCACCCAATAATGGATGTGGAAGGAATAGGTCGTATTTGAGGCATTTCAGTTCGCTGCAATAGCTAAGAACTCAAACGGTATCTTCTAGGCTAACCTTCGAAAACTGACACTCTCGACCGGGCGACTCAAACATTTTATCGGTATCCCCGTGCTAGGCGTTTTACGATGGTAGGGCTGGAACTTCAGAAATGCCAACAAAAGCCAACAAATGTCGAAAAGCAATAGAAAGAAAACAGCATTCCATTCGCAATATTTTTGTTTCGTGCAGACCTAACGGTGTTTGTGTAATCAGAGTGAAGATGTAATGACGATCATCCGTCCCTGCGCATCAGCACCCGCTTCGTAACGAAACAAGCCACTGTCACCTGACAACTATTGGCATGATCGTCGGCTGCCCCAACCCGGCCCGGCTGCATTTCAAACTACGTCAGTGCCTCCACGCTTCAAAAGGAGACGTTCCGTGGCCGCGAACTTCACTTGGCGAAGCAGCGTGCGGCTGGAGCACCACAGTCCTCATATGTTATGTTAGTATCTACGTAGCACAGTACTCCCACGCAAGTATTCTCGGGCGACGACGCCGACTGTAGACGAGTACTTGTGATATAAGCTTGATTTGCAGAAGGGCCTGAGCCACCGATTCCGACAGGGCATCCACGGCGATGATGTTGCGCGAGCAATTATCTCTGATGCCGTCAAGAAGGCCTGCATGTAGGTATTCAAGTTATGTGCTAAGTTGCATAGTCGATATTTCTGTGACCTTGCTCCCCGCTTGAGGCGTGAAGAAAAGTGTGTGCACTGATCTCTTAGGTTTTTTGTGACGTACCAGTAGCCCCACGCTTTGCTTTTACAAGCTCGAAGCCGGGTTCGTCAACCTTCCGCGTGTCGACGGATGCTGCGACCTGCAGGGACCGAAATATCTGAGTTCGTGACGTCCATAGACTCACCTTCCGCAGCGTCTTCTCCGCTAGAAGCCGGGAATGTTGGCGGAACGCCCGGATCTTGGCGCGATTCGGGGCCTTGAAAGTACAGAGGCAGCTGGGCAGGTGGTGGCGCCATGAGAGACTCATGCGCGAGGAGAGTCGCTGGTTTGAATATAGGACGCGTTGATGGAGCCAGTTCCATCCCAGCTGCCCCGTCAGAGGGTTCGAGCATCTAATGGGCTTGGGGGCCCCTCCAAAGCTCGCCCGGCTGGTTTTCGAAGAGAGGCCTAACTAGGAGCCTGGTACGTGGTCAGCGTAAGGCGTTCCAAGCAAGAAGGAATTCCCGAAACAGAAAAAACTGCAGAGCAGCTAGAGCAACCACCCGGCGAAGCCTGTTCGCGTCGTCTTTCCCCTGAGCATGTTGCTTATTTTATGCGGCCTCGTCCGTTGGCCGCTAGGGCAGGAGGCTGTGCTGCAATTGCGTCTTCTCTAGTGCAGCTTAAATAAGCTGCAATTATGTAATAATAATTATGCTCGACTGCGCAGTCAGAAACAAGGGCTTCGCGATATTTCGATATCTGTACTCTGAAGTAATTTATCGCTGCATGCAATCCAATACACGGCTCGAAAAAGAAAGCAGATAAACATTTTTACGCGCTGTGCCCTTAACTACGAGTGTTAGAGCCTCGTTTATCGACGGAGCAGCCCGGTAAACTGAGCCACAGCCGACCCAAAGACACTGGCTGTCTCTCGTGCGCTAAACATTCATACCCAGCAATGCAACACTTCTTTTTCCATACAGAAATGCCGTTGGCGATGTCAGAACGCGGCGACTGGCAGTAAGCCGATCTGTGATTGACATCGGGACGCGGCTGCTGTCTATCCGTTGAGCTGTGACGGTGACTTCCCTCGTATCTCGCGGCAGGCATGAGGTAGGGCGCTCTGTTCGAAACAGCACTTGGCTCGAAACAGCATTGGTATTTTTTAGAGTTCGGCGGGGAACAGCTTGGGACACCATACTTCTCCATACCAGAGTGCTGCCGGGATAAACGCTACCGCTTGACACCACAACGGCCATCACGTTGCAGTCTTTCGGATACAACCAACTTGTCCCCGCTAGTAAGTGGGCGCAACGGCGGGGGTGGAATTGCAGACAAGGTTGTCTCTCCTATGAGTGAAACAGCCACTCTTTTCGCGTAACCAATGTTGTCGGGGAACACCCTACGTCATGGAACCGCTCGCCCACGCCTTGCACTAAAACGCTATCTACGTCGCAGCCCGCGGCCAGCCCGGCCACCCGGCAGACATAGAGGAGAAGGGGCTCCTTCCTCTGCAGGCCGTGCGCGCAACGTTGCCTTGGCAATACCGTAGCTTAGAGACCAGCACGGCGGCGCACACGCATGGTTTCCGCATGCATGGCACGCCAGTGAATACAATCTATACTCGGGTTCATTTATAGCAGTATTCGCTCTTTTATTTTAGCTGACAGGAAATGCTGCTGTGGGTTTCATTCCTGGTGAATTGTAGTGATTGGTGGATATCAATCACGTACCGCCGTCAAGCTGCCCTTACAAGCTGCCTCAGGATTCATCAATCTGCAAAAAAAAAATCTTTTACCCGACGAACCGTCTACTTGAGAAAAACAAACGGAATGGAAATGAATAGCGTCACGTTTTTTTTGCGTCAAACATTTTTACTTTTTTAGCTACAGAACACCCAATCACGTCGACCTATAACCACTCAAATGGCGTCCGTTTTCCTTTGCTGCCCTTATACCACAAGCACAACAACGCAGCCTACGTTCTGCATACCAAAAGGTCTACCAAGATCCACCGAGTTAGTATTACATCGCCGGCCCGCGCCTCGATAATGCCTTCCCCAACACCTTCCTCAGTAAGATTGAACTGTAGAAATCACGGCTGCATGATGTATCCCAGATGTGGTGTCTGGGACGACACTGAATTCTTCCTGGGCGCTTTCCCGCACTCCTCCTCAGCGCGTGCGACAGCGCGAAGGTTAAATTGGAGAAATGTTTGCCTAAAACACTATTTGGGCAAGTGGAACAGCAGTGACAGTGCGGTGCTAGGTTTCGAAGCTCTTGAGAACTAGCTGGAATCCCCTAGGCTAGGGGTCGCTATGCGACTGTCTCCCGCGCTACTTTTTATGCGCACGCGCACGTGTGTGCGTGTGTGCGACTGAGAAATTTCAAAATTCCTCAGTCACTCGCTGTCTGCCACCAGTGAAAGCGCTAAACCAGAGTCGAGTAGCCTGAGCCGGGGTGAAACAAGAAAACATCTCTGTTTCGCCCTCCCCCGTTGAACGTTACTTTGTGGGCTGGTATGGCTGTGCTCCCTCGTTCGGTGGTGATTGCCAGTAAGGAATGGTTCTGTTTTGTTCTAAAGGAAACAGCACTTGTCTCGCGTGCATGCTTCAGGGAGAAGCGTCTGCTTAGCCACTCCGGCGCTGTGCTACCTCGCGCTTTTGGCATGCTGCTGGCATTGCGCCAGGAAACGGTTCTCTCGAACGCTACATTTCTGCCCTTTTCACTGCCATCGTGCCATACATCACGTCAACAAAGCAGTGCAAACATTAAATGTGTTTTGGAAAGTTGGGTAGCAGCATCCAGTCACTGGAGCGATCAACTGGTGCTTGTGGAAACACTTCCGTATAGGGCAGCTGCCATAGCACATCTTTCCAACCTCACGTGCGGGCAGTGTTGTGCGACCGGTTTAGTAAAAAAGGAGCGTGCTGGGCCATCACCAGTGAGGACAGCAGCACGACCACAGCAGGCCCCTTTTAACTGCATTCGTGGAAGGAGACTAATTCTAACGAGGAAGAATAGTTCCCGCGAACGAAGGCTTTCGATTGCGTTAACCACAAGATTTTACTAGAAAAGTTGGGGTGCTACGGTTTTAGAGAAATATTTCAAAAACTAATTGAATCTTACTTTGCACATCGCTATCAACAGGTGACAATTAACGGTGTTGCTTCTGAATTAAGGCCTTTAAACACAGGAGTGCCACAGGGCAGTACATTGGGTCCATTTCTTTCAATTTTTATATCAACGATGTTGTTAATATTGACACAAAAACCAAATTTGTCATTTATGCGGACGACATGAGCCTCTTTCTTACAGGAAAATCCCTCGGCAACCTTATAGAAACCGGTAATGCGCTGCTAAACAAATTGGATGCTTGGAGTAAAGCCAATTCCTTGACCATAAATGAAAAGAAAACGAAGGCTGTTCTCTTCCGTGCCATGCGAAAACCTGCTGAGATAGATGTCGAGCTGAGACTTGGGTCAAAAAAGATTGAATTTGTTAGGGTAGTAAAAAGTCTTGGGGTACTTCTAGAAGAGCACATGTCTTGGAAGGACCAACTAAAAGCTGTTCTGAACAAACTGTCTAAAGCAGTAGGTATCGAGTGTAAATTCAGATTTTTTTTCCTCAAAAAATAAAACTGTTACTTCAACTCCCTTTTTTTACCATGCCTAACGTACTCATATTTGGTTTGGGGTACAAAAACGAAAAGCAATATAGAAAAATTGTTAAGAATTCAAAAGAAAGCCATTCGTACAATTGTTAATGCCGCGTATGACGCCCATACGGAACCTATTTTCAAGTCCTTGAACCTGTAGGGACGCAGCCCCTACGAGCGCCCGCGTATGGTGATTACAGTGCAGTGCGCGCGTGGAACAGCGATAGGGGCGTCAGTGCGTCATGCGCCCGTGCGCGCCTGTGATGAACGGTGAGCCGTAACGAATACGTGTAGTGCGCATACAACCCGGAACATGCGCACAACCAACGGAGTGGCGTCAAAGCGGGGCTGACAAGAGCAGTGGTGGGGAGTGCGCACCGGGGGACACGCGAGAGCGGCGGCTTCCGCGGGCTGCGGACGGGACCGACGGGCGGCGAGCCACAGCCACGACGCCCGGACAGCGAGGAGCAACCAGCGTCCGCGACGGACGCTCTGCACGCGTCGTCGGCACAAGTGACTTAAGACGTCGTCGTGGGTGTACAGCACCAGGCCGTAACTTTCTGGACAAGCAGTGCTTCAACTGCCGCAATGTTGTCTTTACGCGGTTTACGCGCACGCTGGCTGTACTGTCGTAACAGTGCCTCTCAAGTTGCTTTCTTTGTTTTTTCCTTACTTTGTTCTCCCGGAATAAACCGGTGACTTGTCCTCATGAGGATTGGCGTTACTTCGTCGGGCGGGTTCGGGCTCGCGAACCCTTTACGCTGAAAGAGCGATCCTTCAAACCTATTACCTGTAACGGAACTTTAACATTCCACACTTTTAAAACTACACCAACTAGCTATTAAGAATAATGACGCGTTCATGATACAACTTTCCGAGCTGAAGGCAAAATAACAAGTGCGAGAGTTGCGGGTGAATGAACGTTGGGAAATTCCAAGAGTTAGAACGAACTATGCGTACGAAAGAATTCACTATCAATTACCTGCCCTGGTAAATGCCATTGAGTCGTCTTGTAGCAATGTATAAGCGGTTATTTTACTCATCAAAGAGCCTTTTTTACTACTTTGAGTGCATTTTACTTATTTGCAGTTGGCTGCTTGGTTCTTCAGTCTCTTTTTTGTGTAGATTTTTGTTAATATTGGCCAATGCCGCTTGCCTCCTGTTTCACCGGGGGGCTAGGGCTAGTCAAAGTGTTTTTACGGCTTTTTTCCCGGCTCCTTTTGCGCGAAAGTGATTTGTTTGTTGTTTTTTCGCGCAAGAATAAAAATCAAATCAAATCAAAATCAAATCAAATACTTAAAAACTCAAATCTTCGAAAGGAGATGTTGATGGAGCTCTGCTTAATGATCTGGAAATTTGTAGTTGATTACAATAAGTCCCCTAAGGTACTCTGGAGAGAGCAATTTATCCACTCACGGTAAAAAGAAGTCGACTGGCTTAGGCGATAACACTCCTGCCCGGCTTGTCTCTTCGCCAAGACAGTCCCCCTTCCATGACCACTGATATTGCTGAGGACTTCTGGCGCCGCGGAAGCGTCAAATTCTCCGAAATTTGCGAAGTTGTCAGCGGCGAGCGCGAAAACGTCGCCGACAGCAGGGAGCCCTGAGAAAACGCGGAGTACTCTTCAGGGCACCACGAAAAACAAGCATTGTCATTGAGGAAATCTTTCAGGGAGTCTGACAAATCAGCGAAAATAGGAGCGCAATCTCATCAAGCTATGAACGACTTTCGTAGAGCGTTGTTGTGGAAAGTTTTGAACGGCAGTAACTTCAGCAGGGAGGGGTGAACATTCTAGCATGCACGAGCTGTCGTATGCACATAATCTGGTCCTGGCCCAAAGAACACCTGAAAAAGTGGAGCTGGAAGCCCGTCCATCGAATAGTGCTGTATGTCTGAAAGGGGCTCGAGAAGGGGGGCAAAGGAGGCAGAATTGAAGCCTCTCGTGTATCCAAGACATGTGGACCACTTACAAATATGAAAGCGCGAGTCTGATCGAAATTTAATATTAACGTGCGCACCATTTTTGTACGAGGGACAGGGATAGCGAAAAAGACAAAACCAAACGATGGTGCGAAAATAGGAGAATACGCGCCATGGTTTGGTTTTAGTCTTTTTCACTGTTCCAGTCCCTCGTCAAAAAATGCAGCGCACGTAATTATTGAATTCTAGACTATACCCATGCAACTACCCCTAAACAAGTAATAATAGCCAGAATATGCTATTAACTTCATTAACTTCATGTCATTAACTTCATTCAGAGTTAACTTCATCTGATTGGAAGCAGCTGGCGTGCTACAGAATCCAAACTACAGAGGTTATGGAGGTGGTTTCTCCCGCTCATCTACGGTGACCTGCATGAGCGAGGACGTATGAAGGAAGAATATTTGGCGCCTTTAAAACAGTCAAAGGTGCCGTCTATGCGTGGTAGAGGACAGACGTTTCGGGAACCACTTTAAAGAAATCATACTCGATACGAAAGCCCCATTTGTCACGCTTTTTATACACGGTAGTCTTTCTTGGGCTGCCTGAAAATTTTAGTCTATCTGTCTGTACGTATGTCTGTCTCCCTGTCTGTTCCTCGGCTCAGCCTTCCGGCCAAAAGTTAAAGGAATACCGGGACGAGAGGCTTATGTAGGCTAAACGTTTCGGAACGACTATATCTGGAAACACTTCGCACTTGTCCACATTGTTGAGCATGAAGAAAACATTCGGCATATTTGACCCAAATATCAATATATAAGCGTTACTAGGCAATGTTCTTTTAATTGCAAATAAATGTGTGCTTGATATTTGAGGTCGCAGATAAAAGATGCGCGTTGAAACAATATTTTGACCGACTAATACAAAAACAGCTCGCGCGAGCATGGACCTCATGGCAGTGTTCCAAATTCAACACTAACAAAAGATTCCAGTGCATGGTGCGAGCAGTAGAATGCTGGAAAAATGAGTTGACTTTAGCAGACTTAGTTTATCGTGTGAGTGTCTGCACGGAGGAGGAGGACAGAGTGAGACGTGGGTGGGGACCCGCCGCGGTGGCTCACTGGCCAAGGCGTTGCACTGCTGAGCACGAGGACGCGGGTTCGATTCCCGGCCGCGGCGGCCGCTTTTCTGATGGAGGCGAAAAACAAAAACGCCCGTGTGTACGAGATTTGGGCGCACGTTAAAGATCCCCAGGTGGTCAAAATTAATCCGTAGCCCTCCACTACGGCGCGCCTCATCGCCTGCGTTGCGTCGGCGCGTTAAACCCTACAATCAATCAATCAATCAATCAATCAATCAATCAATCAATCAATCAATCAATCAATCAATCAATCAATCAATCGAGAGGTGGGTGGGGAGAGAAGAGAGGCATTCACTGAACAGAAGCGGCAGAGCACTATCGTTTTTTGACGACATTTGCAGCGAAGTGAAGATACGTACCCGGTCAATTTTTACCAGTACGACAGGGGAAGCCCACGTACCGCAGAAATATTCAGTCATGTCCTTGGAAAGCATGTTTTTACTTCTTGGACTTCATACGGGTGTTTGTGGACGGGGCTTGTGGTGCCTGCGTCACCACTGTGCATCGCAGACAACACTTCAGCCAAGTGCGACAGTCCCGACCAATGAATGTTCGCATAGAAACTCCAGAGACGGCGTAGATAATCCGCTTTAACATACAACAAATCAGTAGCCAACATAGCCGCAAATTGCGCGGTCATTGAGTCCTCTGACACGCAGTCGGGAGCGGTCCTTTGCGGAAGGTCAACACTCACTGCAAGTTTACGTGCTCCTACAGGAGACAGAGTATTCAAAGGGAGGCCCTGTAGAAGAACTTGAACAGATAAGCTGAAACACAGGAAAGTTATTAAGCCTAGACTACCGCAAAAAAATATCTGCATGTATTATGAAAAGAAATTGCGGAGAGCTTTGAGTATTGAATAGTATTCCAGAGCCTTTCCAAGTTGCAATTCACAAACACCAGAAAACCAGTGGAGTCCTTCGAAACGACAATGAGGCCGGGACGCAAACGTGTGGCAAGGTGAAACAGGTGCCTTCGGATATGCATTGATAACAAGTCATTATCTGCTTTGCCTCATACGCAGAAAGCAACACACACAAATGCCGAATGCCATAAAAGTGCAAGTTTCTTTTTGATTACGTTAGAAAGCCACAGGCTCCTTTGCCCCTTCGGTAGCTGTCAATTACGCAACTGTTATCGGAGCTTTCGGAAAGTGAGAAACGAAAGTCTCTGTCGCTCATTTTTGGAAAAAAGAAAGACTCGTGATAAGTAGCTACAAAAAAAAACAAAAAACGAGTGCAAAACAAGATGAAACTGTTACTGATTTCTAACATTTCTAACTGATTTCTGATTTCTAACTGGTGGTAATTAGTCGCTAGAAAAAACGAAATATTGAATAATAGAGAGAGAGAGAGAGAGAGAGAAAACTTTAATGAATACTGAAGAGGTTAGCCCCACAAACGGCGGGGCTTGCTACTTCAGATGGGGGTGAACATAGCGAGGTGAAAAAAAAAAGAAGAGGGGGAGAAGTGCGCACCAACAAAGAATAAGAGGGAGAAGAAAATAAAATCGGTTCGGAACGTAGAAAAAATTACAGCACTAGGAGAAAAATCTGAGGATCCCAAGTTTAAAGAACATCGGTTAGTCCCGTGTCAGACAGAAAAGTTAAGAGAGCCTTTGTCCCTCGCGCCGCGTCAGCGTGATTTTGCCACGGACCAAGAAAGTGGGATTATGTGAAAGCTGTGCATATTCTGGCTATTATTACTCAAGGATTGCTATTGTAATATTGTAATTATTAATATTCATTTTAATATTATCACTGAACAAAGGTGGGCAGCTGCATCTTGTGCGTGGGCTGAACAAAGGTGGGCAGCTCCTAATCTTGCGCGTTGATTCGACAGGTGTCTCTGTACGAGATCGTCAACGGTAGTGTGCAGTCAACGGTACTGTGCAGTAATTTATCGGTAAAGGCAACCATCGGAAGCACTGACGCTTGCTTGAATGCCTTTCGAATTACCACGTCTATTTGGTCACGTTCGGAATCATTTAGCGTCCCGACCCGGCGTGTCACGAGCACCTCGATGTCGCGCTTCAGCGGAAAGAGCAGAGAGCGGCAACAGAGGGACGAAGTCGTGCGTAACCAGTATGCATATATAGCATGTTCTTCGCAGCTGGTTATGCATCAGGGAGAGGAAATTCGTGTAACAGTATCGGCGGGCCAGTATAATTAACCCTAGGAAGCAAGGACACGAGCCGCCCTTTCGAGGCTGAAAGGCTGCCTAGGCGGACAGGGCAGGGCAGGTCTTCTTGCAGCGAGAAAGCGGCCCACGCCTCAGGGGCAGGCAACGACTTGTTAGCTTGTAGGAGATTCCTGGCAAAATTTCACCGTCTCCAGCTAGGGAGAGCTCGGGTACGGGCGCGGAGTGTTTTCTCCGACGCAGGCTGAGCACCCAAGGGCTGTCAGGCAGTCATTCTGGGTGCCCTGGGTTTATTCTGGGTGCCCTGGGGTCCCAAAGCTCTGGGTTCCCCAAGCGGCTTGGGGCGCCATACTGCGCATGCGCAGAACCAACTTGGGGATTTCGGTTTGCGTTGAGCGCGCACGCTAATTTGCCGAAATAGCGGGCGCCCCAAAGATGGCCCCAGGAGGAGCTTGCGTTCCTTGCGTCACTCTCGCAGTCAGCGAGACTGCACGTGACCAGGGCTGAAACAAAAGCTGCGGCTCGTTCCCGATCCACCCGAACAAGTGTGGCGATGGCTGAGCTAAATTTATAGATTCCGCGCGTCCTCCGCAGGAAATGCATCATGAAGGAAATCATGAAGCGTTTTCTGCATTCGGAAATGGCCCTCCAACAAACCGGCCGGGGCGCGCCTGCACCGCCCACAAAACGGTTTGAATCGGTGCAGACCACGGCAGCAACAACTTGCCGCCGCTTTTCCAAGTCAATCTGACCGCAAAAAAGAAGTTAAACATGCGAAAATGTGGATGTTAGTGTGGAGAAAAATTGTGCTAGGGAATGTGGTCAGTGCTGATTTTAAAAGCAGCGATAAGATATCTGTCCCAATGCTACGCATAATTTTTTCTACGCTGACCGGCCGCGGAAGTTTGATGCGGCACCGCGGTGCGCGGTGCGGCGAGCAGCCGATGGATGGCACTACGTGCGCGAAAAAGTCAAAATTGGCCCCCGCAGGTATCGCAACCACCGATCGCTAAAATGGCAATCACTGCAAAAATAAAGTTCCACATGCAAGAAAGGGCATGATAGTATGGTGAAAAGTTGTGTTAGGAATTGTCATTCGTAATCTTGGCAATACCCGCGATGAAACAGCCGCCACGATGCTAATCCTAAAGTTCCACACACCGCAGCGACACAAGTCGGTTGCGAGCTGTTGGGTAAGACCCTCTTCGAAACCCGCCGCGTGCGAGCGCGTTGCGTTTGGGTTCTCCTAACTTCTTGGGGGCCTCTAATGCTGTGTTCTCCTCTTCTAAGACTGCGTATTAAGTGCGGGGAACTTTAGGGGCCCCGGATTTCGTCCGACCTATGTCGTTGGGCGTCAAGCATCCAGGCTGATACTGAAGCTATTCAATAGAGGGCGCCACAGCTTCTAAGTATAGACGCTGCGAACAAAGACGGGAAGTCTTCAGTAATCTGCTCCTCTACCTGGAGATGAGCCTCACAAAGTGGCTGTAGCCTAGACTGCCGTGTTCTGACTGAAGTGCCCGGACTGACTTAGCCCGATGTTATTTTTAAAGCGCAGCGTTCTACCTCTACTAGCCAAGGGTTCTGTCGCGACCATCGGCGCCAACAGAAAACTCCTCGCAACACCAGGAATCGAACCTGGAATGAATATGGCAACGCAGCAAGAGCCCTTTGTCTTACCATTTAATCTACGAGGGGACGTGGAGACGGGGGAGATGTACGGTGTACTCACCGCCCACAGCTGCAGGCTTACCCCCTGCCATCTCGTTGAATGCCACGTGATAGCGTCACGGTACCTCTCAGGCCACTGTGTGCTCCGCCAACGGCACGTGTAGCGGCAGTGTGCGCGCCATGCGCATGCGCTGTAAGTTGGTAAAAATTAAAGGAAGCTCACACAGCGCATGGAATGTCACTTCTCCTCCGTCGCTGCCGCCGATCTCATCGCCTCCGTCGGCTGCGGCACAGACAAGGGAGAAGTGAGGTCGTCTAACACGGGGTTTGAGCTTCCTTTAATTATGTAAAAAAAGAGTTTTGATTCATTTCATTCACCAATATAACTCAACCAACCACCCATCATAGATCATGCATTGATTTAACCTTAGCGAACAATATCTCATTGAAAAAATAAAGGGTGTGGTTTAGTACATTTCACTTGTCTCTGGTTTCACTCTTCATAGAGCTACGTGTACGCATTCAAGTGACGTCGCATGGGTAATCGTTGTGGGTGTCGTTTACAGCTCCGCTTTCCAACCGCTACCTTCACAGCACGGATTGGCAAGCATTTTTTCCTTCTCTTTTACGGGCGAAGCCCCTTAGGGGCTGCGGCTGTTGGCGTCTGCTGTCGTCGTTCGACGTCATCGTAATCATCTCATGAAACACGGAAAGTCATTTACTAAAAGTCATTTACTAAAACAACGGAAAGTTATTTAAGCCTCGAGCTAGAACATAACGCGCATTTAAAAAAACACTGGGACTCTCGTTTACACCTTGCTATGGATCGCTTTATAAAGCGTACTAAAAAAAACACTGGGACACTCGTCTACGCGTCGCGCTAGACAGCTTCGGGCTTCAAAGAGAATTTTACAGCAAAGCTGTATACCTCTACCCCTCAACAGTTTCATCTCCGTTGGCAAAAACGCCAAAGCGCCAAGAGTACACTTATACACGGCATGCTTCGCCCCTCCCGAGGTTTCACGTTAGGGGTAATGGCCGGGGATTTTTTCCCTGTCTCTGTAACCCTCTGCCCTATCCTTTCTCTTCCCCTTAACTTCTATTCCCCTCCAATGGGTTGTTTTCAGGTGAGCTCCCTGTCGAGCTCAAAAATATCCCCAGTGTCCTTCCGCTCCTTTTCCCTCGAACCACAAACAATCAGCCGGTCTTTCCCGTCCTGGACGCTGAAAAGTCGCCACGACTCACGAGAGATTGGGCGCTTGGTCACGAAAGACCGCGACGCCGGAGGTCCGATTCGTCTTTGCGACAAGGTGAAGCAGACGCCAAGCGTGATCGAAAAGAGGACAATCCGTTCAGGAAAGTCATCGTCAGGAAGCAGTCAAGGCTCAACAACGGTGAAAGAAAGCGAATTGATGAAAAAAAAAAGAAAAGGAACGAAAACATGAACCAAAAACACATAAAAAGAAAACGTAAACAAATAAAAAGAAAAGCAACGCACACCAAAATAAAATCAAACCACAAATAAAATCAAGATAAACGTAAGATACAACAGTAACACAAGGGAAACACTGGCGAATCACTGCTCCGCACTTCTGACAGCTTTCACGCTGAGTGTAACTGCATCCGTCTTTTGTCAGGTCAGTCTCTTCGGCGGGCAGACTGAGTTCTAGGTACGTCGTGTCTATGCCAGCGCGTGAGGGTTGTAGTTTTTGTCCGTGTTGGAAAAAAGGGGCGGTGTTCGCGGGGAGGGGGTTCAATGCGCGGGAACCCTACCGTAAAATCGAGAACTGAGTGTAGCAACGACCAGTCATTGATTGATTGATTGTAGGGTTTAACGCGCCGACGCAACGCAGGCGATGAGGCGCGCCGTAGTGGAGGACTCCGGATTAATTTTGACCACCTGGGGATCTTTAACGTGCGCCTAAATCTCGTACACACGGGCATTTTTGGTTTTCGCCTCCATCATAAAAGCGGCCGCCGCGGCCGGGAATCGAACCCGCGACCTCGTGCTAGGCAGCGCAACGCCTTAGCCACTGAGCCTCCGCAGCGGGTCAACGACCAGTCATGCTGGCAATGAAGACGGCGATACGAGACGTTGCGAACTGTCACCATGTGTGTGTGTGTTGTTATCGGAGCACAGGTGACTGTGTGTCAGATGACGGAAGGTGTGCTACGCTGTAAATATTTTCCTGCGTTTGGAACGCTAATAATTTTGCGGGTATTCTTGTCGGAAGAGTTTGTGTGGACCAGCATGCTCGTGTTAGTGCGTTGTGCAACTGCTAGTTCCATGTTTTGTGTGCGTGTTCCTTTTTCTTGCGTTATCGCTTGGCGCCGCCCATATTTTTACGTGCTTGTGTTATTTTCATAACAATATAGGCCCTTATGTAAATCCTGCCATGAGCGTGTAATGTACAGGTGGCCGCGACGCTTTTCGCGTCCGGCATCCGGAACGAGGGCCGTTGACCGCTCCAGGAACACGGAAGGGACGAAAGCTAGGAATTTTTCGCCTGTTCTTTTGAACTTTTCTTGCCGAAAACAAGCAGCCCCAGGTTTATTGCGGTATTCACGGCAGTGAGCGATTTAGAAGCGTGGAGTGCCATCGAGACCACCTTAGTGCTCGCGGAGGCTACTTATCGATGAAGGGAGGGACCGATGTCGACCCATATTGCCCCGGTCATTCAGTCGCTGAAGTTGTCCTAGCCGTAAAGTCGACCAGGACAGATTTCTTCACTAAAAATTGTGGCTCATCCTTCCGTGGCCCACAAGCTCCCTCAAAGTATTTTGCCTTTTTTTTTTTTTGTCGCTGCCCTTTTATCTCCACGCAAAGTTAAGTCTGTCAAAAAATTCATAAAAAATGACTTCTTTTTCGATCACCACCATTTCTGTGGTCATCATATTGAGGCCCTGGACTTTCTTACGCCGCATTTTAAACAGAATTCTGTTTGTTTTTTTTTTTTTTTTTGCCCGCGTTCCGTCATTCAGAACATACACGACGTTGCGCCTTTTCAAGCATTTTTGAAAATACACGCACAATTTCAGGCAATGTAGCATTTTTTTCTGAATATAAACGTTGTGGAAAATTCGTAAAAAAATCCGTAAAAAACTGACCCTGACAAAAAGAGATGTGTGTGAGAAAACATTTGTCAAATTCTGAGAAACCTCCTTTCCGGCAATTATTCACCCTAAATTCCGCATTCTTGAGCTTGTATTAAAAATATCAAATACAAGGCACTCACAAGAACAAATCATCGCAATTTATTTCATAAAGTTTATTCAGAACAGTGTTCCTTTTAGCCGAGAAAGAAAATTGTATTTGTACACTGACACTGCACCACGATGTTCCACAGAACGTTTTCTGCACAGGGCATGCGCCTGCCTCTATGAAGGGCGTCCGACACGGTGGCTTCGCGCTGCAGGAATACCTTTCCCTGCAACGGTATTTTGTAGTGACAATACGGGAAAAAGGGATACTTTGCGTGTTGGTGGAAAAAGTTCAGCGTGGAGGTAGCGGGGCGCGGCACTTCTAAGTACGTGTAGACTGATGGATTGATTGTGGGGTTTAATGCGCCGACGCAACGCAGGCGCTGAGGCGCACCGTAGTGGAGGGCTCCGGATTAGTTTTGACCACCCGGGGATCTTTACGTGCGCCGAAATCTCGTACACACGGACGTTTTTGCTTTACGCCTCCATCAGTAAAGCGGCCGCCGTGGCTGGGAATCGAACCCGCGACCTCGTGCTCAGCAGCGCAATGCCTTAGCAACTGAGCCACCGCGGCGGGTTATCTGTAGACTCAACGGTTGCCTCGACATCAAACGGGCATTTGAAGCATCCACCAGCTGCTGGTCCGTAGTACGGACTAACAACTGGTGGATGCCGGTCGATACAACCTCCGACGGCGAGACGCCGGGTATCGCCCCCAGGTGATCTGTTGTGGGTTTGGGCTCCAATTAGACGACGCGGACTGAGAGAAGTTTCTGCAATGGTATTTCCGACCCTGCTGAATGCAACGAAGCGTTCGCCAAGTTATCTACAAAGTGTTCCCCAACGGTGATTCCGGCACATCACGACGACGCACGCTGCCGGAAGTCGTCCGCGTGGTTCGCCTCAAGCCTCACTATGCAAGATGATGGACTTTTTTCAATTCATTAGTTTTCTTTATTTCTTTTTTTTTGTAGGAGTGCATCGGGCCATGTACTCTTAGAGGTGGGTAGCACCGCGAACCATGCATTCTGTTGGCGTATTGATGAGTTTTGTTTTAGCCGTCCGGCTGTGTTGTATGTTATCTGTGTTCCAAGCGAAGAGCGTGTATATTTTCGTTTCTTTTGTCTGCCGCAAAGGCTATCTTATTCGGCAGGGCGAGTGTTTTGCCCTGACGTCACTATAGTAGAGCAATATTCTTTGACCTCCAGTGTTCTCGATGTAATACGACGGGTCGAGGAATAATCACCCCGACAGAGAAATGCCCCTAGGGCAGACGCCGCGGCGTCCATTTCGCCGACGCTCATCTACCCACGTCCCGCTGCTGACTGCTTCTCCGCCGCTTCTGCGATCTTTCCGTTCTTAGTGGAGCACAAGTTCGCTCCAATAAACTTTACTTCTCCAAGAACCAGCGTCGTCCCTGACTGCATGACATCTGGTGCGGTGCGGGGAACATGCACCCTAAACCATCTTCAACTCGCCAACCAAGCCCAATTCGTGCCCGCCGCCAACAGCAAGGCCTACAACTCTAGATTGGTCTACCGCAGAAGAAAGTGTAGAAAAAAGACGCCGCGACAGCACCATGGTCAACGAATCCACTACCCCCGTCGTTCTTCAGCTGCCTCGGGAGCCGCCATTGCTCTGGGGATCGTCTGGGGAAAACCCGGATGACTGGCTGGAGCGCGCCCGGAGTTTTAACAGGTGGGCGGATGAGAAAGCGTTCCGTTATGTGTTTTTACACCTTGAAAACTCGCCTTGAATACGGTTCGAGAACCACGATAGCTCCCTTACGACCTGGGCCCTATTCAAGAGCAGATTTTTTAACACCTTCCCGACCGTCGTAAGAAAAGAAGAAGCCGACCTTTCCTGCAGATGCGTACACAAAACCCAACCGGAGGGGTGACAATTTTTGTTCACGAGGTAAAAAGATTATTTCGCCCTGCTGATCCCGAGATGATCGAAGAGAAGAAACTGCAGTTTCCGGTGCGTGGTATTAAGCGGGACCTCTTCGCTGGCCTCGTGCGGGACCCACTGAAAACCGCCAACAAATTTCTCTATGAGGCCACCGTGATGTACAAGACGCTTTACATGCGCTCAAGGCAGTACAACCGGCAAATTAGCGCTTTCGCTGCGAACCCCGTCTACCCAGTTGATGTCACAACAGACACATTGCGGGAAACAATCCGCACCCTTTTGCGTGAAGAACTGCGGAAGATTTTTTAACAACGCCACAACCTCAAGTCGCTTCCCTCACTGAAGTTATCCGCGAAGACGTGCAACAAGAACTAGGGAATTCTATGTCGACGGAACCACCCAGCAAGCCGCAATATATCGCGTACGCCTCTGATTTTCTCCACCCCCACCTGCCGGTTACTCGTCACCAGGGGCCTTAGACGTTTGGGGGCTCTGCCGTCCTCTCTTGACTATTTTAAGAATCAACGCCAGGCTGATACTGAAACCATTCAATAGAGACCGCCACAGCCCCTCTGACGAATCACTGCTTCACAATTCAACGCCTTTCTCGTTGAGTAGAACTGCTTTAGTTTTTAACAACGAAGGTGTTGTTACCGGCCGTATGTTCGTGGTTTGTGCTCGCCGCAAACCCCCCTGCGAGGAACGTGATCGCGTAGGTGTCGCCCTGCTGTCGCACTACCAAACTCTACAACGGAAAGACACGTGATAGCGGCCGCCGCAACACTCGAGAGGAGCGTGCGCATGCGCCAGTTTCGTAAGAGAACACTTCGCGGGGGAGCTCGCATCGTCCTGCGCATGCGCACAGTAACGTGCAAGTGACCTCGCGCGCAAAGCCTTCGCAGTTCTCGACAGGGCCCGGCCGCGGATAGTTAGCGTGGCCGAGGAAGAGATCGCCAACCGAAAAGCAGGACGTGCTACTGAAAGTAACTATCTGGCCGTCAGTGCTCACCCACAACAGCTTCGCGATTCAAGTCTTGCGCATGAGTGCAAGCTTCCCTAGATTTTTTTTCAATTTACTGCCGCACTGGAACTAATGTGATGGAAGCTCGAAGAACGTTTTTGAGCGCTGGCGCTATTCCTTTTTACCAAGCACGCTTTTCATGCAATGTGTGAGGTTTAGCCGTGGATGCATATTTGCTGCTGTATAACTTCCTATGTCATTTCTTCACAGGGCATGCTTCACAGGCACAGGGACCAGGCGACGCCTCCACCTCAACTTGGTGTCGCCAAGGCAGTAGCCTTCGGGCCTCAAAAGTCTAGAGGGTGTTGTGTTTACTTACCGACGTGAAGAGGGGTTAGGCGAAAAAAGAAAGCGTCCACCTAGGCTTAAAGTGGCTTTTCTAGCCTGTTTACCTCGGGCAGCCCCTGGGTTGTCGAAAGCGGCAGCATGAAAGTGGCTGGCTCTCCTCGAATCAAAGCTACCAATATTCCAAAAGCTATAGAGTAGCTTTTAATGCGTAGCATTTTTGACAAGTACCCCCTCCGCCATCCCCCACCCCAGCCGGTACCGTGCAGCCCGGTATTTGCCCAAAAAATAATTGGTGGAAATAACACACTTAATCGCTATAAAAGCGTAAATGGAGCCAATTGGTTCAACGGAATTTCAAAAAACCGAGAAATTCGAAATAACAAAGATACATTTTACAAAAATGTGCTGAAATCAGAAATATCCATCTTAAACACCTTTTCCTAAAACCGAAACCTCATTTACAAATCCCCGGTAAAGAAGGTTGGAAATAAAAACAAAAAACAGAAAATTTTTCGTTACCTTTCATTTACAGGGTTGGCCCGTACAGTTGTACAGGATTTTAATTAATACACGGTTGGCCTGTTAAAGGGACATTGAAGTGAATTTGTCAAGTTCCCGGTTTTGCTTGCACTGCGTAGACTTACTCAAATTCACACACTTTCCATCGTTTATCCGGTTGATGAGTCGGTAATTATTTTAAAGGAGCACTGACACGAAAATTTTATGTTACACTTTTATTGCTTTTATCAATGCTTAATGGTCTGACGAACCTGAAACAGCACTTCAAATACTTCAGCGCGCGATAGTTATTTACATTGAACGGTCTGAAAATCGTTTGTTTCAAATTCCCGTGCTTTCATCCCGAACGGCGCATATAACAAAATTCCGACCTGACCTCACCGCTTTGCGCGGACGTCACCGGCGCCCGCTTGAGAGGGTGTTGCGCCCGCTCGCTGCTCGTGGGGCCGCGCGCGTGAAGTGACGTCGCGAGTTTTTGACCAGCGTTGTCGCGTCACTTCTTTTGGCTTAACGGGATGATGTCACGCTGATGTCCATTTGCTGAGTGCCGCTCCGCGCGCTGCTCCGTCTGCGCCATAAATGAGATCCAACTGAACCATGTTCTTCGCGTCGCAGGTCGCTCATATTTCAGCCAGGGTATTCTGTTGAGTGAAGGAAGCGAACTGTGCAATAATATTAACGCCGAAAATTGGTGTCAGTGCTCCTTAAAAAGCACGGAAGAAGAAAAACTACCATGCGCGGTCTGCGGCAGCTGCGCCAACTAAATGCTGTGACGACGGGAGGAGATGCACCTTGATTGGACGATGTTCAAGGTTAGCATTCAAACAAGTTTCGGTTTCGGTTCTGTAAAACAACATGCTAGACATCCGACGGCATCGTTGGATGGGCATTCTCGATATCTCAGTAACCGTCGTACCATGCTTCTGCCATGTTGTCGGCTCTAAAATGCCTAAGATAAGCATACCCGGACGGCTTGGAATCGTAGCAATCACTAACCGAGGCCTACGCAGTGGATGAACGCCCTCCGTGTCACCGCACACGCTCAAATGCCATGCGCTTTTCCCCCATCCCCCATGTTTGGAGCTTGCCTCACTCATGCCTGTATCGCAAAAGCGTGTTCGCACCAGCCCAAGGGTCTGTTGATTCTGGCCTGTGCCCACTGCCCGCAAGCAGTCGGTGCTTATGTCAACAGTACGCCATCGAGAACTCGTTAGCGCGTCAGTGTTAGATTGATTGATTGTAGGGTTTAACGTGCCGACTCTACGCAGACGATGAGGCGCGCCGTAGTGGAGGGCTACGGATTAATTTTGACCACCGCTGTCAGCCTGCGCGCGTTCTGTGAACTAGTTCGTGCAGCAGTGAACGTTACGGCCCCAAAATGGTGAACTCAGTATACAAAACATCGGCCCAAAACGAAAAAGTGAACTTACAAAAAAACAAACAAAACAAAAACTATGTACCCCTGGGGATTCGAACTTGTGACTTGCAAAATAACATACTAGGCGCTCCAGACCACTCGGCCACAGGCCAGCCATGCCGGGGTTGGAAGTATAAGGTATATAATGTATAACCAGTTTACACTTATATTTAGTTTTAGCATTTTAAGCAGCTGAGGTGACTATTTGTCGTATAGCGCTCGTGCAGTAAGCGTCCCCCAAATTTCCACAATATCTCACATCTACCAATTGCATTTCTTAGACGGAAAAGCTTTCGCAGATGTGCGGTCGTGCTGCTGACCGCTGTGCTTCTTCGTTCAGCGCAAAAAAGTACTTCCTGATGCCTAGTTTAACGCTGTACGGGAAAAGTTTCAGTTGATTTTATTTCTTTGGCATCTATATCAACTTTCCTGACTCTCCTCCCGCCTTCAAGTGGCCTTAGATTTTCCTACTAGCGTACCAGTCAGCGAAGCGTCGCATGTGCGCTTGTGCAGCGCTTGTGTGGAGCGACGTTGACTTATATTTTTTTAAACTGGGAAACAGCGCTTTAAACGAGGACAGCGAAGAAGGAGACACAGACACTAGCGCTAGTGTCTGTGTCTCCTTCTTCGCTGTCCTCGTTTAAAGCGCTGTTTCCCAGTTTAAATTATGAACCAACTAGCCCAAACCCAAACTTCAGTTTGACTTATAGCTAGATACAGTGTACAAACTAACAAAGTAAAGAAAGGCACATTCTTCCATTCACAAACGTGTCGTGGCTTCGTTTCAACTGAGCGAACGAATTGCAACGACCCGTCGGCGGCCGGCGGACTAAACCTGGGGCCGACTGGCTCTGCCGGAAGGTCGGCGAGCCGTGCAGTACCTCAATCAATAGTCAAGCCAAGTCATCTCCTCCTGACGTCACACCAAAACGTCACAGAAAATTGATTGATTGATTGATTGTGGGGTTTAACGCGCCGACGCAACGCAGGCGATGAGGCGCGCCGTAGTGGAGGGCTCCGGATTAATTTTGACCACCTGGGGATCTTTAACGTGCGCCGAAATCTCGTACACACGGGCGTTTTTGCTTTTCGCCTCCATCAGAAAAGCGGCCGCCGCGGCCGGGAATCGAACCCGCGACCTCGTGCTCAGCAGCGCAACGCCTTAGCCACTGAGCCACCGCGGCGGGTCGTCACAGAAAATGGGCTCGGGTGCAGAGAGGAGGACAGCATTATGGCTCATGCGATGGCTCATGGGACTTAACGTGGCGAAATGCAAATACATGCGAATTTCGCGTCGTGATAATACTGCTAACACGTGCACTTATAGTCTTCATGGCGTTTCTTTATCACACGTCGATTCATACAAATACCTCGGTCTTCATATCACAAATAATCTGTCTTGGCAGGTGAATGTTGACTATATAACTAACAATTCTAATCGCATGCTCGGATATTCACGTCGTAATTTTTCATCTGCACCTTCATCACTGAAACTAACTCTTTACAAAACACTAGTACGTCCGAAATTAGAATACGCATGCGCCATCTGGGATCCTTCCAAACATACTCTCATCCTCGCCCTCGAATCGATTCAAAACCGTGCAGCTCGTTTCGTATTTTCTAACTATTATCGCCATTCTAGCGTAACTGCAATGAAGAAGTCGCTAAATTTGCCTGATCTGTCATTGCGTCGTAAGTGTTCACGGCTTTCACTCTTTCACAAAATCTTTCATCACAACCCCATTTTAAAAGAACAGCTTTTCACAAACCCCTCCTATATTTCATCCCGTTTGGATCATGGTTTAAAAGTTGGTGTGCCATCTAGTCGAACTAATCTTTATCATGACTCTTTCATTCCACGAACTAGCAGGGACTGGAACCACCTTCCCGCCGCCATCGCCTCCATCACGGACGTAAATAACTTCAAAATCATCACCCAACAAGAAGTGCTTTGAATGTATTGTTTGCACATTTTTTTTGTTCTCAAACCCCACTCCTTTCTGTAATGCCCTCGGGCCCTGAAAGTAAATAAATGAAATGAAATGAAATTAATTGATTTTTTTACTAAATTGGCGTAAACGCACTCCGAGTGGTCGAAATATGGCCTATGGACTCCGGACTACAATTCGCGCTAGTAATCCCGCAATGTTTACAAATCACTTCAGTGTCCTTTTAACAGGCCTACCACGTACTACGCCTTGCATGAGCGGAAAAATACGCAATTAGAAAAGTAAGGGAAGCCATTCGCTTCAATCATGTAAACTGACATCATTGGAGATAAGGAACAAACAGAAAAAATAAAATGCCCCAACCTATTTGTCTACGCATTGGAAATCAGGCTTTAAGAACAACGTCTCTATGGAGCAGTTAGTTTTGGTGAAGAGCCTCATTCCAGGGCCCCTTAAGACCGTCCTGCTTCTTGGGCTCCTTTCATTGGCTAAAGCTGTCGGAGGAGGAGGAATAAACGTGTCTCCAAAGCAGTCACCCCCGGGGAAGGTTCCTCATTCCAGGACCCCTTCCATCCGTCCGGCTTCTTCGGGCTCTCTGCACCAGCCAAAGATCGTCGTCAGAGTCTGAGCCGGAAGGTGCTCTCTAGACCCAGTGCTCAGCAGAGGGGAAGGGCAGGGGGGTAGATGGTGGTTCTTATAACAGCCGGTACGAGCTGGACAGTGCTCCCTCCCTGTGCTCAGAGGATGAGAAGGGCAGAAGGGGTAGGTTGGGGTTCTTATCCCAGCCCCATGTGATATGGTAGAGGGTGTCCGGAGCCCCGCAGAAGTGGCATTGCGAGTATTACTGAGTAGGGGCGGGACTGTGGATCTAGTTGGGTGGGGAAATGCACTGATTTGGATTCCTCGAATGTGGCATTCTTGTTCTTTTGTGAGGTTTTTGTGTGGAGGTGGTATATAGTTCGCTCCAGGCGGTAGTGCTGCTAGATTTCTATGAAGCACAAGAGGGGACAGACATGCCACTCCTCGCCTAACTACGAACTAGCCCAGAGTGTCAGATCTCGGGAATTCCGGTGGGCAGCTTCGTTGCCGGGCATGTCGGCGTGGGCTGGAAAATAAAGTCTAGTAAAGTACGTTGTTGGACTAGTTGGTCGATCATTATTAACAGATGTATAGCGCAAAAAAGACGAAGGACAAATAATGCACGAGGACGAAGCGCTAACTTGCAACTACTGGTTTACTGAAAGAAGCACACATTTATAACAACAGCGTGCATGATAACAGACAACCTACGCGACACATATCAGAAAACAAGAAAAAATTTTGATACCCCACTACACAATCTTATCGCCCCCTTCCCGAGCCACGGGCTTCCAAATAAGCAATCTCTTTTGCCGATAAAGCAATTGATGCTCAACTAATGCATCGGTCTCTGGCTTTGTGGATTTCTAGCGCTTCCACTATTTCCCTGGTCCTTTGGTTCTTGCTTTTGAACAAAATCTTGCACTCTGAAAACAAAGGCACGCATCCACAATCGCGACAGTGCTGCCCAATGTGGCGCTGCTTCTGCCGCACGTTATAGTTGTGCTCCCTCAACCTGCAGTTTATGCATCGACCGGTTTGGCCTATGTATTGCTTGCCACACCGAGTCGCAAACGAGTACACCATGCCTTCTGCGCATGGTACGAACTTGTTTTCGTGCTTTATCGAGCACCCTTTCGGTTTTTTGCCAACTGGATTCGTCTGTTTGCAGAGCAGCGATAGCTTATTTGGCGCGGTAAACAAAACGTCGACCTTAGCGCGCTTCCCAGTCTTTTTGATTGATTGTTTAACGCGCCGACGCAACGCAGGCGATGAGGCGCGCCGTTGTGGAGGGCTCCGGATTAATTTTGACCACCTGGGGATCTTTATCGTGCGCCGAAATCTCGTACACACAGGCGTTTTTGCTTTTCGCCTCCATCAGAAAAGCGGCCGCCGCGGCCGGGAATCGAACCCGCGACCTCATGCTCAGCAGCGCAACGCCTTAGCACTGAGCCACCGCGGCGGGTGCTTCCCAGTCTTTTTAATGTTATGGGATATCCTGTCCATATCCTCTGCCTCGGGGTATCCAAAACATTTACTTATCTCAGTGGGTGAAGGGTTGGCCGCAAAACTTAAACATGACGTTAAAAACCAAGGGCACGCACAAAACGCTGATGAACTACGTAATAAGAGAGTGGCAATACCATATTTGCACAGGATATCCCATAACATTAAAAATATTGGGAAGCGCGCTAAGGTCGACGTTTTGTTTACCGCGCCAAATAAGCTATCGCTGCTCTGCAAACATACGAATCCTGTTGGCCAAAAACTGAAAGGGTGCTCGATAAAACACGAAAACAAGTTCGTACCATGCGCAGAAGGCGTGGTGTACTCCTTTCCGACTCGGTGTGGTAAGCAATACATAGGCCAAACCGGTCGATGCATAAACTGCAGGTTGAGGGAGCACTACTATAACGTGCGGCAGAAGCAGCACCACATTGGGCAGCACTGTCGCGATTGTGGATGCGTGCCTTTGTTTTCAGAGTGCAAGATTTTGTTCAAAAGCAAGAACCAAAGGACCAGGGAAATAGTGGAAGCGCTAGAAATCCACAAAGCCAGAGACGGATGCATTAGTCGAGCATCAATTGCTTTATCGGCAAAAGAGATTGCTTATTTGGAAGCCCGTGGCTCGGGAAGGGGGCGATAAGATTGTGTAGTGGGGTATCAAAATTTTTTCTTGTTTTCTGATATGTGTCGCGTAGGTTGTCTGTTATCATGTACGCTGTTGTTATAAATGTGTGCTTCTTTCAATAAACTGCAGTAGTTGCAAGTTAGCGCTTCGTCCTCGTGCATTCTTTGTCCTTCGTCTTTTTTGCGCTATACATCTGTTAATAGCGGGCTGGAGCCCAAATAATCATTACGCGGTGTTGTGTAGGAGGCTGCAGTAGAATTTGTGTGGCGGGTGGTCAGATCAAGCAGCTCGAGAAAGTTCTACACGCTTGTTAGCAGTCAGTAGTAATGATTTATGTATTGATTTGGGCAATTGCTAAGGCGATGGTCACTTATTCTGCAGGTAGTGCATGGGTGGTAGCAATTGATGCACTTGTGAGGAGGGCTTGAGCTGTAGTTACAACAGCGGTCATCGCCCTCCTCCAGGGGTAGAAAGCTGCGTCTGTGTACACTGTGGTAGAGCTGTGGCCGTACCGTTTGAAGATATCTTTCACTCTGGCGTTTCTTGTGGTGTGTCGGATGCATGTTCCCGGGCAGGGCGGATTAATCAAGGGACAGACAGACAGACAGACAGACAGACAGACAGACACAGACAGACGGACGGACGGACGGACGGACGGACGGACAGACAGACAGACAGACAGACAGACAGACAGACAGACAGACAGACAGACAGACGGACGGACGGACGGACGGACGGACGGACGGACGGACAGACGGACAGACGGACAGACAGACAGACAGACAGACAGACAGACGGACGGACAGACGGACAGACGGACAGACAGACAGACAGACAGACAGGTCAAATTTTCGCGTTTAAGTTGGCCAAGAAAGAGACGTCTTCAAAAGCAGACGTCCCTCTCTTTTGCGCATGGTCTGCTGCGCCTCTACTTTCGCAGCTCCTGCAGCGCTCCGCAGTTAGGGATTCAGAGAATAGGTACGTTACGAGAACGGGGCAAACAGGCGGATGCAGGATCGTGTTATTGCTCTGGCGGCAACAAAGCATAGGCAAATATTCAACAGAACATGCATCCCTGTATACAATAATTCTTTAAAAATTCCGTGCACTTCTACTGTGTGACGCAGGATAACCCGCGAAGCTGTACGCAGCCCAAACAGTGCACGAAACAAACGACGTTTGTCTGTAATTTGGGATTGTGCAAATGATGCGCAATGCAGTGGTGAAGGAGACAGCCATTGTATTAAATGAGTACACCAAGCACACATACATCATATTGACCTTTGGGTATTTGGAATGCTTGGAATTGAAGAAGCAGACCGCTCGACCGCGAGATGAGATACGGGGCACCAGGTATTCCGCATGTCGAGGTCTACCACAGTCCGAATATACTTCAACAGTTTATGACTAAATAGAAAATTTCCTATTGCAAAAACAAGGCGCACTATACTTCGTCAGGCACAAACACGCTACTCACTCCGACCAGATTACACATCCTTCAATTTTATGGGATCGAGCCATCACCTTGCAACCACTACGGAGGCTATCCCATTTCCAGTCACATACTTTGGGAATGCCCCGTATGATTTCCGAAACTGCAGTTTACTCACAAACAAAGCACCGCATCCTTTGTTCCTTCCTACCTCCCTTCCCGACCAGCTCCTTCTGGTAACCCACATCAAGAAGACGCTGAATCTCTGCATTTAAGAAGACAGCCTGGACTAGTGCTGTCCGGGTCATCACTACCTGATCGATACTGAATAAAGTTTACTCTCTCTATCTCTTCGAGCGAATTAGCTGAATGAAACTTCTAAGGCCTACCCCTGTACTCTAAGGCACAAACATGGGGCTGTCATTTTCCCTCCCGCGTAGTAGGCTCTTACTGCCTGTGTAACACACCATCCCAAACCGCTCGACCAGCAGACAAATGGCAATGGGCCATGAGACGTCCACGTTGGAATCACCCAGCAGCGTGAGTGTTGCTTCATTGAAAGAGAATGGAGACGTGTACTCAGCCGATAACTGCCCCTTGGGTTGAGGGAACCTCAATCAAGACTGAGCCTAGGCGCAGGATAGACAGTAAAAAGGATAGACAGGGGGAAGAAAGATGAAGGTTTACACGCCCCGCAGCATGGACAGCATTGGAAGCATCATAGTGAGTCCGAGAGCCCCGTGTCCCGTAAAAATTCCAAGCGCGCGGAACGCTTTTTCGCAATTTGGAGGGTCACAGTCCGAGAACGACAGGTTTTAAGGAGTGCATGAAGGCAGTCCCAGAATTCAGTACGACGCTGTAAGCACTGACCGAGCCTGCGAATGTTGCGGACATTCTCACAGTGCATGCGCGAGTGTCCCTATTGCAGGACAGTGTGGGCAGATGAAGGAACTAACTATGCCAAGCTTGTGACTTCCTCTGCGAAGCGGTGACAGCCGATTCGCAGGCGAATAAGTAGAGCGCGGTCAGCTCGGGTCAGTCCCCTCGAAGGAAGCGGAGGGGCGGCTTGCCCGATGCAACTCGGAGGTCAGGGTGCATGGTTTGAGGCCCCTTCGGATAATGTACCACGCGACGTCCGGGGTCTCTTCGCCTCACTCATCGAAGTGGATGGATGATGCGCTTCTTTTGCCGTGCGATCAGCTTCTGAATTAATTTCTCTTGATGGCTACGTGAGCAGGTAGCCGCTGCAGGTGGATGCTAAGGCCTTTGGCTTTGAGGCTATCAGCTTGCTGACGAGACTTTACACAGCGAGACAGCTGCGGTGGGCGCGGTCGAGCCTAAGGAGGGCAGCCTTCGACAGTGAGAGAATTACTACTTTCTCCTAGATGAGATTCTGATCGCAGTACCTGATGGTGTCCGCAGGCAAATCAAGGCCCCCGATTTCGGCTGTTGTGGAGCTGCTGTCCACATCAAGTGGTCATGTCTGGCTGAAGCGAAGGCAGGGGCGGTGGATGCTGCAGCCACCGCCCCCTTGTCTAGAAGTACTGATCCATCGGTGAATACCCACACATCTCCCTCAAGGCTCTTCAAGCAGGCCGCTGATTCTTGTCTTAATTCACACAGTGGAGTGATTCTTTTTGAGGCCATGTGCGGCAACATTGATCTTGTTAGTAAGGTGGGGTGGGGTAGGCATGGTGTGATCCATCGGAGGCAGGCGGATCATCTTTTCAAAGGTACGAACAATCATACCCATTCCGGAATGTGGTAGTCCTCGCAGCCATGCGATGAGGTCGCCTCTGTCTGGAGCCCTATGGAGACGATCAACGGGACTGACGAGTCGTTGTAGGGCGCGGAGTGCGAGGAGCCAGGCACCGCTTCAGCTAGAGTGCTCGCCCATTGGGACCATTGCGAGATTTGTCTGAAGTGCATTCCGGTGCTCGGCCTCCAGTTTCCTCCACCGTATTGGCTTGACGGTGGCAAGGGGCATAGCGTGCAGAACTGCGGGGCACACCATAGCATCGTAAATTCGAAGAGCCCAAGTGTGTGAACAGCCCCGCCCTTTTTCCAAGAGTTCATGGATGGCTTTGAGAATACAGCTCGACTGATCGAGTAGTTGTTTGACTGCTGGACCCCAGGTCAGACGTACAAGACGCATGTAATCGGAGAGGGCGTGAAGCCTAGCTGCGAGTGCACGCCCACCCCTTTCCTTCACCCCCCTTCCGTGCACCCTAAACCAGTAATCTGTGATGTGCGCGTGCTGATACGTGAAAGACACCGACCAAAAATTCGCTCCGAAAGACCTTCAAGTTGAACAAGGATTATATTGGCTCACGTCGGCGTTCCAAGCGGGACATTGATTTTCATCCGCACAGCAGCTACTCTACGAGGTGCACGAAACTTGAGGCGGCGATACGGTGGCTGCACGTTCTGCACACGGAGCAAGAACAAGACAGGAGAGTGGAAAAGACGCTGCCTAGTGCGGCCAGATCACGTCAGAAGCGCTTGGCCTTAGTCAAGCCAGCGGCCTCTGCGCGGCCGCTCCAATCGGCATTTCACGGCGCACCACAGGAAATAATTGTGGTCGCTATCATTTCGTCCATCAGGTTCCGTTATACTCTCCTTCGCGATCGCAGCTGCGGCATTTTGTAGTGCGCCTTGGTTTTCATTGTGACATTATCTGGTCGCTCCCGCGCCCTTGACACCGTTTTAACTCATACATCTTCTTTCTCCGTGATTTTGCAGAAGCGGTTTTTCGTTGTTTTCGGGGTGATTCGCGCTTCGGTGCCCGCGATGCTCTTTCAATTCCCGTTCTTATTCCTCCAAGCGAACGACGCGCGTCCGCCCCATAGCGAGTGAATAGCGCAACGACTGGTAGGGACGCCAGTGCCGTTATCAGCCGATTGCGCCGCTGGTGGAAGAGGCATCGGTAGGGACAAGGGGTATAAATCATCTAAAAGGGGAGTCCGCGGTGGCGAGAAGGATCGTAGGAGCGGTGCCTAGTAAAGCGGCTTCACCAGAATGAGAACTTGAGGGGGGGGGGGGGGGGGGAGTAGCCAACTAGAGCTTCGCTGTAAAAGGGCCTCTCCTCAAGTTCAGATGTGCTACGACTACTGCGAGGGGCCGTAACATGGAGCATTGCCTTTGTTGACATGCGTTGAACAGATTACCTTTGCAGCCGCTGTCCCCAGCGGGTTGTCCCTGTTCATGCACAACTGAACATTCCGCTGCATAGAGGGCTCCCAGCGTAATGACTGCGTCCTCAGCGCCGCACAACGTTACGGGCAAAGCGTAGCTTACAACGCGTTCGACCATCGTTGCGATGGGAGACATGTAACTATGCCGGTGTATCACCCCAGACAGCGCAGAAATTGCGCAGTACGGCCGGGCCAGGGTAGCGTCCGTCATGCGCAATCGAGGTGTGCACGCTGTTCTCCTGATCACACAGCGGTCACACAGGTCCACGCGGGTGAGCGACGAACAGCGGCCAACGTCACTTTCTTGAGAAGCAAAACTTGTAAGCGAGCCAATCGGCTGGCCGCCAGTGGCACTAACGAGTCTAAATTGGCGCCTGTGTTCGCGCTGGGCGGCGGCGGTTCGTCGTTGGCCGGCCGCCGATGGATCGAGGGGGAGCCGCTCCCTTCTCCGCTTCTTTCCGCGCCCAGACGGCTGCACAATGGCGCCACCAGTCTCTGCACGGACTCGTGGCGCTACGTAATAGCAGCTTGTGCGCGGGATACCACAACAGTTCATTGTACAAGCGAGCAGTGAACGGTGGCGTCCTTTCCCCACCTCGGAAGAATTTATATCGGAAAGAGTGCGCAGCCACTACACCGCGCCTCATCGGAGAGTTGTGGTCAGCAATGTTCGCAACCTGCTGCTTACAGACTGAAGAGGCGGAACTGCCTTTTTTCAACGGAAATAAGGCGCGATTTCTTATCTGCCATTACTGCGACAGTTGTGCCCGGAATGTAAGAGAAAGGGAGCACACTGCTGATGGGCGTCACTTTTTTTTTCCAATCCATGGGCTCCGTCTAGTGGGACGTGTTCTCTTTACATAGAACTGAAATTCTGAAATGTATGCCCACGCCTTTACGAAAGCCGCCAAACAACATAACCGAAACCACACTTTTTAAACAACATACTGTATATAAAACAATAAATATATGGTATTCACATGAAAGTTTAGCGGGTTATTCATTCTCTGCAAAATACTAAAAACCGCCACGACAGCACCCGCCGTGTCTGCACGCATGTGCCCGCCTTTCGCAGGAAAAAAAACAGGGCCGGGCATTCATCGCTTGCGCTGCTACCACCTGATTCTCGGTCATGGCGTCAACAGGTGTGAATAACCGCAGGGACACTATTGGGTCGCGATGCGATCCACTTGCCTGTGAGAACTCCGCATCGTCACCGTAGAGGTGACGAGCTGCGGTTGCAAAAGGCAGCGGCACGACGCACGAAACTCTTCGCTGCAGCGCAGTTGCTTGCGAACACGCGGGTAATGCGCCCACTCCTCGCTCACGGCAGAGTCTCCGCTACTATCACCTCGGGTTAAGTGCTGCCTAATCCACCGTTCAGCACAAAATACAAATAATGCTTGTTCACGAGCGCGCGGATTCGGATACGACGGTAGCGTAGCAGTGAGTGCATGCGTGCCAGACCTGATCATGCCACGCTCCCAGAAGCCGTCGCCCATATCGTAAACATAATTTGAAACAATAACTCGAGGTTGACTCCCGCGCGGAAAAATATTCCGCAATAATGTTTTCGTTGTTCTTCCTGGCTCGGTCACAGAAGCTGTAGGCATGCACCAATGCGATCGCTTATCATTCGAAACAAGGTATGTCTGCTAGATGCGCGAGTACGTAGGCTGCGAAGCTTTACCGCGCTATTTTTCTTCAGCAAATCTGTTAGCCTCTCATTGGCCGGAAAATTTGGTGTCGTAAACAAAAAAACTCAGGCAGCACCCAGCAGTGCTCGCCCAAGACGCCGAGCGCATGCGTCAGCTAGATAACAAGACGCGCAGCATATAGCTCAATATTCGTCTAAAGAAAACAACCACAAAACAAGCATCGAACCGCATAAGGCTCCAGTGAAAAATGGGAGCCTCCCCCACCCCACCCGTATGTTCTGGCAAAGAGCTGCTCTCAAAAAAGGAGGGGGGTTGAAGCCGTTCGGGGTCTACCGCATGCATCGGGATAGGCAGGAGCCAGCTGTTCTCGCTCAACACGCCGAGCGTAGGCGTCAGGACCAGCATTTGCCGGCAAGGAAGCAGAGTGCAAGCAACAAGCCCAACGAGACAACGGGGAACATTTCATACCTTCCCTTTCTCTCCCTGCGATACATATGTGGTGCAGGCTGGGAATCTCTTTCCCTCTCACAGACACCTCACCTTCGCCCAACAGCATGTGTGGAGGCTTACAACACCTGCGCTGGACATGCACTTCCGCAAGGCGGGATGGCGTCTATTATTTTCTTGCATGACTCTGAGTGCTAAAATGCTTTGGTCAAATCAATACAATGAGAACCGTCAGCTACACAGTTGCCAGTCGTAGTCACACGCCGTATGCCTGGTCATGTAAAAGAAACACAAAAGACTGCCACAGGCTTTTTACAGCCAAGCTGTATACATCTAGCCCCCAACGGTTTCATCTCCGTCGGTAAAAACAGCAAGGCGCGAAGGCCTGAGACGCGGAGCGCATGCGTCAGGCTCAGCAGGTATACAGCAGGCTCAGAATTCGTTTGTGGAGACCACAACACAAAAGTGGCACCATCTCCACTCCGAGGATAATGGCTAGGGTGCGGAGTACGGGGACTCGAAATGACATCCAAGTTGCGCCCCGAGTGGCATCCGATTTGCGCCCCGACCGTCATTCGATTCGAGCGGTGAGTTGCGCCTTGATTATTCCGTAAATGAAACTGCAACTCACGGCTCAAATCAAATTTCGCTTGATTTTCGCTTGATGGTGGTGAGCGCACGGATGAACGCGGACGGACATTGGGAGGTCCTAAGGTATTCCGCACCGTTACAGGTGAGGGAGTAAGCCGTTTGACTCTCGGATGATAACGCATGGTCGTAGCTCAATCATTCCACTTCCGGGCACCGCTGTGAACGGTCGTGTAATGATGAGCTCGCACCGAACGGCGATAGCGGCCGAAGCCAGCCGCGGAAACAGGAGCGAGGGAAATGGAGAACAGGATTATCAGATTGTCTTGCCGACGCTGCCTACCGGACGAATTGTGTTAAACACAGTTTTTCTTCACCCCGACGTAAAGGGAAGACCATACCATGTCAGGGACGCTCTGGCCCAGCAGGGTGTGCTGCCCGAGGTTATTTCCTTGGGCGCGTACCAAATCAACCACGTTTGGGCAGTGACCTTCAAGATTCGAACGCCGACGCAACTAGGAAGATGCTGGCCGCTACCGAGATAGTGGTGAAGGGGCGTCGCTGCCTCGTGATTGACCCGCAGAATCAGGAGGTGAAGCTCAAGCTCCACTGGCTGTTGTACGGGGTGGCGGACGAAGACATTCGCGCCGCGTTTTCACCCTATGGCAGTGTCAGCGAGGTGACCAGGGAGCGGTGGCGTGTTGCGGGTGTCAACGAGAAAACGTCGACGACGAGGACTGTGCTACTCAAGCTCAAGTCCAGGCTGAAGCTAGGCGACCTGCCCCACCAAGTTCGAGTCGCCGGGGAGCTAGCCCTCGTCGTGGAACCCGGGCGGCCTATGCAGTGCCTTCGTTGTCATGGCGAAGGCCACGTCAGACGTGAGTGTAAGGTGCCGAGGTGCTCCCGGTGTAGACGGTTCGGCCACACTGACACCCACTATGAGCGCTCGTACGCGAGCGTTGTGGGACCTGCTGGCACTGATGCGGCCACCGAGTACATCATGGACGCGGCAGAGGCTGCGGAAGCTGCCAAGGGGTCCGGGGACCTGGCGCCGTAGGAGGCAGCCGCTGGGACAACGGACGAGGCCAGCGCGGCAGTAGGGGGCGGCGACAGCGGAGCCACGGGGGGACCTGTCGAAAGACGGCGTCATCCGAACGGACGACCACCTAACGGCAAGTCAGAACCCCGATGCCATGGAAGTGACCGGGATGCCTGTAACCAAGCGGGCCCACGTCGCCGTGGCCGAGGGTGACGCAAACGACCTCACAGCCCAGGACGACGAGCCGCCGATGAAGGCGACGCCAGGGCGTCGGTCGACTACGCGGCTCAAGACAAATGCATCGGAGTGCAGAACGTCAGGGTTGCCGGTAACGGCACCAAAACACCCAGACGACCCGGGGCCCAAGGACGTCTCCTAACGGCGCACTAGACGTGAGAGGTAAGCACCATGTCCCCGGCTTCTAGTCTGTGAGTGGAAATGGAGCCTTGTGAGTCGCTGAACCTTGCAACCCTAAACGTCCGAGGTCTTTCGAGTAAGCGACGGCCGAGCCAGGTGTATCGCCTGTTGACTGACCTGGACGTGGATGTACTAGCGCTTCAGGAGACGAAAGTGGAGGGGGATGATGAGACCGGGGACATGGTGCGGCGTTTCACGTCGCGGTATTTTGTATGTGTAAGCCATGCAGTTGGCCTCTCCGCTGGCTGCGTTTTCTTTGTCAAAAAAGTGCCGGGCCTTGTTGTTCAACATGTCTTCTCCAGTTTATCGGGCAAGCTTGTGATTGTTGACGAAGCGCAGTGGCGATTTATCTGTTTGTATGCGCCGAATGACGCTAAAGAAAGAACAGCATTTTTCAGCAGCGTACGGCCTTATCTGTCGGCAGAAAAGCGACTAGTCGTGTTAGGTGACTTTAACTGCGTCTTATCACCACGCGACAAGGCTAGCATCACGCCTTTTCGAGATGAGAGTACTGCACTGTTGTCTGACATAATGGATTATTTTGGATTAGCGGACGTGGGAGAATACTTAGAAGGCGAACGTGATGTGAAATTCACGCATTTTCAGGGAGTTAGCCACGCCAGACTGGATAGGGTGTATGTAACAACTGACTTGATTGGGAAATGCGAAGGGTACACCGTAAAACCCGTATCCTTTTCTGACCACTGCTTGGTTGTGTGCAATCTAGGATTTAAAAAACGGACGAACCCCTTTAAGTGGGACCTATGGAAGTTAAACGACAAGTTGCTTCTAGACGGGGACTTTGTGGAAACAGTGAACAATAAAATACGGGAAATAGAGGGGGGTAGAATCTGCGAACGGTGGAAGGAGTGTAAACAGGACGTGAAACTGAGGGCCATAGAGAGGTCCACTGTCATTAAATACGAACAAAAAATTATTGAAAAAACGCTAAGATCCAACCTATAGAGAAACTAACCCACGAAGAGTGCAAAGCTTCTGGGGTGTTCAAAGAAGATATTATAAAAATTAAACAAACTTGAACTGCTGGACGACGAACGCTAACGGTGAGCTCTCGTGCGCGTGAGAGTAGACCAGTTAGCGTCCGGAGAGACGGCTACTAAGCGTGCGATTGGTTTAGAGCGGGCGAACGCGCGAGGCAACGAGATAAGACAGAGTTTGAGGGAAGGGTGACGGACGATAAGCATATAATCGCGCGGGCGTTTTTCCACTACTACAAAGGATTGTTTCCATTTCACAGGGTTGATTTGGAGGCTTTTAAAACCGAGTTCCTCGGCGCAATGCCGAGAATCGATGAAGACAGTAAAAAAAGTTAGAGCAGCCCATAACACCCGCAGTTGAAAGTGCCATCAATAACCTAAACCCGGGAAAGTCGCCAGGACCTGACGGGTTAAGCGCGGATATTTACAAGGCGTTTAAAGCTGTGCTTGCGCCCCTCTTGGCCGTACTTTTTAACGAGGCTCTGGAACGTAAGGCATTGCCGCTATCTTACGCACAGACACACACGATACTAATACCTAAAACGGACAACACAGATAAGCCTAAACACGTACCAGCATATCGCCCAATCTCTTTGACGAACGTGGATTATAAGATCTTTATGGAGGTGTTAGCCCAGAGAGTACAATCAGTCATCACACAAGTTGTAGGAACACATCAGACATAAAAGGGATAAAAGGCATAAAAGGGCGCACAATTTTTTTCCAATACGCATAAGGCAAGGTGTGTCCTAGAATGCTGCGACGCTGCCGAAGCTCGCGCTGCTGTTCTCCAGCTCGACCTGGAGAAAGCTTTCGATTGTGTCTCCCATGAATTGTTGTTACTTATTTTAGACAATGTGAATGTAGGGACAGTCATAAAAGAGGGTGTGGCTCTGGCGTACCGGAGGTGCACCACGAGATTAATCGTTAACAAAACTCTGGGGGCCCCCATTAGCGTAGAACGGTCGGTACGCCAGGGCTGCCCTCTAAGCCCACTTTTATTTTGTCTGTACATTGAAACGTTATGTTTAAAGATAATCGAAAACGAACACATTCGCGGGTTTCAGCTGTGTGAGGCGGAAGTAAAACTTCTCGCATATACTGATGACATTGCTGTTTTTTGTACCACGAAGGAGAGTGTGAGAACTGCAGTAGACAGTGTTAAACGTTTTGGGGCAATTACGGGCAGCGGGGTAAACTGGGGGAAGTGCCTGGGTCTGGCACGGGGACTGGCCATCGACACCAGACTATTACGCCAACGTGAATTGGGAAACCAGCCCTGTTAAGTACCTTGGCACGCCGCTTGAATGCTACAGGGGCAGCGAACCGTACTGGCGCAGCCAAACGCAAGACATAAGAGAAAAGGGGGAAAAGTTATTTTAAAGAGGTTGTAATGTCGGTAAGGTTTCTATCAACTCGTTTTTCTATGCAGTACTTGAGTACAGTGTCGCGGAAAAAATTGTACAGGGATGCGTGTGATAGTCTGTTCCCTGTTCCGCGCTACAGAGCGCTGTACAGTGCAGGGCCCGGGCAGGACGTACTCATGAGAGTGAAAAGGATGCCTGTGCCATCGGGGGTGAAGTCCTTCTTCTTCAAACTTCATTCAGGGACACTAACAGTGAAAACATGGTTAAAAGAAAAGGGTTTAGAGACACCATGGGGTACAGACTGCACAATTTGCAAACAACCCATTTGAAAACTTAATTCCCACGGTATCCGGTATCTATGCACAGACAATGAAGAAGGGGTCCCCTACGATTTAGTGATGTTTTTGGACCTTAATAGCATCTGGCGTAGGCGCATGGCCTGGCTCCATGGCGACGCGGACGCTCGCCCGCGCGGCAGTTACTGCGGGAAAGCGTTACACAATTTGTTGAGGGGCAAAGAACGCTACAGCCAGTTCCTGAGTGGTTGGATTTTGTTGAAACACTGACTGCCATTAAGTAATGAACAAATGACAAACCCAAGTCGGAGTCACGACTGGCTGCGTTTTGTGTGTGACTGTTGTATGTGGTGTGTTGAATGACTTGCGTTATGTCGAAGACCGGCAATAAAGAAAAAAAATGGTCGTAGCCCAATGGGTAAGACGACTGACACGAACTCTATCTGGTCTACCAGACACAGGCTCAAATCCTGCCTGTACCTGCGTGATTGTTTTGCGACTGTAAATGCTATGCGCACGGACGCGGACGGACATTGTGCGGTCCTGAGGTACTCCGCACCTAAAAATTGAAAAGCCCATTATGAATGATAAGGCGCCTGTGAACAATGGCAACCCCCCCATGTGTTCCTGGTAAAGATTATGGTTACAGATAATCTTTGAAGGCTGAGCAGGAGTAGTATCACTAAATGGAGCAGTTCTTGCCCAAGGCACCGAGCACATGCGTCAGGATAGGCAGGAACCAACACTGGCCGCAGAAAACCCGAGAGTAGTTTTTGTACATAAGGTATTAAAGTACCGCCACTGAGGAATGCAAGTCAGCATCGGGGACCATTTTAACGTTTATCAGTGTTGCGAGAGTGCAGCATCTACGGCCTCCCCGTTAGCTTCGACCGGGTCGTTTAACAAGACTACCTGAGATGCAGCAAAACGGGCATCTTTCGGCACACTTCGGCTTCTGAAATGCCGTTACACGCGTTATCTTTGATTCGCATTCGGAACGACGTTATTCGCGCGCTGACGCAGAGCAGGGAGGACAAGCTAAGCCTAACAGAGTTCAGCGACTAAAATGCATAAATAGCAAAATGGTGGCACTCATGAACCGTCGCACTGTAAAAAAATGTCACGTAATGCGAACTGACCAATGGTCATGGCGGCGGCACTGAACAATAGGAGAAAAGAGTGACGGTACTTTGTGCCCTTTTCTAGTAACACTACCCGAGCGCAAGCGACTAAGTCCGACAAGACGGCGAGAAATATTTCAAACCCTCCTCCATCACTTGTTTCTTTGTATTTATAGCATGGTGGGGGAAACAACACCCACTTTTTATTCTTTTTTAGTTGTACGTAAGGCCCTATACAGTGATATTTTAGATTCATGACGGGTGCGCGAAATGGCAGCTTTTGTTAGCTTTGCTTTACCCAGGGCTGGGCGATGTTTGAAGAGTAACTTCGTGATGTATCCACGGTCCTTCCAGTTCGTAATCTGCCCGATGCGCTCCACTGGAAACTGTGGGCGCACTATGTGTGCTCAGGTACAACGTAAATAACTGATGCGTATCCACCCATTACGGCGTTAGCAGTGCGAGAGCAGTGGACGCGGCACCGTTCAGTGCTCCCCCTGCATGCCGTTCCCTTTCCTTAGTTCTGTCCGTGATGCGCGGTGACGATGAGAAAAAAGACGGGGATGTCGACGAAATATTCGCGGCGCTCGGTTCCCTTTCGCGTCCCACCGTCGACCGCGCAAGTGATCGAAGAGCACAAAACGAGGGTGTGGAGAGAGTGAGTGGAGAGAGATGCTTTTTGCAACACTGGCGATGTTTCCATGGTGACAAGTCGAAGCACGGGTCGCCAGCTCCCCCTACATCGACGGGCCTTCCTTGAGTACCGCCGGCGCTTGTACGCGTTGTAGAATCGAGCTTGCACATAGTGCGGGAGGCAAAAAAAAAGGCAATCATGGCGACGAAGCGGTGACACTGAGGGCAAGAGGAGTGGCTGCTAAACGCGACCACTGAGGCGGTATGTAGGCCGCTAAGCACAGTTGGCAGGGTCAACGAGGGACGCGCGAGCAACGCCAGGCCAAACCTCAAGCTCACAAGGACAGGAACGCTATTATCAAGCACTCTTAAGGAACCGCCAATAAATACGGAATTAATTCACATGCTTTAGAAAAGAGGTAGACGCACTGCGCTGGCCCCTCAGGGAACCTGCAGTGATAGCGCATACCAGTGTCCACTTGACTTCTTTTCTTTGCACCATGACCCTTTTCTCTGATATGTTATGAATGATGGTGTGTCCCAAATTACTGCTACCCGCGCAGCAAAGCGGGAAGCAGCGCAACAAGGCCCACACAGCTTGTGAGGCGCCCCACCGGAAGGACAGCGGCCCCTGCGTGGTTTCGAACGGCGTGCCCCTCCCCCATCATGGGAGACGCAGACTTCGAGCAATCTAAGCACGCAACGTACTGTGGTGGGTATAGCTATAGTACATTTCTAACGAGCCAGCTTGCACAGAGGCACATGGATCGAGCCCTACCCAAGACCCGCCGCCAAAGGTTTAATTCTTACATTCGGAGTCCACCTTAATCAACTGTGTCTGGTTTATTGCTCTAGTTTTTGGTATCAGTTTCATTTTTCGCTCCTTTGGTTCACTCTTATTCGAACCCGATTTCTGCATACGCGGACCGTGCGGCTGCTCTCCCACGACAAATCCTATTAGCAGGCAGTATGTGTGAGCGAACAACTTTCCCAACTGGTGCCAACAGTTTATGCCTGCTGACATTCCTTACTCCACATCGCATTTTATTCACTAGAACCAACAAAAATCACTGCTTGTGGGTTAAAAAGATTTCGAAAAGTCGTTCAACATCTGCAAAACCACAAAAATCCTGCCGCGATGTCAGCCAGAAGCACAACACTAGCGTTTTGTTCAAGTGGCCAAAACTGATCCACACCGTTTGCGGGTTTTCTCACTTAGCTCCAGTGGAGCGGGCCCGCTGGTGACTGTTTTACACTTGTCTGTGGGTAGTACTTCCCTTGGTTTAGAGATGGCTCGACGCGCGGTGATGGTCGTGGAAATAAGCTGGTACTATACAGACTCAACTTATTTCAGACGACACCAACGATCCACAACACTATTGATCTTTCAGGAATTCTTCCCATCTGGTTACCGCGGCAGTATTGCTCGTGCAGGCAAAAAACATACAGGAATTCTTCCGCCTTGTGGTCAGCGATCAGTATGAGTGCCAACTCCATCCGCTATTAGTACCTAAGCACGCTCGTAGACAGATGTAGCCATTTTTGCTGCTTCGTAGGGTATTTACTGTAGTTTTTATCGCACGTTTTACGTGTTCCGGCTGTGGACAGCAGGTAGCCACGAAGGGCTTAGAAAAAGGAAACCACGCTTACTTAACTCATTTTGTTAATGGCGGCTCCTAGATAAGGATAACAACAATATTTGTAACAATAACTAAAATTCCCATGGCATTTGTACTTGTAGCATTACCGCAAGCAAATGGGCCGTAAATACCTCGAGTCTAAACATTAGTACTTCCTTCGACACCCGTTTAAGGCCATTCCTATTTGAGGTCTGCAAAAGCCACAGCAAACGACCCCAACTGACAGTTGTTGACTGGAAACGAGCAACAATAAGTTGAAGTAATAAACATTCCTTCTGCCTTTCAGCTATAAGAACGGTAAAGGTATACCGTCCATTTTTATATCCGAAAAATGTCCCAAGGCATTATTCTAGAACAGTCTTTACTATTAATATTTTTGTCATATCACGAGAGGTGACAAACGACGCTGCAAAAGGGAATTGCAGGTAAAGGCAAATTTGGGCTTTTTTGCGTGAATGCAGTGTTGTAACCATGCGGGAGTGTACTGGAGTGCTGCAATCGCACCGAATTCTCGTGAGTAACACGAGGCTGGACGGCATCGCACATTAGATTTCAGCCGTCGTTACTTTAGCGCTTGCTTCCCCCTGTGAAGAGCAGCACTTGCTTGCCTCTGTTCCACCTCGCACTTAGCTCATTATTTACGCTGTACATTGTGTAATCGCGCAGTCGACGAGAGTACCCTCTTAATTTGCTCCCAAAGAATGCTTAAAGTAGTAGGGGGGGGGGGGGGGGCATTCACTCAGCCAAAATCAATTTATTCTAGCACCCGCCGTGGTGGTGCAGTGGTTATGGCGCTGTTCTGCTGTGCCCAAGGATCCCAGACGCTTTTCTGATGGAGGCGAAAAGCGAAGACGCCCGTGCGTGCGAGATTTCGGCGCGCGTTGAAGCCGGTGAAAACTGATCCGGAGCCACGGCGCGCCTCATAGCTCAGGCGTAGCGCCGGTGCGTTCAACCCCACAATCAATCGATTTACTTTAGCCTTCCACATTTGTAGTAAAGGAGCAAGAAAGACTACCTACGTACAACGTTTCTTATTTCGAAAGACTTGCGAGAAGACACCAAATTGTTGTTCGTCGTGAAACGATATTTGTGCTGCGGCGCAGTTTGCATTAAACAAAAACGGATTTCAGACTATCTGCTTCCTAAACAGCATCAGAACGTACGAAAAGACGTTTTGTCGCACTTTTGAAGCAGCCAAACGACGGGCAGTGAGTACGCTGCCCAGCGTTGAATGGATGCACTCTGGAGGGAAGCGCGAATTGGATATTACCGCTCGTCCGGCTAAGTCTAGTATAGTGCATTTCATCAGTACGCGGCGATAGTTTACGTGAGTCCTGCCGGCAATCAACTTCAACCAGAGGCTCGTATTTGACCAGAATGTGACCACGGGAGCTCTAGTGAACGTTCAATTTTGAAATGAGGAAGCAGGCATCCCGAGCCCCGGTATGCTTCCGCCGACTCCCACATCGCATGACATGCCTGCAGTGAGCGGCGCTTTCGTGTCGCTCGTTTTAAAAAGCCACAAACAGGTGGCGCCACAGCATTCAGTGTTTTACAGCGAAGCTGTGTGTGACCAGGGTGCCGTGGAATTTTGGTGGCCATGGGCGAGATCCCCAGTGCTACACGGGTAAACGTAGGCATCTGTCTCGCGTTTGGTATCATTAAGACGGGAGTTGGCTGCGTCGAGGAGCAACGCCGGAAACAGAGGCGAAAACTTGAGATGTGCAGCGAAGAACAAAGGTGGGCCCATGACGGGATGCGAAAAATACAGCAGGGTGGAAACTTTAAAATTAAAGAGATGCTTTATGCATGGACAATCACCGTATACACAGAATACAAACAAAAACATCCAGAATCTTCGCGCTCTGCTTCCGTCGTTTCTTTGGCGGATACGAGCGCAAAGAATGTCATATTTGCTGCATAATTTTTTTTCGCTTTGAACGCCTGGCTTCAAGATATGCGGGACCTCGCAAAACTTCCATCAAGGTTCGTATAATTTATGCGAAAGCGTTCTGACGAAACGAAATGGAGCATGCAGACCTTTTTCAGAAAGCAACAGGAACTAAGTCTGATTATTCAAAGGCGCCGAACTTTTGTGCGCTGCATGCACGACACGGCGGAATCGCGGAGCAGCATCCATAGCTTCGCACGCACCGAGAACTTGGTCTTTCAGTGTGGTGGGCTGGTGCTTCTCGTCGCGAGCAACTCGGCGTTCCAAGACCGTGCACTCGCTTTTGGCGCCTTCTTGAAAGAGCTGTCCCGTGAGCGAATGCAACATATGGCCCACACTGCATTATTTTCCCCCGATGGCATGCCACTTCCGGTGCACCAAGGATCCGACGTCAATCGGTCCAAGTTCGCAAATCGACTGCGCACGCAGCCCCGAGATCTCGGCGTCTATGCGCGGCGCGCACTTCCGGCATCTGGCCAGCGCCACTGGCTTCGTGGGGAGTGCTGAGCCACTGTTTTGTATCTACATGACTTTATGGGCGCGCCCGCACAACGCTTCGCGGCTTCCAAGTAAATCGCCTGGGATGCATGCGCCCATTCTGGTGCCATGATGTAGTGTCGTCTCATGTTGAATTTATATAACAGCTATATTGAAAGTGTTCTTTACAACGCCGATCCCTCTTTTGTTCGCACAAGGGTAAATCGGGTAACTTAGAAAGATTTGTGGTGTTATTTTGCACCTGGGGAACAAGACATACATGAAAGAAAGGTGTTTGGATTAAGCAAGGAGTAAACAGGGGTGGAGATGGCGCTTTTGCAAGAATCAAAGCTAATTAACCTTACTTTTCAGCTATACTTCGACTCTATCGGCCGCGAGGACCACCACTGCAGAGAGGCTGCAGTATGGCGCCACAATCGTTTTCAAGTCACTCATAGGATCAGCGTTCCTACCTTCCTGTGTAATTGGCTTGCAGCGCGTGATGTTTCGTTAAAGGCGCGCTTTCTAGATGCATTTTCGTGTTAATTCTCGAAGTTTTAAATTAATTCCTGGTATGGGAAGCGTATTTTGACTGCATGGGAACTTTATGACCATATCAAGTGTGGTAGGCTGCCCGCAAACAACTCGAGCTTTTTCGTAGGGGATTCGTTCACTGTTGCATGACTTTGAGCTTTGACTTGTCGGCAGTTTCCAATTTGATCGTCAACGCTTGGACTTTGACTTTCAGGCTGTTTGCACTTTTATCGTCGACACTTGGACTTCGACTCCAGCGGCTTTGACTTCGGCCCTTAGCCATTTCATTTTCGCACGCAAGTAACCTTCACGAATTAGGGATTAAAAATCATCCAAGAAGACGAAGCATCGTCCTGTCTGTTTCTTTCCTTGTGTCTTCGTCTTCTTGGCTGGTTTTTAATCCCTAAATCATGAACCAACAGGCCCAGTTTTCGACGTTGCTAACCTTCACGTTTCGCCGATTATTGTCGTCGGTAGGCGGAGGGGATTCAAACTTCTTTTTGTTGAATTTACTTTTTACTGCTGCTCCTTTTTTGTTGAATGGACAACAACGACAACAAAAAGAACAACGACGAGGCTTTTTCGAATGCGAATGAAGCACTGATGGCTTTTGCAAACGTCAGCTGCCCTTAATACGACAGATGGTCACTACAAGTGCCAGTGCCGTCAAAGCCGCGAGTACACTGTAGAAGTAATAGTAATAGGAATGAGCGTCGTTTCTTCGTCAGATCGTGAAATGCGTTTGTCTATAGTCTGCTATTGTTTCCAGTATCTTTAAGCGTATCACGAGAATAACGGGAACCCGGGGGTTCCACTCGCATGTCACGTGAATCTGGCTTGCCTCGCTTTGCGTTTCAGTACCAAAGCCGATTTATGTATTGTTTAGGGTTGAAAAGTATAGTGCACGACATGTATACCCGCGTTAATCTATGTCTGACCAGTGTTGTATAAACAAGAGCCTGGAACGATCACTCGTGGGTCATAGATAATTCACACAACCCTAGTGGTGTTCCGAGAACACTAGGCAAGGACTTCCACTTGAGGCGGCGATTTTTGGTTTCCAGAGCTGCCCTTTCCAAAAATGGTAAATTGCAGTTCTATTCCTCGGTAGCCAAGTGCCTGCTGCAAAGACGAGGATCCGCGGACAGCGCCTGCAACGAGTCGGATGGCTTTCTGCGGGGAACTCGCAGCAGTCTCGGATTCCTCCGAACGGTCATGCCTGAATTTTGCATTACACCAGCTTCTGGTTTCGCAACTAACTACACAACACCGGATATTCACTTGCGTCCAGTACACATGGAGTGCACCTTCAGTAACTGTAGAGGCAGAATACGGAACTTTAGAGATACCGTGCGGAGGCGGTCTTACGCAAAATCACCGCTAAAGCCCCCAGTAAGACAAGGCGTGAGCATACCGTCGTGACGCTGCCAGGCGTCGGAGGTGAACAGTAAACGAGGAACGAAACGGCTCACCCCCGGTCACGAGGAGAAGCTCATGGCACCTTGGAGTCACCGTAGTCGGCTAACAAAGCTATCTTTAAAACTGTCAACAAATTATACACAATACAACACATATGGCTCATATTTCTCTAAAATACTCGCATTTTATTGCCAAGTTTTTCGCGGCCCATTCATTGGTACAAAAAACTGTCGTGAATCCCGTATGCAAGCAGCTAGGCTTGTTGAAAGCCTCTCGGCGTTGACCTTCTTCAACAGCGGCTTTTTGCAACTCGCTGCTCATTAGCATAAAACACGCACCGGGCGCAGCAACCACAAAGACCCAAACAGAGGTGGAGCCCATCGTCTGCGGTTACCACCCGTAGCCCTTATTTCTCTCTCTAAGTCTTGCCTGGATGCGATGAAAAAGGTGGGGGGGGGGGGGGAGGAGGGGGGAGGGCAGTTGGGGATTGCCGCAGGGCTTAACGATGTTCTGAAGGGAGAGGAGGGAAAACTTCGCCAGAAGATAGCGAAGGGGGTAAAGGACCTGCGGGCGACGCCCCCAAATGTGCTCATTGCAGTCTGCAGGGCGTGCACACCAATCGGGCAGTACTCGCTGCTAACAGCGAGATCGTGAGGTGCGGCAGGGAACTTGGGCTTGAAGTGATAGAAGTGAACAGGGTAGTGGGCAGCATGGGACATAGGCAAGATTGTCAGTGGGACGGGATTCACTTCAGCCCCAAGCTAGGAAACAAGCTGGGGTGGCGCTTAGGTGGGAGAGCGGTAGCTTTTTTAGGGGGCCCCGCGCAGCTAAGGACGGCAAACTAGGAGACAAAGGGGAAGCAAGGGACACATGCACACTCAACGCTGGGAGGCAGCCAGGCCTAGAGCTAAACGGAGAACCTACAGACGTAACTGTGAACGTTGAAAGAAGCGATCTAAGTTGAAACAATGGAGCAAACAATTTTGTAAAAGACAAATACGGACCCCGTAAGCGGAAAGGGAAAAACAAATGCAATAAATATTTAATCAGCTACATAAATATGCAGGGAGGCAGAAAGCCTGATAAGTGAGTGGAAATTGAAAAGCAACATGAACGGGAAGGAATAGACGTGTACGCTTTAGCCGAGACTCACCTCCTAGACCTCGAAGCCCCACCTCTTATAGGTAAATATGTCTAGGAAGGCTGCAACAGGACAACAGGAATGAAGAAAGGGGGAGGTGTTGGCATGCTCATTAAACAAGGGACCGACTGGCAGAGAGTGCATGAAAGCTGTAAAGAGCATCTATGGGTTAGAGGCACCACACCATAGAAAGGAAAAATACGCGGCTAAGAGTGGTGTATCTGCGGACCGGAAGTAGTGCTAGGGATGAAAATGAGGAAATGGTAAACTGTTTGAGAAGAGATATAAACGAGTTCAAAGATTCGGGCGAAATAATCATAGTTGGAGATATGAATGCCCATATAGAAGGTTTGGATCGATACACAGACCACAACGGTTCTCTAGTGATAGATCTATGTCAGGAAACCCGGCTAGTAATAGTAAACACGGAAAGCAAGTGTGACGAGCAAATAACGTGGGAAAGCGGTAACAGAGACTCCAGCATAGACTACAGTCTGGTCTCCGAGACTTCATACGAAACGTTGCGGGAAATGAGAATAGTTCAAAACGGGACAGACAGCTTAGGAAGCGCCCGCAAGTGGCCTACCCTGCACTTTGGAAGCGCAACCCGGAGAAATGTAGAAATCGGTACAGCCGGAGGAACTAATTTGAACAATTAGCAGTTAAACATCATCGCTGATAGATTGGAAGTTGAAACCAATAAATACCCAGACAAAAATTGGGATTACGACGAAATGATTGCGTTCATAAAGGGTAAGATGAAGGAAGCAAGGCAACGCAACCGATGGAAAGGGAAGAGAAAGCCGAGAAGCTGGTGGAATAAGGAAATAAGAGAGGCTATTGACCAGCGAAGAAAGGCGTCGAGAGAACATACAGAAGCAAACAGAACTTGTATGGAACCGGAGGTAGTGAAGGAGAAATGGTATATCTACAAGGGAAGAAATCTAGAAGTGCAGAAAATGGTGCAAGCAAAGATCAAGCAGAAAAGCGAACAATGGATGGCAGAAATACGGAAGGACAAAAGCGCATCCAAGAAGTTTTGAAACCATGTAAAATTACTAAGCTCAAAAAACGATATCCATCAAAAATTCCTCATTGATGAGGAGGGGAAACATTTAGAAGGAGAGCACGCGTTGGCGTATATTCATCGAGTGATTAGTGAGAAGTTTAGGGCAATAGTGGTAGGGAAGCCTGCACCGATAACATCAGTGCCACAGAACACTGCGGAAAGAGAAACAGGTTTGAGCAACCTTAATTGGAAAAAAGCAGAGCAAAAAGTTTCCCCCCAGACAGCAGTGGGCCCAGACGGAACACCAATGCAACTGATAAACCTGCTTGGACCTAAAAGTAAGGAATCGTTTATGAGGGCAATAGATAAGGTGCTGGAAACCAAACAAATACCAGAGGACTGGCTAGAAAGTAGGATGAATTTAATATATAAAGGCAGAGGAGACAGAGCCAGTATTGATTCATACAGACCACTCACAGTAACGTCAGTGGTGTATATATTCGTAATGCAGGCGATAAAATCAGACATTCAAGCATGGATGGAAGAAAATGAAATACTTGGGGAACTGCAGAATGGATTTAGACAAGACAGGCGGCTGGATGAAAATTTGTTCGTGATAACGCAATGCATTTAAATTGAGAAAGCACAGAATAGACCATTATGGGTTACGTTCTTGGACATTAAAGGGGCATATGACAACGTAAACAGAGAACGGCTGTGGAGAATTCTGAAACTCCAGGGATTAGATGACGAGTAATACAGTTCCTTATGGCAATCTATAAAGACAATAGAGTGCACCTTACATGGGAAGGACAGAAATGCGCCCAGCAGGTCAACATCCATCGGGGACTGCAACAGGGATGCCCTTTGAGCCCAATACTGTTCATGCTTTACATCGCAGGGTTAGAAAAAAGACTGGAACAAAGTCAAGTAGGGTTTAGCCTAACTCATATGCTGCAAGGCGAAGTGGTACAACAGCATATTCCGGGAATGTTATACGCAGACGACTTTGTTCTTTTAGCTGACAACCAAACCGATATACAACGGCTAATAAATATTAGCGGCCAGGAAGCCCCCGACCTCGGGTTACATTTTAGTGCAGAAAAATCTGAAATAATGGTTTTAGATGACGCTACCACTGACGTAGTGTCTATCCAGCAAGGCGAATTACCTAGAGTGAACGAATATAAATATTTGGGAGTGTGGATAAACGAAGGGGATAACTACCTAAGAACTTACGAGGAGCAACTTGCTTTGTGGTGGTATAACAAATATGAAGTAGTAAGAGGAATGTGGAAAGGAGTAATGGTTCCGGGTTTCACGTTCGCGAATGCTGTACTCTGCTTAAAATCAGACGTTCTATCAGGCCTTGAAGTAAACCAGAGAACGGTAGGACATTTGGCCTTAGTCGCGCATGGAAAAACAACTAACGAAGCAGTTCAGGGAGATATGGGCTGGGCGTCGTTTGAAGTTAGAGAAGCACAGAGTAAAATATGCTTTAAGATGAAGTTGAGAGCAATGGATCAACGAAGGTGGGCACCAAAGGTTTTTAGGTATCTATACTTGAAAAGCGTGGACACGCAGTGGTTAAGAAAGACTAGGAGGCTAAGGATGAAATACGGAAAGAACAGTGGGGAATCCAAAACAGCCAAGGTAACCAAAAAAGAGGCAAGGCAGATAGAAACGAATAAATGGAGGGAAAAAATGGAAGCTAAAACGTCGTTAGCGGCCAGGAAGCCAGGAAGATGTACAGGGCTGAGAAATTGAACATCACAAAGGAAAATTTCTACGATAATTCCCAGGGCAGTGCTTTGCCTTTTGAGGCTAGAGCAGGTTGCCTGCGAACTAAGAGTTTTGTGGGGAAGTATTCACAAAATGTTTGGGTATGCGTGGTCTGCCGAAAAGAAAGAGACACTATGCGGAACATAGTGTTAGAATGTGAGGATATCCATCCAAATCTACATGAAGGGAGTATTCGGCTTCCAGATGCCCTAGGATTTAAGGGTATCACAGAGGAAGTTAACTTCAAGGCTGTCGAGGGGACGAAAAGAAGATTAGAATGCTGGTGGACGAAAAGCAGAGAGGGGAATATTTCCTAGGACAGTTACCACCTGTAACAGGAAAAAAAAAGTGTTTTGTGCCTAATAAGCGTTTTGTGCCTGCCCTAAGCAGCGCAAGTATTAAACCAAAAGTGTAAAACATGGGTATATTAGTCCTTTTTGGTAAGATGCCATGTCATCACCCCGCAAAGGGGAAACCAATAGCAATCATCATCATCAGCCGAGCTGGGCCTCATACATGGCGGCGAAACAGCGTGTCCTACAAGTTTCCGATTTCTCTATTTGCTCAAGCATCGCTGTTTAATTAATGTGTAGGCCGAATGCGCTAGCCACCGCCAGCCCCAAACTGCGCTCCGTGGTTTTCTTAATTCAGCAGACACATCTATTACGCCGCCTTTATTTTGGTTGGGCTAATCTTTAAAGAGCAGAAGCCGAGTGATCTTCGGATTTCAACTGAAAGATATCTGAATAAACGCAGCGGTATACGGCTTCTTCAGCGTACGTTAAGCTCAGGAAGAAGGCGCGGTATTCGGAGAACACGTTAGAAAGTGCTAGTGGTGAGTGAAAAATCATGAGTGGCTTTCGAAGTTATCTGTTACAGGGAAAGCAGTAATATTTGGCTGGTATATTTCACAGCAGTCTCATCAGCGAAATCAATGCGCTTGTTCAAGGTGTTCAAGAAGTTTTTGACGTGTCAATTGTGCAACTCACCGCGTACCCTACTGCTCCATCCGATTTAGGCCTTTGCATGCACTGATAACCACGCACCGGTAGGCTGCACCGGTAGGAGGGCAAAAAAAGAAACGAAACAAGCCCCTTTCTGCGCTGGGTGGTGGTAACTCCGCGCTGAAGCACGACGCATATCAGCACGCGCTTCAGACTGGCCGCGGTGCAGTTGAGCACTTCGCAGTTCCGGGACGTGTACGCAACGTCTGTGAGGAAAGGTTTGATTGATTGCGGGTTTCAACGCACCGACGCAACGCAGGCACTGAGGCGCGCCGCAGTGTAGGGCTCCGTATTAATTTTGACCACCTGGGGATCTTTAACATGCGCCGAAATCTCGTACACAAGTGCGTTTTTGCTTTTCTTCTCCGCCAGAAAAGCAGCCGCCATGGCTGGGAATCGAACCCGCGACTTCGAGCTCAGCAGCACGACGCCTTATCCACGGAGCCTCCTGTGAGCCGCGAGTTGAGTTTTCTTTCCTTTTAAGTGCGGAGAACTTCAGTTTGTCGTCATCATGTGCCGATCTTTTTTTTTTTTTCAAGTTCAGTATAAACTTAATATGTTGTTCTACGTGGTCTCGATCGTTCACTTAGCGTTGTGTGTTTAAAGTCTGTAATAATGAATACATTTGGCAGCTTTCAACCAACAATCTCTTTTTGTTCTGCTTCTACACGCCCAACTTTGACAGAAAGAGGCAATTCGAACCACAAGACAGCGCTAAAAAAAGGAAATAATGAAAATGAACTAGGTCTTGGCAACTCATTGAGGCACCACTGCTCCTAACAAAACGTATACCAATCTTTGTTTATAATGAAGCATTATCCATGTACCTATAGATCTCTTCGGCCTATCTGTTTTCGTACCTAGCTGTCTTGTTTTGAAATAAAATTTGACCTGCGAGTTCCATTTCGTGTGGGGTATACACATTGTGTTGTGCTGTAAGTGTAATTCTTACTGAAGTGCATACTGCCAGCCAGAGGCGCAAGTAGGAGGGGTTAAAGCTGTGAACATCAAAGATACAAACAGTTCAGGACACTTATCATTGCTGCCTCATGTAAACAAGAAAAGGCTAAAATAAACTAAACACTTGTTTTCATTCATTCAAATGGATCAAGACATATGTTGGAGTGTATTGTTCCAGTCGATAACAACGTGGGAAAAAAATTAGATTGGTTGGCTGAACGGATGACAGAACGGAAAGGTAATTACAAATAATATTTTGAGGTATGCGCGGTTTTATATCTTGGGCAAGTTTGCAGCATAATATCAGCAAAACATTTTAGGCATTAAGGCTTTATTTTTTTCCCAATGCTTGAATCTCACCAGTCTACATGAGCTTGGAAATAGAATCTGTGCGACTATAGCGTGCGAATGTAGTTATAATTATCAGCAGTAAGGAAATGTAAGGTGTTAAACTTTCTCTTTGACTAATATTTGAATTCCGTCGGTTTACATAACTCCCCAAACAGAATTTCTGCAGTTATATTGAGAATAAATAAAGTCAACAGCCCTTCCTAGAACCTTTTCAAGCAGTTCTAAATTATTTCTTCTATAGGCGTCTGAAACTGTGGAGGCATACTGAAGTTTCTGTCAAATTAAAGTAGGGCACAAAAGTAATCTCACGTTTGCTGGAGCATCGGTGAGTTTATGCTTAATAGAACGCACTTCACGACAAGATGAGGATTGGTAATATGCGACTTTCAGCTCAAGTTGCTAGCTTATGCCATAGCTAGATAAGTATGTTCCTGAGCGGCGGGTGACAGAAATCCAGAAAAAGGATAATAAAAAATTGTCAGTGGGGTTCTTTTTGTAGTGGATATGAAGGAAGACGGCGTCGTATAGCTGCCCAAAAATGTGGACGGATACATTTAAGTATGTTACTGTAACAAAACAACTATGCTGCCAATATTACCGCATCAGATCTTGTATTTTTTGTCGCAGCTGTAAAATGCCAGCGCTCCTTTCAGTTGGCGAAAGAAGCGCTAACATTTGTCGCAACAATGCAAACAGACAGCATACGATGCGCTGAGCGAGAGCTGGTTTCCACGTAATCATACATGGCGCTGCTACGTGGACGCATGTTACACGCCGTCATTGCGGTTATGCTTCAAAGTAAGAATGGTCTTGCCGCATGACATTAGAAAAAGAGAGGAGGATAGATTTTGTGCTGTCGCCGCTTCATAACGCGAAACAGGGTCCCTGCCCGAGCCAAGCTTCAGCATCGCCGGGCATGCACCGGCTTATGGGAAGCCCTCTAATGCGCTTGCGTCTACACAAAAGTTACGGCTGCTGGCTGATTACATCTAGTGAAATCAACATTCACGCCATCGGTACGCTAATTCCATATATTCTGAGGGAAATAAACTAACATTTTCTCAAATTATCACAGTAGCTGGTTGAACTAAACAAAAAGTACTATACGGTCCTATGAACCAATCACAACGCTTTATTCAAGTGACGTGGTTCGCCCGACACTGCTGTCGGGGTCCTGCTCTCGAATGCAAAAGAAAACGGTCGCCCGACACAGCGCGCGTGTTGGATCCGACATGTCGGGCGAAGAGGAAAACAGGCTTAACAGTACCCGAGATTGCCGATACCGCCCGCATATTAACTGAGAAGAGTGACAAATCTTGCATGAAGAATTTCAGATTGAAAAATTATGTTCGCGATTGGGCTGTGTGGACCTTAAGGGGGCCATGCAGACAAAACACATGTTTGGTTCACTCGAAATATTTCCTCCTTAGAATCATACTGACACCACTTTTAACGCAAACTTCGCTCAAATGAGCTACATAATTAGGAAACAAATTGACCACATCTTTCCGCGGGGGGAAACCATGGGGTGATGCGATGCATCTTTGTTACGGTTGCGCCGACCATCACGGTAGCAGACCTGTTAGTCTCCATTAAATCATCGGTGGTCATCGGATGTCATCGGAGCGGTGGCGGTGGAGCGACTGAGCGGAGCGGCGCAGTTATCGCGTTTATATGTACCGCGCGTTAACGGTGAGGGGAATGAGAGAGAGTAGCGCATGCGCATGTGTTAACCGAGCGCTAACGCGCGCTGACGCACAGCTGGCATGGCGAGGGGAGCGAGCGCTAACGCAAGATGAAGCTGCGGTGAGAGCGGCGTTACCGCGCAGCTGGCGTGGCGAGGAGAATGGGGGAGAGGCGTGCGGATGGACGCCGGATGCATGCATGGAGGGACAAGGCGAGTTAAAAAGAGGCGTCGCATCTAAAAAAATGACACCATCTTTCCATAGGGGAACCCTGAGTAGTATGCAAAGCAGCCATTTAGTCGATTCAAGTGGCCATTAGTTTTCAGTTCGTCATTTCCGTTAGGACTTGAGGTACGTAGCTACCGTTATATTTACCGTTTGGTTTCCATAGTAACTACCCCACTTTTCGCTTACCGGAACTACGAAATGGGAAATTGCGTTGAGCCCATATCTGTTTCGCATACTACTCAGGGCTCCCCTTCCGGAAGATGGTGTAATTTTATCTCCCTTGTCGTTGTTGCACCGTCCACACCCCCACTGCGCATGTTCGGCTTGCTGAACGCCCGGTGTTGTCTTACCCTTTAATGGCTCCTGGAGCGACAGTGTTACCGGTATCTTCCTGGGCCGGCCCGAGATGAGCCGAGCATGCGCAGTGGGGGTGTGGACGGTGCCACAACAAGGGCGTTTTGTGTCACGTGACCGCGGCGTTTTGTGTCACGTGACCCGTCCTCCCGGCCAGATCGCGCCACGCTCTCACTTCGAAGTTAGAGCGGTCGGGACCGCTCCGAGTCGGAGGCTGACGCTCCGAAAGAACCAACCGAAGGTAGTTCGAGCGCTGGAATTTTACTAACCAAAGGCGCGGCCGCTTTTCAGAGCACTCCAGAGCGCTCGTAAACGCCCAACTAATACACCATTAGCTTTAAATCCCTACTTTTAATACGTCATTGTCGACGTCACGAAAACACATAATTTAGAGGGAGAATTGAAATTTGCTAAAATATTTAATTTGTCAGTGAATAAAGCATCGTTTGCTGCGGCACAAGCGCTTACGGCCCTATAAAAAACGAACTATTTCTGATAAAACAAACTTGTATTTTGACTGCATGGACCATTTAAGCATACGCGACAGGAAGTCTCCATGCAGTGCCTGACGGTGCTTAGCGCCAAATCGAAGAGTGAACGACTCTTATTTTCTCCCTGAATGAGCCTACCCTTGCTTGCTGCTTCAGCTTTGTTCGATGGAAAACGCGACGCATTGTTTGTTTGTAAATTAAGGAATGGAGGAGTTTCTATTTCTCGCTCGTTTTATTTCCATTCTGATGTGGTGCAAACCGAACAGAACAGCCGGGGAGGCGCATAGACGAAGCAGAAACTGCTGGCGCCATTTCCTACCTAAGCGGCTGATGGCAGGTCCAGTCGTTGGCTGTCGTCATCAATAGACACGGATAGTAACGAAGAACCTATCTGGCGTTCACCGGCATCAATCTTCGCACTTTGACTGCACTTCCCCACAGTGCAGTCGAGTTATGATGTCGAGCACAGGATTTTATCTCGGTCGACGTCGTCGCGTCCCGCACTGCCGCAGAGCAGGCCCCGTTTTCGCAGTCTGTAGTGGTACGAACACTGCTGTCACTCACGTTTTGTGCACGGAATAGGTTGGTCACCCGAGTTTGTAGTGAAGCTGAACGATGGCACTACCTTACAGTGTACCGCAATGCTAAAAAATGTGATTGACTGATTGATTGATCAATTACATTTTTGTAATTTAAAATGTAATTGAGAACACGTCAATAATGTTAAGAAGAAAGCTGGTGCGTTTTTAAAATATATTCTCAGCAAACCTTCGCGCATAGATTTATTTTCGTGTGCACCTGTCTTGCTGTTAGCTTGGAAAACGCTTAGACAAGCTGCGCCAGTTCTTCTTTCATCCTTCACGAATTGTTATGTCCCAAATCCTAGACTGCGAAGTGTATGGGAAGGTGGTCACGCTTTTGAAATTTTCTGCGTTAATAAGCTGCTCCTGTCGTGAGTGGAACGTTATTGCGAAAGCTGCATGTACCTCAGTAGATGAAACATAAGATCTCATCGTGGCCGAGACACGGCCCAGCGAACAGGAAACGGGTGGAGAAGTTTGCGCCGGATTTTTCGGGGAAGCGTCGGCAAACGAAAAGAAGTGATTACGCTAATTTGGGTATGGGTAAGAATCGAGCCCGGCACCTCAGGATTGCGAGGTGCCGGGCTCGAAAACACCACGGCGGCGTCATGCCGCTGGATGCGAAAATGGAGACCTAATGAACGCACAATCGTGGCCTTTGAATTCAGAGACACGTGAGTTAGCGACACGTAATTGAGACTAGGCAATACCAGCTGTTTGAGCAGGCTAATTACAGAAGTAGCGAGTAAGCTAGTAACAAATTATGCTTTCGCAAAATGTCCGCTCGGCACGGTGTGCAACCGTAGCGCCATCATGGGGCATCTAGTGAAACCGGGCGCTGCTCAAATAGGTGGCACGCGAGCCCTGGGAACGCGGGGAAAGAAAAGGACACGCAACGAAGGAAATGGCGATGGCGATCCCCACAGATATGGCCCCGCTTGATGCCTTCTTGTTCACAAACTTGAAAATCTGGTTCGGCGGAAGAACATTTACCCGAGTGGGGGCAGCCCGTGCACCTCGGCGGCCAGCCTGGGCCAGCCGATCCGCCCGCCAGCCCAGTGTGGCCGGGCGACCAGCCTGCCTCTCCTCTCTCCCTCAGGCTCTTTATCTGGCTGTCATCCCCTTGTTCCAGCCCCCACACAACCCCTAGGCGTGACAAATTGCGCCTGCTGGTGTACTTTTATTCCAATATTCTGTACATTAAATTCATTCGTTCATTCATGCGTATTTCCTTGCTCATGATGATTCGTCCCTTTGCGACGGACCCGCCGCGGTGGCTCAGTGGCTAAGGCGTTGCGCTGCTGAGCACGAGGTCGCGGGTTCGATTCCCGGCCGCGGCGGCCGCTTTTCTGATGGAGGCGAAAAGCAAAAACGCCCGTGTGCTCGAGATTTCGGCGCACGTTAAAGATCCCCAGGTGGTCAAAATTAATCCGGAGCCCTCCACTACGGCGCGCCTCATCGCCTGCGTTGCGTCGGCGCGTTAAACCCTGCAATCAATCAACCTTTGCGACGGAACTAAAAAAAATGCGAGCTCGGTGGGCCAAGTGTGTAGCCGTCAACTAACATATGCTGATGAATAGCTAATTGTTGTTTCAAACATGTTTAATGTGTGCTTTTACCTCAAAAAGCTCGATGGGTATGGGGATTGATTTGAGCAGCTCTCTCATAAGATAGGCTACGCGTTCCAGGGCCTCGCAGGTCAAGAGCCAGGAGTGTGCCATTTTGTAGTGAATTCATTTCCGGCCTTCGTGTGAATAAGTGCAATACAGCGAAGGAATACAAAAATGAGGCAGCCATTGGCGCATACTTCATTTAGTCACCGGTGGGCGGCCTGTTCAGTGCACAGTCGGTGCAATTTTGCGACATTTTCATCCGCCGCTCCTCAGGGGGAAAACCATTGTGCCGATGCAGTGAGGAACGCCTCCTCTTTCAGCAGAGAACAAAGCCTGCGCACGCAGCTGGCCCAGACCGCTGCGGCAGCGTGCAGCTCCGCCCGCGCTGCCGCTTCCGCCCTTTTCAGCTGAACTGTGCGGTGCGCCACGTGGCTCATTATATCGAGAAGGGGGTCAACCAAAAGCCCAGAGTGGGCGACGCCAGTGCTTTCAATCGCGCACTCCACTGCGTCCTCGCGTGGCCTGCGACAATTGCGGCACGTTTGAAGAAAATTGGGAGTTCTACGCGCCGAAGCTGCACCTCGGCTATTACGGGCGCCACAGCGGTGGGCTAGGGATAAATTTTGACCACCTGGGACTACTTCGGCCAACCGTGTCTTCTGGTTCCTTTACTTGTGCGTTTTCTTGCCTGATTGTCTGCCCTGTCGTCACTAGAATCGAATGCTCGTCTCTGGTCCTCAATGCTCCCGATGTACTTGGAAATGGTTCCAGAAACATTAACGCGAAGAGATAAATGCTCGCAGGGCAAACGCCGCGGTTTTCGATTCCCCGGCGCCCGTCTGTTCATGTCACTCTGCTGACTGATGCCTCGATAAGTTCATTGCGGAGGACAAGTTCGCTACAATAAACTTTATATTTCACAAAGAACCCTGGTCCTCCTCGGGTAATTAGTGCGGAAAGTTGGGCAAAGTGGTACTGGGATAATTAGGGCATGTTTTCTGGCGCCAAAAAGACTGGAACTTAGAGAAGAATACGGACGGGCCAACGCTAGACGTGAAGGACATCACTAGCGTTGTCCCGCCCGTATTCCTATCTAAGTTGCCGTCTTTTTTTGCGCTAGAAAACATGCCCCTTGGCTCGTACTCATTCTGTACTCCCTCTACTCATACTCAATCTGTACTCACTGGTACTTGTACTTAACTGGTACTGCCTTGTACTCGTAGTCAATCTGTGCTCACTTGTACTCAATCTGTACTCATTCTACTCAATCTGCACTGATATTTACTCGTGTTCAAAAGTGTTTCTACTAATTTGTCCTCGCAATCAACCACTGGCATTCGCGCGCTGCCCTAGGTCTATGAACTCGACTAAGCCAGAATCAGAGAATGCTTCCAGCTCGTGCCAGTTGGTTCTCCTAATCCCTTTTTAACTATTTCCCCTAACAGAAAAAGGTGAAAGCTTTTCTGGTTGCCGAATCTGAAGACCAAGAAACAGCGGCTTCAGCGTGCGTTGTACATGCAAGCAGCCTCCCGTACCCTTCCCTTCGAACAAATTGAGCGTAGACAGTGCGAAGACAACGAAGCTTGCCCGGGCTTCGCCTATGGCAACCCCGCCACGAGCGGTTTCCGAGAGCGGCAACCCCACGGAAGATGGAATAGAGAGAGCCGCAGTTTTCAGCCTTTACAACCAATTTTCTCTTCCTTTAAGGGGAACCGCGAAGTGCGTGACACTCGAGCACGCACGTCGCGACTCGAGTTCGTGATCAAAGTCACAATTTTTTACTCGCGAGTAAAGTACTCGTGAATAATACTCGCGAGTACTACTGATGAGTACTCATGAGTACAGTGCTCGCGAGTTCATGCTCACGCTAGTAGTACTCAAGAGTACTGTACTCGCGAGTTCGTGCACTCACCCGCCGCCGTGGCTCAGTGGCTAAGACGTTGTACTGCTTAGCACGAGGACGCGGGTTCAATTTCCGGCCGCAGCGGCCGCTTTTCTGATGGAGGCGAAAAGCAAAAAAATTCCCGCATCTCCACGAGCTGAATCATGACGAGTGAGCGAAGCACTGGGGATCGTTTTTACCGTAAATCACCCGCGAGAGCACTTACTGCTGCTAAAACGATTTCCAATCCAATCCAATCGAATCAATTTCCATCCAATCCAGCCCAATCCAATTCAATCCAATACAATCCAATGCTCCTCCCGCATGCGCAGCACGGCTCTCCAGGAGCACTCACTCTCTCTCTCTCTTTTTCTCTCTCTCTCTAACCTTTTGTGAACCTTTTATTTTATTCTTTTTAAGCTTTTGTGAAGGTTTTTTCACAGATGATTAAATTTAGACGCTGCTGTGCGTCTCTCTCTCTCTCTCTTTCTCTCTAAACTTTTGTGAACCTTTTATTCTGTTCTTGCTAGACTTTTGTGAACCTTTTGTACCTAGATGTTTCGATTTACATGGTGCTGTGCCCTGAGCACGGACGCCGGACAACCCTCGGCCTTAAGATGCTTCGCCCCTAAAAAGCCCCTGTGTTCCAGCTTTCGGCGCACGTTAAAGATCCCATGGTGGTCAAAATTTTCCGGAGTCCTCCACTACGGCGCGCCTCATCGTCTGTGTAGCGTCGGCGCATTAACCCCACACTCAATGAGTACATGTACTCACATCTGTACTCAATCGTCATCGCACTAGCTTTTTTTCCGGTTCTGTAAGCACTCATCTTCTTACTCACGAGTTTGTCTGCTGGGTCTGTACTCATTCATCATCGTGCATACTCGTGAGTTTGAGTACAAATGAGTGTACTTGCAAGTGAGTGCGCCGAACTATGTTCTCCTGTTCTTCTATCTTCGCTCAACCCTATATTATCCCGCTTAATGTCCGAGAGCTCCTCTTAGAGTAGGGCTGAGCGTCCCTAGAAGGGTTCGGGCATTGAATGGGGCCAGATTTAGGTGCCATGCACACCATGCATGACATATACCGTGCACCGTTGTATAATGGATGGGATTGGCCTACAAAGCCTTCTGGCTTTACCCTGATATCCACCAATATACTGTAGTGCCTTGCCTAGTAGGCAAGGCACTGGACATTGGTGCTGGACTTTGCGCTGGACCGGGTGCTGGACCTTGGTGCATCAATCTCCAGCTCCTTATGGAAACTGCGATGGCCACCAGTTTTGCGGTTTCTAACCCTCCACTTGAAAAACATCAATGCGGTCGGTCACATCCTATGTTCGGGGTCTTTAGTTAGGCGGTGTTATTATCACCATATATACTCAAAGTGCCACGTGCGGGGGATTTGTTTGGGAAGGAGGGCGCGCTCCGTCAGGTGGTGATAAATTTAATCCCAAATCTCAATCGCTTCGCTTTCTTCGCAGTGCTACATGCAACTTCTCACATAAAACGTAGCACTCGTACCAATAAATAGTTATGGTACCGTTCAGTGCCCATTATACGGCCCAGCACCGGTAATTTACGGTTCAGTCTAAACACGCTTCTTGGCTATGCAGACTTGAACATACACAAGTAAACCACATTGCTACCATATCATTCTTCTCGACTAACATTCTTTATTTTCAAGCATTTCCGTTGTTTTAGACACACGCAGTCTTTATAAGCTCAGGCTTTACATCGAGAAGCTTTCTTTTTGCATAAATGTCGTCTATGCTTGTGCAAAAGTTCGCGGAGAAGGGTTGAATTTGTGTATAACTGCTCCTATAGGGCCATTGTCTGCGTGACAGCGCCGGTAGTCTTGCGTGAACGCATGGTGTTTTTCCAGGCAAAGGATCACTAATCGACGGCAACTTCTTCAACAGCTGCAGCGTTTTCACCATAACTGGAGCCACGCTTGTAGGAGCTCCCTCAGCGTCCCTTACAAGCCTAACAAATAACAAAGTTGGTTATGACAGCCGTGCGCGGTGAATGTTTGCTGAGAGAACATCAGTTATCTCCGGGATATCCTTTTGTGCCACTGACTCCTACCCAGGCGACGGGAAACCCGTGGAAAGATGTTGTCTTTACCTTACGGCTTTTGGTCTTGCTCAGCTGTAGGGAACAAATACCATAGCATACAATACGTTCGCTGAAAGTACGATGCAAAAAAGTTGCGCGAGATCTTTAAACATATCTTCCCGAAAGCGTTTTTTGGCTAGGTTCGTCGCCGAGTTTTCTGCCGATGTCGAGTATCACCTACAACCGCTACAACCTCGACATCAGATTCACTGGAGCTACTTTTTGCGGAATCACTATCGATGCTGCTGCGACTCTGCCTCCACAGACGCTGAAGGCCGACAGAGACTGCGGGAGAAATTATTGATGCACGTTAATTTCTTGTAATTTTTGTTGCACTCTCGCTATGAAGCTTGTCGTAAGGCAACGGGAATTTACCGCGGGTAGAGTGTTTCTTTCTTCTTTTTTCTAATGCACAATATGAAACAGTGCGCATTCAGTGCTCCCTCGTATCAATAAGGAAACGAATGCATGACGGAGCGGGACAGACATTCCATAGACAAGTGGTCGAGAGCTGTGAGGATGGCATGTAGCTTAGCGCCTATTATAGTAGTAGTGGACATTTGTCGAGGGTGGGCGTAATCTTAGCTGGGAAAATGTGGACATCACCAAGCCAGTATTTTGCGGCCAGCGCACACGTTCACAACTGTGTAAATGTCTCGTTCATCAGGTAGTTTGACCCCCAGAGTGCGGGAAACAGCGTGATGGGGAACTCGGGGTCGGGATCTTGGGATGCCTGTGCGTTGTAGATTGTCTACCCCTGAGGGGAATTCCTATGTCGGAGGGGGAGGTTGCGGAAGTTCTGAGGGGAGCGCAATTTGAGAGTCCCAGGCTGGAAGGGCCGCCCCTTCCACGTCAAGGAACGGCGATCATCGTGCAGTTCAGTTTACTCGTGGAAGGAAGGAAGGAAGCAAACTTCATTAAGAGAGGATGGACCGACGCCTGAAGGGAAAGGGGAGGGCAGGAAGGATGCTAATAATGCCCTGCCGTGGGGGCTGATCGAATGGTTCGAGCGGTGGTTCCGGAGCTGATTTATTAAGGGCGTCCATGCGGGTCAGGCGCGGAAGGCCGATAATTATACGAAGTACTGGAGGCTCAAGCTCAATGACTTGCATGTGTGTCAAATGGAAGTTATTCAACCGAGCGCCATACGCAAGTCGAATCATAGCCACTGCTGAACTAAGGGTAAGGCAGGCTGATTGCCATGCTGCATTGCATTTGTTCGACATACTCACAGTTAGACAAAGCATGGGTTTCCAATTGCACTTACGCTGGTTGATCCAACACTTAGCCCTATTATTGTGGCCGACGGGAGACCCAAAATACAAATTTGCCCACTTGCAAAGGGAACCGGCGTATCGGCGAGGTAGGTGACCTTGTGCGTATCTGGTGGGAGCTGATGACCGTGAATGAGAAATTGTGTTTTTCGGGCAAGCTCAAGGCCCAGAGCAGAAAGGATATCATAGTGACGGTTGCAGGCACCTTGTGGTTTGTTCAACATGGGATACGGATCGAGAAAGTCAGTGCTTCTACCCAAACCGTCAGACCAACCGCATATGTGGCAAAACGAGCGACAGAATGCCCTTAGAGCGTATATATAGGAACAACGTAGGCCAGGGCTAGAACGGGCCCGAGGAGAAAGCACTGGGGCACGTTCCTGTCCAAGTAGTAGGCCCTGTGGCCCAGCCCGGGTGCGTGCTACTCAGACGAATGGGAAGGTTCTCAAGGAAATTACGTACCCAGCTTTGGGCTCTCTGACTAGGAAATGTCGGGGCTGCTTCTCGACAATGCCAGCCTGAATATTGCGATGGAACGTTTTGCGCTTCTCAATTGCAAGCACGCAGTCAGAGTTACCCGCCCGGAAGACTGAGCGTAGCAGCCAAAGGCAGTCATGGGTACTTAGATTTGGGCGAAAACCCGTCTTCGCCGGATGAAACCATGTTTCCTGTCTGACTCCCAAATGGCGCTACGTGAGCTCCGGAAACCGTTCTCCACACCACACTATAGCGCGTACACGATACCATTTAGGTACACTGTAAAATCTCGTTATTTCGAACTCGGTTAATTCGAACTCACGACCTGGTCCTGGCACAGCCCTGTATAGTGGAAAACTCCCGCTAATTCGAACTCGTCAGTATCAAGAACGGTTAATTCGAACTATAGTCTCCTGGTTTCCATCGGTCCACGCAGAAGAAGTCGGGCAGAGTGATTGCGATTTGTTGAAATATAAACCAAACCAAGTTTACTAGAGATGTAAAACAACGAAACAGAAAAACAATAGCGTGGCGCGCGCTACACTTTTGCAAAACATTATTTCGCTCCCACAGAGGGCGCCGCGCAACCGGCGCCATTGCTCCGGCGCATGCCATTATTATTTACGAACATTATTTACGAAATCACCTGCCACAAACATGTAGTAATGCCTAATTAACAATAACGAGTCCAAAGGTGGTTTCTTTGTCTTCTGCCCGCGCACTGTGGCGCGATTTTCAATCATCCTAGCGCCTGCCCGCTAATTCGAACTCCGCTTAATTCGAAAAATTTTATGGTCCCCTTAGAGTTTGAATTAATGAGCTTTTACTGTACAATACACTTATCTGGCTCCGCTTAAGTAGCACTCAAAATCCATTTGCGCCTGCTACTGGAGTCTAAGGGCCCTTAAGAGCAGGAGAAGAGTTAATCTAGGTAATAAAGTTAATCTAGTTAATAAAGAATTAAAATAAGCTGAAGTATTTCTCGTAAAGCATAAAACAAAGGTACAGGAAGCATTTTCGGCGCACAGTGGAGGCACGGTCTGCGCGATGAGCACACATTTGCGGTCAATTTTCTATCCTTAAGCAAACGGAGATTTGTGTGGGATTGGGCGAAGCTTACTGTACAAGCGCTGTTCAAGAAATCCTCCTCTCAGAAATGTACGACATGACGAGGTAGGCTTTTGCGTAGTATACTGTTCTTTCTGAGTGGACCCGCCTGATCCTGTGGCTTCGTCGTACGAAGCACTTTGCGAATAGAATCTGAATGTGCAGGTTTCAATCAAGGCCGGGACTTCTTTTGCCGAATCTGTCGACTGTCGGCCTTTTGTCAGCACACGTCTAATGGCCAATTACGTGATGCAGAGACGAGCCAAGCGAACTCCAAAGTTACGGGAGAAACGCCTCACAGTTGCGCTTTTCCAGTGACGCGGAAAGCGTTCAGCCTGTGCGTACGCCTCGGACAGTCTTTTCACGCTGAAGTGTACCACTTTGCCGCCATGACTGCCCTGAGCAGTGCTGGCAGGCTTGTGATGCCAATTCGGCGGCCACAACATGGCAGAAACGCGGCATGCAGTTCCTGAAGCATCGAGAACATGTGACTAAGGATGACGTCGGGCGCCAAGCATGGTGTTGCAAAAACCGAAACCAAAAATCTTGTGGACGACTTCTCCAGAAAACCACAAGGACTACGTACGGCTCATACGCTTTTAATAATCAGGATGTAGGAAAGAGAGCAGTGGACTCGGTGATGCTGTGGCTCTCCTACATTTATTGTTGGTGTGGAAGCCCCGGCCGGAACTTGTAGAGCGGCGTGGACGTGCGACCGCCCCTGGAGCGCAGTCCTCTTCGAACTCTTGTGCCGCGTGGAACCGCTGACCTGGCCAGGCATCACTGATGGTGATTTTGAAAGGATGCGGATGATGATGATAGTAAGGCTAAATGCAGATGGTGTTGCCGACACTACAAGGACAGAGGTCTTAAAAAATAATATTCACACAACCGCTATTCCGTAAAATACCACAGCAAAAATGCGAAAATGCCAAAGTATTTTGAAAAAAAAATACTATAAAATTTTACAAACATGAAAAATTACTACAATATATTTGCTGCCAGTGCAGCAAACATACAATATTATTTTTTTATTGTTTACGTCCTTGTAAATTCAATACTGCTGTAGCGACTGGGCAAACGATGAAAAGCATGTTTATTTGACCTCATGTATGCAATACCATCAATTAAAAACAGCGCTAATAAACGGCACGCGGGACGACAACACTCGGCGCTGACTATAGCAACTGGTGGATTACTCCGCGGCCTGCGAAATATACCGAAGGGGGAGAAGGAAGGGAGGCCAGAAGGAACTAGAATAGGAAATGTAAATACAACAAACAAAACGCAAAAACACAGGAACTACACACCCGCAGTGAACCCTCAGTGTGCGCTGCCGAAACAGCATAACCATCAGACGCGTGGCAATATACGAGGGACAAGGCGAGGCAATCATGGACAGTGCAGTTCATTTTCAAGAATCCAGACAGCGGATTTCCTTACTGAGTAAATCTACAGACGCCTTGCTAACGCAATCATTTCCCGTCTTGTGAATGAGATGCGCTATTTCACTATCGAGCTGCCCTTTATACGTTCTTGCAACCCGCGTGTCTTGGAATCTGGGCGGAGCACCCATGGTTGAGACAGTGTGTAGCAACATTGCTGCCTGTGCCGATTTTGAGTGTGTTTGCATGCTCTCCAAGTCTATCATTCTAACGCCGCCCAGTCTAACCAATATATATCTTTCCACCACACGAAAGTGGGAAAGACATATTTACCGACTTATGCATACGAGAGACAAATAATAAACACATTATTATTATTATTATTAATATATTATTTTTTATGTGAGTGTTCACGGCAAGAAGTGTACAGGACAACAAGTGGTGTGCCGCAAGGCTCTGTGTTGGGCCCTCTGTTGTTTTCTATTTTTATAAACGATGTGTCAGCTGCAATCAAGAAGTATTCGTTCCTAATCTATGCTGACGACATCAAAATATTCAAACGTATTGAGTCTGCTGAGGACTGTGTTTCCCTAAAGAAAGATGTGTCCTCGTTCTCTAAATGGTGTTCAGAGAATAGATTAAATCTTAATCCAAAGAAAACAAAGGTCATCTCTTATAGCCGAAAAACAAACATCCTTTACTTTCCTTACACCATTGACGGCGGCCCCCTGTCTAGAGTGGATGGTATCAGAGACCTTGGAGTGCTCTTTGACAGCGCCTTAACTTTCTCGCCCCATGTCGATCAACTTACTCGGCGGGCTCTTCGCTCTCTTGGTGCTGTATGCAGATTTTCACGGGACTTTCGGTCTCCTAATTCATCCCTGAAACTATTCAAAACACTTTGTATTCCTCAACTAGAATATGCCTCTGTCGTGTGGAATGGAACCTGTCATTAACAGCAAACGTATGGAGCGTGTTTAGACCAAATTTCTATCAATATACAGGCATCGTTTTTCCTCTGGGCCTCCCGAGACTGCCTTAGCAGTATCCAGATTCCCATTACCTGTCTCTCTGAGTTGTCGGCGAACCCGCCTAGATCTTCTTTTTCTATATAAACTGCTTCATGGTATTATCACATGCCAGGAACTACTTGCAAAAGTCAGCCTTCGTGTTTCGCAAAAAACAACAAGGTTTACCCCCCTTTTCCATAATGCTACAGAACTCAACACCCATTCCCCTCTCCAAAGAGTGCAGCGTCTCTATAACTGTCACTCTGGGAAACTTGATATATTTCAACGTCCCCTTCGGGAGTCTTTGACTGGGTTGTTAGCTGTGATACAATAATTACTCTTCTTTTCGGCACAGTTTTTTTTTAGTTTTTTTTATGTCGTTTTTATGTGTGCAATGTCTTCATAGTTCTTGTTTCTTGTTTGTAAGTCCTATATATTCGTGACTTTGTGGCTGTAATTGCTTCATTGACTTGTCATATATTACGGTATGCTACTTGCCTTCCATCGCACCCGATTTATTGTGCCGCGAGGAGCCGCAGTGATGTGTCTGGTACTTTCCAACGTTACTAGAATAAACTTCTAGTAACGTTGGTACTTTCCATCTTCTGTTGCTGTAATTTCATAAATCAGTTCCTGTATTTTGTTTCATACATTCATGTTTAATTGAAGCTTTGTGTTTTTCGCCTATATCTGCGAATATGTTTTTATGTCTGCTTGCTTCACCCAACTGCTGTGACCATTGTTCCACATACTTTTTCCATGGATCCACCATTAGAGTTTCTTAATCGTCTAATTTTGGTTGGAATACCTTTTTATTATCCTTAGGGTTTTATTGCTCTTTTTTTCTTCGCTCGTTCTTCTCGTTGACTGTTTATATTGTGAGTTTCTGCTGCATATTAGTGCCGCATTTTGTCTTCCTTAGTGCGCCAGAACCAAGGCCTCGGCTGTTCCTGGGCACTCTAATAAACATTGATTGATTGATTGATTGATTATAATATTATTAATAATAATAATAATAACTATATTATTATTATTATTATTATTATTATTATTATTATTATTGTTGTTATTATTATTATTATTTTTTTTTCCAAGATGGCGCCTAGCAAGGATTGATGTGTTCTTTGCTCTTGCGTTTTTTATGGCAAACAAAAGTTTTTCCGCTGCATTGCCTGTAAAAAACGCGTGCACGCGAAGTGTGTTGTGTGGCCGGACGCTGAGCTTCAACTCCTGAGATCTGGCGCTCGGCCGTTCAAATGCAACATCTGTCAAACGGTTGAGGTGGCGGCTAGGCCTAGTGGAGCCAGCGACGACTTCGGCGCGCCCGCAAGCAGGGCTTCTTCCCCCTGCTCCCTTCGTCAAGGCTCACCGACAGTCGTCAAGAAGGCCCCGGCGCCCCCGCTCCAACCGGGTGACCTTGGTGCCGAACCTGCCGGTCTTCGCGCGCTCCTCGCTGACGTGCTGGAGGGAATTTCCTTTCTCAGCGACCAAGTGGCCGGGCTGCGCGAGGACAACGACCTTCTGCGCCGGGAAAACGCGCGGGCTTTTGCCTGCCTCCGTCAGGAGAGGGAGGGAGACCGCGCCCATTATGCGAAGTTGGTCACTTCCCTGCGTGCAGAGGTTTGCTCCTTGCGAGCTGAATTGCTTCGCCGTCCCGCTGCTTTGCAGAATGGAATGCGCGGCAGCTCGGGGAAGCCTTCTTTCACCCAAGCTGTCAACAATGAAGTGCCATCCTCGTCGGCTACGTCGGCTCCGCTGCAGGCGGTGTCTCCGGCGTCTCCTACACTGCAACTCCGTCCACCCGTCCACCCAACTCCGTCCACCCCTTTCCCAGTGCTTTCCGTGTCTGTGCCTGACTGTCACCCTCCCAGTTTTGAGAAGAAGCGCCGAAGCCGGGCATGTGTGGGTGCGTCAGACACATCTGGACTGGTCGTCGTTTCGCAGCCGAAGCGCCCCAAAGCTATGTTTGTTTCCAAGCTTTCTCCGACCACCACCCCTGCCAGTCTCAATGCTCATCTGTCAACTTTAGGTGTCTCGCCCTTGAGCTGCCGACGACTGAAGACTAAATTCGGCACCTATGCATCCTTTTATATTTCCTTGAATGAAGAGTGTTTCGAGCGCCTAAATGACCCCGCTGTTTGGCCGAAAGACTGCCTCTTTAAGGAGTTTCGAGGCATGTTTCGCGAAGGCATGCTTCACAGCTCTGAGCACATCACGTAAGAAAAACAACCATGACTAGTTTAGATGTTTTTTATCAGAATGTGCGAGGTCTTCGAACTAAGGCGACTGAATTTTTTGGTAACGTTCTGGCTTCTTGCTTTCCGTTAATAGCTATATCTGAAACTTGGTTGTGCCCTGATATCCTATCCAGTGATTATTTTCCTCGAAATTACCATGTATATCGTAATGATCGTGCTTTAACGGGATGCAAACAAAAAGGGGGCGGGGTCCTTCTCGCCGTTGACAAATCTCTCCCGTGTGTGCTACGTAGCGATATTGATAACGCAGATGAGTCTTTATGGGTCGAAATTCATTTCTCTAAAACTGAAAAACTTCTAGTTGGTGTTTTTTACATTCCTCCTGATGTAGCTCCTGAGGCGTTCAATAAGTTAATCTCCTCCATTGAACAGGTGCTTATCACTCATGGCAACCGCAAAGTCCTCCTGCTTGGAGATTTTAATGCTCCTGGCGTGGAGTGGAGCCAGCTAACTTGTTCCCACTACAACCACCACATTGAACAGAAGGGTAATAGGTTGCTAGATTTTTTGGCTTTCACTTCTATGGCACAGTGTAATCGCATAAAAAATTGCAGTGGAAATATTCTGGACCTGTGCTTTTCGAACTTTGATGGTGTTAGTGTGTTGCACTCTGATTGTTCTTTAGTAATACCGGACAGATTTCATCCTCCTCTTTCTATTTCCTGTTGTCTCCCTTCATTGCTCCACCGTTCCGTAAATTCCAACAACACGCAACCTCATTACGCTTTCGCCAGGGGAGATTATGCTGGGCTGTATGGCTATTTTTCCGCTGCCCCTTGGTCGACCGTCATTGACCACACTGATGTCAATGAACAAGTCGACCGTTTCACAGAGATTGTGCTTTCGGGTATGAAGGAATACATCCCGCAATATTTACCGAGGAGGTTCAAGTTTCCACACTGGTTTTCTTCTGAATTGCGGGATGCCCTGAAACTCAAGGAACGTGCGCACAGAAAGATGAAGCGCTCTGGTGCCAACCAGTTTGCTCAGGAATTCCGGCGCCTACGTGCCCTATGTAAAATATTGCACAAACGTGATCATACTTCGTACCTGGCGTCGGTAGAAACTAAAGCAACTCACCAACCGGGAGCCTTCTGGAAATACATTCACTCTAGATCTAGTACAACTAAAGATTCTATTCGTCTTCTAGACTCCAACGGCGATGAGGTTGTCAAGGTGGCCGACTGCTTTGCTCGTCAATTTTCTTCTTTTTTTGGGATTAGCGGTGGTAGTGACAACAGCAGCGCCCCTTGTCACCAGGGCGAGAACTCCGGTTGTTTACAACTGGACGAGAACATCATTCGGACCAGCATCAAGCGGCTCAAGCCCTCGCTTTCTTGTGGGCCCGATGGTATTCCTGCTGCAATCCTAAAAACATATGCAAATATATTCGTTCCTGTGTTCACTTCAATATTTAATAACTGTCTCCGGTCGGGAACGTTTCCTCGCTCATGGAAAATCTCTCGCGTATTCCCTGTTTTCAAGTCAGGCCTAAAAACTGATGCTATAAACTATAGGCCTGTCTCGCTGCTTTGTTCTGCCTCTAAAATTTTCGAGTTATCTCTTCATACGGTCTTGTCTTTCTCATTTAAACATGTCCTCATTCCTAATCAACATGGATTTATGCGTGGTCGTTCAACTTCCACGAACCTCGTATGCTTCATGGAGAAGGCTGTCCCAGCAATCATTGGTAGAAGCCAACTGGATGTGGTCTACTGTGACATGAGCAAAGCCTTTGATGTTGTCAACCACTCGTTATTGCGTGCAAAGCTCACTCTGTTAGATGTACACGCTTCTTTGGTGGGTCTTATACGTTGTTATCTCAAGGAGCGATATTGCTATGTAAGTGTTAACGGTCAAACATCATTTAGGTACAAAGCAACCAGTGGTGTACCCCAAGGCTCCGTTCTGGGTCCCCTTCTTTTTTCCATTTTCATTAACGATGTTGCTTCTGCCATTCAAAATTCTTCTTTTTTGTTGTACGCTGATGATATAAAAATCTTTAGAGAAGTGCGTAGTGTTCAGGACTGTAATTCTCTTCAGGTTGATATTGTGTCATTCCATCGTTGGTGCACCAAAAACGACCTTATTTTGAACCCTTCAAAAACTAAAGTTGTCTCCTATAGTAGAAAAACTCAACAACTGCAATACCCTTATGAAATTGCAGGCACCACACTGCCGAGGGTGACCGAAATTCGGGACTTGGGAGTACTTTTTGATTCGCCTCTGACTTTCTCTTCCCACATTGCACAAATTACCCGTCGGTCTCTTCGTTGTCTGGGTGCTGTTTGCAGGTATTCTAGAGAGTTTAAAGGTCCGCTTCCTTTCTTAAAGTTGTATTCGGCTCTCTGCTTACCTCTTCTTGAATACGGGTCTGTTGTCTGGAATGGAACTTGCAAGTCCAATAGTGACCGTATCGAAAGGGTTCAAAATAAGTTCCTTTCTATCTTTAAGCACCGCTTCCGTCATGTGCAAGACGACGCAAACGGCATCATGTCTCTTCTGAAAAGCATTCCTTCCCTTCGGTGTCGACGAATGCGAGCTGATATTATCTTTCTCCATAAACTTCTTCATGGTAATATTTTGTGTGACGATTTGGTTACACTTATCAATGTCAATTTGCCAAATAAACTTTTCAGAAAATTTCCAGCTTTCAGACCAGTTGCTTTAAATAGCCGACGCTCGTCCATCTGCCGAATACAATGTGCATATAATGAATATTCCGTTCGGCTTGATATATTCCAGAGCTCCTTTACTTTGTTCTCTAATGAGTTGAAAACTGTTGTAGCTTAAGTCCTTTATGTCATTCCAAATTTATGTACCCTATGTATTATGTGCAAACTGTTCTTGCTTGCTTTTCACTTTTTCTTGTTTTGTGTTGCTTGAATATTTGTACGTTTTTAGTGTCAATGTTGGTAATGCTGAAGCTTTTCCCCCTTTTTTTTGGAACTTCCTAATACGTTGTTAGAAAACCTTGGCTATATACGTATATTCTATGTCATGTTGATTCAATATTTGCTTGTATAGTTCCTATTTTTCACATCTACTGAACGTTTCGCTGGCCGAGTGGCATGGCTTGCAACACTAAGCCTGCCTTTTCTTTTTTGACTTTCTGTTCTTTTTTTTTCCTTTTTTGCTTTCTAAGATTTCTGTAACTATTTTTACTTTATTGTTTATGTCATACATATAGTTTGTGTATGTTGTCTTGTCTTAATTGTAGTGTTTTTTTTTTGTATGGTGTACCAGTACCAAGACCCTAGGGTTGTTCCTGGGCACCGAAAATAAAGGTTGATTGATTGATTGATTGATTATTATTATTAAACGTCCAACTGGCCGTTTGTGAAAACGGCCAGTTGGACGTTATTTATTTTGACCTCAGTAAGGCGTTTGATGTGGTGAACCATCAGTTATTAATTAACAAGCTTGCTAAGTCCGGTGTAGACGCAAGCCTTGTTGCCTTGTTGTCCAACTACCTCCTTGACCGGTCCTTTTATGTAGATGTTAACTACAAAAAGTCTAGTGTTTACCCTGCAACAAGTGGTGTACCCCAGGGTTCCGTGCTGGGTCCATTATTGTTTTCTGTCTTTATCAATGATGTTTCAACAGTGTTAACAAACTCTTCTTTTCTTCTCTATGCTGATGATGTCAAACTATTTAGGCACATTAGCGGTGTTCAGGACTGCTGTGCCTTGCAGAGGGATGTGTCGGAATTATCGGTCTGGTGCAGGAAAAACTGCCTAATTTTAAACCCCACTAAAACAAAGGTTGTCACCTACAGCCGGAAAACCCACCGTCTGCTGTTTTTCTACAGTATTGAGGGAGCTCCTCTGCAAAGGGTTGAGGAGATTAGGGACCTAGGGGTGCTTTTCGACAGTACCCTCTCTTTTTCTCCTCATATTAGGCTCATCACCCGGCGAGCACTCCGAAGCCTTGGAAATGTGTGTCGGATTACAAAGGAATTCTCTTCTCCAGATCCATTTCTAATGCTATACAATGCAATATGTATACCACAGTTAGAATATGCTTCTGTTGCCTGGAACGGCATCTCCAAATCTAGTAGTGAATTAATAGAACGTGTGCAGAAGAAGTTTTTATCCATATTTAAGCACCGTCATCACAATCACAGTTTTCATCCTGATTCTGACTTATCGATAGTCCCTTCCATTCCTTCCTTGTACTGCAGACGTATGCGTGCAGACCTTATATTTCTTCACAAAATTGTTCATGGTGACCTTTCTTGCGCAGACCTGCTTAACTGTTTAGAGTTTAGTGTACCACAAAGGCCCACCAGGTCGCATCGCCCGTTCTTGACCGCTGCGCGCAACTCCAATCATTCTCCTGTGCGCAGAATACAGAATTGTTACAACCGCTTCTTTGAACGCCTTGACATCTTTCAGAAATCCTTTACAGTTTACCGTACAACGCTGTTGAATACAGTATGTTAAACACCTATGATATGTCTGTCGTTCTTTTTTTTCTGGAATTTGATTTCTCTGCGGTTGTGTCTATCCAACTGATAGTTGCCTATTTTTGAAACTGTTTACTGTCATTTGTTCGTTTTTTCATTTGTCTCTACACTCTTGCCGTTGTTTTTGTGGTATTACTGTCAAACTTTGTTGCTCTGCCTGTCGTGTGGCCTTTACGACGGGCAGAGCAACATAGGCATCTTCTTTTTTTTATTTTTTACCTGTACCCAGGCTCCGCCTGTGCTTTATTTCTGTCATTTTCACTACTTCAATTTGTGTGTGTCTTGTCGCTTGTTTGTTTCTTGCTATATGTTTCTTGTATTTTGTTTTTATGTAACTACCCGTGCGCCAGCACTCAGGCCTCTGGCTGTTTCTGGGCACGTAAATAAACATGATTGATTATTATTATTATTATTATTATTATTATTATTATTATTATTATTATTATTATTATTATTATTATTATTATTATTATTATTATTATTATTATGATTGATTGATTATTAACCCCAATTGTCTGCGTGTCTTGTTCCCTGTGTTCCGACTGCAATGCACGTACAATCGGTACTCGGATTACCTTGATATATTTAATGATTGCCCTACTCTGTTTCGCAAACATGTCTGTGAGTTTGTATTGGCGTAACTGCCAACTTCTCTTATTCTGCATTTGTCTTTTATCCTTGAGTTCATGCACTTAAATGACTTTCATTCCGTAACTTCAACATAAGCTATCCTTTCGTTTTTTTGTATTTTGTATTTTATTTTGTATTTGAAAGATGTGTACATTATGTTTCGTGTGTTTCGGTTTCCGTGCGCCAGCACAAAGGCCCCCCCGGCTGTTCCTGGGCACGCAAATAAATGATTGATTGATTGATTGATTGATTGATTATTATTATTATTATTATTATTATCCTCTTCGGGAGTTTTTGGCCGGGTTGTCCTGACGTGTGCATTGACTTCACCGAGCTTGTTCTTGTTCCTGGTTATTCGTGTATTGTGCTGATACTGCGACTGTAATTATCGTAGAATTTTTCTTTTTCTGCCGTTTTTATCATTAAAAGTTGCCATATTCACTTCATGCGTCCATTTGAAACTGAAAATGTACGCTTCCCGAATCTTGTAAAAACTTTCTTCTTTCCACTCACCCTTCCGTATAGTTACGCTTATTGTAAGATGTCTTCTTGCAATTGACCAGACATTACAGTTTCTATTGATTGTGTAATGTTGCCTAAAATTACACTATGGTGGTATTTTTATTCTTCTTTGAAGTTGTAGCTTCTTCTTATTTTTTGCTCACTCACTGTTCTTTTGCCAGCTGTTGATGCATTTCATTGCTGTCTTATACCTTTTCTGTGCGCCAGCACGACTTGATTGTGTAAAGTCGGTTGGATTGCACTATTTTATTTCTAATCTTCTTTGCCGTTTTTTGTAGGTCTTTCTTTCTTTCCTTTTTTTTTCTTTTTGCTCACTGGGTGTTTATTCGCAAATTGTCGATGTACTACAGTGCTGCATTTTCCCCTCTGAGTGCTCCAGCACGAAGGCCTCCGCTGTTCCTGGGCACTATAATAAACATTGATTGATTGATTGATTGATTGATTGATTGATTACGCAAACTTCTGTAGAAGTTTGCGCTTCACACCAAAATCACCATTTTATCATTCTGGGGGATTTCAATGCACCTGGTGTACAATGGGACAGTCTAACTAACCAGCATTACAATTATTACGTACAGCAAAAATCTCGCAATGTTTTAGACTTCCTAGATTTCACATCCATGGCACAACTGAATAACATCAAAAACTGCTCCGAAAATATCTTAGACCTCTGCTTCTCAAACATTCAGAACGCGCGAGTATCAATGGTGGATATCTCTCTTGTCAAACCCGACAAGCTTCATCCTCCATTTTCAGTTTCGGCTCCCGTTTCGATTCGGCATTGTGGTACCTCACTAAAGTATAATGAACTCTCTCCCTTCTGTTATGCACGTGGGGATTACATTGGCTTGTATAGCTTTTTTTCTTCGTTTGATTGGTCGGAAATTCAAGAACTCCCTGATTGCAATGCACAGGTCGAACGGTTCACCGAAATTGTCAAAAGCGGTATGGACCAATTTATTCCCAAGTATAAACCAAACCACTCCAAGCACCCACATTGGTTTTCGAAAGAACTTCGTACGGCTATTAAATTAAAAGACCGCTGCCACAGAAAGTATAAGAAAACCGGGAGTGACGAATGGAAACAGACTTCTGCTCTTACCGTAAATTATGTAAAAACCTTTATGAGCGGGACCAGCGCTCCTATCTCGATTCTGTAGAGAGTAGTGCGAATTCTCAGCCTGAAACATTTTGGAGATACATCCGGTCCCGTAAGAACAACTCACATGATCTTATCAATCTTGTAGATTCCTCTGGGGAAGAAGTTCGTAATGTCGCCAACCACTTTCCTCAGCACTTCAGTGCCACATGCGGCCAGCGTGACGTCTCTGAAATGAACATATTGTTAAATCGCGTACAAGGCTCTAGCTTAGTGCTTTTGGACGAGCAGTTGGTTTTGGAGAGCCTAAAGCGCATGAAACCGTCATTGTCGTGTGGAGCTGACGGAATACCTCCAGCTATTCTCAAAACATACGGCAGCATTTTTGTACCTGTTTTGACGGTGAGATTTATACAGTGTCTAAAAACAAACGTGTTCCCTCTCGCGTGGAAAATTTCTCGAGTGCGTCCTATTTTCAAGTCAGGCTCCAAATCGGATGCAACTAACTACAGAGCAGTTTCTCTCCTTTGTGCTTGTTCCAAGCTGTTTGAAACAGCGCTGTACAAATTACTGTCAAGTTCTGTACAGAATCTTCTTGTAAGTAAACAGCACGGCTTTATATCAGGAAGGTCGACAACAACTAATCTCTCCTGCTTCATGGAGGAGGCCTCGGCAGCCATTTCTGAGAGGGGCCAGCTCGACGTTGTCTACTGTGATCTGAGCAAAGCATTTGACGTTGTCTGCCACACGCTGTTACTTAAAAAGCTTTTACAGGTAGGAATTGATACACCACTCGTGGCATTGTTGGGTAGTTATCTAGATAACCGGTTCAGTTTCGTTAGCGTTAATGGGCAGACGTCTGCTCTGTACAGATCAACAAGCGGTGTGCCTCAAGGCTCCGTGTTGGGGCCTCTCTTGTTCTCCATATTTGTTAACGATGTGTCAGCCGCAATTAAGATGTCTTCTTTCGTTCTTTACGCTAACGACATTAAAATATTCAGACGGATTGAGTCCATTAATGACTGCATTGCCCTGGAACAAGAAATATCCTCATTTTCCAAGTGGTGCTCAGACAATAGATTAAATCTTAACTCTACAAAAACAAAGGTCATGTCTTATAGCAGGAAAACGAACCGCACTTTATTTTGCTACAGTATTAACGGCGGTTACTTGTCTAGAGTTGAAGAGATCAGAGACCTCGGCGTGCTTTTCGACAGTGCCTTAACTTTCTCACCTCATGTCACTCAACTTACTAGGCGGGCGCTACACTCTCTTGGGGCTGTATGCAGGTTTTCTCGAGAATTCCGGTTTCCTTCTTCATTCGTACAACTATTCAGAACGCTTTGTATTCCGCAACTAGAATATGCTTCTGTCGTTTGGAATGGAACCTGTAGTTCCAACTGTCAACGTATAGAGCGTGTACAAACCAAATTTTCATCAATATTTAGGCATCGTTTTCCTTCGGAGCCTATCCCTATAACTGTTTCGCTAAGTTCCCGGCGGACCCACTCAGACCTTCTTTTCATGTACAAATTGCTTCATGGTATTATTTTATGCCCGGAACTACTTGAATCAATCAGTTTTCGCGTTCCACAAAAAGCTACAAGGCTCGCCCACCCTTTTAAAGCAGCTGGAGCTCTCAGCACACGTTCTCCTCTTCAAAGAATGCAGCATCTGCATAATGTTCACTCCGAGAGGCTCGATATCTTTCAGCGTCCTCTTCGGGAGTTTTTGGCCGGGGTGTCAGCTCTGACACACTAGGTTCATCTTGGCAGTGCTTTTTTCCTTCACTTATCGTCCTGACGTGTGCATTGACTTCACCGAGCTTGTTCTTGCTCCTGGTTATTCGTGTATTTTGCTGATACTGCGACTGTAATTATCGTAGAATTTTTCTTTTTCTGCCGTTTTTATCATTCAAAGTTGCCATATTCACTTCATGGGTCCATTTGAAACTGAAAATGTACGCTTCCCGAATCTTGTAAAAACTGTCTTCTTTTCACTCACCCTTCCGTATAGTTACGCTTATTGTAAGATGTCTTCTTGCAATTGACCAGACATTACAGGTTCTATTGATTGTGTAATGTTGCCTAAAATTACACTATGGTATTTTTATTGTTCTTTGAAGTTGTAGTTTCTTCTTATTTTTTGCCCACTCACTGTTCTTTTGCCAGCTGTTGATGCGTTTCATTGCTGTCTTATACCTTTTCTGTGCGCCAGCACGACTTGATTGTGTAAAGTCGGTTGGATTGCACTATTTTATTTCTAATCTTCTTTGCCGTTTTTTGTAGGTCTTTCTTTCTTTTTTTTTGCTCACTGAGTGTTTATTAGCAAATTGTTGATGTACTACAGTGCTGCATTTTCCCCTCTGAGTGCTCCGGCACGAAGGCCTCCGCTGTTCCTGGGCACTATAATAAACATTCATTGATTGATTGATTGATTGATTATGATTACGTTGGGCTGTATGGCTACTTTTCTGCTGCCCCTTGGTCAACAGTCATTGACCACTCCGATGTCAATGAACAGTTGACCGTTTTACTGAGATTGTGCTTTTGGGTATGAAGAAATACATCCCGCAATATTTACCAAAGAAGTTCAAGTTCCCACACTAGTTTTCTTCTGAATTGCGGGATGCCCTGAAACTCAAAGAACGTGCGCACAGAAAGATGAAGCGCTCTGGTGCGAATCAGTTCGCTCAGGAGTTCCGGCGCCTACGTGCCCTATGCAAAATATTGCACAAGCGTGATCATGCTTTGTACCTGGCGTCAGTTGAAGCTAAAGCAACTCATCAGCCGGGAGCCTTCTGGAAGTACATTCATTCTAGATCTAGTACAACGAAAGAATCTATTCGTCTACTGGATTCCAACGGTGATGAGGTTGCAGATGCGGCCGACTGCTTTGCTCGTCAGTTTTCTTCTTTGTTTGGGCTTAGCGGTGGTAGTGATTATGGCAGCGTATCTTGTCACCAGGACGGTAACTCCGCTTGTTTCCAATTGGATGAGAACATCGTGCGGACCAGCATCAAGCGGCTAAAGCCCTCGTTTTCTTCTGGGGCAGATGGTATTCCTGCTGCAATTCTAAAAACGTATGCAAATATATTTGTTCCTGTGTTCACCTCAATATTTGATAACTGTCTCCGGTCTGGCACGTACCCTCGCTCATGGAAAATCTGTCGTGTATTCCCTGTTTTCAAGTCAGGCCCAAAAACCGACCCCATGAACTATAGGCCAGTGTCGCTTCTTTGTTCTGCCTCTAAAATATTCGAGTTATCTCTACATGCGGTCTTGTCTCTCTCACTTAAACACGTCCTCATTCCTAATCAACATGGCTTCATGCGTGGTCGCTCAACTTCCACAAACCTCGCATGCTTCATGGAGCAGGCTGTCCCAGCAGTCGTTGGTAGAAGCCAGCTTGATGCGGTCTACTGTGACATGAGCAAGGCCTTTGATGTAGTCAACCACTCGTTATTGCTTGCCAAGCTCATTCTGTTAGATGTTCACGCTTCTTTAGTGGGTCTTATACGTTGCTATCTCCAGGAGCGATATTGCTATGTAAGTGTTAATGGTCAAACATCATTTAGGTACAAAGCAACCAGTGGTGTACCCCAGGGCTCCGTTCTGGGCCCCCTTCTTTTTTCCATTTTCATTAACGATGTTGCTTCTGCCATTCAAAATTCTTCTTTTTTTGTTGTATGCTGATGATATGAAAATCTTCAGAAAAGTGCGTAATGTTCAGGACTGTAATTCTCTTCAGGCTGATATTGTGTCATTCCATCGTTGGTGCACCAAAAACGACTTAATTTTGAACCCCTCAAAAACGAAAGTTGTTTCCTATAGTAGGAAAACTCAAGAGCTGCAATACGCCTATAAAATAGCAAGCACTGCACTGCCGAGGGTGACTGAAATTCGCGACTTGGGAGTACTATTTGATTCTTCTCTGACTTTCTCTTCCCACGTTACACAAATTACCGGACGGTCTCTTCGATGTCTGGGTGCTGTTTGCAGGTATTCTAGAGAGTTTAAAAGTCCTCTTCCTTTCTTAAAGTTGTATTCGGCTCTCTGCTTACCTCTTCTCGAATACGGTTCTGTTGTTTGGAATGGAACTTGCAAGTCCAATAGTGACCACATTGAAAGGGTTCAAAATAAGTTTCTTTCTATCTTTAGGCACCGTTTCCGTCATGTACAAGAAGACGCAAACGGCAGCATGTCTTGTCTCAAAAGTATTCCTTCCCTTTGGTGTCGACGAATGAGAGCTGACATTATCTTTCTTTATAAACTTCTTCATGGTGATATTTTGTGTGATGACTTGGTTGCACTTCTCATTGCCAACTTGCCGAACAAACGTTTCCGAAGATTTCGAACTTTCAGAACAGATGCTTTAAGTAGACGACGCTCGTCCATCTGCAGAATACAATGTGCATATAATGAATATTCCGATCGTCTTGATATATTCCAGAGCTCTTTGTCTTTGTCCTCTAATGAATTTAAAACTTTTGTAGCTTAAGTGCCTTTATGTCATTTATGTGCCGTATTTCTGTTCCGTATTTATTTTATGCAAATCATCATCTTGCTTGTTTGTTTTTCAGTTTTCCTGATTTTGTGTTGCTTGAATTTCTGTCGGTTTAAGTGTCAGTGCTTGTAACGCTGAACTTCGTTTTTCCATTTTGAAACTTCCTAACATTTTGTTACAAAACCTTTGTTTTATGGGTATAATCTATCTCCGTCTTCTTCATTGAGTATTTGCTTGTATTTTCAATTTTTCACGTGCCTTCAACGTTTTGATGGCCGGGTGTCATGGCTTCTAACACAAGGCTTCCTTTTTTTTGCTGTTTTGCTTTCTGGGATCTCTGTAACTATTTTTACCTTATTGTTTCTTTCATATATATGGTTTTCTGTGTTGTGTTGTCTTGATTTTAGTTTGTTTTTATGAATGCTTGTATATGGTGTACCAGTACCAAGACCCTAGGGTTGTTCCTGGGCACCAAAAATAAAGGTTGATTGATTGATTGATTGATTGATTGATTGATTGATTGATTGATTGATTGATTGATTGATTGATTGATTGATTGATTGATTGATTGATTGATTGATTGATTATCCGTGGGGTCGTCAGACGTCCCCTGCCGACGACAACTCGAGCCAGCTCCCGCTCCCGCACAATGCTCAAAGACACCGACACCCGGTCTCGCTCTCTTCCATGTTCAAACTCCCACTGACTGGGCGAGCGCGGCGTTCCTCTTAGCCCGGTGCGCGGTAAGTCACGGCGACTCAGCTGGGGAGACCGCATGCGCCAGATGTAGTCATTGGCGGCGGCTAGCACACGCGGCGGCGGTGGAGCTCGGCGTGGCGAGACACGTGTTGCGGCGCAGCTGCGGTCAATTCTACGTCAGATTGCTGGCGACGGCGAAACTCGGCTCGAGTAGGTCAGTAAAGCTATGTTCTGAAACAGCACGCCCCGACTCACCGTGGGGACCTAATATCCGCGGCGGCTGCGACGACCACATTGGGCCTTCACTTACCTAGCTCACTAACGCCACCTTCCCGGAAACGAGGTGGCGGCGCGCGCTGTAAATTCGCGGCCCCTTCATAAAACCCCTTTCCGAGCGACGGCGGAAATAACAGAAAACACCTCATAAACAGACGCAAAGACCCGGTGTTGGAAGCGTGGAAGGAGTGACCAAAATATTAGCAATGGCTTAGCTCGGCTATGCAAGGATATATGTAGCGTGAGCTATGGTTCAGCTGGTTATTCTTGGGTTTCCTGGTTGTCTAGGGTTAGCTGATTATCTTGCTTGCTGCTGCTAAAACGATTTCCAATCGAATCCAATCCAATCCAATCCAATCCAATCCAGTCCAGTCCAGTCCAGTCCAGTCTAGTCCAGCCCGGTCTAGTCTAGTACAGTCCAGTCACTGCTCCTCGCGCATGCGCACCACGGCTCTCCAGGAGCTACGCAAAACGGCTATCAAGCGGTTCCGGCGCAGCGTCAGACTTGGCTACTCCGCAACGGAGGCACACAGCTCAGCGCGCGCCGGCGCCATTGCGTCTGCCGCGGCTATGAAGTCACCCTCGGGATTGCGCAGATCGGCGAATGTGCAGACACAATTCTCTACACACCCGTACTCCAATTGGATTGGATTTCCAATCCAATCCAATCCAATCCAATCCAATCTAATCTAATCTAATCCAATCCAATCCAAATCCAATCCAAGCCAAATCCAATCGAAGCCAATCCAATCCGATACAATTAAATCCAATCCAGTGCTCCTCGCGCTTGCGCACAACGGCCCTTCAAGGTCCACGCGAAACTGCACAACCTCGGCCAGTGTAGCTTACGTTACAAAACAGCCGTCCCGGCGAGGAAGCCGCGATGGCTCCCGTCTGAACAAGAAGACTGTGCGCCTGGGCAGCCGTTTATGACATTCTCACATGTTGAAGGAGGTAGCGGGACATGCCGCAGTCCGGACTGGACTGGAAAGGACTTTATTCACATCGATCCTCCAGTGGGCGGGGGTTTGTTAGGACCCCCGTCCCGACGCGCCCGTCGTCACAGCTATCCTACTAGGAGCAGGCCCCTTTCCGGAGTCCGTGCTTTTCGAGTGCGGTGAAGGCCTACTGGATGATCCACTCTTGCTTCGTCTTGCCTCTCGATTCGATGGCTTCCTGTAGTTGCGCCGGGTACTCTTCGAAGCTGGCGCCTTCTCGGTTGGTGCCGCTGTCCCACATGATGTGCCACCGGTTGGCCGGCCTCTTTTTGCATATCTCGCATAGGCTACTTGTGTAGTCCTCTGGGTACATGCGGTGTAGTGCTGCCGGTGACGTGATCTACGCCGTCTGTAGCTTTCTGAGAATCGTCGCCTCTTCACGGCTCAGCGCCCGATGGGGCCGGGGGTATTCTCTTCTGAACAGTCGCGCGTTCTTTAGTGCTTCGCCGTAGCCTCGAGCCCTGTCTTTGGTCTCTGTCCACCATTCCCACTCGGGGCGGCTTTCCACTCTGGGGGCGCGGTGTGTTAGTGCGCGTGCCCACCTGGGGGCCGTCTCCATGGGGTTCGGGGCATGCGACGAGCATCCGCCCGCGTGCGCCGGAATCCTCCTGATTTCCATCCATGTGGTCTTCTCGGGTACCCGACTTCGTGATGATCTTGATTGCTTTGCTGCTTGCGCATCAGTTCGCCAGGTTTCTGACGGCTTCTTGGGAGTCGCTCAGTATCATGTCGCAGTTGGCTTCGTAGTCCCCCTGCAAGCAGCCCGGCTTGCGGGGGGGTGTACGTCAGAAGCTCTGACTTGGCCGGTGAACACTGTAAGCCCGTCCCTTCCAGGCTGTTCTAGATGGCCGTGATCGCCTTCTACATTCTTCTTTTGATGCCCGCATACATACCGCCGGCCGTCTATAGGGTAATGTCGCCCGCGTAGACGGTGTGTCGGACCCCCTTGACGTCCGCTACCGCTTCGGTCACGCGGAACATTCAGATGTTGAAGAGTACTGGCGAGATTACCGACCCCTGGGGTGCTCCCACGCCGCTCGCCTCTTGTTCTGGTATGTCAATTTATACCGCGCGTAGCTCGATCTTGCGACCCGTCAGGGAGTCTTCTATGTACTTGTAGCTTCCCTCTCCCATATTCAGTCTCGAGACTTGCGCCAGTATGACCGAGTGTTTTACTCGGTCGAAGGCGCCCTGTAGGTCCACCGCCAGTATCACTTTAATGTCTATCGTTTCGTTTTAGATGATTTCTTGTTTTAGTTTCAGCATGCCATCTTGGGTGCTTCAGGCTCTTCGGAATCCGATCATCGAGTCCGGGTACAGCCCTTCAAAGCCACTTTCCATCGAACATCTCCGGCCCATTTCCCTTACCTCATGTTTGGGAAAAGTCCTCGAACACGTCATCCTCACGCATCTCACCAATCATCTCACTTCTCCCGACGCGCTTCCGCATTCTATGATCGGCTTTTGTCATGGCTTATCCCCACATGCCCTGTTTCAGCTATCCCGCGAAGCGATAACTCCTCCCACTAGGCTTGATTCGGCGGCCATCTTGTCCTTGGATCTCACTGAGACTTTTGATAGAGGTTCACACAGCGCCATTCTGTGCGGATTAGAATCTGTAAACCCGGGAAAGCGCACATACAACTATGTTCGCAACTTTCTCACGGCACGCACGGCAATCCTACAAATCGAACACACCACATCAGACACCTTGAATTTGCCATCCATGGGTACGCCGCAAGAGGCTGTGTTATCACCCATGCTCTTTAATCTGACCTTGCTAAATATCCCCAAAGAATTACAGAAAGTTCCCCGTCTGTGCTTCAGTATGTACGCCGATGTCATCACTCTCTGGGTGTCTGGTGGCAGTGATGCGCACATTGAAGACACCCTGCATAATGGTGCATATATTGTAGTTAAACAAGCAGAGTTAGCATGTCTTACATGTTCACCTAGCAAGTCCTAGCTGCTCGTCTTACCAGCCAAAAGAGCAGTTCGCACAACGTCAGATATCTCCACCTCTATTAGTGGTTATTCAGTCCCAGAAGTTGATTGATTGTAGGGTTTAAAGCGCCGACGCAACGCAGGCGATGAGGCGCACCGTAGTGGAGGGCTCCGGATTAATTTCGACCACCTGGGGATCTTTATCGTGCGCCGAAATCTCGTACACACGGGCGTTTTTGCTTTTCGCCTCCATCAGAAAAGCGGCCGCCGCGGCCGGGAATCGAACCCGCGACCTCGTGCTCAGCAGCGGAACACCTTAGCCACTGAGCCACCGCGGCGGGTCCAGTCCCAGAAGCTCAAACACGAAAAGTTCTCGGTCTCCTTATACAACGAAATCGAACCAATGCACAATTTGTCATCCAGTTAACTAAGCATGTTGTCCAAACAATTGGTCTCATCAAAAGAATTGCCAACCACCGGCATAGGTTGTGTGAGAGTGAGAGATTGCGACTTATTCAGAACTTCGCGATCAGCAGAGTAACGTACTTTCTCCCCTACCTTCATTCCAGTGTTACTGAGTTACAGAAAATCAATTGCCTGATCATGCCTACAAAGCAGCACTTCAGATACCCCTGTACTCTTCCACTGCCAGATTAGACCATCTGAGAATCCATAATAATGCGGAGGAGCTTGTGGAGGCACATCTCGCTTACCCACTACCTCAACCGGTCTGCACATCCAGGACCAACTCGGTATTCGTGCCCCTACTTTGCCAACTCACAAATCTCCCATCCATCGTGCTATGCACGCTCGACTTGTCGTCCGTCCTGTACCGTGCAACATGCACCCTGTGTATCATGCGGGTCGCAGAATGCAACGAGCGCAGGCTCTTCAGCGACGCCTACCTGTCAGACCGGATGCCTTATACGTGGACGCGGCAGAATACCGTCACCACGATGCTTATGGTCTGGCCATCGTTAATCGGCCAAACGTCCCCCCCCCCGGTGTGCTCCCTTACAGTTCGCACTCCTTGCCCTGCCACGGTGGAGGAGGCGGCAGTTGCGCTCGCCCTGTCACAAAGGCCGACCCCCACGATCGTAATCTCTGATTCAAAGACGGCCGTTCGAAATTTCACCCGTTGTCTCATTGCGCCACTGGCACTTTGAATTATCGCTCAAAATCCTCCAACTTCCCTGGTAGAACTACTATGGACCCCGGTGCGATCGCGCCTCGGGAGGAACGAGGCGGCCCATTACGCCGCCCGAGGATTGAAATCCGAGCGCGAGCCAGCCTAGTTCCTTACCGCGGGGCCCAATCGGCCAGAGATCACGTAATTACGTATCATGACATACTCATGCATTACCGCCTCGACCGCCGCAAATATCCCCTGGCGCATCCACAGCTCAGCCATGAGCAAGCGCACACCTGGCGACTTCCGCCGGTTCATTTCTTTCCCTGCAGGGCGGTGCTCCACCACATCCACCCTTCCATCTACCCCTTACCCCATTGCCATGCATATGGCGAGCGCGCCACGCTTCCCCACTCTATGTGGGCCTGTCCTTACAATCCCTTCGCTTTCATTACCCGTGAGGAGCAATGGGAGGGTGCGCTGGGTAGCTCTGTCCCGGGCGTTCAGATCCCCTTGGTAGAACGAGCTGCCATCGTCGCCGCCAACTTCCAACCGGCGGCCACCACACTTCCCTAACCCCAGTCGCCCAATAAAAGTTTTAAATGCAGAGTATTTCTTTAACTCACGATGTCACCCGTTCTTGGCGTCCGTAGTTGTCCGCATCGCTCGCAGGTGCGCCCTGTCGGCGCGATCGTGGCGTGATAAAGGCGGTTGTCGGCGAGGCTGGAACGCGCTCATCGCCGCGCTATCTCGTCAGCCCCGCTCCTCCTCGCCTACTCTCCGCTCGCATCGCGCGCTCTCTCCGCGGTCGGTTCGAGCCCAACAGAGGTTTCAAATGAAAATTTCCACCCATCAACCCAGTACAACCACTCATTGGGGAACCAGTTTAGACCTCGCCAAGTTTCAACCAAGTCTCACTATTTTACTGATCACCGGAGTGTCTTCATAGGTATTAAAATATGATGAATACACACTGTATTCATTGCACATCTGCCTGTAAATTATTCTAAACCAAAGAAGACCACACCTCGACCATAGGCTTGGCCAGGGCAGTGAAGCTTACGCTATCAACTAGGGTTAACCAAACTAAAACAAAGCAATTGTTTCCAGTGCTCCTTGATAGACTTCCTCGCCTCGATTAGGTGCGCCAAGCGACTCTCCACGCACGCGACGGGGTCTCGTTTATCTCTATCTTTTTGGTCACCTCTCGCATCCCCTTCCTTAGCTTGGTCGCCCATGCTTCGATGTTCGTCTGTCCCGGGTCGTTTCTTCTCTGCAGACGGAAGGCGTCCGAGTCGGTTCATTTGTGTTGGATTGTGCATCCCACTTCATTATTCAGCTCGATCTCCAGTATGAAGTGGTCGCTCCCCAGGTCTTCCCCGGTGTTGCGCCACGTGACTTACCCTCCGTTTTTGAAGAAGATCAGGTGCGGTGTGGAGTCCCGTTAGGTCGACGTGGGGGCCGTTCTCATGGGCCGTTTGTGGTTCGTGTTTAGGTTGTACCCTTGCTCCATTTCCTCCTGCATTAGTTATCTTCCTTTGGCTATGTCTCTGCTGTAGCCCCACGTCTGGTGCGGTGCGTTGAAGTCGCCTCCCACCAACGTCGGTGTGGCTGTTCTGGCAAGATTGTTCGTCGCTCTTAGGATGGTCTTGAACTTTTGGCCGTAGTCCTTTGGGTTGCCGTAGATGTTCTTTATGCACAGTCCCTGCTTACAGCCTTTTCACGGGGCGATTTCGATGCAGACGAGTTCGCCCTTGGTTTTCTTGCTCAGTTGTCTTTATGTTGTGGTCAGGCCCTTTCGTACGAAGGTGCAGACCCTTCATCGGCTGGACGTGTCGGCGTTGGCTCAGTATTCCGTTAGTTTCGGGTCCTGCACCACCGTCTCCTGCAGCATGATGACGTACGGCTTTTTTGGCGAGGTCCGGATGTGTTCGTGCAGCGCCGCCTTCTTGTTTCCGAAGCTTTGACAGTTCATTGCCAGATCGTAAACGGCTACGTTACCGGCTTTACTGTGCGTTGTCTTGGCATTGTTATTGCATCATGGGTTGCTGCACTTGTTCTTGGACGTAGGGATGATTGCCGAACTGCGCCGCGAATATGGAGTTGCGTATCATTTTCTTCTACGTCTGTTCGACGTTCTCGAAGCGCTCGCACAGGTTCCTGTGGGACGCCGTCAGCGTGGAGAGCATCTCTTCCAGCCTTGCGAAGCGCTGTTCCCATGCCGCAGCCAGGTTTTTGACCGTGGTCGTTAGGTTGCCCACCGTGGTCGTTAAGTTGCCCACCATGGCCGTTATCTTTTCGATTTGGGCGTCGTAATTTTTCTTGGTCGACGGTCTCGCTCATTTCTTTGGAGTCTGTTAGTTTTCGTCTTCATCTTCCCCGATTTCCATCGCCGTGTCTTTCTCTGGCTGCTCCTCTTGCTGTTGTTGCTTTTGCTGCTGCTGTTGTTCCGGTTGTATCTGCTTCTGCTGGGCCGGTTGCTTTCGCTGCTGTGGCGTTGCGCTTGCGGCGCGCTCGTCAGGCCCGCTTGTTGTTGTTGAAAACGTTTATTAAGAAAAGAGGGGAGAGGAGTTGGGTTAAAAAGTGGAACACCGGGTGGCCATCCTATTCCGGCAGGCCGCGGGCTGTGGCTGCAGTCTTCGCCCCGGAGAATCAGGGCTTCCTGTTCTTCGAGCTGGCTGCAGCGCAGCGCGCGCTCCCAATGCTCACGTTTTTTTTTTTTTTTTGCAGCTCTTCTCCTTGGTGGCGTCTCTGTTGTTCTTGCTGTTGTATTTGCGCTTGCATGCTCCGGAGTTTCTTCTCTATTTCTTCGAGCTTCTTTGCCATCATCTCGTTGGCCGCTCTCACCTACTCCCAGCATTGGTTGCTTCTCTTGTGTCCGTTCCTGCTGGCGGCCAGATCACGCCTTCCCTCGGCGGTTGCTGCTGATTGCAGCCGCGCAGGTCTCTCGTTTGTGAAGTCGCTCTTCGTGACACTCTCCTGGACGCGGGACGCCGGCGGGCTGTCCTTTGTGAGGCGCTGCTCGACGCGTGGCACGATCCGTTCACGTCACATGACGTCACGCCGCCCAGCTGAGGGAACGAGTCCGGCGATGGCACGAGCTGTCTGTCGGTGTTTCTGCGCTTCGTCTTGTCACCGCAAAGGGAATTTTAAATCTTGCCTTGCATGTCTTTTATCCGGTGCGGTGACCCTCGATGCACCATTTAAATTTGGGAACGCACTTGAGTCCGTCTTTCTGGTTGCTCACTCCGAACGACAGGCACACTTTCGCATTGGGCGTCGGGCACATGTCGCCCCTATGGCCGACCCTGACTCAGCACCTACACACCTCAATCTGTTTTCTGTACAAGCTGCACTGGTATAACGTCGATCCGTATCTCACGTATCTTGGCACCTTTTCGCTCTCGAAGGCGACGATGACCGTCATAGACGTTCCAATGCGCTTGGCTCCGGGCCCAATGCCGTCGGATTGTGCTTGGTTAGAATCTGCTCTAATATTTCGGCCTCGCTGTCTTCCGTTGGTATCCCTTTGATTACTCCCTTCACCGTGCCGTGGGCGGCAGTTCCGTATGAGGTAATTTCGTACTTGTTTCCCTGCTCTTCGATCTCGCAGATTCGGACGCATTTTTTTAGCGTTCTCTGCTCGGCGTGCTGAGCACTATGATGTTTTGCTGGTAGTTGGGGCACGCCATGTATTCGGCTCGCTCCTGCCTCTCTATGCCCGACGCCGGCATGACAGCTGCCGCGACGCATGCGGCTCCTCTTCCCGCGATGTCTAGCCTACCGCGGGGCCCGAGTATAATCTTAAAGGGGCACTGACACAAAAATTTTGTATCTTGTTTTTCTTTTGTTGCGATAAGTAGCTAGTGACCTACTTATAACCTGTAGAAACCTCATTTGCTTCAGCGTGCGATGGTTGTTTAATTAGAGGCATTTTCAATGCGGCCAGTCGCAGTTTCGGTTTCAGCGAGTGCCGCGAAACGATGGATTTTGTGGATTTTGTATGAACAAAGCTGACCACGTGACCGTCGGAGGGATATCACAGAGGAGAGCCGCCGTAGCACTGTCGAATCCGCATCGACGGCAGTTTCTGTGAATGCCCCCACGTACTGATCTCGTGAGGGGCTTAATTAAAAAGCGATCGTGGATGTGACGCAGGCGCTGCGAGTGCAAATGCTGCCGCGGCTAAAGAACGACGCGCGACGCTCGAGACGGTGGGTGGCAAGACGCGCGCTTGGAGCAGCCGGCCGGTCTGCCTACAGGTCCGCCTACAGATGTGTTCGGCTTAGCACTGCGGCGGATATTCGAGTGCCGCTCTCGTAAGCGGTGCAGATGACAATTTTTAATGCAACCCGCCATCGCATCATTAACTCCTTTCTCATGTAAGCCACCATGGTCGGGACTTGGGGACAATTTCGTGCAGCGGTAACAAGCTATCACTCGAGCTACCTGCGCCGGCCTGGGCCACTTCGCGGCCGTGGCCGGCGCCTGCACAGCGACCGTGCGGCTAGCGCAGTGGGCTTTTCGTGCCTCCGGCGCGTTTTCGCATCCAACAGTAACAGAAACAGAGTGCCTGGAATCGCTGTAGAACTTTGGTCGCGGCCATCTGCCCGATTAGCTGACGAAATCACGGCGCCTCCGCCGCCAACGATCGGGTCGTTCGTTCTCGAGAGCAGAAGCTCCGCCCTCCGGCCCTCCGATTGGAGCGGCGAGCCGGGCGAGCCGGCGAAAAACGCCGGCAGTGCGGAAGCGGCAAACACAAACTCGTGACGTGTTTGGATGTTGTTTATTTGCAAAATATCCTCGGGATGTCGATTGCGCGTGGCCCTCTTCTGGCTGCTCGGTTGCGTTTCGCACACTTTAAAATTGATTTTAAATATGTTCTAGCCTGTATTCGCCGTTGATATTTTGCAGATGATGTGTATGTGTTCCCACCAATCTATCTCCGAAGTTATCTCGCCTTCAAAATTTTGTGTCAGTGCCCCTTTAATCTCTTGCGCTGGCATATTCGGCATGCGGGCGGCCCGAATGGCCTCCTTTCTTGCATTCGTGCCTCTCGAAGCCTTGTCCTTACGCTCAGTTTTATCGGTGCTGTCGATCGGATCACCTTGGGCGTCTTGCTTCTCCGGGTCCTGCTTCTGCCTCTTCTTATCGTGTTAGCCGATGTATAGCCAGCTGGATGAGCTCTTGAAGTCTTCTGGCGATATTTCCTCCCCTTCGACTTGCACGCACATCCGGTTCCATGGCCCGTCTTGTGATGAAGTCTTCGCCATGACTTCCTCCATCGTGCTCGGCGAGAACGCTGACTGTTAGGCTTAGCGAAGTGCTAATGCATTAGGCTTAGCTTCACCATGCTGGCGTCAAACATTTCACTTTCAAAAGCTCAGCGAAAAACGCACCTTTTCGATGAAATTCGGTGTCGGTCGATAGCTCTCGACTTCGCGAAAACACTGGTAGCAGTATTTTAGCGGTTGAGACAATTAGGACTACTTAATTGGAATTACGGGGCCGATGTAAGCGCGTTCGCACTCCTCGTCGACCGCAGCTCCCTCCCCCCGTGCTGCAGTCGGAGTGTTGTGTTCTGTACCAAGCAAACTAAGCGGCCTTTGCAAACGAGTGAACATTATGAACTGGCGGGCGCGTTATGCGTAAAAGGCAACGCGAAACCTCAAGTTGAGTGTAGGGATTGTGTCGTGTAGAAAATCGCGCTTTCATGTGGAAATACATATATTTGTCAGAATGGGCGCCGATTGAATAATCGACTTCGAGTGCATGCAAACACACCCAAAACCGGCACAGGCAGCAATTTTGCCACACATTGTCACAGCCATGCGTGCTCCGCACAGATTCCAAGACACCCTAGGCCAAGAGTATGTAAAGGGCAGCGCGAGAGTGAAATCTACGAAGCGTACCTCATTCACAATGCAGGAAATGATTGCGTTAGCAAGGCGCCTGTAGATTTGCTCACTAAGGAAATCCGCTATCTGGATTATTGAAAACCAAGCTGCACTATCCGTAATGCGTGCAGGCAAATATGGTCCTGGAAAAAATTGTCACGGACAATATGGTTGTGGAGAGCCTAAGACGACGAAGGCAGGACTAGGGGGAAGGGGCAGAAGAGATCGTTGAGCATCAGAATAAAGATGGTTCCCAAGTAAACAGCCTCGGATCGTTACATTGTGGCGCTACATTTTGACGGGCACTATTGGGATTACTCTACATGCCACGCGGAAATCGCGAGGTGAGTTTTACTTCTCATCATGCCAAGTCGAGGGCGAAGTGCCAAGTGCCACACGGCCTGCCCGAGGGCATCACAACACCACAACTGTGTGACTGGGTTGCTAAGAAGTTCGGCCAGACAACAGATGACCAGACTACCCAGTCTTTTCTCAAGCTGAGGGTGAAGCTGCCCGAGTTCCAGGAATATTTTATGGTGCCAGCCATGGGGGCGTCAAGGAACATGAACACGCCACCGAAAGTCAACGCTGGTATACCATGGACCCATGCCTTCTTCAGATTCTGCAAGAGCAGAGAGGCAAGAACAGCTCGTTGAGGCCCTCGTCACTGCGGTCCAAGGTCAAGGACAGCACACCGAAAGCCGGCTCTGCTTGACGGAGACAGTTAGACTCCTGAGTGTTGGATTCGTTTCCCCGAATATGCATCAGAGAACTCCTGACACGCAGCTCTCGGTCGAGTGGAGAACATGGGGCTGTTTTTCCGGGATGTACAACGTGGTATGAGCTGCACTTCTCCACGCACGCGTCTGACAGCTGGGACTGCTGGAAGGCAAGCTTTCTCGCAGCGTTCAAAGAAAACCTGTGGAAACGTGGGACCACGCAATTTTCTGAAAATATGCATAGGGAAAACCCTTAGAGTATTTATACGAGAAAGGGTGCCTTCTCCAAATGGCTGACCCTAGTCTCCCAGAGTCTTCAACTCTGCAACTGATTATTTACTGGTTGCCTAAGGATCTTTACAAGCAGGTGCAGCTTAAGTCCCCAAAGACAATCGAGGAACTTTTGGAGTGTTTTCAAGACTTGTGCATTGCTTCTCCTTGAATTCAGAGTACGCGACATTTCAATTTCGAAACTGGGCAAGCATCATCGAGGTTTGGAACTGTCGAAATGTCATCGGATACACAAGGAAATTCATACAAGGGCATTGGCGTCATAAACCTTGCTTCCCTCTGCAGTGACAATATAACCCCGGATGAGTAACGTCAAGTCGAAGTGCATAGTGGCGCTGAAGCAACCCAGAAAAAAAATTAAGTGAGGGCGTTCAGTCCCACCCAACGACACAAACTGAGACTATTTACCTCAGACTTTGAGAGTTCACGGCAACAACGTCAGAGCACTAGTTGATAATGGCGCTTCCGCGTCCGATATAAACAGGTCACTTCTGTATGAAAAAGATATTCTTAAAGGGAGACCGGTACAACTACAGGGCTTTGATGGAAAGAGACAACTGTACTATGAGTGGATAAAATTCTAGGTCGCATACCAAGGTCTAAGCACAGAGATCGACACCTTAGTTAATGGGCACGAATTATGCTCTCATGACCTTATATGAAACGACTTAAGATACACATGCACTGGAATGATGATGAGTGCGTTGACAAGGAGGCCTGAGGTTCCCTGAACACAACAGACCGACTGTTAGGTGTCAGGAGGACGTTCGCCGCAAGTTTCCAGAGCTTGTTTGCGTCGGTACTTATCCGCCAGCTACAACAGAATACTCGGTCCCTTCCAAGCTTGCTGATTAACACCCATTAGACGAAAGCCTTACAGTATGTCTAGCGAAATGAGACTTTGGCTAAAAAAAGACCTTCAGAACATGCTCGAACCTGAAATAATGTGCCCGTCAGTCTCCAAATTTGCTTCCCCTAGTACATCGGTGTTAAAAGAAGATGGCTCATTGCAATTTTTCACAAATTACAGGATTCTGAAACTACAAATTGACATTTTCCCATTTACGATGCCCCGAATAGACAACATCATTAAAGAGATCGAAGGCTGCCCCGTATTGTCATGCCAAGACTTGTGCAAGGGATTTCGGCAGATTCCTCTCGAGGAGGAGTACTAACAGTACACTGCTTTCGTCACACCCTTTCATGTGTATGAAAACAACCGAATACCTTTTGGGGGAAAAACAGTCCAGCCTGCTTTCAGAAGGTGATTGACGGCGTGCTGAAACCATTTTGGGCCTATTTTCCAATGTTTGTGTTGATGACATTATCGTGTACTCCGAAAATGACAGCTCACATGCGGAACATCTGCCCACTGTCTTGACCGCCTTGAGCGCAGAGAAGCTGAAGGTCAATTTAAAAAAAGTGAATTCTTCAAGCCGAAAATTACAATTCTTGGTAGCGTGCTGGATGGATTCACTAAAAGCGCGAAAGAGGATTCCGCAGGATGGGTACGGAACGTGAAACGACCTGAAAGGATACATGCACGCAAGTATTTCTTGGTCTGGCAGCACACTTCCGGAGCTTTATTCCGGGTTTCGCCGCTCGTGCTAAGCCACTAGCCAGCCTTCTTCAAATGTGTACGGCTTTCCGCTGGACAGAAGAGTGCTAAAAAGCGTACCACGACTTAGTGTCAGCCATTTCATTTGACCCCGCGTGCACGCTGCCAGACTTCTCACTTACTTTTGAGCTCACCATGGACGCTCCTCACTATGGTGCAGGTGCCGTTTTATACCAAAGAGGAATTGCAGCTACCAACGATCTAAAATTACACGTGGTTGGGTTCAAGTAGTATACGTTCAAGAAGACTGAAGAGAACTACTGTACAACAGCGAAAGAGGTCCTGGCTGTTGTGCTATAGCGGTGAGGTTCTTCCGCTCGTACCGTGAGGGCAAGAAGTTCAAACTTTTTACTGCCCACCAGGCCCTTACATATCTCCTGCACGACAGCTAACCTAAAGGACGAGTATCTCGTTGGATCAGGCCCGCACGGGGCACCTTGAGTATTCATGGTGACGGTGTTGGCGACACCGCGGACCCCGAGCCCCCAACATAAACTGTAACCTACCGTGGTGATGTGTTTAAAGGTGAAGGGTAGAAGCCTCAAACGGTGGCCGTCGGAGCCCAGGTCAAGCTCCGGCGGATGGGCTCCCTGTCTGTTTACCAGGCAGGGAGCTCCGGGACCTCTCAGGCTATCACGGTAAGGTTTGAGAAGAAAGTACCCCCGTCCCCTGCTTTTTTCTATGCTGTATGGAAAATTCAAAACCACCCCCCAAACGTGATCGGTCCCTGAAAAGGGGCCGCACCGAAGTATCTTTCCCTCCACTTCCAAGCATGAGCTTCCCAAAGCCAGACAAATACTCTCGTTTCCTTGTTATCGAATCTCTAGACACAGCCTGCCCTCTTGCTTCACAATCAGTATTTTTGATTACAAAATACCTTGATGGAATAATTGGGAAAACCTACAATGCCAAAAAACAACGCACAGGCGAAGTGCTCGTCGAGGAAAAAAACCAGCAGCAGGCAACCACACCTCTTGGTCAGACGAAAATGGCCGATCTGGACATCAGGGTCACACACCACCGCAGCCTGAATAACTCGCAGGGTGTGATCTCTGAGGCAGATCTTCTTAACGAGACAGATGCCGACATTCTTGAAGGTCTAAAGGATCAGGGTGTCACAGCCGTGCGCCGCATCACGATGCGTAGAGATGATAAGATAATCCCCACGAAACATATTATCCTGACCTTCAACTGCTCCTCACTTCCTGACCATATCAACGCAGGGTTCATCCGATGCTCCATTCGTCCTTACATTCCGAACCCGCGCCGCTGCTTTAAGTGCCAGCGGTTCGGGCACGGAACCAACTCCTGCCGTGGTCGTCTGACCTGCGCAAAGTGCGCTCAGCATGATCATCCATCTGATAATTGTCCATCGTCAACCCTCACCTGCGCCAACTGCCAGGGACCCCATGCTGCCTACTCTCGAACGTGCGAGAAGTTTAAGCAGGAGAAGGCGATCATTAATGTGAAGGTAACTGAGAACATCACCTTCCCAGGGGCGCGAAGGAGGTTCGCCTCTTTCCCCCTGGGGAGGTACGCCGACGCGGCTCGCCGGGGGGCGGAGCGGCGTCTGGTGTCCACAGGGACGCAGTTCAGCGAGTCTGACCTGGTCCCTCCTCCACCCCCCCCCCCTGGGGTGCCTCAGGCAGCCCAACCCGTCGCCACGCCGCTTGCTGAGGCAGCAGCGGTTGTGGTGACAACCTCTTCCGTCGGGACCGGTGCCGCTCCCGCCTCCGTCTCACCATCCTCCAGTGCGTTGGAGGGTACCGAGGTGATGGACACCACGGGCCGCGCACCGGTTCCCACTGCCACCGCACCGCCCATGCCACCTCTGGCGCCCCGGACGCCCTCGGCGGTGGCGGCTCAAACGAAGGGCTCCCGAGGGGGGGCCAAGTCCGGGGGGCCCGGTCCGTCTGGCACCCCTCGGACATCCGACGAAGAGATGGATGTCGGGCCGTTCCTGCCTGCAACGCAGCGCAAGGAACGCGTCCCGACGCCAAAGCCTCCCGACAAGCCAAAAAAGACGAGAGTCACAGCCTCGAAAGACGACACATAAACAACACAGTCCAGTAGCTCCGAACACTTCATAATGGGAAGAGAGAACATAGTACAATGGAACTGCAGAGGCCTTCTGAATAATCTTGACGACGTGTATGAGATTCTGCATAGCAATCAGCCACGTGTAATGTGTGTTCAGGAAACACATTTGAATTCTAAACACACAAATTTCCTGAATAGTTACCTGGTATACAGGAAAGACAGGGATGGCTGCACACACTCTTCTGGCGGTGTGGCCATAATCGTCCGGAAATCCTTAGCATGCCACCCTGTCACTTTAAACACTATCCTTGAGGCTGTAGCAATACGCTTAATAATATTTAATAGGTTGATAACGGTATGCTCCATATACATTCCTCCTGATGTTACACTTTTGAGCTCTGACTTCGAGGCGCTGGTTGACCAGCTGCCCGAACCATACATTCTAACAGGCGACCTTAATGCTCACAATCCTCTTTGGGGCTCTTCTCGTACGGATGCCCGAGGTCGCCTGATAGAGAGGTTTCTTACATCCTCTGGAGCATGCCTTTTCAACAATAAACAGCCTACATACCATAACATAGGTCACAACACATACTCACATCTTGACCTGGCTATTGGCTCTGCCAGGCTCTTTTCATGTCTTGAGTGGGGTGTGGGCACGGACCCATATGGTAGTGACCATTTCCCCACTTCATTAACGTATATAGGTACAGGCCCGAGCAGTCCATCTTCCCATAAAAGGTTTAATGAAGCAAGAGCTAACTGGAATACATTTACAGAGAAATCCAAACTGCACCACACATTCATAGGACACCTACACGTTGAAGAAGCTACCCAACTGCTCACGGCGCACATCCTCGACGCCGCCGAAAAGTCCATTCCCCACGCCTCTGGTGCCCCGCGCAACCAGCGGAGGCCGTGGTGGAATGAGGACTGCAGGCGGGCGCGAGAGGCCCAGAACAAGGCGTGGGGTGCCCTTCGTCGGTACCCCACGTCGGGTAACCTCATTTTGTTCAAACGGGCCAAGGCGTTAGGAAAACGTGTGCGTCGTGAGGCAAAACAAGAGAGTTGGCGTTCCTTCATAACATCAATAAATGCCTGCACAGACACACGGAAAGTATGGACAAGAATACGCAAACTCAAGGGACAACAAACACACAGCCTGCCTCTGGTCAGCACAACAGGGGACACACTCGAAGACCAGGCTGACACACTCGCACAACACTTCCAACGCGTTTCTAGTTCAGCACACTATACAAACACTTTCATGAAACACAAACAAATGGCCGAAAAGAAGCCTTTACATGACAATGACAGGTCAGCCGCTTCTTATAACTCTGAGTTCACACTTCATGAGCTGAGGGGTGCTCTGAGCACGTGTAAACCCTCAGCTTTAGGCCCAGACAACATTACATATACAATGATACAGAACTTACACACAGACACTCTTGTAACACTTCTTCACCTTTTCAACAAGATATGGCTTTCGGGGCACATTCCAAAGTCTTGGAGGGATGCCATAGTTGTAGCATTTTTGAAAGAAGGGAAGGACCCTTCTTCTCCCGCTAGCTATCGACCCATTGCCCTGACCAGCTGCCTGTGCAAGCTTCTCGAGAAGATGATAAACCGGAGGCTTGTGTACTTTTTGGAGTACAACGGTCTTCTTGAGAGCTGCCAGGCAGGCTTCAGGGCAGGGAGATCCACAAACGATCAACTTGTGGTACTAGAGTCATACATTAAGGATGCCTTCATTTACAAACAATTCTGTCTTACGGTGTTTTTTGACATAGAGAAGGCCTATGACACCGCATGGCGTTATGGCATACTTACTGACCTTAAGTCGTTCGGTGTCTCTGGTAACATGTTAAATACCGTTATTAGTTATTTGTCAGAGAGAACCTTTCGCGTCAGAGTTGGTTCCGCACTGTCAAAGGTACACGTGCAGGAAAATGGCGTGCCGCAAGGTGGAGTTCTAAGCTGCACTCTCTTCATAGTAAAGATGAACTCCCTTGGGAAGGCACTGCCGCCTACAATTTCTTACTCTATGTATGTAGATGACGTGCAGATATCGTTTAAATCTTGTAATATGTCAATATGCGAACGTCAAGTCCAGCTCGGCGTCAAGAAACTTGCCAGCTGGGCAGACAAGAATGGTTTTAAATTGAATCCTGCAAAAAGCTCCTGCGTTGTGTTCTCTAGGAAGCGCGGGATCCTTCCAGACCCAGACATTACACTTAATGGCGTGTCGCTTCCTGTGAATAACGAGCACAAGTTTTTAGGTGTTGTGTTTGACCAGAAACTCACATTCATTCCACACATCAAGAAACTTAAACATAAATGTCTTAAAACAATGAATATCCTGAAGGTTCTCTCCCACAATTCGTATGGTTCCGACAAAGAACTCCTACTACGGCTCTATACTGCTTTGGTTGGGTCTCGTTTGGACTATGGCAGTGTGGTATATGGGTCGGCGAGTAAAACAGCATTGCGAATGCTTGACCCAGTACTACACTTGGGGCTACGGCTTGCGTCGGGTGCTTTTCGCACTAGCCCTGTCGAGAGTCTATATGTTGAATGTAATAAGTGGAGCCTTGAGAACCAGCGAACGTACATGGACTTACGTTATGCTTTTAAAATTTCATCTCAGAATACCACCCTTTTTATCCTGTCCTTAACGATACATCCACATCTGTGCTGTTTGTAAATAGCCCGTCCGTTACTCCGCCTTTTTCACTTCGAGCGAGAGAGCGAGCCTCGGATCTGAGTGCTTCGTTTTTAGACGTGTACAGGTCCTTCTCTTTAAACATTTTACCGCCTTGGCAAGTTCGCCCTGTGTCCTGTGACCTTTCTTTTATAAAGCTTGACAAAAATCGGGTACCGCGAGCTGCAATACTGCAGCACTTTCTTTCTTTGCAGTTCAAATACCCACGTGCTGAATTCTACAGTGACGCTTCTAAAACCTCCACTATGGTGTCGTGCGCTGCTCATGGTCCGAATTTCAATGCAGCCAGAACCATGAGCGTGCACACAACAATTTTTTCAGCAGAAGCGTACGGAATTTTACTGATTGTACGACATATCCTTGAAAATCAAATTCCCAATTCTATCATCTACACAGATTCTTTGAGTGTTGTTCGCGCATTGTCATCGCATACACCCCCCAAAAACCACGTAGTTAATCTTGTATTCAACACTATCATGTCGGTGTATGCGAAGAAGCATCGGCTGCTTCTCTGCTGGGTCCCAGGACACGCTGGGATCGCTGGGAACGAGTTGGCAGACGAGAGGGCCGGTGCTGCTGCACTCAGGAACACTCTAGACATAACAAGCTTACCATATACAGACCTCAAGCCACACATAAGACAACATCTGCGCAGAACATGGCAAACACACTGGAACGAACAGACAGACAACAAACTACATGTAATAAAGCCACACTTGGGACGGTACACAGCTGACTCACACAACAGAAACACAGAAGTCGCTTTGGCTAGGCTACGGATGGGGCACACGCATGCAACTCACTCGTATCTGCTGACGGGATCTCCTAGACCCCAGTGCGGCAGGTGCGGAGAGGCCCTATCCGTAGTGCACATACTAATAACATGCAAGGCACTTCACACCACACGACGCAAACACTTTCCAGAAATCTACAGACAACAAATCCCACTCCACCCATCGCACTTCTTAGGCGATGAACCAATGTTTACTATCAAACGTGTTTTTAATTATCTATCAGAAATTAAATTTCTGAATCTCATATCGTATCATGCATAATCACAACCTGGCCCTCTACACCAGCCATCCTCATTGTCTTTATTTGTTTTTACTTCTGGTGCTATTCACTTCTAGTATTGACTTTAATATGTGGTAGCTAACCATCTTTTTTTTGGCGCTGTTTGCCCCAGTTGGCCTTGCGCCATTAAAATGCAACCATCATCATCATCGTTGGATCAGCGAATTGCAGCAGTTCGATTTCGACGAAGTACACCAATCCAGGCAGTTGCTTTCAGATGTTGATGCCCTTTCTTGTCTTCCTGTTGACGTAAGCTCCAGGAATGGTGAATTAGTCAATGTATGAATGCTCTCAGGTTGTGGGAAGTAACGCAAGACCTACAGTGCATAGATGGACGGTTTAACGTTCCACCTACAAGGGACAGAAAGGTTGTGCAGCTCTACCAAAACAGTGCCGAGTCAGGAGGTCACGACGGCTTCTGGCGAACCTATTACAAGGTCAGGAAGAGGTCCGCATGGCCACACATGAAAAGAGATGTAAGCCCATACGTCGGCTCCTGCGACTTATGACGAATCAACAAGGCCAAATAAAAACAGAAAGTAGATGCTATGATTTTTGCAGGCCATTCAAAAATACCATTTGAGACCGTCGATTTTGCGGAACTGAAAAATAAGGGTAATCGGGTAAGCACGACACAGTCCTTACAGTGTATTGATGAATGCTCCAGGATAGTGGTTTAAAAACCACTAAAGGAGGACGCAAATAATGTAATAGCGTTTTTCATTGATTGTAGCGTTTATTGCGCCAACGCTACACAGGCGGTGAGGCGCGCCGTAAAGGAGGGCCGAAATGTGCACACGGGCGTTTTTGCTTTTTGCCTCCATTGTAATAGCGATTTTGAACTGATAGATCGGTAAAGGTGCAATATATGTGGTGTCTGACAATTGACCTGCTCTCAGGAGCCGAGCATTGACACGCTCGGCGGAAAGCAGAGGCATCACGGTAAAGTTTGCAGCCCCATATCACCCGGCGGCTAATGGCCTTTCAGAACGGGCTATAAGAGATATTGAACAGTACATTCACTCGTACCCTAACTTTGCCAGGGGTTGGAAGTTCTGTCTGGAGGCGGCGGTCACACATCACAACCGGTCGCACGAAAGTGCACTTGCGGCAAGCCATCATGCCTGCCGCTGATCAGATCCTTGTTCTGATGAAAAGCTTAAACGTCAATGAACGAAAAGGGCAGTTGAAGGTGAAATGAAGTAGAGGAATACGATGAAACGTTCCTTCGACAGGCGTCACAAGTATTAAGTCCATTTTTCATGGGATTTGGTCTAGGGGCGAAACGAATGTTTTAACCTAAGAACCAGACCTTCTAAGTCATAAAGGTAGCATCCATCAGTGGTGTTTTGAAAAGCGTGTGGTACATGACCGGTAGTAGGACTGTGGAAATGGCGGCCATCAGCAAACGTGCTTCCCTGCACTCGGAGGGAGGACGAAAACAGGGCCCCAGAGACAGTGGAGAACCGAACAGAGGGCGGGGGAAGAAGAGCAGGTAGAGGAACAGAAAAAAAGATGGTTTCCAAGTGAACAGCTTCGAATCGTAGCAATGGTCCCAGTGGAAACCCGGACAAAATGATCCCAAGTCAATCCGTTGACCCCGTTTACTTTTTAGGTCATCAATGTAAATAGTGCAAGGCAATCGTCTTGCACACAAAGCATGTTTTTATGCGGGTGTAGGCCCATTCGTCGCATGGCGTTTTGTTATGGGCGGATATGTAATGGGTCAACTGGTCACATATGATCATCGTCAAAGGGCAGGCCGTCACATAGGAAACTTCGTCACAGGGGCGTGAAAAAAATTCCGCTTCCTTTCCCTCTGTATTTGTGTTAAATCTGATTTCAAAAATCAGAATATGGTCTTCAGTGAAATACAATGAGCCGCGATCCCACGTCGCTCATATTCGGTCAGACTGCGAGAAAAATATTTTGTCTTAACTGCTACCGCAGTCTGGCTAGTTAGTGTGAACACCACTTTTAAATCAACTTCAAAAAATGTTTATTAGACAAGACTGTACTTTCACCTTGCAAATTTCGCTTTGCCTGCAGGCACAATGCAAATCTATTGATCAGCCAGATACAAGTGTATACTCGTTGTACAAAAGAATAGCGCCAGCTCAGCTGGTGGTTAATAACTCGAAGTCAAAATCAAGAGTAAAGTCATACGCAAAAATTACTTCTTTTTTATATTGATTGATTGATTGTGGAGTTTAACGCGCCGACGCAACGAAGGCGATGAGGCGCGCCGTAGGGGAGGGCTCCGGATAAATTTTGACCACCTGGGGATCTTTAACGTGCGCCGAAATCTCGTACACACACCTCTTTTTTATAGAAGGCCGACCTTTGTCATGCAAAAGTATACAGACCCGCCCCGGTGGCTCAGTGGATAAGGCGTTGCGCTGCTTAGCACGAGGTCGCGGGTTCGATTCCCGGCCGTGGCGGCCGCTTTTCTGATGGTGGCGAAAAGCAAAAATGCCCGTGTGTACGAGATTTCGGCGCACGTTAAAGGTCCAAGGTTGGTCAAATTAATCCGGAGCCCTCCACTACGGCGCGCCTCATCGCCTGCGTTGCGTCGGCGCGTTAAACCCCACAATTAATCAATCAATCAAAGTATACAGTCAAACTTCATTCATATAAGCGAGAGAAAAATCAGCCGTCCCAAGTGGGGGAAGGGGGGGGATGATCGGGACGTGGAGGGGTATTAATCTACACCCCTCTTTTAGGACGTTTGCTCTGAATATGAGCACCCATCTGCACTGCAACTTTTAGCCACAGTAAAAGGACAGGTCAGAATTCACTGGGTACCTGGGCACATGGGATTAGCACGAAACGAACGAGCCAATCAACTCGCCCGTGAAGCCCTCGTCCGGGCTCCCGCTGACCATATATGTACAGGGGGGATTAAAAGAAATACGAACAACGGAGCATACAGCCTCCGCCGCATGCCACACCGTCTGGCTGCACTGTCAGTAAACTGCGCGCATGCGTAGTTCATTCAGAGCGTTTGAGAGTGTGGCCTACTGTTAGGGGAAATGCTTGAAAAAGAAGCGACGCCGGTGATTTATTTTAAAGCGTCTTGTTATGCTCTGTCGCCACTGAGCATACTGTTATCTACTCATTTGGCAGCCAAGCGCGCAGCAGGCTGATTGCAGCTAGCATGATGCCCTTCAACGATCGTCCTGCTCAGTGGCGACGCAGCGTGAAACGCCGCCTCAAAATAAACGACCGGCGTCGGTTCTCGATCAAGCATTTCCCGATAATGTAGGCCACACTCTCAAACGCTCTCGAAGTAGTGCGCATGCGCGCAGTTTACTGACTTTGCAGCCAGATGGTGCAGCATGCGTCGGAGGCTGTGCGCTCCGTTGTTCGCATTTCTTTTAATCCCCCCTGTACCCTGAAATCTCACCCCCAACGTAATATCAAATCGAGACAGTACCTTCACGACAGGATGGAGTATCCACCCCCCCCCCCCCTCATCCTTTGTTAGACAGAGAAGAACAAACACTACTGAGATAAGCACAAACAAACACACAAACACCGGCATGGTTACACCGCCTACGACAGGGAACCACAAGCACCCCCCCCCCCCCCCTTTCACCCCAGTGCAGCAACTGCAACGCCATATTTAACCAAGAACATATATTGTGGCAATGCACAAACACCTCATCACTCAGAACACATCACAGTAAGGAGTGGCTGGCTACCGTCTGCAATCACCATGATCAACGGGACCTGGTGACCACCTTCATCCGAAGTGCTACCAGCAGCTGCCTGGACGGAAGCGGCTGACAGATGTGAAAGAAAAAAAAGTTTTTGCTCTCTCAACTGCCTCACTTCTCGCTTCCACTTTGCTGGACCTTCCCTCTCCCCTTCACACCAACAGACCAATGCCAAAATCTCGACTACTGCGGCTAGTTTATTGGAGCGAAGTTGTGTTCCGCTAAAACTCAAAGAAACTACAAGCGACGTAGAAGCAATGAACAAGTGATGGCCGTAGACTGGCATCGGCGAATTGATTGCCGCGGCGTTTGCCTTGCGAGCACTTATCCTTCGGCGATAATCCTTCGTGAACTATCGAATCGCGTCTAGAACATTGTCGATAAAAGACGAAACATTGTATTTTAGTGACAACAGGCGATACACTCTTCCTATAAAATTAGACAGCGTGCGCGGCATACAAAAGAAACACACAGAAACGTTGGCTTCACTTCAGCTTAGATAAGACAACTGGGCGCTCCCCCGCGCTGGCAACAAAGCACACACAAATACACAAACCAGCTGTTCCAGTTCGCGGCAGTATTTTCCGGACCCCGTCCATGATGGCCTTGCCTTGGCCCTCGTAACTTGCCACGCGTTTGATAGTTACACTATATCTGCAGCGCCCACCGAGTGTTCCTTGCACGTGTACAGTTCCTGTGTTTTTGTATTTTGTTTGTTGTATTTAATAAACCACGAGTTGCTAGTCACCGCCGGGTGTTGTAGTTCCTCCTCCCGTCTATTAGCGCTGTTGTGATTTCAGACATGAACAGAAATTACGCACTTGCACTTCCCTGTCTCTTTAAGCATAGGGGCACAAGGCCAAGACCTAAGCCACCGCGGAGAGCCATTGAGAGTTTTGATGGGCTTATCTCGGCGCCGTTGTGAAGATATCTCTCACTCTCTTATTCTTAGAAATAAAAGAACGAGACACTGGTGCCTAAATTATATTTATACCCTATGCTCATGGCAGCAGCGGCCCTAAATTGCAGATTTATGGCGGCAAATCGATGTGTGACCTTGAATTTGTGGCTGCTCTCTGTCACTGGGTTTCTGTCATCGGTTGTGTTCGCCCAGCCGCTTCAGCGCAAACAAACGGGTTTTCTTCGCCCTGAGCATCAAGGCGTAGAAAAGAGAAAGGAGATGCATGTTCCGGTGCCGTTTGGACATTGTGGCATCTATGTCAGTGAGACACACTTATCCCCGAATTCATAGAGTCCTCTCCAAGATAGCAGGCGGCTTTAATTAACGGGCTCTAAACGACCTTCGCGTTACATAGACGTTGGCGCGAACTTGCTCCGTCAAGCCGTGTGGCGACTTGAGCCGGGAGGCGCCGGACGCGGCTGGGATCGAGAGTAAGCGGTAATTATCGCTTTTAATATGGGATTCAAAGTCATCGCGTTTTTACAAAAAAAATGAAAAAAAAAAAAACTACCCACAGTAATTGTTCACAATGTGCTGCTTAAACAAATAGCAACCCAAGTGCCGATAAGATCCAGGGGAAGACATGACCAAGTACACTTGCCATTCTATGCTCTACCATGACGCTAAAGAGCGAGATGCTAGAGAGAAGTGTTTTTGTCTAATGTTTTGAGCCCCATTCCAGTCTGCCAGCCGACGTGCCCGGTGGTCGCTGAGGAGATGAGAAGCCTCCGGGAGCCTCGCACGCCGCGTCTCTTCTCGTCGCCCGCCGGCAGAACCGCGCGACAGCTGAAAGAACGGCTGCTCGGAGAAGCGGACGCCCGAGTGCAAAAGAATCGCTCCGCGCTTTGGTTCCGAAGGGATGCAACTTTCTAGCAGGCGAATCACGCTGCAAACAAAGCCGCGCCACAGGCGCCTTTGATGGCGCGCCAAGACGCGGCGGGGGACAAAGCGAAGGAGCGCGCACGGCCCGCACGCGACATCACGCCGACGCCATCGCGAGCCACAAAACGACCCAGCCGACATTTGTATTCGCGCCCCGCGAGCTGCCCCTTACATAGGAGGAGGGAAGTAACGGTAAAAGACCGAGGGGGAAAAAACTATGCGCAAGCACAGGCGACGCACTCGTATCTTGCGTACACTCCACGCTCTTTTCTTTCCACACCATTCAGTGGCGCTTAGCGCTTTCGAGATTTGGACGTTTACCAAGTAAGCTTGAGGGTGCTTTTCACGCGCGCACGAGGCGCTAGCGAAAAGCTCACCATTTACGACCCTGCATCCGGCGGCCGACTCAGTCGCACAGAGAGGGTTTCCTCGCCAATCAATCGCTTTAACATCAGCCAGCCAATGCGCGCCTGTTTCCTTCCGCTAAATTGATTGCTTCCGGGAAGGGGGGGGGGGTGCGGGGGCAAGGGAAGCAGCTATGATTTATTTCCGGTGTGGCCGCCCTATTGCAGCAGTCTGCATAATAGCTTTGGAAGCTCAAGATGCGACGTAGGTGTTCTCTAGGCAGAAGCGGTGCCAAGACATTTCTTAGGTTCCCAAGCACACAGAGGCGGAGAGATTGAAGCTTATTTGACTACAGTAATGCGCACGTTTCATAAACCAGCCAAAGGGGCTCAACGTTCACTGCATACTACGCATGGCCTGAATTGAATCACACTGGACCAGGGCGAATTTTTCTGCAATTGCGAAGTTTCCAAGAAAGCTGTTTAGCTTTCCTTTGCAGCCTTACGGCTTCATCTCAGGTGGACGTCAAATTTTCCTTCGCAGAAATTAGTCCACATGGGGGATATCCCCTCGATCTGGTCGACCAATGTCGAATGCACTTTTAGGCACGTTACACGATGAAGGAAAAGAGCTATGTATCCATTCAAGTTCCACACGTCCGACGATGAAGCGTTTAGAGCGAGTAACAGCCAGGCAGGGCAAGCTGCGTTGGGAGGGGCATAAAGACACGTTAACAAACGAATTGCCTGTGATGGAGGATAAGATTGAGAGGCAAAACAGGGAAAACGGTTTACTTTTACTACACGTCGCTGCGGGGTTTTCGTCGTGAAATGCTACTGCACCGCTTGCTTGGCCGCGAAGGCAACCAAGTGGGAATTTCTGCCTCGGATTTGGTTTTAGTAATGCGAAAATGTACTGCTTTCATTCATATGAATGTTTGGACAACCACACCAGTCTCACCTCTATTTCAGTGTATCTGTGACACTGGCGGTGGGTACTTATCCACACGGGGCACTTTTAGATTTCGGATGCTAATTGTGATAAAAAATGCTAGCAGACATAGAATTGTAGTTGTGGGAGTGTAATTATTAAAAAAATGTGCGAGCGAGCAGGTAAAGTTAAGGGGCTGACAGCAGTTTTCAATTAAAAAAAAAAAAAGACGGAGCGCCTAGCATTCCAGCCGGACCTTGAAATCAGACTTGGCAGTAATGAAATTACAGTAATTAATTACAGTAATTAAATTACTTTCTGCTGTAACGAGTAATGTAATAAATTACTTTTGAGCGTTGGTAATTTACTAATGTAATAAATTACTTTAGGCCAGTAATTTCATCAAAATTACTCATTACTTCCCCAATTACTTTTGACTACGATATCGGCTGTCCGCTTCTCTTACGGTATAAAAAGTTGACCAAGAAACGCTGACAAAGTAGAGTTCTAATGCCCAGAGAGTCTCTGCATTGAAACTCTACGAACGCGAAGGATACAGCGCTTCGATGAGAGCTCTGCCTGCTTTCTCGTGCCTCTTCATTCCTTTTGCATGCGTTTTAGAGTAATTTCAAAGTAATTTCATTACTTTTGAAAAGTAATAGTAATGTAATGTCATTACTTTCGGCCACATGTAATTTGTAATGTAATTTATTGACAGTTTAGAAAATTCTAGGAAAGTAATGAGTAATGTAATTTAATTACGTTTTAAAAGTAATTTTGCCATCTCTGCTTGAAATCATAAAAAAAAATATGTCATGTCTCACGGCACCAAAGAAACGTTGCGTCCTATGTAATCCACACAACGTTGTCTTAATTTTCACTATACGGCCCATACATGGCTTAACAGAAAAAGTAACACTACGGCTTGTTGTAGAATTGATAAATTGACTGACATCGCAGCTAAGAAAACGCATCCAGGTTTGTCGAGGTATCCGGAGCGTATTCCAAGCGTACTGAGCCCTTTAAGCTAGATAGGTTCGGCTCCCGTTCTGTTATTTTATCTCTTTTTTTCTTAAAGGTTTTACTGTTTTTTTCCCCTGTAATTTCACTTTTGCCTATTCCGTCTGTTTTGCCTGTCTGGCGGGAAAAACGATGTTGATTATTTACCCTACGTGAAATGTTAGTCGGAACTTTAAGATGTAGCGCTGAGTGTGCTGGATTGTAAACATATTTCTGAAAAAGCATAAAAGAGAAATGCGGCGATTATATAGCTGGCGAAGTGAAAGATTTAGTTTAATCTCTGTTACGCTTGAGGGGTTCTTGTAATCACCTGAAATAAACCTTGCAGCACTCTTCTGGATTGCTTCACTCTTGTTAATCAAATATTGATGGTATGGGAACCATATGGCTGACGCAAACTCGAGCTGTGGTCGAACGTATATTGTGTGTTAAGCTAGTTTACGAATTCCAGATGGAGCATGACGCAAATTTGGACGCAAGAAACCTAATAAACTGGAAGCCTTGGCGCAGATGATGTCGATATGATTGCTCCAGGAAAGGCCTTCTGTGAGTGCAACGCGTAAGTATTTGCAAGGTGAAATGCGATTAAGTTGGGTGCTATTAATGTGATAGTCGAAAATTGATTTTTTATGCTTACGGGTATAGGAGACAACAGTGCACTTCGATATGTTTAGCGACATTAACCATGTGTCACACCAATTAGAAATTATGTTCAGGTCATTTTTAAGGGAGAGGGTATCATTAGTACTACAAATTGAATGGTAGATAATGCAGTCATCGGCAAAAATTCGCATGGGAGAAGATATATTATCGGCCAAGTCATTTATGTATATTAAAAAGAGTAAGGGGCCAAAAACGCTTCCCTGTGGTACACCGGAGGTTTCATAACATGTGGGAGAAATTAAATTATTAACTGCTGTAAACTGTTGTCGAAGTGAAAGAAAGTTGCGAAGCCATGAAAGAGTGAGTGAATCTAACCGAAGAGCAGGGAGTTTAGAAATTAAGAGGCAATGGGGTACACGGTCAAATGCTTTCGAAATATGCAGTCATTTTGCCGGTTATCGTTCATATTAGTATGCCGGTCAGTCGTAAATTCAAATAACTGTGTCTCACACGAAAGGCCTTTGATGAATCCATGCCGATTAGAAAAAAAGAAACGGTTGATTCGAAGTGATTGTAAACGTGTGAATGTGCTCAACGATAATGTGTTCAAGCATTTTGCAACAAATGCCCGCGAGTGATATCGGACGGTAGTTCTCTGGGCAATGCTTATTACCTGTTTTGAATATTGGTATGACCTTAGCCAATTTCCAGTCGTCTGGAAGCAATCCAGATGATAATGATTGTCTAAAAATGTGATAAAGAATTTAACCGCAAACGAAGATGGTGCTTTTTAGAATTTTAGAATTAATACTATCCATGCCAGACGATGTAGATATATTTAGATTATTAACCAAATACAACATACAATTGCATGAACGCTGGTCTATTTTAATTAAAGAGAGCTTACATTGTATAATCTATGATAAGATGGTGCACTTTTTTTACTTTTATATTGGATGTTTTGAGTTATCTGAAATACAGAAAGATAAAGTAGCAATACAACAAACGTGTTATATAAGGGAGCTTATTTTTTCTTTTCCGGAAAGGTGTAATAGCAATACGGTGGGTTCGTTATATTACGGACATTACTTTTTGTCATTCACGGAAAGACGTAATATCCATACGGTGAGCCCGTCATACTACGGACGTTACGTTCTGTGGTTCACGGAAAGTTGTAATCGCAATATCGTAAGTCTTTAATATGACGGACATGATGCTCCAAAAATTACGGAATGCCAGTTTTATCACGGTCTTGCCTTGCTACAGAACTCCCGTTCTTAAAATTCTCTCCGTTTTCTAAATTACGGAATTATGTCCGGTCACATTTTACCAGCAGCTTTCTCCGTAAACTCAGCTCTTTTTTTTTTTTTTTTTTTTTTGCAGTGCACGCAAAGTGGCACAAAAGCGTCACCGGCCGTTGCGACGAAACAAAAAAACCCGCAAGCGTCTTCCCACGGGGGGAACTCGAGTATATGCGTCGCAGAGTGGTGGGGGTATCGCGTGAATGTTGCGTAATTGGGTATGGTTTGGGAATGCTTAATTGTTATTTCGTCTTTATTATTCTTGTTTATTGAATGAAGGAGAAGCGAAGGCAAGGAGTATAAAGTTAAAGTCTGTCTTTATTGCTTGGTGCCGTCGTTGTATTGGAAGGAGAGGATGACTGCTTTGTGGTCGCTAAAGTGCACTGTCAAGGGGTCTTTGAGGAGCGGTCGTGCGATTGCGTAACTGGTGAAGACGTTGCTTCCATCGCATCTACTCGAGTCAAGCAAAGCGTCAAGTCAAGCGAAAGCCAAGCAAAGAAGCCCTTGACTGAATTCCGAACGCGCGCTCCGCCGCTTATATACACACCGCCCGCGTTCGAGGGAGAGGAGTACGGGGGAGAGACGCGCATGCGCACACTTCCGTACACAAGCGCGCGAACTTTCCACGCACCCACCACACCGTTATCACGTGTACACGCCCTGCCGCCGTTACTGTTGAGCGCGACGCAGCGCACGGGTAGCTACGACGCATGCGCGCACAGACGCGCTCCTCCCGCACCGCCGCACCTGTTGTTGAGAGCGAGGACGGTACGGGGGAGAGTCGCGCACCTGCGCCTCGACGCGACGCGCATGCAGAGTGAGCGTGTGGATGGCGCCGCCATCAACGACGGAGGGCCAGGCGAGCCTAAGAAATGCTCCGCATTTAAAAAATACCACCAGGTGCAGAGCGATAGAGCGCGGCGTGCACTAAGCGTCGCGCAGTGGTGTGCTCCTGCATTCCTCCTGAATGGCTCGGGGTATGTATACGCAGGACAATTATCTGCCGCTGCATACCCCGAGCTGTTCAAAGTCACAACGGTCGCAATGACCGAAAAGATTCTTTCTTTCCTTCATATGCTGCGGTCCCAACGGCCGCCACGCTCGTTGGGTTGTAGGGTGTTCGTGTGCTTAGCAATACACCCAAAGAACGAAGGTGTGGAGGTGCGTTCTGTCCGGCACCTCTAACGACCGAAGAAGAAAGAAAGGAGGCAAACGTGGGGAGACCGCGCCGCCGCGTGCTTACAAAGCTTCCTTGGTGCTTGTTCGGTAGGTACCGAGTCCAATGGCGCCACCATGTTTAGGGCGGGGACTATACTGTAGCCACGAGTTTTGCCCGCTACCGCTAATGTTGCATAGTGGTTCCGGCGATAAAGCACTCTAGAGGGGCTCCAGAAGTTGGAAAGTTAACTGGTTTAGTTTTCTGGTATAGTAAGAGTGGCTTGCATTAAGGGCATGCAAACTATTTCAAACAATACACTTATTACATCAAGTAGGAATAAAACCAAAGGGACATAGTGGAACATAACTGACAGGCAAAACATCTCCCGGTGGATGTCCCGAAGACGTTCGGCACCGCCTCTTGAATGAATGCCCCCCCCCCCCCCCCCCTCTTCCTTTTGTGAAATCTGTGGAGTGAGCTTATATTCGCCTATGCACGGTCCAAAAATATGCATTCTCAGCACTACTTTCGTAGCCAATCGGAAAGACGCTTCTTAGAGCGAATATATGCTTTCGAAAGAAAATGACCCAGTAACGGACAGACAGAAAGATCAAACCAGAAGTCAGGCGTTTGGGTAAAAAAATCATTCTCTGAAACGAAGCAGATGATCCCGCAGTATACAATAAACATGAACGCCCGGAAGGAGCGCCCGGAACCCGACGGGGAGCATGGAACGTTCCGGCCGCAATGCAACCCAAAAACGGGACAAGCCGGCCCCTTCAGCCTAAAGCGGTCTTCGCAACAGCCTCGTCTTCCAGCCGAGCATCCCGCAAACACACACGGCATGCAGATCTCGGAGGAACAGGGACCTTGGAAGCCGAAGCAGCACTCCAAAAAAAGGAAACAAACACAACAGAACAACGGATTCGCGACAATATTCCCGCCTCCTTCACATGATACGACAAAAGGGAAATGCAGAGGGCGCGAAAGCAGAGGTGTCGCTCTCGAACTAGATAAATTACTGAGTGTGCATTCTATCTTTGGTGCTCCTGTTTGTTTTCGTTTTGTTTTGTTTTGTTTTGTTTTTAATGAAAACACTCTTTCGCTGCTTCACGCACTTTACTGTATCCCATCGAAAATGACGACTGTTACGCTGATTCCTACAACTTAGCTGCCGGTATCGTAGTAGGCACTACTCACAACGGGCACGTTACGCATACACGCACACGCGAACAGCAAGAAACTTGAGGACTTCTCTCCTGTGAGACGCCATTTTTGAATGCTTCTTCATAATTTTCCCACGCCACAAAATTGGTTTGCAGGTAAAAACAAACCTAGGACATAAATTTCGCTGTATAATTTTGAGTACAAGTTTAATAATTTTACTGGCACCTGCATAGGTATACTATGAATGGCAGAGTGCTCTAGCAGAACGTCTGCGCGGGAATATAGGCAAGTGGGTTTAGGTCAAGACGAAAGTCAACCCTACGGAGAATCGAATCTGGCTCTACTAAAACACATCAAGAGGAGGATATCATAACCACTGCGCCACGACCCACGGGCTGGTGGGGAGTGCAAAAAGGGGCTCAAAAGTATTCTGCATGCTGTTGTGCGTCACGCAGGAGTCTTAAATAAGACATACGGTGGGGAGTGGCTTTCTTTAGACCACCGTTTTTGAATCGCTCTACCAAAAAGTTATAATACTACGTTTTGCGTGAATTTAAGTACATTGGTACGAGCGGAAACCTTTTGTCATGCTGTGTGCCCGTTCCAACAGTATGATGCGCCGTGCGGGGATTTATTCCATCGACGCAAACGGAATTGATAACAGTTCTTCCGCCTTGTTACCAAAAGTATTCTTTGACATTGGCGAAAAGTGCCCCCTGTGACAATGCTTGCAAATAACTAACACGTAAGGCGCACTGTCGTACTGAAAATATGAGCTGTCTCGTCTCGAGTGGCAAGTATACCAAGCATGAAATCGTGTACTGAATTTTTTCTGCTCGTCGTACCTCTTCTGATGGTGCGGTTGCATGCCTTGATCTTTGTTTTCGTAATAGGGGGGTGGTAGGAAATTACGCATCTGGTAATGTAATGATCCAATATTAAATCACTCACTCTACATAACATTGTGTCGCGACGCCTGCAGAATTGCTGCGTTGACGCCCAGGTAAAGAGCCGTCGGACGGCCCTCTAGATACTGCGTTGTTTTTTTTTTTATGGATTGCGAGCACACAAAGAATATCTTAGCGTTTTCTCGCGCAGACCGGATAAGCGCTCGGCCGTGTAACTTGTAACGCTCTGCATTTCCAGAAAAATGCAGGTTTCGCGGAAGTTCCACCTTTAGTCGTTATAATGTCGTAAATAAAGATCATTGGTCAAACGAAATTTTGAGAAACTAAAAATTAAGAAAAATGTAAAAAATGACGGAAAATGGCGAACTGTATAACGCCCTGCATTTCCACAATAATGCAGATTTAACGGAAATCCCACTTGTAATCGTTATCATAGTGTAGATGGCGATAATTGGTCGAACAGAATTTTGAAAAACTAAGGAACAAGAAAAATAGGAAAAATACGGAAAAGCTGAGCCCTGTAACGCCCATCATTTACAAAAAATGCAGATTTGGCGCAAGTAACACCTGTCATCGTTATAATAGGGTAAATGGAGATAATGGACGGACAGGACTTAGAAAAACCAAGAAAATTGCCTCTAAAGACTCACACTCAAGAGGATCGGCGTAAGAATGCTGCACATTAGTAGAGAATTCTCTGAATTTGTGCAATTTTTTTTTAAGTGGCCTCGTTTCATTCGCGCTTGCGTTATGAACGATATTATTGTACGCGGAAGAGCAAGGTCCCGTTCCAGCATTTTAAACATTTTCCAGGCCGTTCACCAAAACCATAGCACTTGGGCATGAACGCACCCTTGTGCATCGGAAGTTTAGACCGTATAAAACCATGCCACCAATAAATGGGTTGCAATGGCTGCAATTGCACTAACACATTTCTAATTTGTGCACTTCTGGAACATCTTCATGACCTCAGTTTTCATGACCTCAGTTTCAGGTTTTACGTTTACAATCTCAGTGTTTTGCCACCTCATTTCTCAGGCCTCGATGCACATACCACGAAATAAAAAAAAAAAAAACTCCCGATATTCATCATGCCATATTGCAAGCAAAGCTGTAAAACAAGTATCTGTATACCTTAAACCTAACCGGATCTTGAAGTGATAGTTTACTCATACAAGCTTGGGACACGAACAGAGAACTGAGTTGGTTATGTAAATGTTAAGTAATTTGTCATGCTCGAATTCATGAGCATGCAAATGTGTGAGGCGAAAATTACATTTATGACACCATGTCGAAGGAACTATGTTTTCTTGATATTTGATATCCAAAATACCAATGTGAACACAAAAGACTTATACTGAAATAACAAATACAAATATTAGCAGATTGCCCCTGTGGAACACACAAATGAAGATCTTTTTTTGTGGAAGAGCAAATACGGACCTGTCAAGATAAAATTATTGTTTTCATTTATGGAATTTTAAGCAGCTTGCTGCTTACAAAACAGGGAGGAAACTCATCTTTTTTGCAGGCTACTGACTGCATGACGCCCAACTTTTGGCCTAAAGCTGACGGGTATCTCATGTCCTTAAAGTAATAAATTACCAAACAAAGAAAAAGTACATTCTCCGGGCTTCAATTATGGTCCATGTACACCACTTCAATGATGTAGATGGCCTATGTAGAATCACCCCAAGCAATCTTTGTCCCGTGAGCTGCTTCTTCTGGAATTTCGTCTCACTGGAATGGAAAGAGCGTTGTAAACATTTCAAAAACGTTGAGTCACGGGTAGCAATCTGTTGTGTTGGCACTGCGTGAAGAAAAGAAACGGTAGGTGAAAAAGTGACCAGGTACAAAATGGTGGCGTTATTTATCGGCACTATAACAGTATCCTGAAGGGGCGCAGCAGAAGTATCACCAACGCGTTAGCAGATATGTGAAGATATCATAAATCTGGCAATGCATCGCTGTAGTTTAGGCAATTATTTCTTTCTTACTGCTTGTAGATTCAAACGGTCTCCAAAAGGACGTTTTCTTCATATACATAGGAAGGCCGAGCGCTTTTTCAGTGCAAAGGTGTGCGAGAAAACGTTGCCATAATTTTATTTGACGCCGACCCGTCAATTGGACGTCATAAAGAAACTCCGTTCGCTGTTACTGCGGACGGTAATGTGCCCTAGTTTCTATTTATGAAAAAAATTACATCAATAGTATGGCGCAAAACATTTTATTAAAGATCGAACAAAATTGCTAGCAATATGTTTTGCTAAAGCGTAGGTAAACTGCGCGCACCGAGCAACAGCCAACGCATCTGTAACAACATTAGAAGCCACCGCTTCGAGCGACCTCCACGCCGGCGACGCGCTGCGTTTGCGCTGCCAATGCAATCACGTTTCTGAAAACCGCGAGTTGATACTCCAGACGGACGACAGCCGTGGCGAACACAACAAGATGGGGGCTGGTATTACTCATGAATGTTGCTTCATGTGTAAACTTTACCACTTACACGCACCGTAATGAAGTTTACAAATCGTCACAGAATCTAGACTACTCAACGGGCCCGAAAAGTCACTAGCCGAAACGACGACGCGATAACCTAGTTATGAAAAACGTTACCTAAAGTTTTGCTACGCCTACAAAATGACAACCAGTGCTCATGGAATATTGAAAAATGCAAAATTCAAACTGGGTTTTATGTGCCTTGACCTGGACAATGAAACGCGTGTAAAAATGCAATTTCTTTATGGCACCATGGTACTCATTACGGCAACGGTAGTACCTCACATGTGCAAGCGTTTTCATTTTTCGGCTGGATCCCAAAAGGGCCGCCGCACTGGGAAACCGAATCCTCTGTATAAAACATGTCAAATTTACCGTACGGCCCCAGGTATCGGAAAACGGTTTTGGCGCGGGCTTCTGACGACGACGAAAAGGGCATTAATTTCGTGGCCCTTACTAGTTGTCTGCAACAACTGATGCTTACAGTCTGCGCTCCCCCCCCCCCCCCCCCCCTCGAAAGAAAAACAAGAAATCCAGGGACTTACTTATCCTTTCGTGTTCAACCGGGCTATGCCCGCAATACATACACCAGCCGGCTTGACATGGCGCCGCTGCTTGGCTTGCGTTCCCGGTGGCGTATTCCCAAAGCATAGCCCGTAAGGGACCACGTCGACCACGCCCCCCCCCCCAAACAGCGACGTCACACTCCTCTTCGTGCGCGACTTCATGCAACGTGGATTTTTTTAAAGACGATAGTCTTTCTTGGGGTATTTAAACCCAGAAATTTTGGTCTGTCTGTCTGTCTGTCTGTCTGTCTGTCTGTCTGTGACTCGATTCAGCCACCCGGCCAAAGAAATACAAGGCCCGCGCAATAGTCTTATATAGTCACAGCTAAATCTACCCGTCTAAGTCCGGTGTAATGTTCATACTTATCAACATTGTTGAAGAAGACCAAAACATTACGCAAATATAAAACAACAAATTAATACAGAAGTGATATTTGCAGTGTCCCTTTATAAAAAATCATACATGCTTGGATTTTGCGAAATTAAATATTTCATCAACTGCAGCAAAAAAATTCACTCCGCGGTCTCCTGCTGTCGCCCGCGCCACTACAGCTTCTGGCGCCATTTTAAGAAATCAACCGGCAGCAGTTACGAAAGGTTCCACTAGATAGCTTCTACGTTCTGCTTGGAACGCACGTGCAGTAGGGCAACGTGGTTCTATAAACGCTGCAGTAGGGCGCCTCGATTCACGCGCGTCTCCGCCGTTCGGCAGCGTTGGCATCGAGACACCGAGCCTGGAGCAGTGAAACGCGGTAAATTTAAAATGATTTAAGGAAACCTTTGGCGTCTTTACCTTGAGAGGAGCGCGACGCAAGAGGAACAACATGAGAGGTGAGCGGGAAAGCGAAGAAAGGCATTTACTTGGCAAAGGTCGAAAAAGACTATCGTCTTTTGTCGACATTTGCTACGAAAAGAGCAGATGCGCGGCATTTTTTTTCCTCGTTTCGGGCGGCGGCCGATGGTTTCGCTCCGTGGGCGAGGCTGGGCCTGATGCGCTGGGGAGCTGACGCACATGTGGTAAAAGTTAAAGGCCCAACTGCATGCAGCGTACTTTCGGCGTTTTCTCGCGTGGCGACGCGAGCTGACGCCCGTGCAACGCTGATGTCTACGCTCGCCAGATATCGGCATTGACGCAGCGCGAGAAAGCAGCGGAAAGCGGGGAGCAGCGGTCGGGTTTCAAGTCCTTCTCGTGCTTTGGGGTCATTCCTTTCAGCAGAAGAGAATCAATTTCTTTTTAACTTGCTGTTATCGGCTGTCTTGGGACAAATTGCAAGCTATTTCTGTTCGAAAGAGCTCATTCATTTGTGGCTTGTTTCGGTTTCATCGGGAAGAGATCGGGTATTTGCGATAGCTTTTTTTGAGGTAAATAAGGGAGCTCTAGTTACGTCGCTTGTAGTATTAGCATGATGGGGCTCCGCTGCAAGATTGGTGCGTGACGACCAAGCCTTACCAACGCCTGAATGCTAGCGGCGCATGCCATTCCATTCGTTGCTACCGTGGCTTGCGCAGGGGAGACCGAGGTTTTGCGATAGCTTTTCTTGACTCAAATAAGGGGGCCGTGGTTACATCACTTGTAGTAATAGTATAACGGTCCTCGGATCCAAGATGGGTGCGTAAGAAACAAGCGTTGCCACGGCTCAAATCTCTCCAATACGACCAAAGAAAATCACTCGACAATATTCGTTGGCAGCCTCTGTTAGGTTACCAAATTCTTAGGGCCCGTCTCGTCTTCTGGCGTGGTCGGGCGGTCGGTCGCTTGGGTGCTGTCGTTTTGTTTTGAAATTCCATGGTTCGAATCTTGGCAAAACCTCGTTTTTTTTTTTTTTTTTGCAATGAGAGTTTTATCGGCTTTTTTTTTTGTTCAAGGCAAACAAAGGGGCCCAGAGTACCTTGCCGTTTAACGTACAAGTGACGTTCGACGGTAACCTCAGTATCAAGGCAGCCCCGAAATTTACTTCGCTCACACTTTGAATTCATGAAGCTGCAGTCGCTACATAACACCAAGGTTAAATCAAGTAGCAAGTAAAGTTGTGCTAAGTGTGTCTTCGTTCATCATCCTATCTTATTTTGTTCAGATTTGACGGTAATGACTTGAAATACATCTCGCAGGATGTCAACATTTGCCCGCAAATATTTTTTTATAAGGCTAGGCTCTTGATAACTGCAGTTCCACAATCGACAATAAATGCTCATAAATGACTTAAACTAATGGCATGTTTAATACAAACGTGTCCAGCAGCGCACCGATGCGGTGGCTGACGCGTGACTTCGCCGGTCTCATGCGGTTACTCGCCCTCTCCTGCGTGTCTGCGCGTTGCCGCCGAACCACGCCGACGCTCGCGCGACACGTGATTTCGCTTTCATGTGGTTAGGGATTTAACCTTTTCGTACCTACACGTTCCAGAAAGCAAACACTCTCATTAAAGTGGAGACAAAAATTTGTTTTGGTCTTTTGTGGTCGCGCTGCTTCGCTGCTGTCGATGGTTTCGCTCCGTGCGCGAGCATGACGTACGCGCTGGGAAGCTGAAGCCCGAAGTAAACCTTTTCATGGGCCTGTTCTCGCTTCTCACTCTCCGCACTGTCTTGCGCGCCTGCAGACACTCGTCTTCCATCCTATTCCTAGATCAGCTAGCGCGGGGCGCGGTGCTCTAAGTGCATCCGCGCGCAGGCGGATGCTTTTAAATGCAGAGCATTTCAGTAACTCACGATGTCACCCGCGTTGGCGTCCGTAGTCCGCACGCTCACTGCGCATGCGCGTCGAGTCGAGGCGAAAGCGAACACTCTCTCACGAGGGGCATTGGATTGGATTCGAACACTCTCTCGCGAGGGCATTAGATTGGATTCGATTGGATTGGCTTGGATTGGATTGGCTTGGCTTGGCTTGGCTTGGGTTGGATTGGATTTGGATTGGATTGGATTGGATTAAAGTGGATTGTGTTGGATTGTGTTGCGTCATAGCCGCGGCACGTTGCGTCATAGCCGCGGCAGGCGCGCTGGGGCAGGCGCATGTGCAGTACTCTCTCTTCCGCGGTTTCCTCTCCTTCGGGCGCGCTGCGCATATAACCGGTGTGCCGTTCTCCGGCGAAGCAACATCCGCGCTTGGCTCAAACACCTTGGGTTCACGCCGCTTTACAAGTACGCCAACGTCGTCGACTGGGACCGGCTTACGCAGTCCCTTCAACGTATATAAGCGGCGGAGCGCGCGTTCGGAATTCAGTCAAGGGCGTCTTTGCTTGGCTTTCGCTTGACGTGATGCTTTGCTTGCCTCGAGTAGATGCGACGCATTTACTCGAGTTCCCCCCGTGGGAAGATGCGGGCGGCTTTTTTCACGTACATATGGTTATTGTTTGCGTTACTGAAAGCGAACACTCTCGATCATTACAGTGAAGACGAAAATCTTTTTTTTTTTGTCTTTGGTGGTCTTTTGGATTCCGTACCGAAGCGCAGAACGTTTGCTCCCAATCGGTCGAAAGCACACGCGTACGTCGGTCGCTCGTCTGCTGTTAACATCAGCGAGCATGTTGATCCGTTTTTATAATTGTGTCTACCGTCAAATCTGAACAAATTAAGATAGGATGATGAACGAAGACGCACTTAGCAGAACTTTACTTGCTACTTGATTTAACCTTGATGTTATGTACCGACTGCAGCTTCATGAATCCCAAGTGTGAGCGAAGCAAATTTCGGGGCTCCCTTGATACTGAGGGCACCGTCGAACGTCACTTGTAGGTTAAACGGCAAGGCACTCTGGCCCCCTTTGTTTAGCTCGAAAAAGAAAAGAAAAGCCGATGAAACCCTCATTGCAAAAAAAAAAAAAAAAAACGAGGTTTCCTCAATATTCGAACCATGGACTTTCAAAAGAAAACGACAGCACCCAAGCGCCTGACCGCTCGACGAGGCGGGCCTTAAGAATTTGGTACCCTAACAGAGGCTGCCAACGAATATTGTCGAGTGATTTGCTTTGATCGTGTGCAGTCGAGAATAGGCCGGGGCCCTATTCTCGACTGCACCAAATTGCCGGCATTTCGCCCATGTTTTTTTGCGTAAGCACGACGTAAGCAATCAGTGAAGTGCTGCACCTATAGCTATGACGCCATGCAGTGTAATTTGACGAGTCACTCATAAAGATAGCTACCAAGGTATCAAATATTGTGCAAGAAAGATATGAAAACACTTGGCATGTACTATAAAAATTAAGACGGTAGCTGAGGCTGACAAGAAAAACACATTTCTGGAGATCAAATTTGACGCCAACACCACAAGGCGATCGAGTAACGTTGATCCAAAAGCGAGCGAAAGGCGGATGTCGAGCTAAAGAACATCACACAATTTTTTTACCGTATCTATTTATTTCTTTCAATCGCTTTTATTAACATAGCTGGGCTCTCTGCTTCAATGCAAGCTTTGTTGCGTTATCACCTTCCCTGCCGCCACCGCCGCCACGCCATCGTCTGCTGCTATGTTACAAGTTTATGGCGTGATCACAGAAAAAGACGGCCGCGACCATCGCTTCCATGACACATAAGAGCAGCGAAGCGCTACGCCTGATAACCGCGGAACGCACCGATATCGCCGATTCACTCATTCGTCAAGCTCGACATGCAATCAGCGCTGTAATGAACTAAATAGTCACTTTTCATTGTTATGTTTCACTTGAGTTCGATCATGTGACCCAACAGCTTACTAGGACAAGTATGGACAAATGCCATGCATTGGGTTCTCTTCGTCATGGAGAGGCTTGTACTGCCCTCTTATGTTGCGGTTACGCCAAACAAATAATTTTTATTTTATTGCCAAACATAGAAGCAAAATACTGCATGTTATTCGTACGTTCCATGATCGCTTACTTGGAAGCAGTTGAAACTATAATTTGTTTTAGTAGGAAACATGCTTTAAACAGCGCGCGTGTGAAACTGCGCCTGCTGCAAATTGCCGCACATTTCGCGGCGCCGTAAGCCGGGGCAATTTTTTGCCCTATTTTGCTTGTATTTTGCGTCAAAAACAGCCGCCATTTTCAAGCTGTTACGTAGCATTACGTCACTTTTACGCAGGCTGAAGTTGCCAATGCATGACGTAATCGTTCCCACCAACTGTTTAAATTACGTCACGCCTTCTCAGCCAATCACAGAGGGGGTGTGTATTACAAGCAGTATTGTTGTTGAATAGCAAAGACAGGCTTACGTTGTCATGTCCGCTGCATTTAGTCTGGTTTTTCATTGCCGGCCAAGAATTATGCGCCTTTAGTAACGAGAAATAAGGCAAACTTTCATCAAACGTCAAAATGACGACAGCACACACAACCGCTTTGTCAACCGGAAGCACGTGATCAAAATTAAAAGCCAATAAAAGACTTCCGGCAAATTGCCTGAATTGCCGGCAATTTGTGAGGTCGAGAATAGGGCCCCGGGTGGTTCAGTGGCGGTGCTGTAATACCTTATCTACAGACACTGCGCTCTGCTTCTCTGGCGGCACAGTCTGGGCTCTCCCTAGCCTGACGCATGCGCTCGGCACTGCTCAATTTAGTGACAGTAGTCCTGCCTAGCCTTCAAACATAATCTGCATACGTAGTCTTCACCAGGAACACATAGAGGGGGCTTTCACAGGCACCTTATTGTCCATAATGCGGTTTTGATGCTTGTTTTGTGGCTTACTTAACGAATTCTGAGCCCTATGCCGTATTCCTGATTAGCCTGAAGCATGCGCTAGGCGTCTTACGCCTTGGCGCGCCTTGGCGTTTTTGCCCCCGCCGATGAAACCGTTGGGGGTAGAGGTATACAGCTCTGCTGTGAAATTATTTAGGAAGCGATCCGGCAGGGCTACTTTTCACATTGCATGGTGTGGAAACGTTGGGGACCTCTGAACACAGCGGAGAATTTTCTACATATTCGTATTTTTGGCCAAATGTTTGCAAACTTTGTTACCGAATTCAGAAAAATTGAATTCGGCGTGCTTATATATTTTTTTACAACACATTTCTCGAATTTAGTAGCGAGAGCAATGTCGTTCATTGATTTATTCATGATCGATTGCTAATAGCATTGCCTTTGTAACGGGGTTATGACGTTCCATTTTACCAAAGAAACAAATATATCTATGTTTTTTACACTGTTTATTCTAGCGCTGCTCTGAGGGCAGGCTGAAAGTACTTTTTTTTCGTTACAAGCGGGAACTGTCCTAGGCAATACTCCGGTCTCTGCTTTTCGTCCACCAGCATTCTAATCTCCTTTTTGTCCCCTCGACAGCCCTGAAGTTAACGCCTCTGGGCTACCCTTAAATCCTACGTCCTCTGGAAGCCGAATATTTCCCTCATGTAGATTTGGGTGATAAACGCGCATTCCAACACTATGTGCCGCATAGTTTGTGTTTCTTTTCCGCAGACCACGCATACCCCATCATTTCGTGTATACTTCCCCACAAAGCTCTTAGTTCTCAATGAACCTGCTGTAGCCTCAAAAAGCAAAGCACTGCCCTTGGAGTTATCCTAGAAATTTTCCTTTGTGATGTCCAATTTCTCTGCCCTGTACATCTATAGCGACGTTTTAGCTTCCTTTTTTTCTCACCATTTGTTGTTTCTATCTGCCTTGCTTCTTTGTTGGTTACCTTGGCTGTCATTGATTCTCCACTGTTCTTTCCGTATTTCATCGTTAGCCTTTTAGTTTTCCTTAGCCACTGCGTGTCCATGCTTTTCAGGTATACGTACCTAAAAACTTTAGCTGTCCACCTACGTTTATTCATTGCTCACAACCTCCTCTCAAAACATATTTTACTCAGCGCTTCTCGAACTTCAACCGACGCCCAGCCCATATCTCCCTGCACTGCTTCGTTAGCTGTTTTACCATGCGCTCGTACGGCCAAAGGGCCTACCGTTGGCTGGTCCACTTCAAGGTATGATAGAGCGCATAAATTTTAAGCAGAGTGCTGCATTCGCAAATGTGAGGCCCGGAATCATTATTCCTTTCCACATTCCTCTCACTACTTCATATTTGTTATACCCCACAGATCTGTATGCTTCCTACTAAGGAATTAATCGTATTAGCGAACATTAAGCTAAAGAAAAGACCAGCGTCTCTTCTTTAGCTTTGTCCCTGTCTTAATATTCGCTAGTACGATGAATTTTTTAGTAAACAGTAACCAATTCGCCCAACTTAGCGCTTTAGTACTGTATGCTTCATTAAAGCTGCGTTTCGCTTTACTTTACTCTTATGTTGCTCCTCGTGAGTTCTTAACTAGTTGTACCCTTCGTTTATCTATACTCCCAAATGTTTATATTCTTTGACTCTGCGTGATTGGCCATTCTGAATTGACACTGCGTCAGTGCTAGTGTGATTGAAAACCATTATTCATGATTTTGCACTGCTAAAATTTAACCCGAGGTCGGTGGCTTCCTGACAATTAATATGCACGATCCGTTGTATATTGCTCTGGTTATCAGCTAAAAGAACCATATCGTCTGCGTATAACATTCCCGGAATACGCTGTTGTACTACTTCGCCTTGCAGCACATGCGTTAGGTTGAACCATACGGGACTTTCTTCCAGTTTCTTTCCTAATCCTACAATGTAAAGCATAAACAGGATTGGGCTCACAGGGCATCCGTTCCAGTCCTCGATGGGTGTTGGTCTGCGGCGCGCATTTTGTCCTTTTCCATGTGAGTTGCACTTTATTATCTTCATAGATTGCTATTAAGAAATGTTTTAACTCGTCATCTAAGCCCTGGAGTTTCAGCACCCTCCACAGCAGTTCTCTGTTTATGTCGTCATTATACATTTAATGTCCAAGAACGTAATCCATAATTGTCTATTCTGAGCTTTTACAATTTCAATGCACTGTGTTATCACGAACAATGAAGCGCCTGTCCTGTCTAAATCCATTCTGCAGTTCCCAAAGGATTTCATTTTCATCCATCCGTGCTTGAATTTCTGATTTTATCGCCTTCAATACGAATCTATACACCACTGGTGGTTACTATGAGTGTTCTGTATGAATCAATGCCGGCTTTGTTGCCTCTGCCTTTACATATTAAATTCATCCTACTTTTTCGCCATTGCTCCAGTTTTTCTTCGTTTGTATCACCTTATGTATTGCCCTCATAAACGATGCCTTACTTTTCGCTCCAAGCAGGCCTATCAGCTGCAATGGTTTTCCGTCCGGGCCCACTGCTGTTTATGGAGAAACGTAAACCTTTTGCTCTGCTTTTTTCTAATCAAGGTTTCTAAAATTTATTTACCTTTCCCCAGTCGTATGTGGCGCTGTTATTATCGGTGCAGGCTTAACTTCCTCTATTCCCCTAAACTTCTCACTAATCACTCGAATATACACCAATGCCTGCTCGAAATGTTTGCCCTCCTCATCAATCAAGCATTTTTGATGGATATCGATTTTTGAGCTTAGTAATTTTACATGGTTCCAAGACATCTTGGGTGCGCTGTTGTCCTTCTTCCGTATTTCTGCCATCCATTGTTCGATCTTTTGCTTGATCTTTGCTTGCACCCTTTCTTCACTTCTGGTTTTTTTCTCTCGGGTAGCTATCCCATTTTTCCTTCACTACCTCCGGTTCCATACCAGTTCTTTTTACCTCTCTATGCTCTCTCGACACCTCTTTCCGCTGGTCAATAGCCTCTTCTATTTCCTGATGATACCAGCTTCTCATGACTCTCTTCCCTTTCCATCGGTTTCGTTGCTTGGCTTCATTCATCTTCTGCTTTATGAACCAGATAATTTCGTCGCTGTCCCAGTTTTTGTCTAGGTACCTATTGATTTCGTCTTCCATCATATCAGCGACGATATTTAACTGTTCAGTGTTCAAATTAGTTCCTCCGGCTGTACCGATTTCTACATTTGTCCGGGTTGCGCTTCCAAAGTGCAGGGTAGGCCGCTTGCGGTCGCTTCCTAAGCTGTCTGTCCCGTTTTGAACTATTCTCATTTCCCGCAACGTTTCGTATGAAGTCTCGGAGACCAGACTGTAGTCTATGCTGGACTCTCTGTTAGCGCTTTCTCGCGTTATTTGCCCGTCACACTTGTTTTCTGTGTTTACTACTACTAGCCGGTTGTCCTGACATAGTTAGAGATATGAATGGCCAGGTAAAATGTTGGGATGGATACACATGTGACAATGACTCTCTAATGAAAGATCTATGTGGTCTTGAGGGAGGGAAACGAGGAAATGGTAAACTGATGTAAACGATTTCAAAGATTCAGGTGAAATAATCACAAACTGGCCTTGTAAATCACAGCCTTGTAATCACAGCCTTGTAAAATCCGGTTAAACTTTGCCTCACCCCTCAGCGGTCATCCTAGCTTAGCAAGAACATTGCAAAGCTTAGCAAACCTAACAAAACTTAGCAACACCGGAAGAAACTAGGTCGACCCCCAGCTCCGCTGTTCTTTTGTTTTCAACTGAACACCTATTTCACACCGTTTCAACACCCTACAGAAAGCCTAGCGTGTTGCAGTCGGTAAACACCCTCTTCGCCACGCGAGTATAGTCTTTAATTTTGAAGGTTCAAATTGGTGTTTCACGTGCCAAAGTTAACCTTGGGGCATGAGGTGCACCACATATGGAAACGAGCGATCATTGCATGCGAGCAATTATTTTTTTTTTTTGCGTTTGAAAATTTCTTGCGAGTAGAGAAGTATATGAGGGAACTTCTTGTTCTTTACAGTGCTATTATGCACCCAAGCATAACCTTATTCAATGAACAGCTGAACACCTTTTCCATGCCCTTTCAACACCCCTAGAAAAACCAAGGGTGTTGAAGTTGATCAACGCCCTTTTTTCCCACAAAAAGGGTGTAGAGCTAGGAAAAGGGTGTTGAGATTCAAGAAAAATGGTGTAAAGGCCTCCCAACACCCTTTTTCCACTTATGCTGCACCGTTTTTGGCTAAAAGGGTGTAAAAAAGTTTAGTGTGTAGTTGGAGGTATGAATGCTCGCATAAAAGATTTGGATGGTTACACAGATCACAATGGCTCTCTAGTCATATATATAAGATTATTTCACCTTATCTTTAAACACGTTTATATCTCTTCTAAGACAGTTTACCATTTCCTCATTTTCCTCCCTAGCTCCGATGCCGGTCCACAGATACACAACACCTACCCCTGTATTTTTCCCCGCTATAGTGCCTTTAACCAAGCGATGCTCTTTACAGCTTTTCACGCACTCTCTCCCAGCCCGTCCCTTGTTTAATAATCATGCCAACGCCTATCTTTCTCTTCATTCAGGCGGTCCTGCTGGATCCTTCCCAGACAATTTTCTACGAGAGGTGGGGCTTCTAGGTCTTGGAGGTTAGTCTCGGCTAAGGCGTATACGTTGATTTTTTCCCGTTAAGGTTGGTTGAAATTTCCACCCACTTATCAGGCTTTCTGCCTCCCTGCATATTTATGCACTGATTAAATATTTATTGAATTTGTTTTTCTCTTTCGATTTCCACTTACGGGGTTTATTTTTGTCTCTTACTAAATTGTTCGCTCTATTTCTTCCACTTAAATCGCTTTTGTCTACTTTCTCAGCTATGTCTCTAGGTTCTTCGGTTAGTTCCAGGCCTGGCTGACTCCTAGCGTTGAGTGTGCATGCATCCCTCGCTTCCCATTTGTTATCTAGTTTGCCTTCCTTAGCTTCGAAAAAAAAAAGAGTAACACCAGCCCAAGCAAAATAAATAGATGAACGCCAGTTACACCAACACAAGCAAAGTAAAGAGATGAACGCCACAGTGCGAAAGAGTAGATATCACGACACACTTGCTCTGTCTGCTATATAGAGAAATTAGTTTTTTCGCGTCGTTTACTTTTCGTTTTGTTTCAGTGTTTACATTAACGATTCTCTTTTCAATTGTATTTTTATGTGCGGACTCTGCTGGCAGATTTCTCTTGTTTTTACTTTCCTTTTTTTTCAACGCTTCTTGTTTGTCTTCTTCCTGCTGTAACCCTAATGTCTAATATTCACCACTCATCAACGTAGTCACCCACCATCTGGTGTAGCAAGCCTTGTCCCTAGCAGGGCTGACCTCACCAGTTTACATTAAAGAGCCTTCTCTCTCTTCCTTAGCTTCGTGGGGTCCCTAAAAAAGCTACAGCTCTCCCACCTAAGCGCCACCCACCTTATTTCCTAGCCTGGGGCTGAAGTGAATCATGTCCCACTGGAAAGCTTGCTCATGTCCAATGCTGCCCCTTAGCGTGTTTACGTCTATCACTTCAAACCCAAGCTCCCTGCCGCGCCTCTCGATCTCGCTGTTAGCAGCGAGTACTGCCCGTTCGGTGTGCACGCCCTGCTTTGTCACCTCCGGCACGATGCAGACTGCAATCAGCCCATTCGGGGCAGTTGCCCGCAGGTCGTTTACCCCCTTCGCTATCCCCTGGCCAACTTTTGCCTCCTCCCCCGTAAGAACATCGTTAAGCCCCGCGGCAATCACACAAGGTTTCTAGCTTTACTCGATAAGGCCAGCTGCCCCTTCGCTTTTGTCATCATTGTCTGCATCGTCTGACCGTGGAAACACCCGACCTTCACACGCCTATCCCCCTGCAACAGCAGTTCTATAGTCCACCGCAATATCACCGCTGAACGGATACAATTTGACAGTATCCCCATTCCCCACGATTTAGTAGTTTTCTAACCACGCAAACGGGAGGCTGAGCGGCTGTATATTCTGAATTTATACAGCATCCCTCGTTCAACAGCGCATTCTTTTAATCACTTGTTTCTTCTCACCAAGCAAACAGTAGGCTCTCACGCTCTTCTTATTGTCGGCGATTTTAATGCGACTCACGCGGCCTGGGGATATCATAACTGCACTCGCAAGGGTAGGCAACTCTGGGATCACATCCAAGCACATCGGCTTGCTTTAGTATCGGATCCGATGATTCCTACAAGAATTGGCAACAGTGTACAAAGAGACTCATCTCCAGATCTCACCTTCTCTTATCATGTCACGGACGCATGCTGGTCCAACACCAATGACACATTACGTAGTGACCACTTCATTCTCCAAACTGATGTCATTTTGAAACTCCCTCTGCACTTCCATCCACGTCAGACGCATCTGACAGACTGGAATGAATCCCGCGAGGTGCGGCAAGCCCACGCCCCTCCAGAAATCACACCTTCGGGGCCCGAACAATTGGTGAACCAACTTCTTACTGATGCTCGAAGCACGAGCACTCCAGTGGATCCAGATACCCCATCCTACAAGGTAGACACCCATCTGGAACACTTACAGAATGCCTTCCGTAGCATCCAGCGCAGGTGGCGGAAAAATAAACGCAACAGAAAATTAAGACTGAAAATGGCTCAGCTAATACTGAAATGGAGAACTATTCTGTCCAACTTGCTGAGAGTCAATGGCACGAAATTTGCAATAACCTGAAAGGCAACCTTGGCATGAGGAGAACGTGGTCCCTCTTGAGACACCTCTTAGACCACGCTCGCGCCAAAACAGAACAGGGTCACAGGCTTACAGCCATCGTGCAAAAATTCCCGCGTACTAATCAGCAACTAATCGACAGAGTTTGCTCCTTATATCTTCCTTCAGGAGACCCTAAGCAGCTTCCATCATATCAAGGAGCACCCAATAATGACCTAGATGCCGCCATCACGGAGGCGAAAGTGCGCAGCGCTCTTCTGGCTATCCGCCCAGGATCAGCACCGGGGCCGGATGGTGTGACCAATAAAATGCTCCGCAACCTTGATGACCCTTCAATCTCGGCTCTCACGGAATACTTCAATTATTTTTGGGAACGCGGTACCCTCCCTTCCGAATGGAAACACGCTAAGGTCACACTCATCCAGAAACCTGGACACCCCCTTACCATTGATCATCTCCGACCCATCTCTCTCACATTAGGTCCTGGAGCACATAATTCTCGCCCGCCTCACGCTCTACCTCAATTCCACCAACGCTCTTCCACACTCTATGATTGGTTTCCACACCGGACTCTCCACTCAGGACGTCCTACTGCAACTTTCCCGCGAGATTATCACCCCTCCATCCCGACTCGACACTGCTGCTATTCTGGCGCTGGATCGTACCAAAGCATTCGACCGGGTTACCCACGCCGCCATCCTGCGTGGCGTAGAATTAATATCTCATGGAGAGCGTATGTACACCTACGTGCGTAACTTCCTAACGTCTCCTAAAGCGTTCGTTCAGATATGGGACCTTCAATCTGATACACTAACTCTTCCTTCAATAGGGACTCCACAAGAGGCCGTTTTATCTCCTCTGTTATTCAATTTGGCTCTCCTCAAATCCCAAAGAAACTTGAGACCATTCCGCACCTTCACTTTAGCTTATACGCGGAAGACCTTAAGCTGTGGGTCACTGGTGGTAGCTATGCACTCATTGAAGACATTACAGCAAGGTGCACGTGTCGTGAATGAGGGAGCACATTTGGCGGGCCTGCAGTGCTCTCCCACAAAGTCGGAGCTCCTCCTCTTAGCAGCCAAATAGACCTCTCCAAATTCTCCTGACATCAAAATTTACCTGAATGAACATTTGATCCCAGAGGTGCGCACCCTCAAGGTCCTAGGTCTCGTCATTCAGCATAATCGTAGGAACACTAAATATATCTCGCAGTTAAGCTCGCACGTTAACCAAACAATTGGAATCATCCGACAAATTACCGGACGCCACCATGGTATTAAGGAAAACGAGAGAATCAGGCTTATCCAGGCCTTCATCATCAGTCGTGTAACATATTCTCTCCCATACCTTCATGTTTCGAACGCAAAGATGCCAAAATAAACTGTCTTATGAGAAAGGCCTACAAATCTGCGCTACAAATTCCTCTGAGTACATCCACTGCCAGATTTGAGCGCCTCGGTGTTCATAATACCGCCCAAGAATTGGTCGAGGAGCATCATACCAATCAGCTCCGTCGTCTCTCAACTACTCCAGCTGGCCAACATATACTGATGCGTCTTGGTATCGGGGGCCCTGTTTCTTCTAAATTAGCTATACCTATCCCATGGTCTATCCGCGACTGCCTCCGTGTGCGTCTTATTCCGAGGAACGTGCACCCCACCTACCACCGAGGTCGAAGGAAGCAACGGGCGCGGGCGCTCACCAAGAAACTACCCAGCAAACCCGACATCCTATATGTAGATGCGGCAGAATAGCGCCACCTCGACGCGTTTGCCCTCGCAGTTGTTAATAGCCCGGATGAGCCCCCTGTTAACTCCCTAACTGTCCGCACCACCATTCCGGCAGCGGCGGAGGAGGCGGCAATAGCGCTCGCACTAACGACTCGGCCGTCACCCACAATTATAATCACGGATTCGAAAGCGGCCGTTCAAAACTTCGCCCGTGCATACATATCGCCCATGGCGTCCAAAATTCTCCTTCAAAATCCCCCGACCTCCCTGGTAGACATCGTCTGGACCCCGGCGCACACCGGCTTGGGGGGAAATGAGGCAGCACACAACGCAGCACGAGGACTTACTATGCGTGTCGGTGCAAGCCTCGTTCCCTACCACGGCGCCAGGTCAGCCAGGGATCACTTAATCACGTACCAAGAGATCACTGCGGATTACCGCATCACTCGCCGTCAATACCCTCCTGCCCACCATGAGCTAACCAACGATCAGGAGCGCTTATGGCGACTCCTGCTGACGAACTCCTTGGCCTGCCGAGCACTTCTGCACCGAATTCACCCCTCGCAATTCCCTTCGCCAAATTGTCCACTCTGCAGGGACCCAGCCACGCTGGTCCACTCCATGTGGGCCTGTCCTCAAGACCCCTTTCCACCCATAGTTAATGAAGAGCAGTGGGAGGGAGCGCTGCGCAGCTCGGACACAGAGGTCCAGATACTTCTGGTCACCCGTGCCAACGTCGCTGCCGGCCTTAAACCGGCGGCCGCACCGCTTCCGTAAACCTAAGGCTCAATAAAGTGATTCCTCCGCGTCCTCCTCCTCCTCCTCCTCCTCCTCCTCCTCCTCTACCCTTTCCACTGCGGCAGCGCTGCTCCTCTTAATGTTCGAATCTCCCGCAGTGGTTACCACGCTATACTCCTCGTGCTGCTCTTTACCTGCTTTCCGACTGGTTCGGCGAGCCTATATTTTTGCACGTGAGAGTAGCCGGTGCCTTTCCTATCCTCCCACCTGTGTGCCAACGTGGTGCATGCCTCCACTCCGCTGCATGGTTCCAGGTGCTCGTCATCTTTTGGCAAATAGATGATCATTTATAGCTCCCTCTCAGCAGCGTCCAACTCTCCCTCAATGGCCCGGCCTTCGTCGCGTTCGTTACTTAGTGCTGCCCCCAGTCCTACACCCCGCTTAGCTAACGCCGAAGTATCCGCTTCTACGCGTTGTAGCCGCGACACCACCAGCGAATATACGACACTTGTTTGCCCCTTCGTCTGCCTCGCCTCATCCCGTTGAGACTCCTATGCATGCACTTGCCGCGGACAGCTACCGCACTGGCCAGCTTTCTACGCGTGTCCATCATCGCAGCTGTAAATCAGAGAGAACGAGCAAGAACTGTTCAGGTAAATAATCAGCGTCGGCTGTCCTCCGCTGTCTCTGTCGTTCCGCTGTCCTTCACTGCAGTACAACCGTTGTCGAAGCCCCCCTCCCCCCGCCTTCCCCCTCCAAACGACCGCACAGGTGAACTGCTCTGACTTACTCCAAAAGTGGCGCGTATAAATTTTTTTCACACACCGGCATAAAGGCTACGCTGTCTACTTTTGTAGACTTGCTTACCAGGGGCTGATAAATACTTGGTACCCTGCTCATTGCTCTAGAAAGCAAACTTTTCAAAATTCTGCTTCGTAAATCTGTGCCAAAAATGAAAATCTGTAAAAAGCGCCACCTTTCGAAGTTATTGAAGACGCCCATATTTATCAATTTTCGCAATATTTACACGAAATGGCAATCGATAAATGACTGTTCTAGAATACCAAATTTATATTGCATTATTTTTTTATAACAAGAAAAAATTAGGTCAGATTCAACACATTTTGTCCGGTTAACAGCTGAATAGCAGTTCACAGTGAACAAAGACAAATAATTATGGCTGTTTTTACAGATTTTAAAGACATAAAGCAGCTGATATAAACAAAACTGATCAGAGAAATCATATTTACCCATTGTTCAGCTTGTTAGTCACGGAAGGCATTAACATATTTGCGAGGTGTCCAGCTTGTGTCTTCTACCAGAGTAAGGTTGCGATTTTAGCAGTATTTCGCTATGGCCTTGCCTTAGCTGTGCCAGAAACCCATATTTTATGGTTTTGACACTGCTTGATCTCACATCATTAGTAATTTGCCCCATTGGTTATAAGTAACCACGCTGCTGGTACTGAGAACACACGATCGTCGCGGTCCAGGGTGTATATTGCCGTTCTACCTTGCACATGCAAAGTTCTAACTGCAAAAAACAGTCTTTTCAACTGCCCGCCTTTCAGGCTGCCAGGGATGGTAAATGAATTTGCGTTTTAAAAAATCAAAAGAAACTTTTATCCTACTTCTAAATTTGTCTACGTTCACGTTGAACACTTCAATGTTATCGGGAAGGCACAGCTTTCTACTTCCAAGGACCTTCAAATGAGAGGAAGCGGAAGAGGCCGTTATAGCACTGGCGCAAACGGAACATGGGGCAGCCACAATTCTCACGGACTCGAAGAGAGCCTACCACAGATGCAGAGCAGGATGGATCTCGAAAAGGGCCGCGAAAATCCTGACAAACGGAAAACCGCCGGAAACAAGAATCGAACTCATTTGGGTCCCTGCCCATTCCTCGATCGAGGGCAAGGAATTTGCCCATCGACAAGCCCGCGACTCAAAGGGACACTGAAGTGAATTTGTCAAGCTCCCGGTTTTGCTTGCACTGCGTAGACTGGCTCAAATGAACACACTTTTCATCATTTATCCGGTTGATAAGTCATTAATTATTTTATAAAGCGCGAAACAAGAACACCTACCATGCGCGGTTTGCAGCGGCCGCACTAACTAAAGGCAGTGACGACAGGAGGAGATGCACCTTGATAGGACGATGTCCAAGGTTAGCATTCAAACAAGTTTCAGTTTCGGTTCTGTAAAACAACATGCTTGACATCCGACGGCATTGGTGGATGGACATTCTCGATATCTCAGTAAACGTCGTACCGCTCTTCTGCCATGTTGTCGGATGTAAAATGCCTAAGATAAGCCTCCCAGGATGGCTTGTAATCGTAGTAATCACTAGCCGAGGCCTATCCTCCGCGTCACCGCAGACGCTCAAATACCATGCGCTTTTCCTTCATATGTGGAGCTTGCCTCACTCATGCCTGTATCGTAAAAAGCGTGTTCGCACCAGGCCAAGGGTCTGTTGATTCCGGCCTGTGCCCACTGCCCGCAAGCTGTCGGTGCTTATGGCTATACAGCATGCCAACGAGAACTCGCTAGCGCGTCAGTGACAGCCTGCGCGCGTTTTTTGAACTAGTTCGGGGAGCAGTGAATGGTAAGGCCCAAAAATGGTGAACTCAGTATAGAAAACATCGGCCGAAAACTAAAAAAAAATCAACTTACAAAAATAGAAACAACCTACATTGGGGGATTCGAACTTGCGACTTGCGAAATAACGTCGCTTGCACTCCAGACAATTCGGCCACGGGACAGCCCTGCTGGCGTTGGAAGTATAAGGTATATAATGTGTAACCAGTTTACACTTATATTTAGTTTTAGCATTTTAAGCAGCTTAGGTGACTATCTGTCGTATAGCGCTCGTGCAGTAAGCGTCACCCAAATTTTCACAATATCTCACGTCTAGCAATTGCATTTCTTAGACGGAAAAGCGTTCGCAGATGTGTGGTCGTGCTGCTGACCGCTGTGCGTGATCTCCCAGCGCAAAAAAAGTGCTTCCTGGTGCCTAGGTTAACGCTGTACGGGAAAAGTTTCAGTTGATTTTATTTCCTTAGTATCTATATCAACTTCGATGAATCTTCTCCCGCCTTCAAGTGGCCTTAGATTTTCCTACTGCCGTACCAGTCAGCGAAGCGTCGCATGTGCGCTTGTGCAGCGCTTGTGTGGAGCGACCATGACTTGGAGCTAGATACAGTGTACAAACTAACAAAGTAAAGAAAGGCACATTCTTCCATTCACAAACGTGTCGTGGCTTCGTTTCAACTGAGCGAAATAATTGCGACGACCCGTCGGCAGGTGGCGGACTGAACCGGGGCCGACTGGCTCTGCCGGAAGGTCGGCGAGCCGTGCAGTAGGTCAGTCAATGGTCAAGCCAAGTCATCTCCTCCTGACGTCACACGAAAACGCCACAGAAAATGGGCGAGGATGCAGAGAGGAGGACATAGTTTTCGAATTGATTTTTCTACTAAATAAATTCGCGTAAACGCGCTCAGAATGGTCAAAACATGGCCTATGGACTCCGGACTACAATTTGTGCTAGTAATCCCGCAATGTTTACAAATGACTTCAGCATCCTCCGTACCATAGAGGAAACGGACGAATGGATGCACCCAATAACGAAATATGCAGAAATCATCGAACGCTACAGGGGGAAACGAAGAAGCCTTCCGCATCCTCACCCTAAACTATGCAGAGAAGAACAATCAGTATATCGACAGATACAGGGAGGCTCTTACCCACACCCTCACTCCTCAACCGCATGTTGCCAAATAAATACGCAAAAAATGCCCCCTCTGCTCAGAACCATGGTTTTGAGCAGAAGGGGCATTTTTTGCGTATTTTGCATTATCCGAAACACATAATCGGAGAATGCACAAATTGGAGAATGCACAGTCGGAGAATGCACAAGTACACCCCAATTCTTGCTGACTCCGTCAGCATAGAGAATGAAGAGCGATGGGAGATCTTGCCAATCAGCCCCGCTCTGGAAGACTAACTTCGGCTGATCCATAGGGGCCAGGAGACTCGGGAAGCATATGGGAACCTGGGCGAAAAAAGCCCCATCGCAACTCTTTTGAGAACAACAAAGTTTATTCTCTCTCTCTCTCTCTCTCTCTCTCTCTCTCTCTCTCTCTCTCTCTCTCTCTCTCTCTCTCTCTCTCTCTCTCTTTCTCCGCCCCTCAGGTTAAGTAGCGCCAACTTCCCTCCCCCTCTCCTTTTCTCTGAGCTACGTGAGGGCACATGCCATCCATATCTTGTTGCCAGCGTCTACGCCGCTGACTCCACGACCGGGCTATCGCTACCCGACGGTGTACGCACTGGATGGCTGTGTTGTTATTTTGTTTCGCAAGTTATGTCTAGGGGTCCTCTTTAAGTGCTTTCGTCTTCCGTCCCGTCAGCAGAATGGGCGAATTTCTCTCTTTTCTTCGCGCTACCGACGCGAAAGTTCCGCCGTAATGTGCTTGACGATGAATGCGCAGCCGCCAACACGTACTACTGCAACCGCGCCATCGCGGCGCACCGGTTGCAGGAGCACCGCTCCGCAAGCCGCCTCGCAGATTGCTGTGAGACGACTTGCGGACACGTTTTACAGCTATCGGCGCCCGCATGCCTGACATTCAGTGCAGTGCATTTGCCAAACACTGAGAAAAAGCTGACACATGATTGACTTTGACGGCGCGGAGGTTAAACCAAAAAAAATTACCCACAAAGAACCCTCCACGAGTATATATATACAAGGGACTCGTAAAGGGCTGAAAAGATCCCAAGTTGGGCTTCCCGCCATTTACGCCCACGGCCTCCGGCGCGCAACGGCGAGAAACGGGTACTAGAAAAAAGAAGCTACCTTATACGTATAATAGAACTTGTTGTTGGGCTAGTTGGTTCATGTTTACAAGTAGAAATGTGAGCGCGAAAATGCGACAAAGACACAGAAAGACCAGACGGGACTAGCGCCTGGAACCTGGGACCTGGAAGTAGCTCTGAGCAAAGATGCTGTTTTAAAGGTTTTTAGGTACATAGACGATTTTCTTATAGTTTTGAAAAAACAAGATTTGCCTACGAATTACTCTTCAATAGACAGCGTTTTGTCAACGTTCCGACGAGTGGGCAAATGCCTAATATTTACCCACGAACTTCCTAACCAAGATCGCTTACAGTTTTTAGATATTAATATCACCTTCTCGCACCACCATGTCTGCTGGTCTTACCAGCCTAGAGCCCAAAAGGAGTTTTTACCTTATGATTCAGCTCATTCAAAGACCATCAAGAGGGCAATAGCGGCGTCATGCTTACAGTCATCCCTCCTGAAATCTTGCATCGATTCCGCAGACAAAAGCTTCAGAGTACAGGTTACTCGGCTTGAAAAAGCCGGATTCCCTTGCACGGTACTAGTCGCAGTTGTTGAAACCCTCCTCCAGAAGCTTAAGGGCAGAACTGACCGCAGAACCGAGCCAGTGACGAAAAAAAATGGCGGCCGTGGTGCCTTATATCCACAAGGTGGCTCATAATTTGAAAAAAAGTCGCCACCCCGCACAACGTACCCGTTGTGTTTTCTGCCCCCAAAAAGCTTGCGCAGCTATGTCCACGAACTTGCGCCCAAGGCGACAAGAAACAGGCTTGCCAAAAGCGGCATGCTAATCATTACGTGGACTGCGCAGTTGGAGTGGTCTACCGCATTCCTCTGACATGCGGCAAAGAGTACATCGGTCAGACGGGAAGATGCGTAAATGACCGTGCAAGGGAACATTATCTTTCACGAACAAACGCAAAGGGGGCACACTTGCCTACCCACTGTAGTGAGTGTAGTTACAGCAAATGCACCCCTTTATTTCAGGAGATTAAGATTGTAGGCAGAAGCCGTGATAAGACAGCGCGAGAATTAATGGAGGCTTATCATATCAGGAAAATGGGTGACAAGTGTGTTAGCGACACTTCGGTATGCTCGCGTGGCAAAGAGCCAGCGTTTTTGGATCTTTTAAAAACGTGATAATGGGCTCCGTCGACTCCTATACTTCCATGCTTTCGGCAAAATAAACACAGTTGTAAGTGAGCGCTAGTCCCGTCTGGTCTTTCTGTGTCTTTATCCAATTTTTGCGCTGAAATTTCTACTTATACGTATAACTGTGTGGTAGAACACAGTCACCCGGGCGCAGGAAATGACCAGGCTCCCAAACATTGTCATCGCTTTTAGTAAACGCCCTTTGTTGTCTTCGCCTGTTCCACAAGTTTAGCCCAACCAGACGGAGTTCTGTCGAAGATGTGCACATTCAGCGCAGCTTCTGCTTTGGCAAGTGCTTTTCGCACGCCACCCATGCGTAGCCTGCGATATTTTTCTTTTTTGGGCTCTTCTTACCTCAAATGTTTTCGAGTGCCCCTTCTGTTGCCTTTTTTTTTGTCCCCATTTTTTTTTGTCCCCATTTTTTTGCCCCCATTTTTTTGTCCCCATTTGTCCCCATTGCTGATGGCGTCATAAAGGGCAGTTGTGTCCTCTCAGCGGAGAACTAACTCGTGAAAGTGCAGCAGCTTTGTGTTAAAGAGAGCAGTCGTGTGAACCCAAAAGCCAATACCGTGCGTTTGACGTTACCTTTAGAACGTGTGTCCAACAGACCTTCGAATTCAACATTCTGGCATTCATACTGGAGCCCGGTCTACTTTTTCTCTGTATGGTGACCACTCAGTGCTGCAATAAATGCTTGAAAATAACATTTTCTTAGTCGTGATTGCTTTAGGTGGCCAAGAAATATTGTTCTTGGTTACTTAGGTGTATGTGTGCTTTCTGAGGATAAGCATTACTTCCCACCGGAAAAAAATTGCATTCCATCCAAAAAGCATAAAGGAGAGCACAAAAATGATTGCTGATGGCTTAGGAAAACCCATGCACACAAAGCAATAGCCTGTCAATGGGACAGTGGTTACTACCCAAGGAGCATTTGCAGGGAGCAAAACTTCGTCGTTTAGTATGAACGGTTAATCCAGCGGGGCGCATATCCAAGGATCTACGTTTTATCTTCCACTCCTCAGGGTATGGGGAAAGGGGTGGCAGGGCTGGGTTGTTGCCGCACTCCCATATTCGCAAGGGGCTTACACGTTGGTGCATGGTGGCAAAAGGATAAAACAATCTATGGAGGATTGGCGGGCGACGGAAACGTCGTTGCCAGCACGTTGGCTGACTGCGTTCGCCGGTAGTTAACAGGGATTCTCACGCCGTTTTTACGCGATAACAAGCACAACATTCACCGAATGCATGCTATGTCGTAAAGGCTCTCGTTGCTGATACCTCGTGTGCAAAAGATTTCAACGCGATGCAAAAAACCAGGAACCGAAACACGAGCCAAACGCAGTGCGCATGGTCTGTATTGTGATGTTTCAGTCCCTTGTGTGACGTGCCTGCTGTGTACAGTGTTCAGTTTGACAACGGGGTGGAGGCGTAGGAAAAAGTGATAACTGGCACCATTTCAGTGTTGGCTGGCGTTATCGCAATCTGCGGTACGCGGAACCGCTATCGAAACGCAGAACATAAAGGAGAATCTTTGCGCCGGTTGTCAGTGTCTAGCATGTTTAATCATGGGAACGGCAATTAAACTTCGCAGTTCGATATCTCGGAGTGCGGATGCGCTAGAAAAATTCTGCCGAATAAAACTGCGTCGAAACACGATTGCATCCAACTCTTCAATACAAAATGCCTGCTTCCTTCAGCCACTAAAAAGTTAATTATTCAATTTCAGTTAATTAAACCACAAACATCAATAGTTGCCACCTAATTCTGTGTCCCCCCGGGACGAAAACCACACTTGGGACCTTGGTCGGGTCTCAGTCAGGCTGAACGTGCAATCAAAGCTCTTGGAGTTTCTTCGGAGCACGTAACTGGACAGAGTTGTGGGATTGAAAATTTTGGGCGCATCAAATGACATTCTTTTCATTGTTATAGTTTTTTGTTTTTGTTTTCTTTCTTTCTTATGTTTTTTGCTTTCTTTCTCTTTTTCGTCTATCACTTAGCATAGCAAGCCAACAAAACGGCTCGGCTAACCTCGCTGGTCTTCATTAAAGTTTCTCTATCTCTCTCTGTAGACGTAATCTTCACGTAAATCTTAGCGCCTAATTTAAAAAAAAAAAAACCCGTCGACCTCATTTTGATCACACTGCATAAGAGATGCACGGGCAGGATAATCCTCCACAAGCAAAGCGATAAATTTCCGATCCGAAAGGGAGTAAAACAGTGAGATACCATCTCTACAAAACTATTCACAGAATGTCGGGTGGGGGGGGGGGGGGGGGGGTATTCAGAAAGCTTACTGGGGAAACATAGGATTAAGGATAAGCGGAGAAGACCCGAGCCATTTCAGGTTTGCAGACGACAAAGTCTTCGTTAGCGAGTCTGCACAACAAAGGCAAAAATGCTTGGGGGACTACAATCAGAAAGCAGGTACGGCCGCTGGGCTAAAAATAAATATGAAGAAATTTAAAGTAATGATAAATAGACATGCAGAAAGCGTCCTCTTCAGCACATGTAACGAAAAGCTAGAACAAGTACAACAATACAACTACCTCGGACAGGTGGTCGGAGCTGACCCCTATCACGAGAGAAAAATCTGGTACAGAATATCTGTGGGCTGGGGTGCACTCGGCAAGCACATCCAAATAATGAAAATTTAGCTATCTCTATAACTCAACAGTAGAATGTCCAACATATGCATTCTGCCATTGATGAAACATGGAGCTGAAACTTGGCGCCTTACTAAACCATGGTCGGCTCCACGGGCCATGGAACAAATCATGTAAAGGTGTAACAATCAGGGCCAGGAAGCGAGCTTCCTGATTAGGGAACGAACTCGAGTACATGATGTCATAGTTGAAATACGGAAAAAGAGACGGACTCGGTCTGGCCATGCAGCGAGACGTGATGACAAGCGGTGGACCACGTGGGGTAACAAAATGGATACCAAGGGCCGAATTCTCTAAAACGACGAGGCGTCGCTTTGAAACGACGGGGTAGCGCCATGCAAATGCATGTGTTCTGGGGTTGGGGCCGTCGCTTTGGGGCGGCCGGCAGGGGTAATCACCGCAGAAAAGCGCTGTGGCAAGGGCGCGAAGCGACAAGTGCCACAGCGCTTTTCTGCGGTGATTACCCCTGCCGGCCGCCCCAAAGCGACGGCCCCAACCCCAGAACACATGCATTTGCATGGCGCTACCCCGTCGTTTCAAAGCGACGCCTCGTCGTTTTAGAGAATTCGGCCCCAAAAGACGGGTCTATAGAAGAAGGGGATTCCCAATAACCCGATCGAGGGAAGATGCAAATTATTGCAAGAAGAATGACGCAAAAAATATAGCCAAACAAAAGAAAAATTGCGCAGTTGGGCTGTTTATTTCCAAATCTCTCAACCATCGTCTATCAGATGGAAGTAAAAACTAAACCATATATGAAAACAAAAAATGCAAATAAAACAACGAAATCGCAAAGCTCTATTTAATCCAGCGCCCTAAGGCGACCAAATGAGAAATAAAAATAAAGCCACCGATGTAAAAATAAAAGGGATATAAAAATAAAGCCACCGAAATGTACCACTTAAAAAGTGAATTCAATCTAGCCATCTGAAACCATTAACTAAAAGAACTAAATTGAGCCTATAAAATCAGAAACATATTGTAGCGCCACCATCTTCATCTTCGTCTGCGCCACCATCATCATCGGTAGAGGGGCCAACGGGGCAAGAAGGACACGCAGCACTCGGCAGGGGAGCCCTGTAGCATCACCATCATCATCTTCGTCTGCGCCACCATCATCATCGGTAGAGGGGCCAACGGGGCAAGAAGGACACGCAGCACTCAGCACCGGGTCTCGGAAGGGCCCCTTCGTTCTATGCGCCTCGTTCCGACCATGGCACAGCCAGCGCATCCGCAATAAACGTGGGCTCGGCCGCACCGCCTCATCGGCCGCCTACAATATAATTTAGTGCTATCACGTGACCCCCTGAGAAAAGCAAGAAAAAACAAATAAAGGCGCTGTCTGTGTTGAAGTGTCCGTCAGGAAATGAAAGGTTGCTGAAACAGAGAATTGTGATTTAGAAAACATCTTGATTCACGCAGCTGCGTGCAAAAACGCAGGCCTGCCGATACGAAACCGCGAAAAACCATCTGTAAATGGCGAAAAACACTCGAGAAGAACGACGACCTCTCGCGGGTATTTTTTCGCTCTCCGAGAGCGGTCTGGTAGACTTCATGTGTGTTCCTGACGGCTTCCAGATCACTTTCCAAATAAGGAAGCCGGCAAGAATGCATAGGCAATGCCACACAATTCGTTTGTGGAGCGTTCTTGACAGCGAAGCTGTTCAGCAAATCGTAATTTTTCGTGTCCGCAGTTAAAAATACCAAGAAATTGCCGAGCGTGCGCACTTGCGCGCGGGCCTTGCAGCAACCGCCCGGCAGGTAACAAAACCAAGAAAATTACTAGCGCTCGCGTCTGCCTGCCTCGCGACGACCGCCCAGCGTCCCCTGCGCACGTTTCTCAAGCCAAGCATACCCACTTTGGGAGATTGGCCAAGACTGGCAAAAAAAAAATAAAACTCCAGCGTTCGCCGTAATCGTGTCAACACTCTCGGAACGAGAAAGACTCCAGCGTTTGCCGTAATCGTGGCAACACTTGCTATGAACGAGAAATAGACGTCATGATGTACGCCCCTCCAAGGTGACGTCCAATGATCATCACTTCCAAAAAAATGAAAGAACTCATACTTTTAGCAGCAATGATGAAGTAATGCGGCAGCGAAAAAGAAGCAAATCGGCTACAATCGTGGACTTCAACCTTCGTGATGGTCGTGAAGGTTGCGTACCGCTTCGCTACCTTCATGTCTTACGCGTTAGTGTGAGCTTCCTTGATTTTTTTGTTAAATTTCACTTTATTGACGTATATGCTTTATTACAACTTTTAACTGATGGACATCTTTTGCAGAAGTATGGTAAGTTGGGCGAGTCAGTGAATGTCGATCATGGGAGCAAAACAGCGCAACTTGTAACATAGGCAGAAAAAAAAGAAACAGGACGAGCACTGTTTCTACGTTCGTTTCTGTCTACGTTATAAGTTGCGCTGTTTTGCGATTATGACAAATCTCTATACGGTTTTTGCACTATTCTAACGCGCACCTTTTTTTTTTTTTGGGGGGGGGGGGGGAACAGTAGCCTTCAAATTTCTGTGCGCGTTACAATCGGGCTCAAAACCAAGTCAGCTTCAAAGCGGCCATCAGCACTGACATTGAAACGAACGCTTCCCAAAATGCCACTAAATCCAATCCAAAACAATTCGTCAGCTTCAATGGGCATACCTTGGCGAACTGTTGCACATATGTCTGCTGATGCCATAAGCAGCTAGCTCGTTTAAGTAGTGGTAGCTAGCTCGGTGGTATCGAAGAGGTACCACCGGTGCTACCGCTATGAAACGACCACCCTCAAGCACAGGGCATAGCTTCACCTGCCCCCAGCGATGGGTAGCCAGCAGCACCATGCACACTGGCCGACCCGGAGACATGAGTGCACGATCGACGTAAAGCAAGCGCAGACGCATTTTTACGAGAGGCTTCGCCGGCCCTGACCACGGACGCTTTCGAGAATTTGAGAACTCCCGGGTGGAATTTATATATTAGCAGCGAATGAACCAATGGCCTTAAAGTATGAAGGTCAAGGCCCTTGAAATCTCCAACACTTTTAATGTTCCGCGGTCCAGTTTTAAGTTTAGGTGCTGAAAGAACCAGTTAATGAAGCACGGGGGATTTTTGCTGCGATAGTGCGTGCGTCAAATAAAATGTATTTGGCAGGTCCATACTTGGTGTCGTGTCATTTACATCTGCGCGGTGGAAGCTGTGTCAAATTATTCTTTCAAAGTATCCTAAGTAAACTTGCGTGCGTGTTACAATCGGGTGCGCGCTAGAACTGGAAAAATAAAGCAATTTCAGCAACGTTTCACGTGTATCAACATGCTGTTTGTTATCTTTTCACTGGTGCTGAGCCTTGTGAGGCAGCGAGAGGGATATGATGATGCTGGGAGCCGGATCAAGAATTCCGACGACTCAACCCCTTCGTGGCGGCAGATTCTCTCAATTCCGCAGAGCATTCCCAGCCATGCGGCATGCATTTCCCCGAGTGGTCCTTGACGCGCTGCGCCACTTTTGGCGATCTTGTTTTCCGTGGCTTCAGGCAGCCACCTCGCCCGAAAAGAATCTCTGCGCGCGTGCATTCGTGAAAGGGTAGCCGCGAACGCAAGAACGGAGCAACCAAGAATCGGCGGGGCAAAGAAAGGGCTGACGCTGCCCTCGAAAGCCGAAGAGGGGGTGGGGGGAGGGGGGGGGGGGCATATTTTCTGACTTTTTTGTTGACTCTCCAGTTCGAGGCAGCAGTACACTGAAATTTGGGCTGTTTTACGCTGCCTATGGGACAACCAAAACATGTGTTGGCGCCTCTTCACTGGTTGCACTACAGCGCTCTGTAAACTAGATAACTACTTTTGTAGGCGGATAAGAATTACTTTTACTCATTTGTGGATTCTCAATAACGTTTTTCCAACTTTGGAAGGAAGCAAGAAGTGAGAAAATTTGTTACAAATAATTTGCGCTGAAACCATCACAGCGTATAGAAATAAAGATGTGTATGGCGGAAAAAATAAAATGAAATAGACTTCATATTACACGATCACCCTGGCGTCGTGCAGGATGTGGAGGTGCTCGGAAGGGCAAGGTGTAGTGATCACCGTATGGTAAGATCTCGACGTAGGCTAGATTTGAGGAAGAACCGTAAAAAGCTAGTACGAAGGAAGCCGATCAATGAGCTAACAGTAAGACGTAAAGTTGAAGAATTCAGGATTTCGCTGCAGAACAGATATTCAGCTCTTACCGAGGAAGCAGAGTTTACGCCACAGGAAGCCAGCTATCTTCTTACACGCATTATCACATAGTGTGCAGTAGAAGTCGGGGGCACGATAGACATTATACTGGTAAACTTTCCGAGGAGTCGAAATATCTAATTAGGAAACGGAAAACCATGACAATCTCCACCCCAGATGACAGAATAATACCAGCGGGGCTTTCGAAGTTAATCGATAAGCGTAAGACAGCTTACATCCGGAAGTGCAATATGGAGAGGATCGAATATGCTGTAAAGAACGGAGGCAGCCTGAAAGCAGTGAAAAGGCGTCTAGGCATGGGGAAAAATCAGATGTATGCACTTAAAGAGAAGCAAGGCAATGTCATCACAAATATAGATAAATTAGTCATAGTAGCGGTCGAGTTCTATAGAGATCTGTACAGCAGCTGGGACGTCCAGGATAATGCCGAACGAGAAAGTACTTCAGATGAGATAAACATCCCACCAGTAACGACAGAAGAATTAAGGAAGGCTTTGAAAGAAACGAAAGGGGGCAAAGCACTTGGTGAAGATCAGATAAGAGCAGAACGCTTGAAGGATGGTGGGCAAATTCTACTGGTAAAATTGGAAAACATGTACATGCAATGCCTAATGACTGCGAGTGTACCGGAATCTTGGAAGAACGCGAACATCGTCCTAATCCATAAGAAAGGCGGCATGAAGGACTTCAAAAATTACAGGCCGATCAGCTTACTGTCAGTCGTCTACAAGATACTTACCAAGGTAACCGCTAACAGAATTTCTGCCACCTTAGATTTCAGTCAACCTAAAGAACAAAGGGAGGTTTCGTAAAGGCTCTTCAACAATGGACCACATTTCACGATCGATCAAGTGATAGGTGCGCGGAGTATACTGAACCCCTATATATAGCCTTCATAGATCATCACACATCTGCCCGCATAGACCATATTTATAAAGTTCGTGAGATAGATTGTAAATCTAGTGCGTTCCTTCACTCATTTTTTTCCTAAACCCATTCGTCAGTGGAACAGATTACCTTCTTACGTGTTTGTACACCAATCTAGTAACACGTTCCTGTCCACAGTTACGTCACTCGAAGGCCTAAACTAACATTGTCATGTGCTTACTACAGCCCAGGTTTTGCTGTTTCCTCAAATTACCTGTCAAGTGCGCTCACTATGCTGCAATTGCTTCTTGTAATACATGAATTGCAGTTTTGCAGCTTCGCCGAACACACTGTTTTTCAATAATCGTACCAATGCTGTCTTTTCATGTGGAGTGTCTGAGGGCTATCGAAAATGTTATATGCCCTTTCCATTGCTTTGTCGTTATTTGAACCTTCGATTCCCGCTTGTGTAAAGTACTCGCGAGTGCCTTTTTCTGAATTATTGTAATAATGCAGTATTTTTACGTGGCATGTCTTCGGCTATTTGAAATGTATCTATGCCTTCTCTTATAACTTGCTTTCTTACTTGCTGATAAGTACTTCCTGTGAGTGCCTTTTTGTGCACCCCCCCCCCCTCCACTGTAATGCCGCAAGGCGCTGTGGGTACTAAATAAATAATAATAATAATAATAATAATAAATTATGAGAAAGCGTTTGACTTGGTCGAAACCTCAGCAGTCATTCAGGCAATACGGAACCAGGGTGTAGACGAGCATAATGTAAGAATACTAGAGGATATTTACAATGGGTCCACAGCTATCATCATCCTGCATAAGGAGAGCAGTAAAATACCTATAAGGAAGGGCGTCCGATAAGGAGACACAATCCTTCCATGGTTATTTCCCAGCATGTTTACAAGAAGTATTCAGAACGTTGGATTGGGAACAGGTGGGAGTAAGGGTTAATGGAATACCTCAGTAACCTCAGATTTGCTGATGACGTTGCCTTGCTAAGTGACTCGGGGGACGAATTGCAAAGTATGCTTACCGCACTGGAGAAAGAGAGTAGAACCGTTGGCCTGAAAATTAATATGCAGAAAACTAAAGTAATGACCAATAACCTCGGGACAGCACAGCGGTTTGAGATAGGTGGCGCGGCAGTGGAAAAGGTAAGCGAATATATCGACTTAGGCCAAGTTGTGCCCCGGATCCCAACCATGAGGCCAAGATAATCAGAAGGATAAGAATGGGGTGGAGTTCATTCGACAGGCATTCTCAGATAATGAATGGCAGCCTACCTTGTCCCTGAAGAAGAAAGTGTGTGACAGCTGCATCTTACCGGTACTCACCTACGGGGCAGCAATTTAGAGGCTCACTAAGAGGGCTCAACTTAAATTGAGGACGACTCAGCGAGAAATGGAACGGAATATGATAGGTGCAACATTAGGGACAAGTAGAGAGCGGAGTGAGTTAGGGAACAAACGCGTGTTAAAGGAGCCATGAAGAGAAAACAAAAGTTTCTTTTATTCGAAAGATTAGGTGTTCAATAGTACCCTAAGCGCTTTCCCGGAAGCAAATGATGCTTTATTCACTGAGAAATAAGGCAATTTAAGCCAAAATTTTAAATCTCCCGCTAAATTGCACATTTCGTGACGTGAACAATGGCGTCATACGAGCCGGTCCATGAAACAGATACTTAGTATGTCGACTCCATATAGCACCCACACGCGGGAATCAAACAGAACCGGAACTCGTGCCGAAACCTAGACGGCGGACATTTTGAAAATACTAGTAAAACCTAGTGCACCCGCAGCCCTAGTCATGGAATCGCCTGATCCGGAGAACAAAACTCTCGCCGAGAAGCCCGGGCTTGCATTTAACAACCTCACACCGCTTGACCGCTCAATGCTTCTAAGTGCACGAGCGGCAGGAGTTGTGGGATACGCGGAGGGACCTGAAAGCGACCATTCCACGATAGCCACAACAGACGAACGCCCAGCCGTCGGCACCGCTGCCTCGTGAGCCCCGTCGCGACGGACGAATACAGACTGGTACGTATGTGCCGTATTTTTATAACGGCTAATAATAGTTCAATTTCAGTAGCAGTATCGCTTATGCCAGTTGGCCGGTGTCGTGTATGGAAAGCCGTTCGCGCGAGCTCTCTGCTTCGACCAGAAAGATACGAGCGTCAATGCGCGGTGTATACGGCATTTTTTTTTCCCAAGGTCAGAGCGCTTTGACGGCGATTTGACGAAGTCGGCGACGAGCGCCAGCATGTCCTAGGAGTGAGCTAACGTAAGGCTCCCTGCCGTAATCACTTCCTCAGAAATGAAGCGAGCACACTCGTACTTCCTTTAGCTCTCTTTCTCCTCCGTTTGCAAAGTTCACAAAACGTAGCCGCTTGCTTCGCCGAGGTTCGTCGTTGGGCAGCACATGAAAGGAGATCTCCTCACCGGCGGGGATGTCGCACTCCCTCGACGATTTGCCCGTACTACATGGGCATATGAAAACGTAGCAACGAAATTTCATCGTAAAGTACTCGAACAAACTTAAGTTTTCAGTGGTTGTAAACTGGAAACGAGCTCCTAACAATAGCAGCAAGCCAACACCATTCCGAAACTGCGACGACTGTCACTATCTCGTCGCTGCTTGCTGTTCCTTACTCCCCTCGTTTCTATTTTTACCTTTGCTCGTTGGCGATATGACGGCCAACCTCCTGTGAAGTGATTACGATACCAAGCAAGGTCGTGGCTATGCGTGCTTGGACGGTTCGTTGGCCCCGAAGAGCCTCGAACCGAAAATTCGTCTGCGCGACGGTGGCGACGGCGAGATGTCGAGTTCGGCTAGCGGTAGTTTCGTACGCATTGGCGTACACGCTTGCGTGTTTATTCGGAACTTCAACCGTTTGCTCCACCGTTCTTAGTGTGATAAAAGGAATGTGCAGTATGTTTAACGGGCATATAGCTCACTATGCAAACTGGTAAGCCCTGCCTAACTTGCGTTTGCTTTTGCCGGCCTCTGCCAATCGCAGAGTATTCTCGTGTGACATCATAGGTTCTGTTGCGGGAAATGAGCTGGTGGGTCGCATGGTCATTCCCTTATTTCCTAATTATGTAGCTTATTTGAGCGAAGTTTGTGTTAAAAGTGGTGTCAGTATGGTTCTAACGAGGCAATCTTTCGAATGAACCAAACTTGTGTTTTCTCTTCATGGCTCCTTCAAGGACATATTAGTAGAAATTAAGAAGAGCAAATGGACGTGGGCAGGGCATGTAATGCGAAGGCAAGATAGCCGTTGGTCATTAAGGGTAGGCAGATGGCAGATAGGCAGATGAGATCAAGGAGTCTGCCGGGATAAATTGGTCGCTTAGCACAGGACCAGGATAATTGGAGATTAGTGGGAGAGGCCTTTGCCCTGCAGTGGGCGTAGATAGGCTGCTGGTGGTGGTGGTGATTATTATTATTACTATTATTATTATTATTATTATTATTATTATTATTATTATTATTATTATTATGGTGGTTGTGGTGGTGGTGGTGGCGGCAGGAAGTTTAACCCAGCTGAGGTATTTCTTCAAGGTTGTAGGGAAATTTCGTGATTGTAAAATTTCTAGCCGATGCTTCAGCCAGTGCTCAAACCCTGGAAGGATTTTAGTTCAAGCTTACTATTTTTATGTTTGAATGGAAGCAGTGTGCAATTAAGCATAAACGTATACCCATATACAAATAACACGCTAACTCAAAGTAGCAATCGGGACACTCGCAATGTCTTGGCATTGAAATAGAGTTATCGCATGTAGGATTCCCAGTACTGAACTGCTGTAAAAAGTACTTGTGGTAATCACGTCTGTAATAGTAAATGCACCCAACGCAACCTAACACATTTTGCCCCATCAACCCAGCATTTGATTTCACGGGCTCCCAACTCACGCGCATCCATCTCCACCTGGAACACTGCCCCCCGTATTCTGCACGTCTTGGTGTAGTGGCTTCCCGGACATTGCGGGGAATTAAACAGCTCCTCGCTCGTGACCTTCAACCCCTGCCACGGTCCCCCTAAAAAAGAGCGCCCATCGCAAGGCGACAACTAAAAGACATCCGCCCGCATTTCCCATTGCAGCCTTCCCCTGCCGCCGCGAGGTATGCTTACCCTTGGCAAGCTCAGACCCTGCCTTGCGATCTAATTACCCCGCGAATCGTGACCCGACCCGGATGCCTTGTCGTCGCGCGGCCGATCGCCCTGCTTCCTTCCACACCACCGCCACTGGCGAGGGCTCCACCGCTCCTCCACCCAGTCCTAAGCCTCGGCCTGTCCCCCGACCGGGCCCCCTAATACCGCGCCTGCGTAGGCTGATTTGCGGCCTTCCAGAACCCCACCTTCGGCAACCCGGGCATGGGAAGCTTCGTATTCAGGTTTTGCAACGTCCACTACTCCGTACGGTAGGCCCGGGAAGAGCATGTTGATGCCTCCCCGTGTTTCGCAGGAACATACAGCCGCTGTACGGCAGGTGTACACACATGCAGCGACGGGGTGTGGAAAATAATTTCTGGGGCCTCGGGGACCCAGAAATAGTAAGCTGACCACATCCGTTTCTCCTTCCCTTGATAGCTCAATAAAGATATTTTACAACCCCCTGGGGGTCCATAAAGTGCTCGCAAAATGTGCAAACAAAAATAGTTATTAGGCCACGCCTCCGGCAGGCAATTGCGCCCATTTCTTTGCTAAATGCTGCTCTTGCATTCCTGCTCCGGGTACAGGCTTCACGCGCGCCTTTGTGTTGTTCTGTTTAGGAATTCGTGTTTATAGCTAAGCTGCGAGTGTTAAGCTTTTGATGTGCCTGCAACCACCAGTTTCCTAAACTGGCGACAATCTGAGCCCGACGTACAGAACCTAGAACTTAACGCCACTACAAACGTGAAGCCACAACAAGACTATTTCGTATTCCCCAAATGAGTTCTAAGTGCTCGTAATTATGGGGCCTCAGAGAACCGCACCGGAAGGCCGCGAGTGGCCGGTGAGCTCGGCAGTCGATCTTTCGCCCCACTGTGCCACCGTCATTGCCCCGCGGCAGACAACGGTGAGCGCTCAGTTTCTTGGGCACAGCGCGGGCAACACGGACTTCTCTTTGCTACCGAATGAAATAGTGAATCAACCTCTATTGAAACAAACGGTTACTTTGTTGTCGTTGGTGGGTGGGGTCCTTGGTCCAAGGACCGATTGAGGTTGACCTTATAGACCAAGGAAGTTAAACAAAGAAGGGCGTCAACTAAACGCCAAAACGATGATAGAACATCGTGCGCGCTTTTATTTCGCTCGCCGTCAGCATCTTCTTATCTTCCTCCGTTTCTGCTCAGTTCACCGCCCCCACGTTATGCACGCTCTTTGATGTTCAGCTTTTCTCTCATGTCCCTATTACTCCCTTCGCCTTCTCTGATTTAATGACGCTGTCCAAGGTCGACCAGGCACTTGCACCGACAAGGGTCGAAGTGTTCGCCCTACATAGCTAAGCATTTAACTGCGCCGCACGAACACAATGATTCAACGGCCGAACGCTGCATGCGCGTCTTCTTCAGTTGCGGTAAGGCTCGGACGCGGAACACAAAAGGCGTCCCGATGCAGGACGGCCACGCGAGTTGAAATTTTTGCCACTGGGAAGGTCACGTGAAGGCCGGAGCGGCGCGCGTTATCTCGAAGATTATCGAATATGGTCGATATTGTCAGAAGGGTGGTGCCCCTTCAGCCGACTTGCGGATGATACGCCGCTGAGAGAAAGCTGACAGACGCCATCTTTTTTACGTGGCATCAGCGTCACCTTCAGCTAGCAAAACAGGGAACTGTATTTCAGGGCCACTACTGGCCTAGAAACGAGGAAAGAAATCGGAACCTCACCAGTGGCCGCAGCCGCTTTCGAATCCCTGGTGCGTTTGATGGGTTCTTTGTAGATGCTTGAGAGCGGGCTCCGCGCAACTCTTAAAGCTGATCCCACGCAGCGAAATGCCGGCGAAGATGCGGCGACCGACCGACGTGAAAACGGCTGTTCGACGGCGATCTTTGTGGGCTAGATGTCAGACTCGCGGCGGCGAACGCGACCGGAAGCGTCAGAGTGTATTTGAAGATGCAGCCAATAACAGCTTTATGCTGCCTGTCTGCGCAGAACCCCTGCGCACTCAGTGGCCGAAAAGGAAACGCTAATTTCGGGACTTTTTTCTGTGTCCGCCTCTTTTCTCGTGAAAACCACGTCCAGAAAACTGCCAGAAAAGTGCGTCAGTAGCGGGGTGGGTAAAAGTGTAGCCGAAGCGGAATAATTGATAGTCATTTATTGCGAATACTGTAGGCCAGATTTTCTGACCCAAGGAGGAAGGGCAACTGGCAACACACAAAACATTGTTATACAAGGAGCAAATGTTTGGAAGTAAGAAAACAAACAAACAAAAATAAAAGGTACAAAGCACATCGGTAATGACATAGCACACCATAAAATGCATATAGTCAATGACAAATGCTCTCCTGAAGCGCTTCATAAAAACTCCTGGCTTCAATAACTGTTTCCGTGAACGCATTCCATTCATAAATAGTACGTGGGAAAAAACTATGTTTGAGCTGGTTTGTTTTAGCGAAAATAGGCTGAAGAGAGTAAGCATGCGTGTGTCGCGTCTTTCTTGTGCTTAAGGGTTGAATTAAATTTGACGGAGTCATGACTTCTGGCGTAACCATATTGTGCAGGAAGGATAAACAGGCCATGCGTTTTCAAACTTTTAAGGATTGAATGCCATTGCCAGACATAAGCTTCGACGGAGAAGCGTAACGCCCATATTTGCCAAAAATGAACCGAGCTGCTTTTCCTTGGACCTGCTCTAGCATGTCAATATCTTTTTTCAAGTGCGGATCCCATATTACTGAGGCCTATTCGAGTTTGGCCCTACCAAAAGTATTATAAGCTAAAAGCTTGGCGTGAGTTGGAGCATGTCTTAATTTACGTCTCGAATAACACAACTTTGTAAATGCAGCTAAAAAAATACGTGAAACATGGGACGACCAAGTTAAAGTAGAATTTAAAGTGAGGACGAGGTACTTATACTCTGCAACGTCTGAGATTACAGTGTTCTGCAACAAACACAGGGAACGAAAAAAAACTTTTGTGTGTTATTCTTAAAAACACATTTTTTACGGCATTCAAATTCATTCCCCACTCCTCAAACCACCTGTCTATTTCTACAAGGGGTTCTTGCAACACAACACAGTCTTCAGGTGAGCGATTTTCTCTAGTAACAATACAATCGTCGGCAGACAGCCTAACACAGACCGCTTCGGTAATTACATGCACCAAATCGTTAATCTAAATAAGTAACAACAGTGGACCCAGTACCCTGCCCTGGGGTACACCAGATGTAACAGCAAGAAAATGAGAAAGAACCATTAAAACTGCAGCGAAACGTGTTTTGGGTTTGTTTATTTATGTTTCGCTTTTGCCGCACGGCTGCTCCGGGCTGTGTTACCTGTGTTATCTGTGGGCCAAGTTAAGCGCGTGTTCTATTCTTTCTTTTTTATGCCGCATGTGTTATACCAGTTCAGAATAATCTTCTTTGGTCTACAGTATTCTGGATGTAATCCGACGGTTCGAGAAACACTCGCGTCGAAATATGAACGCCCACATAGCGGATGCGCAGTATTCGATTCGCCGACACTCGCCCGCGCACGTCACTTTGTTGACTGCTGCTTCCCGGCCTGTGTATTTTTTGAGTTGTTAGGGGAGCACAAGTTCGCTCCAATAAACTTGCTTTCCTGCATCAACTGCGTCATTTTTGGCTTCGTGACATCTGGTGGAGGTGTTGGGTACATGCACCCTAAACCCTCTTCAAGTCGTCAGCGAAGTCCCACTCATGCCAGCCGCCGAAAGCAAGGCCTAAAGGCGAAGTTTGGACCACTGCCGGATAAATTGAAGGCGGAAGACGTCTCGACTGGTGTAATGAACCACGCATCCACGATGACCAACGCAGCGAGCTCTAAAGTAGTGATGCAGCAACCCCGGGAGCCACCATCATTTCACGGGTCACAGGTCCGAACGTTTAACCGATGGGATGACGACGAAACACACAGGCGAGTGTTTTTCTACCTTGAAGACTCCGCGCGAATCTGGTTCGAAAACCACCAACGTACGCTGACGACCTGGGAGTTATTCAAGACCGAGCTTTCGAAAGCGTTCACGACTCCGGTACGCAAGGAACGGGTCGAGCAGCTGCTGCAGACACGCACACAGCATCCCAATGAAAGCGTGCTCGTGTTCGTTGAGGAGCTGAAGCCACTTTTTCGCTGTGTGGACACAGAAATGAGGGAAAAAAAGAAACTAAGATTTCTGATGCGAGGGGTTAAGAAAGAGCTCTTCGCATGTTTTGTGCGCAACCCCCCGAAGACCGTGGCCCAATTCACGTCTGAGGCGGCCGCGGTGGAGAAGACGCTTGAAATACGAACAAGGCAGTACGACCGCCCAATCAATGCGCTGGTTTCGGAGACGGAGAACATGACCTATGGCTATGTTCAGACTACCGACGTAACAACCATATCGTGAGCTATGGGCGTAAACAAACGGTGTCTCACGCAGTTCGGTTGGCTGAGACCTGAAATGACGTCATTCTTGAAAGACATTACGACAGTTGCGGCAACAGTCTGAACCCGGCCTAAGTCTTTATTGATGAGAAAGGCAGCATACATATAAAAGTGCAGAAGCGCTAAAAAGATACGGAAGGCGCAGCTTTCACAGAGAATGTGATTGAAGCTGTAGGTAGATTCATGGCAGGATTTATGCCATGAATCCATCATGTAGATGACTTCATGGCAAGGAACCATCTCCAGATTTTTGCAAAGGCATCTTAAGTTGCTTAAGGTGAATGGCCCTTACCTTGTGCCTAACTCGGAAAGTGTTTTGAGCTTTATTAAGGCATCTTAAGTTGCTTAAGGTGAATTACCCTTACCTTGTGCCTAACTCGGAAAGTCTTTTGAGCTTTATTACTGCGTACGAACATCCTCAGCAGCCGCTGCCAGCCTTTTCTATTGACGTTGTAGACCTGTTCTACACAATTCCACAAAGTCAACTTTTTTGTGCCGTCCGAGAAAGCATTGATGACTTTGGTCCTGTTGCTTTACAAAATTATATTGGTTTTAATGTTTCCAATTTTATGAAATTGTTAAGATTTCACCTCTCCTCTACAACACTTGCTTTTAATGATACACCCGTTCTTGAAAAGGAGGGGATTTGTGTCGGATCATGTATTGCCCCAATATTAAGCGATCCGTTTTTATCCTGTTTTCACAAGCGTAATCACACGTGCTTTGACACTGTCTGCGGAGCTAATACTCTAAATGTCTTTCGTTTTGTTGATGATTATCTGCTTTTTTTGAAGAATGTGCGGGCTGAGTATTCGGTTGTAAACAAGGCGTTTGTAATTCATGTGGCAAAGGGCTAAAATTTAACTGAGTTTCCTGAAGAAGTATGCCTTCAGTTCCTCGATTAAAGCATCGTTTTCCATGCGGGTCAGGTGTGCTGCATCCCCGGACCACAAAACATGTCCTCAACTACGATTTGGCCCATTCCAAGATTGTGAAGATGGGTATCGCCAAAAACTACATGCGCGTTGCTCTCAAAAAGTCTGGTGGCCACCAAATTGCATGTAGCCTTCAGCTCCAAGCTTGACGCCTGCGCAATGCTGGTTTTCCCGAAAACATTGCAAACGACTCCCCAAGAGAAGAGCAGGTATAAAAAAGGGGAAACGATCGTACTCTTGCAGCCACTGATCCTGCGCCACATATTGCGGAGCCTACATTCCAGAAAATTGTCAACGTCGGAGAAAATGAAATAAATACCATCATCAACACTGCACATAAGGCGCCCTCGCAATTGTCCCCGTGAGGCGAACTTACAACCTGTGGACCTCCAGGAATGAATACCCACAGGCGATGGGGAAGGCCATCAACTTGATGGAGAGACCAATAAACAAAGTTCAGGGGCAAGGAATGGACTCGGATAATGCAGGGAAGGGGCGGGTGAGAGCCCTTCGTCCTGCAGTCGGTCTACGTAGGCTGCTCTTGATGACAGTGATAAAAAGGTCCTCGAATTGGGTCTTTAAAACGTCTTTGAAGAAACCACAGAAACCACTCCTGTACCACGAAGGGAACGTGGCTGGGGAACCAAAAATCGGGACAGGCCATCGTATGGAAGACAGCCCCCCCCCCCCCCCCCCCCCAGACACCAGAAAAGAAACTACTGGACGCCACGATAGACATGTCACCGATAAAGTGACTCCACACAAAAACTCTCCTTCACCGAAAACATGTATCCAAACCTACACAAGTACAAGTGATATGGCATGACCAAGTTCCTTCGATGGAAGTTCCAAAATTATGGGAACACAGTTACACCGACTCCGGGATGTACGAAAGTACGACGCAGCAACTGTCGTAATTGAATGCTCTGCAAATCATTTCACTGCATGGATCTCCTTCCTACAGTAATGAAAAATCGGAAGTTTGAACGATCCTCTTGGTACTCCGATTAGCGGAAGAATCTAAAAGAAGCGTAAACATCATTACAGACTTTCAAAGGGCATTACAAAAGACCGGCAGAATACCTTAACTCTGCGTTAAGATACCCCATCCCCAGTGAAGAACGTTAACAACGTCGCCTGGACACCCGAACACAAGGGTCTGGAAGAGAACTAGGCACAGACCAAGAGGCACACGAATTCACATAGAGTACTCCTTGGGACCACAACTACCACAATGCCCCTTCTGAAAAATGTTAAGAACACCTCCTCGTCCTACTCTTAGGGACACACGGGGGTCCCAATGCCAACGAATTGCTAACTCTGTGAAGGATAAACCAACACAAGCATCTACAAATCTATCTGGGCGAACATGACTGGTGGCAAACATCAGACATTACCTATAAACTGAGCTAAAGTCGAGAAAACTACTAACCTATTCTACGCAACCTTGCCATCACCAACAGTGTGCTCAAGGGAAAACAGCTCAAACATTACGTATTCCACTTCTATGGAGACTTGGGAGGCAGCTTTGACCGGCTTATGACCCCTAAGTCAGCGTAAGCTGATTAACAGGAGAAGGCAAGGAGCGTCTGCATCTGAGGCTATTAACTTCTGGTTTTGACTTAGGGCTCCCTACCACTCTTTTCGCCCTTTTCCGAAACCCTATTTCTTCCTCATACGAAGATTTTCACTCTCTGTCTACCTTAGCAAAAAAGCAAGAACGTCCAGCCAAGACATTACCGAATAAACAGTTTAAAACACTTACGTTGTCTCCTTCACGCTCAAACTGACCAACACCCTGCAGCCGCAACCTTCAACTCTCATATCTTAAGCCTCAGAAGCACGATATGGCTTCTGTCTTTCTGCGGCCACGGGGATTAAAAACCTTTGCTGCTCGTCTTTCTCTCTTTACTGACCTTCACTGCTGGGCAGCATAGATCGTAAATGCAGCAACTCCGATCTGAAACGATCCCTAGTCGTCAAAGCAACGCCGTCGTTTCGTACATCTTAAGAACCAAAAGTATATGTAATCTGCAACTTTTTTGTTTGAAGTCCTTCTTTTTTTTGTTATTTACTGAGGCCATGCAAACAAACAAGCAAAAATTAGTGCCCTTCCACTCCGTGAAGAAGGATGACCTGCGAAGCTGGAAGAAGCCCACAGAGTGCATGAAACAAAACACGTTTGTTTGTAATTTGCGATTGAGCATACGTCGCAGCCAATTAGCTGATTGAAACTTGGAAGAACCGGAACCTTATCTTAGCGGACAAACATGGTGATCTCAGCTTCCCTCCCTTGTTGTAAGCATCTTACAGCCTGTGTAACACACCAACCCAACCTGCTCCACCACTGAGGACAGCGGAGAGGTCGCATTGGGGCGTTTGACGTCCACGCTTAACCCTCCCACCAGCCCAACGGAAATGTCATCAGTAAGGACAATAACGGCTCGAGCGCGGCCTGTAGGGGCGCCACTGTAATCCCCCTAGCGGCCCGTTTCGAAAGCAGCCGCGGGAGTCGCCAACCCGCTCCCCACTGTCACCGTTGCTTTCGGGGCCCGTTCACGACGGAGATTTACCGTTTGTAGGCGCTGGAAATACATATTTATGTGAAGCAGTCACTCTTTTCGCAAATGTGGTGTGTTTGCGAGAGTGTAAATGTGTGTGACGCGATCTTAGTCTGGTACATTCGGTCTGTACAAGCGCCAGGTGTGCGTCACACGTCGGCGTCGCGAAACAGGGAAATGCATATGGAGGTGATTGTGATTCCACTGCTCTCAAATTTACTAACAGTGTCTCCGTAAGCATAATTTACCCAGATGGTCAAGCCATGGCTATACATTACGATGTAAATCAGTTTTGTGCGCTTATATAACCTAGTGGACCTCTCATACCTGACAGCACGCCAGTTATGCTTGCCAATATCATACCTAAGATATTGATCACTACCCTGGACATAAATTTCCCGAACATTCTACGACTTAAGTACGATGGATAATCCAAAATTATACCCCGGATCAGCGCACCACAAAAAAGAAAAATAATGCTGGGGCGTCTTGTCGTGGGCCCAGCGCCCGCAGACATTCATATATGTTACATATATCCTCCGCGAGCAGGCCGGAGAATGGCTTCTACGGTAATGCCCATTCGCAACTAAACATTTCTTCGAAGCATAGTCATATGACGCAGGGAGCCTGCAGAATCTAGCACAAACGGAAATCAGGCCTTATCAGATATCCCACTCTTCTAACGACACCTTTTATCAGTTTTGAACTTGTATACCTCAAAAAATGCGTTCGCCGAGGGATCAGCTGTTAGTTGAAGTCTAAAAACTAGAGTGATGTGAACGAGTAGCTTGTGTGTGTGAAGTTATTAAAACGTTCTTTCCTTGATTTCCCTCCGCAATCATCCACAACAATACGTAAGCGTCCCCCTCCTCCTCCCCATGTCTCGCGAAATAGCAGTGCATTTCGCACACTAGTTGGTCTGGTAAGTCATACCCGGGTTAAGTTTACGAACGTCTTTAGCATTTCAGAAGCTGCACTGAGTTTTTTTTCCTTTTCTGTACGAGCTATTTGTTTCTTCCGGGCTTGCAGACAATTAATTTTTCAGTGGTTAATTCACTTTTCTTGGTTCTTGCTATAAGGCATGAGTGCACATCTTTAACGATGCAGAGCCTTGGAATATGCTTAACATTTTCGCATGGCTTATATTCTTATAAAAGGCACAAGTTATCAGGTATGCGTAATCGCATCCCCGATATATATATTTTTCTACGACGCATATATTCGTAATGAGGCCTCATTCGTTGTCCGCGCTACAAAACAAAACGCACCTCTCATTGTGCCAGTATCAGGTTTAAACGAGGCGACAATAAAATTCACTTGTGCCGGACGCATTCGGAGGTGACAGCGGTGGTATGCTGCTGCCGTCGCCGACACCCGTAACAGCGGCCGAGAAGGACGCAGAGCCGCGTTCCCGGATAGCTATTGTTGGTGTTTGAGCACCCTACCAAGACGCAGCGGCTTTTGAAGTGACCTAAGCGTACTGTTTACTTGCAGACGTCATCATAACAAGTTTTTTAGCTCTTGGAAGGGCAAAAAGAAGCGAAAGAGAACAAAAACTCTGCATGAGCCCCTATGGGCCGCGGAGCGCTAGTCCCGTTAACTCCGCGGAGAAGCGGCGGCAGGCGGCGCAGCGATCGCAAAGCTCGAGGCGTATAGCTGCGCGTGCACGCCCTCCGCCCACCCCTCCACTCCCAACCAACTGGTTATGTGCCCGCGCTCAGAGATTATAGACACAATCCAAACTGTCGCTCTAAAAGCATTTAATCTGAACAAGTAATATTGGCTCACGTCGGCGTTCCAAACGGGCAATTTGTGTTCATCCCGGGTGTATTTGCAGCTACTCGACGAGCTGCAAGTTGAAGCGGCAACGGTGCCTGCCGCGGCTTTGTGTTGTTTTTCTGCCCATTGGCGTGCATCTGTTCGGGCCAATGCTCCTTCAATTCCCGCTCTTCTTCTTCCAAGCGAACGAAATGCGTCCATACCGCAGCGGGATAAAACCTGGAAGGCATCAAGCTTTATTCTGGTGGACAAACATGTGGCTGTCCGTTTTCCTACCCGTCGTAGACATCTTACTGTTTTTGTAACATCCAAACCCAGACCCAAACCGCTCGATTACGGAGGACAGCTGACAGGGTGCTTTGAGTCATGAGACTTCCATGGTTAAATCTCCCACCAGCACAATCGGTATGCCATCGGTAGCGGCCCGAAGCGCAGTTGTGCATGCACGCCCCCCTCCCTCCACCTCCAACCCGTTCATGCATAAGCCGGCAAACGGTTACAGGCGCATGCTTAGGCGTGAAACGCACCGCCGAAAATGTCGCTATGAAAGCCTTTCAAACTGATGAGCAACTATGGGTCATACCGGCGTTCTCACCGGGCAAAGTGCTCTTCAACAGGAAAGAATTCGCAGCTACTCAGAGACGTGGAATTTGAGGCGGCAACGCCGGCTTTCGGTAGTTTTTGCGCCCATTCGCGCTTCTGTTGATTCTGCGCAATCGTCTGGTAACGGTGCTACCGCCGTTGTAAGCCGATTGCGAAACTGGTGAAACAGGCTTCGATGATGGCAAGGGGAATAACAGTTGTGATAACAACGGTTGGCGGTGGCGAGGAAGGAGGAGCCCCGGAGCGGCGAAGCACCTCTTCACCGGAATGAAAACGGGAAGGTTTTACATAAACTAACTAGCAGTAATAAAGTAATAAATAAATAAATAAATAAATAAATAAATAAATAAATAAATAAATAAATAAATAAATAAATAATCCTACCATCGTTCAGGCAGAAGGCAACGCACTCCTGCTGCTGCGAGTGCGAGGAGTACTCGACCCATGCCTACTTAGTTTCCTGTATTCGAGCAGCATGCCTAACACTCTTTCACCCACTGTTTCCGTTGGAAATTAAAGCTGAATACTGTAGTTTCTTCGACCTAGGTGTGAATGTTCGGTATTTTATAACGGCGGCCGGTCCAATTTCGGCCCCTCGGGGTCTTGGTACATTTTTCCACGAAGTGGCTTAAACGGGTCCACCGAGCACTCAGCCCAAGTACAATGATTGTTGCTCATGATGATAATTGATTTTTAGTGGCACAGGGCCAACAGGGAAAAGAACGCTAAGCAAATTACAGATATAAAAGAGAAGTGGTGTAAAGTGTGACTAAAATGTGACAGTTGAAGTAGAAGACAAATATGCGCGATACGAAATGAGCTCTGAAAATCTAATTTTCCATAACCAGTTAAAACCGCAGTGAAGACAAATCATGGGACCGTCTTGAAAATGTATGATGGGTGGAGGTGACCATGTATTCTGTAAAGGTGGGGAAAGTGTTTACGGTTTGTTGTGTCGAGTGCCCTACACGGAATTAGAATGTATGTACCTTAGGGACAGGTGTTCTCACACCTGCTGGACAGGTGTCTTCAAGGGCCAGCGAGCAGGTGCGAGGGTGTTGCGTGTGTGTGGCCTATCCGTGCCCGGGCTAAAGCAACTTCGATGAATCTGTTGCGTGAGTCACCAGTGTTGGTCCTAAGTGCGGTTTTATTACGCGAAGTTTGTAGTCTGTCTGCGCACTCCATTATGCTTGGCGTGTTTTACGAAGGGCTTGACAGATGTCTGGCTTGGGGTCGGTGTAGGGCACTGTTTTTCAGTCCACTGTATTCGCAAGGGCGGCAGCAGCGGCCATTTGATCCACAGTGCCATTCCCGGCGATCCCTGAGGGGCCTGGAACGCAGAACTTAGTTTCTTCTAGAATTAGCGCATGAGCCGAAATAATTGTTTTATAATTATAATTATTGCCCCCCCCCCCCCCCCCGAATAGATTCGGTATGAAATGCGCGTATCCGTTAACTAACTTCGGCTGGTAAAAGAAGAGTGAGGCCTCCGTACATATCACTTCTCATAGAACAACTGCATATGTGTTAAAAATTTGTATGCCTCATGTTCTGATTTGTTGCTTTTCCCTATAGAGGCGACGGAAGCATTCGGGAGTAATTTCTCAGGAAATATAAGGCCTAATGAAAAGGCTGGACGCAGAATATGACATGCAAAAATATTCGGTGATCTTACACAGAGGGAAAAGAATCAAACAGCGTTCGTTCTATTTGCTTCCGTCCTCTGGTTGTTCAGCTTCACTGCAGTGCCGAATACGCGTTCTCGGTGGAGGTAGAGATATGTACAAGGAAGGCGCCCGGCTACAATTAGTGGTGCCGGGCACTGTGCGCGTGGTTTGTGCGTAATAGTGCGCATATTTGGGGCGGCATAGCTCCGTTCGTTGACTGCTATAATTAACAACCGGGTCAAGTTGAGCCGATATTTCCAGTTTCGCTCTTTTTGCAGGTAATAAGCAACAAAAAAAACGTATCTTTAGTTTACTATACCTAAAACAACGATAACTATTTAGTAGAGAATGTAAACGAAGACAACTTACCAAACGATTAAAAGGGGCAGTTAGGGGATGGGAATTATATGAGCCCACGTAGATGTAGAAAACAAACAAACGCGGTAGAAGTTATGCATGTTGTAACTCGCACTTGGAACCATGCACGTTTCTAGTCATCATTCTTCTGTGATGAAGTAATCAGTACTCCTTCATTGCATTGAGAATTTTATCATCTCAACTATATTAGCATTTGACTGATATTCTCGACCAGATTTCTTGAAGATTGGAGTGCTTCCCCGAAATTATAGTGGGGTGAACGGCAATTAGCTCATGGCGCGAAAATTCCACAGATCAAGGTACACCCGAAACCATCACACAGCCAAAATGGTGGTTAGGTAATATATACAAAAGGCTAATGCATATGTTGTACCCAGGGAGGAAAAACAACGAATGACTATATTCTTTTTCAAGTCGTCCGTTGTTTTTTTCCACCCATACACAAAGAGCCCTAGGTCACACACTTTGGGCACAACCGCGAGTTTCTAAAATTACTAAAGCGGTTACCGGTCGGTACACGCTAAATATTACTTCGAAAATGCCAATACATTACCATGCCAGCCTACTACGTCACCTGCAAAAAAGACAAATATGCGCGGCAATTCTTATATTACTTACGATAATTTATTACTCGCACAACCTTTCCGCATAAATGAGGATGAAACGGCACTTCGGAGCGCCACGTACCTTTTGTAGGCAGGATGAGAACATTCGCAAAAGCCTCACGGTGATGGGCAAAAGTCCCGCCGACGCCCAGCTCCTGCCGCACATCACAGAACTCCCAAAACAAGTGTCATCCCCTTCGTAAATGTTGGACTACCTGCTTCTGTAAGAAGAGAAATCAGCCTGTTGCGAAAAAAAGTTCAGTGACACAAAAGTGCGTGTGGTGGTGAATGACGTTGCGCTTGATATGCAGGGGCTGGGCACCGAGAACCTCCCACTGGAGCGAAGCAGCAGCGTCAGAAAGTTGGCTCTGTCCTCAGCGCTGGGGACATCTCAAGCCGTCGTTTGCTGCTGGCTCACGCGGCAGAGCCAGCGAGCAGTGTAGATTGATGTCACGTTGGGATCGGCGAGGGGTGGATTGAACCCCGAGAGCCCGGCACGCGCCTCTGCCGCACTCGCGGCGGCACTGAGCGCGCGCCGCATTCGCGGCACCCGAGGTGGGTCCTAGCTTCCCCGGCGCCCTCTTGCGCCGCTGTGGTACAGCGAAGCCTCTGACGGGGCGTCCGCTTCGCGCCTCGCTCAGGCGGCACAACTCCCTCCAAGTGGTCATTCCGGGGCTTGCGTTTTGGCTGTCCTCCTGCTGCGTCCAATTAAAAATGTACAAGAAGAATTTTGTCTGAGCGTTTTGGTCCTGATCCGTGCCATGAGGGCAGGAATAGAGACTCCGTGCATCGCCCTGACCATTAGTAGATAGTCTAGCCGTTCGCACGTAATCAGATGTCGAACCCATAGTTTCTCCCATGCTTCGATATTTTCAGCCGGAGAGACAGCAAGTGTCTCCCATGCGAGTTTCTCCCAGGAAAGCAAGTCGACACGAATATGAACACACATCACTTGCATTCCCCTGTTTCAATGACCTAGCTGCTACATTGTATTGTCGCCTTCCACAACAGGAATGGACGAAGGGGTTATTTATTTATTTATTTATTTATTTATTTATTTATTTATTTATTTATTTATTTATTTATTTATGTGTTTGTTTGTTTGTTTGTTTATTTATACAGCTACCTACATCGCCCTCACGGGCATTATTGTAGGGGGGAGAACAAGAAAAGGAACACAGTGCAGTTGATATAACAATGAAAATGGTTGCTGGTAAAAGGCTGTATGGTTGAAACAACAAAGTGTTGATTTGCACTGTCACAAATAAGGCATCACATTCTAAATACAAAGAAAAAACGCAAAAAGAGAAGAGTGCTATTGGTTACCCAGGGCAATAGAAAAAACAAGTAGTGAACGCATCAAAAATGTGCACTAATAATTAGTTAAACAAAAAATGTGCAAATTTTTAACAAACGATGCGGAAGGCGCAGAGACAGTTTCTTCTGGCAAGCCCTTCCACTCATGCGTCGTCCTTGGAAAAAAGGCGTATTTCAATACGTTGATCCTGGAAGCGTATTCACGCAGTTTAAAGAATGGTCAGTACGGGGTGACACATAGGTAGGACGTCTTATATACTGTTCCTTGTCACCCGCCGCGGTGGCTCAGTGGCTAAGGCGTTGCGCTGCTGAGCACGAGGTCGCGGGTTCGTTTCCCGGCCGCGGCGGCCCCTTTTCTGATGGAGGCGAAAAGCAAAAACGCCCGTGTGTACGAGATTTCGGCGCACGTTAAAGATCCCCAGGTGGTCAAACTTAATCCGGAGCCCTCCACTACGGCGCGCCTCATCGCCTGCGTTGCGTCGACGCGTTAAACCCTACAATCAATCAATCACTGTTCCTTGTCGATGCCTGTTCTGTTCATGAATATGCTGTAACATAAGGACAGTCTTAGGTATTTTCACCGGTCCGCTAGCAAAAGCCGATGTAATCCTGAACGAATGTCGGCTGATCTTACGGTGAAGTTATAACTGCTTGCTTCAAAGCGTGCTGCTCGTGCCTGTATACGCTCTAGGGCTTCTATATTTGATTTTTTTGTCGAGGGGTCCCAGGCACTGCAAGCATATTTTAATATGGGACGCACATTGGACATGTAGTAGTATTTCTTTCAAATTAGTCGGTACCTGCCTAAAATTTCGCCTCAAAACATTTAGCACGCGACTAGCCTTTAAAGGGGCACTGAAGTGATTTGTAAACATTGCGGGATTACTATAGCGCAAATTGTAGTCCGGAGTCCATATGCCATGTTTCGACCACTCTGAGCGCGTTTACGCGAATTTATTTAGTAGAAAAATCAATTCGAAAATGCTGCCCTCCTCTGTACACCCTCGCCCATTGTCTGTGGAATTTGCGTGTGACGTCGGGGGGAGATGAGCTGGCAATTGGCTGCGCTAGCACGGTTCGCCGACCTTCCGACCGAATCAGCGTTTAGTCCGCCGGCCGCCGACGGGTCGTCGCAATTCGCTCGCTCTGTTGAAACGAAGCCACAACACGTTTGGGAATGGGAGAATGTGCGTTCCTTTAGTTTGTTAGTTTGTACACTGCATCAAGCTCCAAGTCAAGGTCGCTCCACACAAGCGCTGCACAAGTGCACATGCGACGCTTCGCTGACTTTACGCTAGTAGGAAAATCTAAGGTCACTTGAAGGCGGAGAAGAGTAAGTGAAGTCAATATAGGAACTAAGGTAATAAAATCAAGTGAAACTTTTACCGTACAGTGCAAAACAAGGGAGCAGGAAGCACTTTTTTGCGCTGGGTGAACAAGCACAGCGGTCAGCAGCACGACCGAACATCTGCGAACGCTTGTAATTCCTAGACGTGAGATATTGTGGAAGTTTGGGGGACGTTTACTGCACAAGCGCTATACAACAAATAGTCACCTAAAGTAGTTGAAATGCTAAAATTAAATAAAAGTGTAAGCTGGTTATACATGTTATATCTTATATGTCCAACCTCGGCAGCGCTGGCTCGTGGCCGAGTGGTCTGAGGCGCTAGGATTATTGTTTCGCATGTCGCAAGTTGGAATCCCCGAGGGTACGTGCTTTTTTTTTGTAAGTTGATTTTTTCGTTTTCGGGCGATATTTTCTGAACTGAGTTCACCATTTTTGGGCCGTAACATTCACTGCTCCACGAGCGAGTTCGAAGAACACGCGCAGACTGACAATGACGCGCTAGCGAGTTCTCGTTGGCGTGCTGTTGCCACAAGCACCGACTGCTTGCGGGGTGTGGGCGCAGGCCTGGATCAGCACACCCTTGGCCTGGTGCGAACACGCTTTTTACGATACAGGCATGAGGGAAGCAAGCTCCGAATATGCGGGAGCAGCGCATGGCATTTCAGCGTCTGCGGTGACGTGGGGGGCGTTCATACACTGCGTAGGCCTCAGCTAGTGATTTCTACGATTCCAAATCATCCTGGGAGGCTTATCTTAGGCATTTTACAGCCGACAACATGGGAGAAGCGCGGTACGGCGATTACTGAGATATCGAGAAACGATAATGCACATCCAGCGATGCCGTCGGATGTCAAGTATGTTGTTTTACAGAACCGAAACCGAAACTTGTTTGAATGCTAACCTTGGACATCGTCCAATCACGGGGCCACCTCTTCCCGACGTCGCAGCCTTTAGTTCGTGCGGCCGCCACAGACCACGCATGGTAGTTTTTCGTCTTTCCCACTTGATTAAATAATTAACGACTTATCAACCGGATAAACGATGAAAAGTGTGGTAATTTGAGCCAGTCTACGCAGTATAAGCAAAACCGGGAGCTTGACAAATTCACTTCAGTGTCCCTTTAATGTTAAGTAATGAATATGAGCTTTACAAGACGGGTTGCCAGAAAAAAATGATCCCTAGATATTTATATTCTGTTGCAACAGGCAAAGTGGCTCCGTTCATGACGTAATTTGAAGTCCGAGGCTGTTTTTTGGTTCGTAAATCTCACTAATTTACACTTCGACAGACTGAATGTCATTCTCCACGAATCACACCAAGAAACTACAGAGTTCAGGTCAATCTGCAATTGAACGGTGTCCGCTTCACAGGTAATGTTACCGTAAATGCAGCAATTATCAGCGTAGAATCTAACACGGCTAGAGATATTGTCCGAGATATCATTTATAAAAATGACCAAAACCAAGGGCCCCAAAACAGACCCTCGCGGCACTCCTGACAACATCACCGACGCTTGATGAGCACACACAATCAAGAATCACGCATTGCTGTCTTTCAGATCCCCACCAGAAGTGCATTGGGTATGCCACGACAACGAAGCTTTTGCAACAACCCATATGACAGAGAATGAAATGCTTTTTGCAAATCCAGAAATATGCGGTCAACCTTAAAGCCTGAGGTAATAGAAGCTGCAATGTCGTGCGTAAACTCGACCAGATGTGTATCGCACGAAAAACCCGCCTTGAAACGATGTTGCAATGGGGAAAAGAAGTTATTACTTTGTAGATGATTCATTACGTTTATGTAAATGATATGTTCGAGTGTCTCGGACACACGCTTGTCACAGAAAAAGGCCTGTAGTTACACTTTTTTGTTTTATCCCCGCTTTTATATACTGGAGTTACTTTGGCATTTTTCCAATCAGCTGGTAAAACGCATTGTGCAAGCGACGTTTTGTACATGAGCGTTAAAAAAGGCGCGATAGACACTGCGCAGTTTTTCAAGACGAAGTCTGATATACAATCAGGACCAGGAGCAGAGTGAACATTTATTTTTTCCAACAAGAGCATGACGCCGCGTTCAGAAATTTCTATCTCGTTCCTTTGCGGGAGCGCGCCAACATTCTGGCATAGTTTCACCGCATTTTTGCGGTCTTTGTCTGGCAATCAACTTTTGAGAGGACGAGTAGGAGCAACTTGTTTAGGAAAGTTCAACAGGGAGGGCTGTCACTCCCGCATCTATTTGTGAGACAACTTGTTTCCCGTTTCTTGTTTTTAAGGGATCAGGAGGACCCGTTTATGCGCACCTTCTTGCAGCATACTGTCGCAAGTGCTTTACCCAACTTCGTAGTGTCGTCAGCGAATGTGACCCGTTACTCGGTTAGTCTGTTTTTGAGAGAAGTTGTTTTCACTTGTCGTTTTTTAATGACGCATTTTTCTATTCAATTTTTGGCAGCAGTGAACCGCAAAAAACTCTCCTGTGACCTTGTCGATTGTCTGTTCCCAGAGCCGATGTATAGATCTTTGTATAAAGTAGGCTCCGGGCATGATGTACTACGGAGAGTGAAGAAAATGCCAGTGCCTGGTGCTGTGAAAACGTTCTTTTTTAAACTGCATACTAATACACTCCCAGTTAAAACATGGATGTTAGAGAAGAGTTTATTTTTGCCGTGGGGTGCCGAATGTTCATTGTGTAAAAAACCAGAAAATATTGATCACGTATTTATCGACTGTTGGGACGCCGTTTTCTTTTGGGATGTCTTGCAGCGTACCCTAAAAAAAGACCTTCCGATAACGGCACGAGGAATCCGCTATCTTGATGTGAAACCTGGTGTTTTACCATACGATTTGTTTTTCCTTCTATGTTTACGTAGCATTTGGAGAAGCATAATGGATGTGAGAAATGCAGATGTTAATGCAAAATCGGCGGGCAACCACTTTGTAGCGCACGTGTACAAACTACGCGAAGTTTTTGTTAAGCTGGAGTATGATGATGATGTGATCACTGTTATGAACGAACTATCTGTATTAAAAGTTCACAAAACGTAACCGCCAGCTAAAAGCGCGGCGGTTTTATGTATGTCCCTTTTCTTTCTCAGCCCTGAGGGCTGATGTGTTGTACTTGTTTTCTTGTGCCCAGACGGCAATAAAGAAAAAAAAAATCAGCCAAAAAAATTCTGGCATACACTACGTGTCTGAACTGGCTGCGAGAACACAGACTGAAAGAGACGTTTTGAAACCCTCAGCTTTGGCTTCCATGTTAGGCTCGTAATTTATCCCGTCCGTGATGTCAGGAATAGTGGATCTTGAATTACTTTTATTTTTCACGTATTTCCACACTTCCTTATGGTTGCTTTTAAGTTTCGCACCTACCCGCCGCGGTGGCTCAGTTGCTAAGGCGTTCTGCTGCTGAGCACGAGGTCGCGGGTTCGATTCCCGGCCGCGGCGGCCGTTTTTCTGATGGAGACGAAAAGGAAAAACGCCCGTGTGTACCAGATTTCGGCGCACGTTAAAGATCCCCAGGTGGTCAAAATTAATCCGGAGCCCTCCACTACGGCGCGCTTCATCGCCTGCGTTGCGTCGGCGCGTTAAAGCCTACAATCAATAAAGTTTCTCGCGTAGATCGCAAAGGTACATTTCTTGAGCTCTGCGAATAGCTTTTATCCCAATTTTGCCTATCTCATTCATTTTTGAAAGCAACGCAGGATCAGGCACGCGACAATACTTTCGATACAACTGATTCTTTCTGTTTATCTTTTAACGGAGTTCCCTACTGAGCCATGGCTTATCACTGCGTCACTTGGCCGAAATGATACGAGAAGGAATGAAAGTTTGGGTCAAGTACAATTTTTTTGTTTTCAAGAAATTCCACTGCGCGTTCAGGTCTAACGATGAGCTATGCGATTGGAACTCAGAAAAAAATGCGTCTAGTTCACGTGACAGTGATGAGTAGTCACCTTTTTCATAAAAGAACACTTTGCGGGGTGCCTCAGCGCCGGCGGTTTTGAGCACTACAAGACATTTTAGTGACAACAACGTCATGGTAGCTGATACCAGGGACTGTGACAACAGAGGATACAAGATGCGGTTCACTGCAGAAAAATAAATCAAGTATGTTTCACTGTCACCACCTATTCGTGTTGGCGTTTCCAGAAATTGAAATAATGAGGGGGCATTAGTCATTTGCCTAGAGGCAGTATATAGGAAAGACGTTGTGTTTAAAACGAGTTTAAAGGACTTCCATTCTACATTCGGGAAGTTAAAATCGTCTCCAAGAATTACGTCAGTTGTTTGCAAACTTAATATAACATTGCTTAACTGAAAAAAAAAAAATGCTGCTGCGTTTTTGCAGCCTCCCCTTTCCATAGGGGCGATTTCCCGTGCAAGCCGGGTGAACTTCCCAAACGTTGCAGCCCTACACAAGGTCCGAGCGCCAGGCTGGGGAGTCGCTTGTACCTATTTTACCAGTAAGTTCCCGGCGCCACCAAGGCACACGAATGCACATGGTGCCTTCCACAGCCACGGTGGACGCTCAACTTGTAACCGCCTGTGGCAGGTCATGTCGCCAGACTCTTCCTCCCCCCCCCCCCCCCTCCCCCCGGCCGTGCGGCAACGCAGCATGATGGCCGAGGGCCCCTCGCAAGGGTAAAGGCAGCTTTGCAGGCGTGGATTCCCCTTTCAAGAGTCCGCACTCGACCAGGGACGCCTGTACCCATTATACATTGAAGACGACAGGCAGCTTGTTTAGGCCGCTGACTTCCCAGCTGCACATCGCACATCTCCCATATTTTCAAGACACAAAATTAGTGATAGGTTAAATTGACAAAAAAATGTGTTCATAAACGTTTCAACGAACAGTCATCTGCGGTGAAAATCAACACTGATTGAAGGCGTCCCAGCTAGTATATAATTTGACGTGAAACAACGCGAAAACACAAGGCGACACAACTAAGAATACAGAGACGCGGCGCTAACCACTGAGTTGATTATCTCCGGACAGCAACAAATAGGAATGGAGAGAAACAGACTGAACAAAAAGTGACCACGATACATTGCAAAGAAAATAACAAGGAAAATTATGATTCCAAGTCCGCGCTTTCAAAACAGGTCGCGGGACTCCGCCACGCGCACAATCTATCCTAGCCTTCTAAATGCAATTTCCTTTCTCCGGAGATTGATGGACGGCGCACTCAGGCAATCTTGTAGCCTCCTTTAAATTTCCAGCGCTCCGTTTACCTCTAGCCTATAGACCGTTCACAGCGAGCAGTTGGGTAAACCTCCAATAGGTGCCACTAGCATCGTGCCAGCGTTCCATGACAGCCATGACATGTCCAATGGACATGTCCAATGCCATGTACGCCTTCAGATAGGAAGTGACAAGGGGAGGAGGATTCTGACGTCGTTTCGGGGGCCGCATACGTCCCCGAAGGTCGCATGCGGCTCACTGGCCGCAACGTTGCCGACCCTTGATATGCGTTGTTGCTGCTTATACGTAGAAACAGAAATAAATGCCGTCAAACAGCTATGAAGCGCGTGAACAGGTACTTAGTCGATGAGAGCCAATCAGAACACCGCTTAAGAAGCTCTATGGACCATTTTTGGGGACTAAGTGTTTTTAAAAAGTTGGCACACAGTATCTATAGTGATCCGATAAGCGTCCGTGCACAGCTACAGTCCAAAATAATTGCACAGTTCCCCCATAAAGCCGCTACGGTGCTTGCCAACGCGCCCCAGCACCATGGAAGGCCACGGCTAGAAACAAGTTCTTGAAAGCCACCGATGGCGAGTGACGTCACGCCATTCAACATGGCTGCGCCCAGGCCGCCTTTCTGTAAACCGTGTATACTCCTGGGGCGGTATTCTCGAGTTTTGTCCCTTTTGCATCCCTTTCCAAAGTGTCTCTTTTGGCGAGCCCTGATTGGCTAAAAGCAAACAACCGGAAGTGACGTAACGCAAGCGCAACAAACCTACTGCCAACGCTCACTGCCTAACCGGAAGTACGCCACGATGAAAGGGACTCAAAAGGGATGTTTTCAAAAGGGACAGTTACGAGAATACCGCCCCTGGATCGCTGCCTGACGGGCGCCCCTGAAATCTTCCTAGCGGCCCGTTGCCAAAGTAGCCGCTTGAGGCTCCGGCCCGGTCCCCACTGTCGCCGCTGCTTTTGCGGCACGTTCACGACTGAGATTTACCGTTTGTGTGCGTTAAAAATACATATTTATGTGGAGTAGTCACTCTGTCTGCAAATGTGGCGTACTTACGCGAGTGTAAATGTTTCTGACGCGATCTTAGTGTGGTACATGTGTGTGTCCTAGGCCAGAGTCGCGAAACCGGCATATGCATGGAGGTGATTGAAATTCCACTCCGCTGAAATTTACTCAGTGTTGTACGGAACGGCGTTCCAAAGAACGGCGTTCCTGGAACTCGTTCTTTTTTGGAGGAACGGAGGAACGCCACCGTTCCATTAAGGGTCGGTGGAACTGTAACGGTAACTCGTTAGGTTTTTGAAGGAATGGCAAGAACGGCGGTCCTTCTGCAAACGTTACATCGCTAGGAATTGGCTGTTTTTGATGCCAGGGCTCGAGTACAAAAATCCACAAGTCGCTACTGTGTTTCGCTTCCTATAAGCTAGCCAATTTGCCCGCCCTTCAGCGGAACGTGCTTCCTCGAATGTCAAAGGCCGAAGAATAACCATGCAGCGGGCCGCAGCTTGTGCTTGCTTTCATGCCGGTTGAGCTTACGCGGCGTTCGACGGGTGAATGGCGAATGCTCTTCAGCTTTCATCGTTTGTGTGAGGAGGCCAGGATGCGCGTCTGGGCGGGAGAATTGTTTCCTGCGGGGAAAGGTTTCGCTTCAGGACGAGAGATTCGCCGCTGCGACATTCCAAAGAGAACACACACATTAAACAATGTGACGTCATGGGCAGTCTACTCTCGCTACCAGGCCGCTGCTTAGTGATATCTCTGCGCCCTCATGCGTACGTTTCTTTTTTTTCTGTTTACTTTTTTCGTCGTACCCATAATGGCGGCTTACAGATGTGTTGCATGTGCACAGAGTTGGTCGTCATTTACAGCAGCGGCAGTGGCGGGTTAACCAACCGATTGCCAGCGATGCAAGATGATGAGTGTGGTGAGTACTTCCAGTCATGCTTTTAATACCTCTACTTTTCCTTCTTTGCTGTATTGCCAAGTGACTGTTGTCACAAGGCCTTGCACAGTCTATTCGTGCGGACAAATTAAACGGCTGATCGTCGTAAATTTACCGCAGCTTCTCGGGACTGTTGGAATGCGTTTGCACTAGCTGCTAATAGGGCCAATCCTAGATGTTTCTCAAACAAGCTGGTTGCTTAGCGTGAATGCAAACGAATGAAAATGCAGCAAAGCCAGCGAGGAGGATTAGACAACTAGCTGCCTTGGCATTTAATAACAGCAAATTATTTGCACTACGAAAATGGTTGAGCTGTCACGATCGGTATTCGTCACGTTAAAATCACATTATCGCAATATTTGTTCCTTAATTAAACAACGTACAAAGGTTCCTTGTTCTCGAACAAATAAGAACAAATAAAACTACAGAAAGAAAAAGAACAAAGAAGGTGTAGTCAGGTGTGATGAATTACACACCCGTCCACCCATGCGCCAGCAAACCCAAATCCAATTTCTCTGGCTGATAGGTGCAAGGACTGCACGCCGATACAGCTGTCTCGCACTCTGAATATTTGCTGCTTCTACTATCTCTCTCGTGCACCTGTCCCTCAATTTGAAGAGCATCTCACATTTGTCAAATAATGAATTGCCAGCACGATCTTTGCAGTAGGCAGCTAAGTGTCCCTCAATGCTGCGGTGTACATTATTTGCGAAGGTACCATCCCGTTTGGCCTACGTAAGGCTTTCCACATTTCAAAGGAAGGCGATAGACGTCAACACATCTAAAATACTTCTGAAATGTGGAAAGTCTTACGTAGGCTTAACGGGACAGTGCCTTGAACGTTTGTTTGCATGAACATGCAAATATAGTACCCCGCAGCATTGAGGGACACTTAGCTGCGCATTGCAAAGATGATGCTTAAAGTCCCTCATTTGACAAATGTGATGAGGTGCTCTTCAAATCGAGGGAGATAGTAGAAGCGCCAAATATTCAGAGTGTGCAAGAAAGCTGTATCAGTGTGCCATTGTTGCTTCAATAAACCAGAGAAATTCAATTTCTTGGGTTTGCTGGGGCGCGGGGTTGACAGCGGGTGTGTCTGAGCATGCGGAATTCATATCCTGTGACTACCCCTTTATGGTTTTTTCCCCTTTCATACAGTTTTAACTGTTCTTAGTGTTTTAAAAAGAGGGTGTCTGTGTACTAGAATTCAGTTGTAGTAGCACACTTTTCTCACGTCCTTTCACAGACCTTGCCCATTTTTTGCGCTCAACTGTGCAAACCATGGAGAACCCTACATATAAAATTAGTTTACACGAACAGCTAGAAAAGTTCTTCCTGCTACTGACAATCGCGCCACCTGCTTTTTTCCTAATAATAAACGTTTCATCCCGTTTCTGCTTTTCTGGCAATAGGTCCCTTAAATACGATTTCTTGGCTTTCTGGTTTAAGCTTGTAAACAGCTCTTGGGTATCTCAAATGTATGCAGAATCACCGCATTACTTACCACGCACAACTCCATGCAAATACTTCCCAAAGTGTCCGACATCAATTGTAACATCCAAACCCTGCTGTGATGAATTTGCAAGAACAGCCAAATTCTTGGATACTGTGGCAATTTCATGCAACTGTTATGAGTAGTAGTACAGTCGAACACGGATATATCGAACACAGGTATATCGAATTATTGTCTATATCGAACTCATAAATTATCCCCTTGAAAATTCTGCGTAAAAGTATAGGAATTCGTACGTTTATATCGAACCGTACTTTTCCCGACATTGGGTATATCGAACGCCGCGCGAGCTGGAAGGTGCTCTTCGGCGGTCGCTGCACCCTCGATTGAGGTTGAGGAGGATGTGGAGGAATGCGCGGGCATGGTGAAGACTAGCTCGCGGAACTAATCCCCCCTACCGGAACGAATTTTCGCTTGCCCAGTCGGGCCCCGCTGTCGGCCGCCGTAGCGTTAGAGGACGGAGCCCGGTATGCTAAATCTCTCTAGGCACACAAGCCCGAACGCTCGAAAATGTGACAGGGCGAGGTAGGGATGCCCCAACTGCGCACGTCCTTTTTTTTTTTTTTTTTTTTTGGCTGCGTACGTTCCCCGGCTTGCCGAAAAAGAGTTTTTTTTTTCTCTCTCTCTGGGTCTGTCTTCCCCCGATGTCGTCTCGGAAAAGGGAAGAGGGAACGAAGGCGCTGACGGCATCCTCCTTCTTTTGCATTTTGCTGCTGTTGCTGCTGTTTGGCGAGTTGTCCCGCACCTTTCGGAGATCACTGTTTCTCTCGGAGATGACCATCGCGATCGCTTTGTTGGAGTCCGTTCAGAGAGTCTTGGAATTGGTACCTTCAAAGTTCTTGTGGTACGTGCGCGCTGTTCTTTTTTTTTGGGTGCGTGTTGTGCATGGTGTGCGAAGGCGCAGCGTACTGCTGGAATTTTCTAGTTGTGCAGCCGGGAGAAGATCGATACAAGCGTCTTTATTTTCATTTCCAGGACGAAGAAGCAGGCCAAGAGCAGCGATTTTTTTTTCACGGAAATAAAGCGTCCTGTTGCGTCGTGAGTGCGGAATTAGTTGTCATTCTTGAACGCGACGATCGGTAAGTGATCATCCACCATAGGTGAGGTCTCAGAGCCCATATTTCCTATATCAAATTTTCCATATATCGAACTATTTCGCGATCCCCTTGGAGTTCGATATATCCGTGTTCGACTGTATTGTATTTTCAGTGCCCATCCTGTTTTTTTTTCCTTCACCACCCTAACGCCACATCCCAACCCTGAGCAGTGGGAGGCTGGGCTGACCTTTTAGCACCAGAGCGACAGTAAGCCCCGGTGCAATGAATGAGCTCTGGACTCTGTTCGGGCTTGCGGCCTCCTGGACATAGGAAGCAAAACACATCCTCTTGTGCTCAATAAAAGTTTATTCCTCCTCCTCTGTGTATGTTTAAAGCTGCATTGTTTTCCAGCATGCATGAATATCAACTGTCCATCCTTCTGTATTTATTGCACCATCTTTAAAGCTCCGCCTCTGCAAGTGAGCAAGCTTTCCAAGCCCACTTCATTGCCTGGAATGGACAGGAATGACTGTTGAATTTTTTTTGCCATTGTACAAAAACAAATCCAAAAGCAATAAGAATGTTGGATGAAACACTCAATGCTCATTTACAAGGAACATTTTGCAAAACTGCTGGCTGTGTAAAGCATAAATCTTTTCTGTGGATGCTTTACTAGAATAGAGAACGGATTAGCTGATCTCCAATTTTCGCACTCATAAAACACTTTGAGGCTAAAACTTCAGCATTCACTCACAAGCTTCAGAAATAAAAACCAAACCACCCAATTTATTTTCTTTCATCGACTCCAATAAATATGCTTGTACAACAACCCTTGTTGTGGATTTGTGTTGTAAAATGGTGCTTGAACGTGTGGAATAGCAGCTGCTAAACACTCTTGGGTGACGGAGCAGGGGCAGCAGCAGAGTGACTGCGATTCCGAGAATGCTGCAGCGGTAATGTCATCATCATATTTTATTTCCTTAAAGACCCCACAAGGGGGTATCACATAAGGGGTGCTTATACAGGGTATAAAGAACATTTGCCACATAAGGGGTTTAAATACAGGACATCAAGAAAATTCGCCACATAAGGGCCGGGTATACAAGGTATAAAAACATTGCCATAAGTGCTCACTGACAGAGATGACTGGTTACATACTGGCAGGTGATTGTGACGACGTGGTTTGGGAGGTGGTTCCAGTCTTCGCTGCACGAGAAAGAAGGCAGCAGTTCTAGCGCGGTAACGGAAAACTTGGAGGGGGTGGCTGGTGCGGTGCGAAATGCATGCCGGGGGGGATGACGTATATCCATGGAGGAAAGATTAGGAGAGGCCCTGACGTCACGTTTGTAAAGCCACAGCCGCCATGACATGAGCCCATTGATCCCCGCACTTGTTCCCACTATCCTCTACTGTTTCCGGTTTGATTTGACTAACATGGCGTCGCCCTGCCCTCCTGCTTCGCAGCGAAAACAGCTTGGTCGCTAATTCCTCGGTGCGATGTCATGTCCTAAGCTGCTGATTTCGCCTTCAATTTGCCCATTCTAACCCTCACCCAAAGTTTCAATCGAAAAACGGCCTTCGTTTTTTCAGTTCAGGACAATTTTTCAGCTCTTAAGCATGGCAAAGTAGCGTTTGTCGTCGTCATAGCAACAGGCTCGCGGGATCACGAGTGGCTACTGCAGTGTCTGTTCGTAGATGGCGCTAAGAATCCAGGCACCCTAGAGTTCCTGTATATCGCGTAGCCCAAGAGTTGCGCGTCTGATATCCACATGCCGCGGGTTCCAGTTCAACAGAAAGCCCGCTTCCAGGGCTGCGCACAAGACCCCGTATTCAGTCAGTTCTGCTCAACTGTGCATGGGCGGTTTCAGAAGCGGCGGCAGCGGCGGCCGCTCATCTGATAAGCGGCCGAATATCGTGCGCCAGTTTTAAGTGTGAATACACTTTATAAGCGACCCCAAACCATCCACCGCCGGCGTCGGCGGCGGCGTCGGCGGCGTCCGCAGTGCTCCTCTATAAAGAAAAACAGCATCCGGCGCCAGGTTTCGATCCGCGGACTTTGCGGCCGCAGCGCGACGCTCTACCGATCAAGCCACGGACGCGACGGTGATATCAGTGTTGACGCGCCTTATATCTTTAACGCATTCAAACTACGTCGTCAGCGGCGTGCGTTGGCGACTCAGCGGCGTTATAGCGGCTTGATAACTGCGTGGTGTACACGTGATACTACAAACCCGATGGAAGAGATGGAAGAGAAGGCGGCGAGGCGGTGGGCTGCGGGGGACGAGCGCAAGCGCCGCAAGCGGGCCGACAACCGTGTATTCGCACTTTCACATTCTCCCCCTCGGGGAAATGCGGGGGAATTTTTTTGCCCGGCTGCTCCTCGCCACTGCCGCTGGCACGACGCCCCGGCGGCCGCTCCTACGTGTGGGACGGGTGGCTTTCCCGCACGACCTGGAACTCAAAATGGCGGATGGACGCGCAACTCTGCTCCCCAAGGGCTGCTATATACAGGAACTCTAAGCCACCCTACGCGGGGCGAGCGTCGCGCACGAGTTGCAAACTACATGCGCGTGAACTACATTCGCTTTTCACGTTTGCGCACATGAACTCTGTACACTCGTGAAACTAAAACTGTCTAATCTGATTTCACTTGAATAAGTTTGCAAGATGCCTCACTGTTGCGTGCCGGGTTGCCGGTCGCACTCGCGGTTCACAGGTAAGTATATTCGCCCATGCGCTATTTGTCGAGCAAAACGGAAGCACTACGTGTCTTCCTCACTTTGTTTTGTGTTCGTTAAGAATAGATTCCCAACTGAAGCAAATCGCCGCAGAAAGTGGGTCGATGCTGCCGAAGCTGCCAACGCGCACCTTTTCACCGGCAGACCGATAAGGATGGAAAACCACTGCGCGAATCGACGAGATATCGCCACAACATAACGGCAACTATGCTCACCGACCACGCCAATTATTAACCATCAGGTGTTGTTTTCGAAGGAACATTAGACAACAAAGGAAATGGCAGTAGAAGAAACGCTGCGAAATCAGCTGTATTGACAGATTGCAGACGACGACGACGCCCCCGCGGCTGCCACGCTGTGTTCCCAACGTAGCGAGGAAGCCACAGTCAAAGCGCCGTAAAAAAATGTCCGTGGCGTCTATGGGCTCAAGAAAAATGACGTCATTTCCTCCACACTTTTTGCAATGCATTGGGATGCTAGCGGCCTCTTCTCAGTATTCTTTACTCCATGGTCCGGTCCGCTGCGCATTACTGGTAACTAAAACGGGAAAATCGCTCGCCGCTCCGCTTCAGCTTAGCGGGGCTACCCGGAGCGGAGCGTAGAAACGCAAAACTAAAACTCTCTAATAGGTTTTCATACGCTCCCAGGGATTGCCTATGGGCCTTTTCTTTCCTCCATGCGTATGGCGGACGGTTTGGCGAAATGACGGACGTATGGCGAAACAGAGAAAGGGAGGCTATGCAGCGTCGAAGGGAAAGTGGCTGTAATACAGATTGGGCGTTTAAGGATGAAACACCTATGTCAGAAGAATATAACGAATGTATGGAACGGGCAGAGCAATTTTGAATTGACTAGAGGTCATTGATAAGGTAAGTTTGAAGCGGGCTCCATATAGATGACCCGCATTCCCGTTTTGGCCTGATGAGGGATGTGTATGCCAGCAGTTTTACGTGTTGTGGTGCGCAACGCAGATGACGCGTCATGAAACCATGGGATAACATTTGTAACATGCGCATTACAAGTTAGATCGGTGACAGTCTGACACCTAGATATTTGAAACACTGTACTATTTCTAGAGGGGCGTTAGTGAATTGGTATGGGATAAGGAAAGGGTTTTCGTGGCGAGTGAATGCGACAACTTTACATTTGTTGGGGTTAAGTTTGAGAAGCCGATGGCTGCACCATTCTTGAATGTTATGCAAATCGTGTTGTAGGGTTACTTGATCGGAAGCATTAGATATCGTACAGTAAATCACAATCGTCAGCGAACATGCGGATTTTGCAGGACACAGTTAGGGGCAGGTCATTTGTGTAGATGAGAAACAACAGGGGGCCGAGGACACACCCTTGTGGTTCTCCTGACGTTACTTCGAGAGGTCCAACCCCACAACGCGATCTGAATAACATTCAAGAACGGTGTGACAATTGGGTAGTTGTGATGTGTGCTCGGACTGCATCCACGGCCAGCAAGGAGACAGGGCAAAGCGTAGGCAGTGACACTAGTCAGGTCAGCATGTTGAGAAGTTTGCATGCCATGTTAGCACACGAATTGAGCATGTTTATTAAACAGAAAAACACAACCTTTGAAAAGGTTGTTGGCTTTATGTCAGACGGCCACTCCTGCTGAACTAATTATAAAACGAAAACAGACACACTAACTACACACAAAAAAATCTAGAAACTTACACGACTGCACTTACAAAACACATACTCAAACTACAAGGTTCGTACGCACAATTGAAGACTCGAACACAGATCAATACCGACACAAATCAAAACTTGTCGCGAGACAATTCCCTAGACGAACTTCAGCCGTACAAATGCATACCAACCTGATGTTGCGACGATATGCCATGCTAGAAAGAAAAAATCCGCCAGGCCATAGCCGCAACAGGTCTGCGGTACGAAGCTGCGTGAGAAAGCAACAAGAAACCCCGTCAATAATAAGGTACAAAGCAAGCTTCGTACCTTTCAACTAAGGAACCAAGATAGCGAGAATGGGTTTTAACGTAATTAATACCGATCGCGACAGCTCTTCAATTTTTTTAATGAAAAATGTTTCTGTAATCAAATGCCCAGGCAGCTAGTGGTATAGTTCGTCTGCCTGGCCTCCTTCCTACCTAATGTGCGACGTTTCCTTCGTTGGCATTCAGGCTAAGCAACCATCTTGTTTGCGGAACATTCAAGACTGGCAGTATTAACAGCTAGCGCCAACGTATTCCAGCAGTCATGATAAGCTGCGGTAAATTTACGATGATCGTGCAAGGCCTCGCGACAACAGTCTCGGGGCGGGATAGCTAAGAAGGAATCGTAGAGGTGCTTAAAACATTGAATCGTAAAGCAGTAACCACATGCAGCGGTTTTTGCGAGCAACGCAACGAGCGATGCGACTGGGATCCGCAATCGCTCGTCCCAGTCGCTCGCTGAGGCAGCCACAAGAAAGCGATCGCGCGAGCGACGCGACAAGCGATCCGCACGAGCGATCCGCGCCCAATACGATTATCGAAGTTCACACGGCCGCAAGGTTTTTTTATGTGTGCATTTGTCACAAAATCTGGAAACAAACGTATTTCAGTGGGCAGAGGATCGTACTTTTCTAGGATGCATTGTGTCGCTGCTCGCCCCTTCCCCTCGTTCCCTCCCGAAGCCGGAAGTTGCGCCCCTTACCGCTTTCCTATTGGCTAATCACTGAGGCCACTTCCGGGAGGTGATCTTGTTCTGGCGACCCAAAGCCGAACGATTCGATGAGCGATTTGGTCAGCGGCAAAAAGTAGTTCGTCGCTAGTCGCGTCGCTCCCCAAATCGCTTGCAAAATCGCTCCACGTGGTTAGCGCTTACCACACTGAAAATACTCCCCCTCTCGCATCGCTGGTGAACGCTTGGTTAACCCAGGGGCCGGACACTTCGGCTAGTTTCGGTATCGCAAAATAAAGTGCCGCCATGACGCTGGTAGCCAAGCGAAAATTCAGCAACTTTTGCATATGTGGCTTCATCTTTTCAACATAAGCAGAAATAAATTAAAGGGATCCCATTATGCGTAGAAATAAAATGTGTTCTTGGCTATTTCCTTATTTTGCAGCCTATTTCTTTAGTCGCTTCATTCGTTGTGCCGACGGGCGGCGCTTTCGCTCTTATCTCTTCTGCTGCCATCCTGTCCGTCTGCTCCTGCCGCTTTCACTGCGTGCACGTGTAGAAGATTTGTAGTATGCCTTGAAGGTAAAACTTTTGGTGTCTGCGAGTGCGAACGGACTCAAAAGGTCAGAGAAACTGAGAAAAGGACACAACGCGTGCTTCGCTGCTGTGCGGTGCGGCAACTCGGGAAGGAATAGCACAGCGAAATTTTCCGCTTCCCAGCGGACTGCAGGTCAGCACACATTTTATTCAGTCAGTTTTCAAGATGCAAGCGCAATCCTTATCAAAAAATTTCCCCGCATTTCCCCGAGGGGGAGAATGTGAAAGTGCGAATGCACGGTTGTCGGCCCGCTTGCGGCGCTTGCGCTCGGCCCCCGCAGCCCACCGCCTCGCCGCCTTCTCTTCCATCTCTTCCATCGGGTTTGTAGTATCACGTGTACACCACGCAGTTATCAAGCCGCTATAACGCCGCTGAGTCGCCAACGCACGCCGCTGACGACGTAGTTTGAATGCGTTAAAGATATAAGGCGCGTCACTAACACTGATATCAGCGTCGCGTCCGTGGCTTGTTCGGTGGAGCGTCGCGCTGCGGCCGCAAAGTCCTCGGATCGAAACCTGGCGCCGGATGCTGTTTCTTTTTTAAATATAGAGGAGCACTGCGGACGCCGCCGCCGCCGCCGCCGCCGGCGGTGGATGGTTTGGGGTCGCTTATAAAGTGCATTTGCACTTAAAAAGCTGCAGGGCAAACCGCAAAATCTTCTGCTGTTGCTTTACAGTGATTTTTTTTGTTTGGTACAACACATTTGTCAGTAATGTTGTAAGCATCTGAAGCTACTTGTCGACGTTTCTCATGAGCCGATTGATGCCAGCGGACACGCAGACAAAAATTTCGCTCCGGTATCGGTTTGGTGAGCGGTTGCTCTTCATTTTCTTTCCACCAGAGAAAAGCTTGGAAATTATGTTCGCCTAATGTGGTTAAATGCATCTTCGACGAAATGGTTTGGCTTTAGAGCGTTCCTACGATCAGTTTCTTATAGTGACATTGCCACCTTTGAATGTTTATTAATACGAAAGAAGCCCCCAAAATTATTTACGTGGCAGCTGACCGCTTGCATTCCGTGTTACGAGAAGTTCGAGTTACCTGCGCGACGGCCCAGCTGCGCTTTGCTTTTCAAGCAGTGATACGACACATTTTTTGTACTTTCTTTGCACTCTCAATGTTTGTTTCGCTTTTACGTGTTGTTTGTTGATATCCATTGTGGTATTTTTTCCAATTAATAGGTCTGGCGTATGGCTAAATTACGCAGAAAATGCGCTATCTATAAAAGGTTTTTTGGGATAGCAAGTTTACGAGAATAAGAATATGGAGTGGTTGCTAATGGTGGCGAAATGAGCTGGTCATCTCACTTCATAATCATTTTATTATTCACAAACGTGTTTTTATGAAACCTTTTCTTTATAACTGTATTGTGCACAGCAAATGAACGTGGTGACCTCTGTAGCAATTTTCTGTATACGAGGAATTGTACGAAGATGTCTCTTATGTTTGTGTAACCGACACAGAATGCGGACATTTGTACTTAATATTCGAGATACACAGCTCTGTGCTATTGTGACATGTATTTAACTTCCCTTGCGATACGTTGCTAATAAAATCAGTGAATAAATCACATTTCCCGCCTACTACTTTCTCTGCCCCAAACAAAATTGTCACGCTTCAGGGGGTGCTGGCTCACGCGTATGCAACTAAGAAAGATATAAAAACAAATGTTTTATGGACGTGCTGAGAGTCCAAACAAATTAGCAACTGAAAGCTGTCGAAAACACGATGTGCAGCAGCAACACAATCTGAAAAGCAAAATGCAAGCGGTGTTTGTTCACGCTTGCGGCACACAAAGACAGTCGCGCTCGTTGAGCTCATGGCAGACGATAAGCGTCACGGCGTTTCCTCCTCGCGCATCAACGAAAGCATTGCCATAGCAGCATCAGTAATTTTCTTGTTGTTTTTGGTTTGACAGTTTGGCCTACCAAGCACCCGGGGACAAATTGGCGCTAGAGGCGCAATTATCGGTTACCTGGGGGGTATACCATATGGCCTAGCCGTGGTTAGCCCGCCACTGCCGCCGATGAAAACGACGAACGAACATACGCTACAGCGAACTCTGCGCATACGCGAAACGACTGAATGCCGCCATTGCAGGCACGACAAAGAAAAAAAGAAAAAAAAACCGTACGAATGAGAGCGCACAGATCACCACTTAGCAAAAGTCTTGTAGCGAGAGTAGACAGCCCATGACGTCACGTTGTTTTCTTTGAGTGCTCTTTGGAATGTCGCAGCGGTGAAGCTCTCGTCGCTGCAGGTACCTTGTGAAACCACCGTGTATTGTCAGGGGTAATAACCGCATTAGTGCGCGCTACCTTCGGGTGCGTTGTTGTTGAGGGAGTTGCTCTCGCTGTGAGATCATTGGAAGGGTCACCGGGTCACCGGGAATTGTTCGGGATTGCAGGATTTGGATCCCTCGGAGGAAAGCGTGAGCTCGTTGTCGCCAGTTGCTTAATCCCAAGTTTTAAGCTATCATGGATCCCAGACACTTCTATGCGAGACAAGGCGACCAACGACATAAAGACAATGCTGGCTGCGGTTACCGAGCCATCCAGTCAGATTTTGCCACCTCGTCCGCGCCCGAGGATTTCTTTTCCTTTGGGCAGCAAACCCTTCTATCCGATCCACAGGAAGAGCTGTCGCGGCACCTGCTGGTGCCAGTTGACTGCCCGTTGCCGCAGATTAAGCACTCCGAGGCAATGAACCAACTTTTCTTCAAGCGCAACACGTCAGTATACTCAAGCGCTTCCGTGGAATGGCTCTTCAACACTGCCAACGAAGTGTTGATGAAAAAACGGGTTCATCTGTGTGACTCCAACATCGAGATGCAACTCTTGCTGAGTTCGAACAAGGGACTCTGCTTAGTTGCGACTATGCATTCGGCAATTTTTTTCCCACTAATTGTTTTCACATTTTTTCATTCATTCTACATTTTTTTTTCCTATTCTGCCATATCCTGTAACTTCGTTTTGTACTTAACTTTTTTCTGCTTGAAGAACCAAATAATCTGTCGTTCCTGTACCACGGCAGGTTTGTTATTGTTTTCTCATAACTTTTTATTCATTTGTGCTTATTTGTGCATTTACTTTATAATGTCGCAATTTGTGTCCAACTATATTTTTATAGAGCATGTTTTTTACGCACTTGATTAGGCGTCGTGTTATTTCCTGTGTTTTTCCCTTATGCGTATCTCTAACCATCGCAACTGGTTCGTTCGTCGCGTCCACATACATGGCTGTCTTTGGTTTTGGTTCTTTCCTTTATCTACTACCCTGATTGTCTTGGGCATACTTTGCAATTCCTGTACGTAGAGTTTGTGGGTGACTACGCTGTTGATTTTTTTTTCTTGTTATCGTCTTCCGACCTAAACTTGGATTGCGAACCTCGTAGTCATTGCTGGTTCTGCTGTGTTTTCTTACTCGCAAATTTGTGCTGTATGACCCTATCCACTTACTAAGTTCCCGGCAAGGGGGCCTGCAAGGTATTTTAAATAAACTGTAATATTTTTACGGTTTTTTTTGCAGTTTATATTTTTACTGTAACTGTGCCTCACATACTTGCACATGTACATGACTGATGGGCAATCCCTGGGCTGGAAGAGACAGAGGAATGATCCTCAGGCATGTGCGTTTGGAGCCCCGTTCGTTCCTGTGCAGCTTCTCCGTCCTGTCCAGGAAATAAACCTCCCTTTTACCGTAACAGACTTGGTGGAAGGTGCGGGGTAACCCCAGCGGACAACGGCGTCACGGGATCTTCGTCGAAGCCGTCGCGTAGCTGGCCTCTCGCCCGTCCGAGAAGTCATGACGCTCCCGGCTCAAGGCAACTCTTCGGGGACACCGCCCGGCGGCTGGCAGCTGCAACGAGAACCGCGGAAGTTTGAAGGCAAAGCGGAAGAAGACGTCGATGACTGGCTCACCCATTACGAACAAGTGAGCAAGTACAACCATTGGAATGCGGTAGAGAAGCTTGGAAACGTCGTATTTTCCTTGGAGAATACCGCCCTGGTGTTATTTGACAACAATGAAGCAAAATTTACGACGTGGGATCGGCTAGTAGAGTTATGAAGGAGAGCTTCGGTGACGCTCAAGCCAAGAAGAAGCGAGCGGAGCAGACTCTTCTGCAGCGAGCTCAAGTCCCAGGAGAAAGCTGCACCACCTACATTGAAGAAATTCTGCAGCTGTGTAGAGTAGTGAACACCGAAATGCCTGAAGACGACAAGGTGGGCCATCTACTGAAGGGAATTGCTGAGGATGTGTACACATTCCTCATTAGCAAGGAGCATTTGGACACCGTGTCGGATGTAATTCGGCATTGCCGCAAGTTCGAAGCGCTAAAAAAACGCCGTATAACTCCAAAGTTTGGCCGCTTATCGAACGTGACTACTGTCGCAAGCGTTGACAGCAAGAGTCCCGTTGATCTCGCGGCTACCATACGGCAAATAGTCCGTGAAGAGTTGCGGCTACGTGAAGACGTCCCAAGCAAGGCAGCAAGCTTTTCTGAAGGCTATCTCACGAAAGAGGCAGCGTGCCGGTGTTCTTGTGTCCACAGTGAATGCATGAATCCGTCCATCAACGCTGCAAGCATTGAGCCTCACCGAGCCCCGCGAAATCTTAATGGTCCCTATCACAGGGACGCATATTTTTGGTGGCAGTTCCCTTTCCTCGTAATCATTATGCCGACTATTACGAACCGAATCTGCAAATGGATCACTCGAACACAGGAAACTACGAGGTTGGCCATCGTGCCTACCAATCAGATATGCGATATGCGTCTTTTGAACGGTCAGATACGGGGAGTCGGCCGCCTGTTTGCTACCGCTGTGGCATGACGGGGCACATCCAGCGATTCTGCCGTCGTCGACGGCAGCCGCCAAGATACAGGGCCCCGGACGCATACCCTCAACGTTCTTCCTACAGGCTTGACTCATCGTGGCATGCGGGAGTACTTCCGACCCCCTCCGGACAAAGTGCGCAGCGAAGTGGTTCTCCTTCATCGGATCGCAGCCTGACACCACCCACAATGCGGCCGAGGCGGTTGCCATCGCCTTGCCGCCGCCCGATGTCACCACCCCCGGGAAACTAACCGGTGCGGCCGGTGGGGGTGAGGTCGCTGGACAGTCTGTAATCGATAAACCTCCGCCTGTTTGTATGGAAAAAAACAAAGTTCAAGTTTCGGTCGATGGAGTTTCAACAATGGCTTTAGTGGACACTGGAGCCACCGTTTTTGTAATGAGTTATGCGTTCAAGGAAAGACTTGGCCGTAAAGTAATGTTCAGCTGCGATCAGCCTCTTTCGTTCCGGGGAGTTGGTGGCAAATGGCTCAGACCTATGGGTGTTTGTAGTGTGAATGTCTCGGTGGCCGGGAAAACGTTTACTGTGGAGTTCGCGGTGCTTCCCAGTTCTGCACACGACGTCATTCTCGGGATGAACTTTTTACGGGATTGTGGTGCAACCGTTGACTGTGGCGCCGGTGAACTTTCAGTGAGCAGTCTTCTCTTTCCCTTGTCTGACGACCATTCTCCAGCTGAGGAAATTCTGATTGTGACGACGTGGTTCTGCCAGCCCACACAGCATCGCCCATCACGGTGACGGCTTCTGGAATCCCTGACAGCTCCCTGGGCGCCTTTGTGGAGCCACTGGCCGGGAACTGCGCGAAGAAAGACGTTTTGTTGCCGAGGTACCTTATTAGCATCAACAATGGTCACACTTTATTGTGGGCGTTGAACTGCTCCGCTCATAACGTAGTTCTACCTAGAGGCATGAAACTTGCCCGTTTTGAGGCTCACGAGGGCGCGTCTGTTGCTGTGGTGTGTGAAAGTGAGCCCCAGGTTGCCACTACCGGCGTGCCTGATTCTAAATTTCTGGGCATGATTGACAAATCACTCTCCTCAGCTGAGCGTGCTACGCTGGTGACCGTTCTATCCCGTCATGCTTCTTTGTTTGATTTCGCCCAAGATGGCACCAACAACCGATTCCCGTCTTCACGTGCGCGTCACACAATTGAAACTGGCTGGGCACGTCCAATTCGACAAAAGCCCTATCGAGTCGCCCCATATGAACGCAAGGTTATAGCGGATCAGGTCAAAGAAATGCTGCAAAAGGGTGTTATACAAGGGTCATCTAGTCCGTGGGCTTCACCTGTCATCCTTGTCAAGAAGAAAGACGGGTCATGGCGATTTTACGTGGGCTATCGGCGCCTCAATTCCAGTACGAAGAAAGACGTATACCCGCTTCCTCGAATAGACGACGTAATTGACTTTCTGCACTCAGCGTCCTACTTCTACGCTCCGGATATTGGCAAATCCCGATGGAACCTGCACACAAGGAAAAACGGCCTTCGTCACTCCTGACGGTCTTTCTTTAATTCAACGTGATGCCGTTTGGATTATGCAACGCTCCGGGAACATTCGAAAGGTTCATAGACACGATTCTGCGTGGATTGAAGTGGGAAATTTGTTTGTGTTACCTTGATGATGTAGTAATTTTCGGGCGAACGTTCGATGGGCACAACTGCCGCGTGGATACCGTCCTGAACTGCCTGCAGAGTGCCGGCCTCGAGCTGAATTCGAAGAAGTGCCGTTTTGGCGAGGGTCAAGCGCTATTTCTTGGCCCCATGGTTGACAAGGATGGCGTCCGACCTGATCCTCGGAAGATTGAAGCTGTCGGCAACTTCAAACAACCACGCTCAGTGCGCGAGCTCCGCAGCTTCCTGGGGTTGTGCTCATACTTTCGTCGCTTCGTTCCTCGGTTCGCGGACTTGGCATCGCCACTTACGCACCTTTTACATGACAACGTCCCATTCCATCGGACACCAGAATGTCAGGAGTCGTTTCCTCAGCTCAAATTTCTTCTGACATCAGGCCCTATTCTGCATCACTTCGACCCTTCCGCGCCCCTCTGAGGTACACGCTGACGCAAGTGGAATCGGTGTTGGCGTGGTGCTTGTTCAAAAACATATTCGTGTTGAGCATGTTGTCGCCTATGCTAGCCGATGCCTGAGCAAAGCCGAGCAAGAATGTTTGGCAGTTATTTTTGCTGTCCAGAAGTTTCGCTCATACATATACGGACGCCCATTTACTGTGGTCACTGACCACCACGCTTTGTGTTTGCTCACTGGACTTCGCGATCCAGTTGGTCGTCTAGCCCGATGGTCCTTGCGTCTACAAGAATATGGCTTTGTTGTGCGCTACAAGAGCGGCCGCCAACACGCGGACGCCGACTGCTTATCTCGGCTTCCGGCCTCTGAACCCGAAGCAGACGCCGACAACTTTGACGATTACCTGGCAGTGGTTAGCTCCAACTTTCCTGATGCTGAAACTTACATCGTGGAGCAGCAAAATGACTCCAGCCTACGACCGCTGTTTGCAGCTGCTCATGATTCGAATTCGTCTCGCCGCTTCCTTATGCGGGACCGGCTGCTTTGGAAGACGAACTACCTCCCGTGGGGTGCCCGTTTTCTTCTTGTTGTGCCAACACGTTTGCGTTCGCAAGTTCTGCGCACAATGCACGACGACGCTACTTCCGGTCATTTGGGAACGGCGCGAACCTTGCATCGCACAAAAGAACGCTTCTTCTGGCCGAATATGCATCGCACTGTAGCGCAGTACGTAGCCAGTTGTCAAGAGTGCACAAGTTGGCATCGACCTGGTAGGTCCGTTTCCACGCTCTTCCACTGGTAATCGATGGGTCATCGTTTGCATCGACCATCTTTCGCGATACGCGGAAACCGCGGCTGTTCCGACCGCCACCGCTGCTCAGTGGCACTATTCATGCTGCACTTTCTCATTCTTCGGCACGGTGCTCCTCGGGTGATAATCAGTGACCGCGGCCGCCAATTCGTTGCAGACGTCATTGAAGAGCTTCTCCGTCTTTGTACTTCCCGTTTCGGTCACTCCACACCGTACCACCCTCACACAAACGGCATGACTGAACGCACAAACAGAACTCTTACTAACCTGCTCGTCATGTACGTCGATTCGGACCAAAAGAATTGGGACGAACTGTTGCCTTTTACCACGAACGCATACAACACTGCGACGCATGAAACCACAGGTTGAGAGAGAGAGAGAGAGAGAAACAACTTTATTAAATAGTCTCCTGCAGAGAGAGCAAGCAAGGGCTCCGCGGAGCCAGCCTACTCTCCGACGCGGCCGCTCACGTCTTCAAGGCTTTGCCCTGCCGGCGTCCGCCGGTTCGGCGCGCGGCGGGTCTCCGGAGAAGTCCCCTCGGACCCCCCGCGCTCGCCTCCCCACGCTTCTGCCTGGCAAGGGCTGCCTCGACCTGCTGGACGGCTTGTTACTGCACCGCGCAGTACGGCGATGCAATCGCGTTTGCAATATTGTCCGGCAGCCGCTCCTGTGCGGCCGCCTCCACCGGATTGCGAGTACAGTCCCACAGAATGTGAGTCAAAGTTGCGTTCGTAACCGCGCACACACTGCACAAGGCGCTCTCATAAGCGTTCGGGCACACGTGTCGCGCCAGCGCCGGCGTGATCACCGAGTTGGTCTGGATCTGGCGGTCTGGTCCGACGGCATTGCCGGTACCATCTCAGGATCTCGGTGTATTCGACGAGAGGTTCCTGGTGAATGCTGTCTTCGCTCGGTCACCGCCGCTCCGCTGGAGAGACGGGGGAGGTGGGAGGGGCCGCCGCGCGGTTGGTGAGCGCGCGCGCGGCGGCGTCCGCCGTCTCGTTTCGGTTGGGGTGACCGCCCTTGTAGTTGTCATTGCCTTCCCGTGTGTCCGTGTACGCCGGGAACCACCGCAAGTATGTGGCCGGCACCGCTTTGTTCACTGCACTGCACCGCACATTCACAGCACTAGCACCGACGCTATTACGCGTGTAATTCACAATCGCCGAGCGGGAGTCACTCAACACTGTCGTGCATCTGGGGTCCGTGAGGGCCAGGGCAATTGCGGTCTCTTCCGCCTGCCGTGCCGACGGTACGCGTACACTGCAAGCACTGTACACCTCCCCGCTGGTGGCTCGCACCGCCACCGCGAAGTAGGCTCCGGGTCTGTCGGGGTACTCCGCTGCGTCCACGAAGAGGGCGCCGGTGTCCCCGGCGTACAACTCCGTGAGGGCCTGGGTCCTAGCAGTTCTCCGGGCTCTGTTGTGCTCCGGGTGCACGTTTCGGGGCACCGGGGTGATCCGGAGTCTCCGTAGGACACCTTCTGGCAGTTCCTTCGAGTCGGCTTGCCGGGCCGCACAGGTTATAGTTCGTTCTTCTTGCTGTGCGCTCGTGTTCCTCGTAATACTCTGGACTCCATCTTGCCGTTTTCGCTGCATTGCGAGCCCTCGGTTGCGAAGACGCTGTGCCTTGCCGAAGAGGCTCACCGCCTTGCAAGGCTCCGAACTGTGGCGTCGCAGACGCGTTCTAAGAAGCGCTACGACAGTCGGCACCAATTCGTCTCTTATGCAAAAGGTGACTTGGTCTTGCTATGGACCCCAATACGAAAGCGCGGCCTGTGCACTAAGTTTCTGTCACGCAACACAGGTCCATTCGTTATTGTTGATCGCTTGATCGACGTCACGTATACGTTCTGTCACGGCTCACTACGACTGGACGCCGGAGCAACAAGACGCAACTGGCTCACATCGCCCGCTTGAAGCCATTCGTTCCACGTTGTGAACAGTGACTCACCCTTTGGTTTCATCTGTGAAGGGGGGAATTGTAACGCCTCACATACTTGCACATGTACATGACGGATGGGCAATCCCTGGGCTGGAAGAGAAAGAGGAACGATCCTCAGGCGTGTGCGTTTGGAGCCCCGTTCGTTCCCGTGAAGCTTCTCCGTCCTGTCCCGGAAATAAACCTTCTTTTACCGTAACAATATTAAATCAGTATTTATTAAAGGCCTATGTATTGTTCCTTTCAACGCGGTTTCTAATGCAAGACATTAAATTACGTTCCTGCATGTGAGTAACTTTCTATTCGCATATCTAAAGCGCAGTACCCTTGCTGCGCATTCGTAAGACCGAAGTGGGAAGTGTCATGTGCTGCACCTATAATAGACGAGCATCAAAATCGCAGTTAGCCATGTCTGGAGTTTGTCCGCTGCTCCTGGAAAAAGCAAAAATTCCCCCGCATTTCCCCGAGGGGGAGAATGTGAAAGTGCGAATGCACGGTTGTCGGCCCGCTTGCGGCGCTTGCGCTCGGCCCCCGCAGCCCACCGCCTCGCCGCCTTCTCTTCCATCTCTTCCATCGGGTTTGTAGTATCACGTGTACACCACGCAGTTATCAAGCCGCTATAACGCCGCTGAGTCGCCAACGCACGCCGCTGACGACGTAGTTTGAATGCGTTAAAGATATAAGGCGCGTCACTAACACTGATATCAGCGTCGCGTCCGTGGCTTGGTCGGTAGAGTGTCGCGCTGCGGCCGCAAAGTCCTCGGATCGAAACCTGGCGCCGGATGCTGTTTCTTTTTTAAATATAGAGGAGCACTGCAGACGCCGCCGCCGCCGCCGCCGCCGGCGGTGGATGGTTTGGGGTCGCTTATAAAGTGCATTCGCACTTTAAAAAAATCGTCTAGGGGCGTTTCTTTGGATTCGTGTTATCTCCACATAAACTGCTGCGGGCGGTGTTCATATTCCTATAATATACATAGTGTATGTGAGTTTTAAACTTCTCACTTTATTTTTTTTCAGGAATCCGACAGCATATTTTAATTTTAAAAAATGAAATGTAACGTTAATGTAACGACACGTTCCAATGTTCGAGTGGAACTAGAACGCGTTCCTTTCGTAAAAAAGGAACTTGTAACGGGAACTCGTTTCAAAATTAGGAAGGGACGAGGAACGGGCTTTCGTTCCTGTTTTTGAGGAACGTGTACAACACTGAATTTACTTAAAGTGTCTCCGCAAGCAGCGTTTCCTCAGATTGCCGTGCTATGGCTATACACTACGATGTAAATTGATTCGTGGGCTTAAATAATCTAGCGGAGCACTCGTACGTGACACCACGCCAGTTACGCTTGCCAGTATCACACTTCAGATATTGTCACTATCCTGGACAAGCCAATTTGGCATAAATTTCATGAACATTCCACGAAAGAAGTATGATGGCCGGATATTGCAAAATGATACTCGAGAATCAGCACACGACAAAAAATTTAATGCTTGGTAGTCTGGTCGCGAGGTAAGCGCTCGTAAACCTTCATCTGTTAGGTATAGCATTAGTGAGCAGTGCTGAGACGGGTTTATAGAACGAATTTAAAGCGCAAAAATTCAGACAGAGGACGAACGGGACACGGACAAGCGCTGTCTGTTCGTCAAGTTTCGTCCCCTGTCTGAAGTTTTGCGCTTTAAATTCGTACTATGGATTGCCAACTAGCTCGAACTCACACGTTGTTGGGTTTATAGAGTAATCCACGTCCGCGTCGAAAGGCTTCCTCGAACCATTGTCATATGACACAAGGAGCCTGCAGAATCTAGGGCAAACTGAACTCAGAGGGCATTATCAGATACCACACTCTTCCAACAACCCCGTTTATGACTTGTGAAACGCCTACCTTGTTACTTCAAAAAATGCGTCCCCCATGTGACCAGCCGTTTGTTGAAGCCGAAAAACTAAAGGAAAGTGAACGCGCAGCTTGTGAGCGCGTGATTACTAATACGTTCACTCCGACAACAGTGCAAGCCTTGAATAACGCATAAGACACATTGCAGAATACATAGTACACTTTTTAAATGTCTATAACATTCGAGCGATCGCAAAGGCACGACGAAACCTAAAGCGGCTACACAGTTTTTAAAGCAAAGCTTTTTACCTCTACCCCTCAGGGGTTCTTTCGCGACCGTTGGTGTCACCAGAAAACTCCAGCGAACAAATAAAAGAATTTACTGGCACCACCGGAAATCGAATCTGGAACTAATAGACTAACAAAGGGAGAGCCCGTTGTCTTACCGATTTAGCTACGAGCCCACGCGAAGACGGGGAAGACAGGTGGTGTACTCACCAAGCACATCTACGGGTTTACCACCTGTGTTCTCGCTGAATGCCACGTGAAAGCGTCACGCGACCACTCACGCCAGTCTAGCGGCCCTGTGCGCACCTTGCTCATGTGCTAAGAGTTACAAAAATTAAAGGAAGCTCACACCAATGCATGGCATCTCACTTCTACTACGCCAATGTGCTAAAGCCTGTGGCCTCCAGTGTTCACGTAAACAATCACAGCTCCTCATCGTCCGCCCTCACGCCAAATCCTTGAATACATTAAAATACTCCTTGATGGCCAGGCCATCACTCCAAGCCTCAGCATCAAAATCCTGGGCCTACATCTCGAGGCTAACACCAAGAGTGACGTCTCCTTGCAGCGCCTCAAAAACAGCATTAATGAAATCATACACATGATCAGGCGAGTTGCCCCCAAGAAGCAAGGCCTAAAGAAATCCGGTACCTTTCGATTAATTGAAGCTTTTGTCCTCTCGAGAGTCACTTACGTCAACCCCCTGTCTTCTTCTCAACAAGGAAGACATAGAGATGCTTTATATAATGAGGCGGTGGAGCAGGTCATTGGTCTTCTCATGAGTGCGTCCACACAGAGGCTGCTTAGCACGGGGCTCCACAACACGGTGGAAGAGCTGATAAAAGGCCATCTTTCTAACAAGAAGGTCCGACTCAGAACTGCGGTGGGTAACCGCATGCTTCACCAGATTGGCTGGGCAGCCCAGAATGTCACTCCGCTTACGTACTCCCAGTCTCTTGGTCACTAAAACTAAAGATGCTCCCTTTGCTTAGAAATATGAACCCCTCACATGACGAGGGTCATGGAAAAGCACGGGCTCAAGCGCTAAACACCACCCTCGGTGGGGATCATGCACTTATCTACACAGACGCCTCCAAACATCGAGGGCAGCAATACGCCATCATCGTGGCTACCTCCAGAACCAATATCCTTGCGTGTACCTCGCTTAGGACCAAAGAAATGACGGCAGCAGAAGAGGCAGCCATCACCCTGGCTCTCACTCAACCAGGGGTTCGGAGGGTAGTCACCGATTCCCAGCAAGTCTACTGGAATTACCAGTCGGGTTGGGTGTCCTGACCTGCACTGCGCGTGCTAAACAACCACTCCCCAAACGGTTCCATTCAGCTCATCTGGACACCCCCTCACGCTTCAATGGAGGGCAACAAATACGCCCACCCAACAAGCCTGCGCTTGTACCTCCCGTGCTATGGAGCTGCACGAGGACAGTCACCCGCTTCTCACGTTTAGGGAGATAACCCAGCATTATCGACTTCTGAGACAGACCGTACCTTCGCCTTACCCTGACCTTTCCAGAGAACAACAAACTACCCTACGCCTCATACAATCCGGGCTCCTTCCCACAGCCTACTCGTCTTCACTTAATGCATCCGAATCGCAATGACGCTGAATGTAAATTTTCTCAGAAGTAGGAACACTCCGTCCCGTAATCGGTGTGTGCGACTTGAGCCCTGAGCACCCTCTTCTCTGTCCGTCAACTACCCAACAAGAGCGATGGGAGATGCTGCTGTCCAGGCCCTCTCTACCTACCCAGCTTCAGCGGGTGGACAGAACACAGGCCGTGCGGACTGCATATGGGCCCCACAGAAGAAGGAATCACTCCCCAGGGCTGCACTCTGGGCCGTTCAGAAATCTGAACAGAAGTATTTCTTCCTCCATCTCCTCCTTCTCTGCCGCAAATCTCGTCGCCTCCGTCCACGGCGTAGAGACGGAGAAGTCACATCGTCTAACATCGGGTTGTAGCTTACTTTAATTTTATAAAAAAACGTTTCCACTCTTGTGCTACACCAATACAACTCAACCAAGCACTGTTCACGCATTGATTTAACCTTACCAAGAAAATCTCTTTGAAGTAATAAATGGTGTGGTTAAGTGCATTTCACTTCTCTCTGGTTTTACTATTTGTAGAGCGATGTGAGTGAATTTAAGTGACGTCGCATGGGTAATCGTTATGGGCGCCGTTTACAGCTTTGCTTTCCAACCACATTCACGGGGTGGATTGGCACGATTTTTTTACCACCGTAAAGTTTGTTTCATCGAAACAGACGCTTGAATGGATTCGCGCCGTCATCACAGATCGTGGTCTACTGAGTAGTGTCAAAATTATTCACGCCATGCCGGCATAAAATTCTCTTGGATACCGGCAGACAAAAGGTACGATCTGCATGCTGCTCCTCTTGCTTTTCTACGCCTGCATGACATAGCAGGATGCGGTTGCAGCAGTATATTTATAATATAAGTGAGCGCACACGTGCACTATTTATTTATTTCATTCTGATTGTCTTCTTTGCCTCTTGAATTACGCATGAAATGCGCGGCAAAGCATCTGGCAATTTATCCAATGACTACATTAGCTACACACGTTTGTTTATACGTTCGTTATTGATTTAATGCGTTGCGATCGTGTGTTTCGCATTATGGCTTAAGTGAATGCACGGTATGCAGCAAAATATATTCGTAGCAACATATACAATAACTAATAAAACAGTGTGAGCTTGTCCGCACTATTTTTATTACCTTTTGCTTGCCTGCGCTTAGTTTGTTTTCGTAGCATGCGTTGTTGTTGTTGTTATTAATATTATTGTGATTATTCTAATTATTATCAGTATTATTGTTATCGTTATTATTATCAGCCTATCTATATCCACACCTGGAGGAAGGCATCTCCCATACACTTTTGGCTGGAAGGGTGGATCCATCATCCATAGGTTCATATCGTGTTGTTAGCACTATGTTGACCAAGTAGTGACCACATAAACTATTTTTTTACGTTTCAATTGTGTGTTCTGCATTCTGTCTTCACGTGAATCCACGACATATAGCAGAATGAATTTGTAGCAATAAATTTACAAACTTAGCAATTACTGTATATGTTTATAATACACTCATAACTATAATTACGCCATTTATAATTTATAATTTACGCTTCAGTTCCATGCTTCGAGTTTCAGCTGAGGTGAAAAAAGTATATATTCACGAGAACTCAGTTACAGCTATAAGCCAATAAACATTAGACAATGTATGCTTAACCTGTGCTACTAATTTATTACAGGTTTTTAAATAAGGCTTTTAAATCCGGTTTACTGCACGGCCCGAGAAATACCTGAGGAATACATAGTGCGCTCAAGTATATATGCATGATTAATTGTTTAGAGATCCTGCTGTGGGATGCCTGCCTTTTTCTGCAGAAACTTATTCTCGATTAGGAGGAAAGGTGGGTCGCTGCACCGAACACTATGATCGCACAAATAGAAAAACATATCCGCGTCTCTTAATCATACAGGCTGATTTTATAAAAAATTGCCTTTACCATTGGTGTTGTCACAAGTCGTCTTTTTAGCCAAAATCAATTTAAGAAAGAAAGATTCCTAATATATCAGATAACGTTTATTTCGAATACAGATGCCAGTTTTCACTCAAAACTATCATATGTGCGCCTGAAAGCAGCAATAAAGCTAGTATTCATTCGAACCCAAATTCATTCTAACACGTGCTTGTTGATGTTCCAGATCTCGCGTTTGGCTGCAGTGTGCGAGAAGGCAGGACCTGGCTCATTTATCACCTCACCAGATCTACAGCAGCTACCGGCTGTGTCCTGCCCATTTCACCAGCAGAGACTACGCGGACCTTGGACAGACAATGCTCTGGATAGATATGCACTGGCTCGATACCTAGTTATTAGCATGCGGCCATGTGCCATACACTTTTGTATGCGACTAAAAGCGTAATATATCCAAGTTGTGTTTTTACTGTACGAATGGTATACGCAATAAGTATTTTAAAAACTGTGCTGTTTATTCTTGTCTAGAGTGTGTGTACTAATAAACCAAAACAACGTCGTACTTAAAACAAGTGGTGCAAAAAGAAGTGGACGAGCAAAACTTCATCAATCAGAACGAAGCAATCGAACTTTTGATAATGTGGCGGGCTGCGCAACAAGAACAAGGTCATGCGCTGGCCATATGAATATCTTTCACTCGCTAAATTTACCTTGCATGTGCGTCCCAATCGAATCTGGCGTTAACCCCCCCCCCCCTCCTCGTTTGGCTTTTCAGTCCTCATCAAGATGGCGCCTCCCAGTGCATGTCTCCAACGCGCCGCCATGCTTTTAGTACCGCCCCCAAAAATCAGGGGTTTGTCTGGCGCTGCGAGCGAATATCGCGTCCCATGCACGGTATTGGCGGTGATGATGATTATGCTTAGCGGCTTCCCCTTTGTAACGGGGTGGCGTCGCACAGTGGTTTTAGTCGCAATGCCACTGTACAAGCACCTCGACAAAAATACAAACAAACAAAATAAATAAAAAATAATATAAAAATAAAAAGCAAATACTTTCACGAAATTTTTGTGCTAGTCTGACTTCTTTGTTCGCATGTCTTCCCAGATTGTTCTCTGCTCTTTTCCCACCAACATTCTAACCTTCTTTTACTAACCTCTACATCTGTCCAATTCACTTTTCCCCTAACCTTAAAGCCAAGGGCCTCCGAAAGCTGGATGGCTCCCTCACTGAGGACTGGGCGGACACTTTTGCACTCCGTTACAATATGTCGCATGGTTTCTGGCTTCTTTCCGCAGCCTGCACATAGTTCTTCCTGTACCGGCTCGCGGATAAGCGTTTTTGTCCGCAAGCAACCCGCCCGGGCTTCAAAAAGCAATGCACTCCCTTTAGTATTATTAAATGATTTTTCGCTTGTAATCTCCTGCTTCCCGATCCTGTAGATATCTAAGGACTTCTTCGCGTCCATCCTTTTTTCCCAGGTCGTTCTCTGATACTTTCACTTCATTTTTTATGGCCTTGATCATTTCCCCTGCACTTCCAGGTTGCATATCCTTTGTCCTGAGCCTTCTGGTTCTTTTCCTCCACTGTGTGTCCATGCTTTTCGTGTAAAAATACCGTAACACTTTGGCCGCCCATCGGCCCGGACAAGAGGCATCCTGGACTAGGAAGGCTCCGCCACGGCCCTCTGTCCTTTTCTTTTAAATGCAGAGCATTTCAGTAACTCACGATGTCACCCGCGTTGACGTCCGTAGTCCGCACCGCACCCCTCCGTATACTATATAAAAAAAATACTATCCGGCGCCCGGTTTCGACCCCTCGACCCTGCGGGCGGAACGCAATGTACATGGTCCCACTGTACCCACTGTACCCACTGCGCCACAAAGCCGACACAGAATGGGCCGCTAGGAACGCGCCTTATATCGTTGACTCATTCAAATTACTGCTGACGATCGAGCGCTCTCTCGTCAGCAGTTGCCACAAGTGCAACAACATTAACGTAACGCAAACTACTTAACGTCGTGCGCCCCCCGGAAATGCTCTGCATTTGATCGTGCCCCTCGCGAGGGGGATGTTTCACTACGTCTTCTCTCGGTCGCGGGACCCGTGGCGCCATCTGGCGGAGGCGCGGCACAACTCGTAGCACTTTCTTCGAAAAAGCGCCTCGAAAGCACGGCAAATATGAAATAGGGATGACGCGCTTTCGAGGCAATAATCCGCCGACGCGGCTGCTTTGTGTACAGACTCGGCGGCGAGCGTCCCGGGATTCTGGTTTCACCGTCCTACGTGTCATCTCGCATCGATCATGCGCACAAAGTTGGTATACCGGTATGTCAAACAAGAACGTGTTTTTTTTTCTGGTTAAGTTTCTCTCGGTTGTCAATTTTAATAAAAAAAAGCGACGCTATTTTGCGCGCTGTTTCTTCCATACGAGATGAATGTAATATTTTAGCTGTGTTACTGCGATTGACTCAAAATCTTACGGACGTTAGAAATTTCGTCACACTTAAAGAGCGCATTTATATACATTATAGTTCAGTTCAATATTTCACTGGAAATTCGGCAAACACTGTAATCTATTTTCGCCCATATCGACAAATATGATACAGTAAAGTATTTTTCAGCGATCATCACTAAGCAAGAGCGCGCAGAGATGTTTTTAAGGCGTTTTTTTTTTTGTTTCCAGACCTTGATTACTGCCCCACATTTCGTTTTTGCTTTTAGAAGAATAAACAGCACTAAAACAACCAAATAACACGAAGGGAGAACACACATACATAGCGCTGCGTCTATCTAGCGCTGTCTGTTCGTTTTCTTTGTCTCGTGTTTCGTCACTCTTATTGTTTATTGATTAAAAGCTTACCAACTCGCTCAATATTACGTTCCACCAACTATTATTTGCTCTAACAAACGTTTACTACTGCGTTCCAATTAAAGGTACAATTACAGGAACAGTAAAGATACACTCCTACGATTTCAGTGTGAATGTTCGGGCGTTCAGGACGTAGCGATACCAAGTGGAAAAGTCAATGTTAACCATTTGGGATTTGCTTTCTTCACTATGCATTAACACGTTTACGAGCTACAAGGAAGCCGAAATCCTGCCTGTTCTGCGGTAGCCGTGTTCGGTGAAACAGCAGGCAGTACGTGATCGCATCTGATGTTGCTTATGAAGCAGTCGAAGGACGTATGACTGAGCGGGTAATATACCGCCGCGAAATTTGTAGCCGACGAAAAGAAGAAACGAAACGTACTTCGACGAAGACAAGATACGAAGGTTACGGGCGCTTGTATGCGTCCTATGTTGTCATCGTCCGCGACTGTTTAACGCCACGTTTTCTTTTTTCTTGTTAAGCTAGCTGACGGTCGGTGCACCAGTGCACCACGAAGGCAAGGTTTTCATAGGCACGCTCAGAAAACTTTCCAAACTCTTCAAACAACTTATTATTTGAAATAATGGTAAAATTAATAAAATCAGAGTCTCTAACGAGTCCCCCCCCCCCCTAATTATGAACATTGTTCGTAACTACAACCTTGGCCTGCGGAATAGCAGGAACAACCGTTCCGGCAAAAATACGCTTTACTTCCTCTTTCCTTAGTTTAAAACAGCCTGTTTTTATTTTACACATACATAATTGCACACTATTCTTCGCGTTTTTGGGGCACTTTGTTTAAATTTGCGGTTACTAAAACGTTTAAATCCAAGCCAATGATGAAACTGAGGCGAGCGCGATGTATAATGGCGGCCCATGACGACACAGACGGCCTTGACGTGAGCGGCATAGACGCTAGCGCCAGATTCCTCTCTAGTGTATATTGTAAGAAACTCTATGGCCCAGCATCCTTTGCTCTATTTGAAGGAAACGACCGAAGTGGGACCACGCGCCCATAAGCGGACGTTTAATCAACGCCACACGCAGCAGTGATGATTATGAGCAATGACCCAACAGACACCTCTTCATCCGTGGTATAATTCGTAACAAGACGCTTAAATGTAGCTCTGAGTGCGGCAGTCACCTCAATCATGCATGAAATTAAGACTTTTATATACCGTATCGAAAGAAAAAACGTAACCTGCGTAGGCGGTGGTCTGGTCCAGGTGGAAAAGCACCACTGTAATTGCGAGCCGCGCATCCTGTACATCTCCGAGAACTTAAAACGTCCAGTAAAAACTCACAACATTGGAAGTTATTTTAAATGGCCGTGAAGTACAGTTTTAGCTGCACTATGTCGAAAGGCTCGTTGTACTTGGAGATACCACATCCCACGACACCGGAAAAATAAAAAGTTGTACGCGCTTCTTAAATTGTTTTATTATAATGCGTGTGTTATTATAAGGCGCGTTGAGGCTCTCTTTGTGTGGCTAAGTGCGCAAATGCTTCAAGAGAGCATGCTGTTCTCGTGTACACGTAACTCCTTAGAAATCATCTGAATTATTCCGACATGTTGCTTGTGAGCCATCAACTCATTTTGGCTTTTTGGTGGAGGCGAAAAGCAAAAACGCCCGTGTGTACGAGATTTCGGCGCACGTTAAAGATCCCCAGGTGGTCAAAATTAATCCGGAGCCCTCTACTACGGCGCGCCTCATCGCCTTCGTTGCGTCGGCGCGTTGAGCCCTACAATCAATCAATCAACTCAATGGCGATTGCTAGGCCGCCGGTTACCCACCCGCAGTGACTGATCAGTGGCCCACTAGGAGGAGGACTGCGGCGGGACATAACGAGAAGAAGAGGTAGAATCGTTGGGAGGGGGTGGGCAGAATACAAGGGGAGCACGGCGTACAGAAAGGAGAAAGAGAGAGGGAACAGGGACTGCGGAAGAGTGCAGGGTATGAGGGGAAGGGGAGAAGGGGCTTGTCCAATCACTTTCTTTCGTTTTCGGTCTGATCGCAAGAGGGAGAAAGGGGGACAGATGGGATAGTTACGGGCACAGACTAAAGAAACGCTATAGTCATATGCTGCAAAGCAAGCGAATGGCCGACTTTGAAATAAACTTTATACAGCTCGGAAAAAACAACGCTTCTTTTTTTTTCAAAAATGAATCTCCCAGGACTCTCGCAAAGCAGGAATGAGTGCCAGAGCAACCTCGAGGTTGGAACAGCAACCTCGGCTACTCATGATGCGCCCTCAGCAGCGATACGCCTAAGCAAGCATATTTTCTTGGCGCGGTTTTCGGGTCACTCGCGTTTTCTTTATTCCATGACGATCTCAGATAACTCTCAAAACGAGGAGAAGAACGAAGGACAAAACCCGCTGATTGATGCTCTTATTACGACTTCCAGCTGCTCATTCTTCGGGGGCTTGTTTCGTTCGTGCAGAGGGGGACGTTTAGGATCATCATCAATCGGCGAGAAACGCGGCGGCGAGACACGCACGCAGAACGGAAAAAGAGGGGTCTGGCTGCAGAGATTTCCTGTTTTAAAATTGCCTCCTTGCGGATATTTCCCTCAAACTTCCATTTATACGACACAACAGCGCCGGAGGCGCGAGAAATAAACGCGCGTCTCGTATTTTGAGAAGGTCGCGGTGATTTCGCGCCGTTGCTTCGCCGGCCCCCCCCCCCCCCCCCCCCCCCCCAAAGAATGAGGCAACGCTAAAAAAAAACCATTGCCGGTTCTTCCTTCCACCTGCAGATTCTGTGCCGTAAAAATTCCAAGGCCTTGAGCTCATATCTATTGTTACTTCTTCCAGCCCGCGCCCTAAATGGAAGTTTCCTGCTTTGAAGAACGGCTGCTGTTATAGCTGGAGTTCGTCGCTGTGCTTCGGCGGAAAATGATACCCGAGCCGGGACCCATGAAGGAAACGACGCTTGAAACAGTAACGCTTTTTACATGGCGACAAGATAAGATAGCAACTCAAAAACCTATCTGGCTTCTTATAAATTGTCAATTCCGAAGTTCTTCCCCGTCTCTCCAAGCCCGCCCCGTCGCCCCTGGGTGTCGTCCAAGCGACACAGCAACGCTGGCTACTACGTAGGAAGCTTCTTCATACGCGTGTGCCCAGCAAGGCGTGAAAACCAGGTAACGACAATGCGGCAAGGCTGGACAATGCGGGAAGCCAAGAAGGGCAAGGAGTTGTAGCTAAGACTCGTGTAACGTTTCCATGATCCCCTGCTATATGTTAATCTCTATCACCCTTGGTTTCCACACAGCTCCTCTTGCTCTCTTTGCCGTTGGTTTCGCCTGACACGCACAGCTTCGGTTAGATATCTTAGTACATTTTTTTATGGTGAAGCCTTAACCTGGAATACTCATTTAGCTTACATTTGAAGAAAACTTCGGTCTGCCTTCTATTTCGTACAACGTTAGGTATTTTATGGCCTTATCCTTTCGTAAAACTTGCAGAACGTGCATTGGTCCATTTCTCACTTGGATATGGGATGAGAGTGTAGGAATTTGTGCCGTGCGCTGGATAAATATTTAGTACACTTTGTTTGCGAACATAAGTCACAATTTAAATCTTCAAGATAACAGCGATGTGTTCAAACTGTACATTTCCGAACTTTGGTTTCGTGTTAAACAGGAGGAGGAGGAGGCAAAACCTTTTATTAAGCAAAAAAAAGAAGAAGAAGGTGGGTGGTGTCCTCAGTTCAGGAAGCCGCGCGCTTCCGCATCCCGGGTGGCCCGGTTGATCAGGCGTTGCTGATCCTCCGGGGGCAGGCTGGTCAGTGCGCGTTCCCACCGATCAGGGGATGGGGAAGGGAGGGGATCGGGATGGTGCGGGCAGAACCATACATGATGGGCTGTTGTGGCGGGGAGGTTGCAGGAATGGCCGAAGTAGGAGAATGTGGTAGGGGAGATGTGCGACAGTACGGTACAGTTGAAGTATGTGCCTGTCTGTAGCCGGCGCCACGTCCGGGCCTCTGCAGTAGTGAGCGACGGGTGGGGATGGGGGTAGTGGAAACGAGTGTGGCGGTAGTGGGCAAGCCGGTCGGTGTATCTGAGCGGCAGAGGGTGGAAGGATGGTGCGGATGCCAAGTCGTCTGTCCTTGGACGGGAATTCCGGAAAATGAGTTCACGGGCAGCGGCAGCTGCCGCCTCATTCCCTGGTAGGAAGGCATGCCCAGGTGTCCACACTATCTGGATGGTTGGGGGAGTCTTGAGGGATACAAGTATCTTGAGAGCCTGGTAGGGAATGCGGCCAAGAAGGTAGAAGCGGAAGGCCTGCTGAGAGTCTGTTAAGATGGTGAGGTGGCCCGTACTTGTAGTGGTGGTGGCTGCCAGGGCTATGGCGGTTGCTTCTGCGGTTGCGATTGTGGTGTTAGGTAAGGTGGCCGAGGTGAGTATAGCACCTATAGAATCCGTGACTGCCAGGGTGGCACGAGATGTGAAAATGCAGTGCGCGATATCGGTGTATCTGCTGTCTGGTTGGCCAGAATAACGTCTGTTGAGGTAATTGACCCGAGCTTCACGGCGGCCTTGTTGTACTCTGGGTGCATGTGGCGCTGTATGGGGGTTACTCTGATCAAGCTACGTATAGGTTGCGGGAGATGCTGGAGTGTCTCTGCTGGTGGAGGGGTTGGTCGATCCAGAGATCGGAGGACCGTTCTGTCGGTAGGTGTCAGGGCCAGGCGGGAGAGTTGATTTACCTGCTGTGATTCCAGGAGTTCGGCAAGAGTGTTATGCACTCCTAACTGCAGTAGCTTCTGGGTGGGTGTGAAGGCAGGAAGACCGAGGCCGATTTTGTACGCCCGACGGATGAGTGCATCAATCTTGGAGTGTTCTTGAGGCTTTAGCTGTACATATGGGGTGCCGTACCAGATGCGGCTGATGAGAATGGCTTGTATGAGGCGGCAGGTGTCTTGCTCACGAAGACCGTGCTGGTGGGTGCAAATTCGCTTGATGAGATGAATAAGTTGTGTGACTGTACGGTGTAGTTGTGGCAAGAGGGCAGCACCAGAGCCGTCAGCCTGAAAGGGTGCGCCCAGTATTCGGAGTGTCGAAACTTGAGGTATAGGAGTGCCTTGAATGAAAACTGTCGGATCCGGAGTAGGTTGTGGGGGGCGTCCTCTAGTGCGGGCTCGAAGGATAAGAAGTGCAGACTTTTGAGGTGCGCACGTAAGCCCGCGAGTGGCGAGGTACGTCATTGTCGTATCGATTGCCTGTTGTAAACTGTCTTGCTGGTGCCCGGCAGAACCCTTGTTTGTCCACAAAGTGAGGTCATCTGCATCCAATGCATGATGTAGATCCGGAATTTCGGCGAGGAGCTTAGGGAGGCCCAAATGGGCGACATTGAACAATAGAGGCGAAATGACAGAGCCCTGGGGTGTCCCTTTGGCCGGTGTTGGAAAAGTAGGTGTCTGATGAGTACCGAGACGGATGGAGGCCGTTCTGTTGGTTAGAAATGCCTTGACGTAGTTGTATGTGGCCGGGCCGAAGTGGGTTTCTTGAAGGCCTCGCAAAATAGCCTCGTGTGTCACGTTATCAAAAGCTCCCTGAACGTGTAGGGCCAGGACACAGCTAGGGTTGGTTTTACTAAGTTGATCGATAATGTGCTCCTTGATTTGAATTAGGACGTCTTGAGTGGAAAGGTGATCACGGAATCCGAACATAGTGTGGGGGAAGAGGTCACGGTTTTCCAGGTAGGTGGTCAAGCGGTTGTGTACTCGATGCTCAAAGAGCTTGCCTAGGCGTGAGGTCAGTGAACAAAAATGTTATTTTGAAACCTTTCTGTACAGGTGGTTCTAAACCATGGCACTGTAAATGCCTACGCCTAATCTCCCTCCAAAAGAGGTTTATTTGATTCTGCGCTACAACACGAGGTACTCTCGTTAGACGTAGGTCCATATTCTTGCTCCTTTGAAGCGACTACAAGAAGATATTTGTTGTGCAAATTGAAGGTATAAGTTAAGGAATTGTTTAAATAAATAGAAATTAATGCTCGTCGTGTGTCTCCTGTTCTCTCGTTCGTGTCTACCAGCTTCTTCAAGGTTGGGTCTGTTTCTTGGAGGATGGATGCCTGTAAGGCTTGGTTCGTGTCTTCAAGATAAACCAACAGCAACTAGCCCAAATGCCGAACCTGCTAAATTAATTTATACCTCGGGCATCCTCATCGGTGTTTACTTGCGATGCCCTCTTCATGCACACTTTTCTGGCCAGAATTTCGGCCGTTTTTTAACAGCGAAGCTGTTTAGCAAATCGTAATTTTTTGTGTCCGCAGTTAAAATTACCGAGAAATTGCCGAGCGCGGACTCGTGAGCGCGCGCGTCGCGGCGACCGCCCGGCAGTTAAAAACCATGAAAATGCCTAGCGCTTGTGTGTGCGTGCCTCCCGGCGATTGTCCAGCGTCCCCGTCCTACGTTTGTCAAGCTAACCATACCCACTTAAAGGAGTACTGACACGAAAATTTTATGCTCCACTTTTATTGCTTTTATCGATGCTTAATGGTCTGGCTAACTCTAAACAGCACTTTAAATAATTCAGCGCGCGATAATAAATTACATTGAACGGCCTGAAAATCGTTTGATTCAAATTCCCGCACTTTCATCCCGAAAGGCGCGTATGACAGAATCCCGGCATGACCTCACCGCTTTGTGCGGACGTCAAAACACTGGGGATGCCGGTGGGGGCGGTGTTTCGACCACGCTGCCGCCGGAGCTGAACGGCTGAGCTGCCTGCAGGTGCTAGGCCTACCATTGCGGCAGAAATTCGATGACCGCTTTCAGTAAAAGTCCTGATGGCGACTGCTATTGCGATTCCTGGCTATATTATCGCTTCCTTTAACGTCTGTGGAACTTTATTTTTGTCTATAGTGCCTTTCTGGGCAGCGGTTATGCCTGTAGCTGTGGCTACGTGCACCCGTTTGTGAATGCACCGGCGCCCGCTCGCCACTCGTGGGGTCGCGCGCGGGAAGTCACGTCACGAGTTTTTGACGAGCGCTATCGCGTCACTTTTTTTGGCTTTCACGGGATGATGTCACGCTGCTGTCCATTTGCTGAGTGCTGCTCCGCGCACTGCTCCGTCGGCGTGATAAATGCGATCCAATTGAAGTATGTTCTTCGCGTCGCAGGCCGCTCATATTTCAGCCACGGTATTCTGTTCAGTAAAGGGAGCGAACTGTGCATTAATATTAACGCCGAAAATTGGTGTCAGTACTCCTTTAAGGAGATTGGCCTAGATTAGCCAAAAAAAGAAAAATTGGCCACGTATCTGCTCCTTTCGTTGCAAATGTCGGCAAAAGACGATATCTAGTCTTTGTGGACATTTGCCAAGTAAATGCCTCCCTTCGCTTTCCCGCTCATCTCATGTTGTTCCTCTTGCGTCGCGCTCCTCCCAAGGTAAACACGTTAAAGGTGTGCTCGTAAGCATGCTCACTGTGATTTTACTTACCGTGTAAATAACGCAGAAATATCACGAGCCACTACCTACAAATATTTAGGTATCAATTTCACTTCTACACTTTCAATCTGCGCAAAAGCATCTAAAACTTTGGGACACCTGCGTCGTAACCTGCGTAACGCCCCATCAGCCATGCGGAAATTGTCCTACTTCACATTCGTCCGCCCGCAGCTAGAATTTGCCGCATCTATAAGGTCCCCTCATCAGTTACTTAATTAATCTGCTCGAGTCCATCCAAAACACAGCTGCCCGTTTTATCTCTCGGAACTATTGTCGCAATTCAAGTATCACACAGATTAAAATTGACCTTTCATTACAATCATTACAAATTCGTCGCATGGTCGCTCTTTTGTGCTTCTTTCACAAATACGCCCATAGTGATAACACATCCCCACTCCACCTTGAACCCCCTTCACGCGTCTCGTCACGTTTACACAATCAATTCAGCTTCAATCGTATCTATGGGGAAACACTTGCATTCAATTCATCGGCTCTACCTCGTGCCATATCTCATTGGAATGAACTTCCAGACGCTATCGCTTCTATAACGAACCATGACAGATTTCGTGAACAACTAAATGCGCATTTTCCTAATGTCTTTACTTGACATTTGTGCTTCCCAAGTACTTGATATTCCAAACCATGCTTTCTATTTCTGTTCACACATTCCCTGAATTTTTCTTTCGATGTAAGTGTTTATGAATTTTCGAGGGTACCTTTTCATTAGAAATGTATAATGATGTCCTGTTAATCTTGTTTAGATTTCCCTTTGCCAGTGCGTTCGCTATATGCTTCAAGTTCCTCTTTTTTGTTTGCCCCCCTTACCCTATGCTCCACCTGGAGCCTGTAAGGTTGTTATAAAGAAATAAATAAATAAATAAAAAGTCAGTTTAAATTTACCGCGTTCCACTGCTCCAGGCCGGGTGCCTCGATGCTAGCGCTGCCGCACGGCGCAGACGCGCGTGAATCGAGGAGCCCTATACATTAACCTTTATAGAACCACGTTGCCCTAGTCCACTTGCATTCCAAGCAGAACGTAGAACCTATCTAGTGGAACCTTTCGTAACTGTGGCCGCTTGATTTCTCAAAATGCCGCCAGAAGCTATAGTGGCGCGGAGGACAGCAGGCGACGGAGCGAATTTTTTTTCTGCAGTTGATGTAGTATTTCATTTGCTATGGCAAAAACCAAGCATTCATGAATTTTTTTAAAGGAATGCTGCAAATATCAGTTGTGTGTTGATTTTATGGCGTATATTTGCGTAATGCCTTGTTCTTCTTACACAGTGTTGAAAAGTATGATCATTGCCACCGGATTTAGACGTTGACATTTGGCTGTGGGTAAATAAAACTATTTCGCAGCTTCTGTTTTACTTTGGCCGGGTGGCTGAATCGAGTCACCGACAGACAGACAGACAGACAGACAGACAGACAGACAGACGAAAAGTTCTGCGTTTACGAACCCCAAGAAAGGCAATCGTCTTTAAAGGAGCCATGAAGACAAAATAGACAAAGTTTGTTTTATTTGAGAGATTTCGTGTTTCATAGTGTCCCCAGCGCTTGTCAGGATGCTAACGATGTTTTATTCACTCAGAAATTAATCTGTTTATGTTAAAATTTTGATTATCCCACTCAGTTTTGTGTTTTCATTGGCTGCAATGACATCACAGCAACCGACCGCTCTGCAGCCGATTGGAAAGCCTTGTTTACCGTTACTGAACCTAGATGGTGCCACCATACCGTGGCAAGCCATCCTCTGGTTTGTTTTTGACCGTATTTGAACCTGGCTTGGTTTTGTCCAGGTAGAAAATAATCCTTTCGTGAAACAGAGTGCTCGCTCGACAAATATGGTCACGTAAGACACCGTTGCTTGCGTCAATCACCCAGTGTCGTCTAAAACTACCCCAAAGCTCCGCAGTCCTGTGCTGCTAAACCAAACATAGTTCGCTCAGTACCAACAGCAGTACGCATCGGTACTTCAATGTTCATGTGTGCTTTCGTAACTTCCACTGTCGGTCCCACCATTCTTACTGCTTTAAAAAGAATGTGGCCTAAATTTAAGCGCAAATAGCTCGTTCGGCAAGCTTATAAGCTCTGCCTTATTTGCGTTTGCTTTGCCGGCCTCCGCCAATCGCACAGCTGGCTGGTATGACATCATAGGTTCTGTTGCGGGAAATGAGCGAGTGGGTCGCATGACCTTTCCCTTTTTTCCTAATTATACAGCTTATTTCAGCGAGGTTTACGTTAAAAGTGGTGTCAGTATGATTCTAATGAGGTAATCTTTTGAATGAACAAACTTGTGTTTTGTCTTCATGGCTCCTTTAAGAGAGAGAGAGAGAAAGAGAGAAAAAGTTGAATGAAGACCAGCGAGGTTAACCGAGCCGTCGCACTGGCTTGCTAAACTAGGTGATAGAAGAAAAATGGTAGAAAGCAAGAAAGAAAAGAAAAAATAAAAGAAAACAAAATCTAAAAATGAAAAGAAGTCATTGGATACGCTCAAAATTTTCAATCACAAAACTGTGTGCAGTTCTGTGCTCCGAAGAAACTCCAAGAGAGCTTTGATTGAGTGTGCAGCCTGACTGGGACCTGACCAAGGTCCCAAAACAGCCCTCAGTTCAAGTCCCGCATCAAGCATGATTCAAATATTGACCCATATTTGACCGTTTGTGACCGCATTTGAACCTGTCTTGATTGAAATATTGATTCCCCAGGCCAGCTGTTCTTTTGGAAGCGATTTTAAGCTCTCGGGTGCTGCCCTGGAGTCTGTAAAAACAGCCAATTGATTGGCCGGTTGCTTTAGAATATACTGAAAAGCACAGCGCAATCCAGCCAGCTCAGTAGCTGTCGGAGATTACTTGTGGCTAAGTAGGGCGCAGATGGCAGTGAGCGATGAAGGAATCGAGATCCCTATCTCCGGCGGCGTAGCCGTCACTGAGCCATCAGTGTACACGTGAGTGTGGACTCTGTAGTTGTTGTTAATGTGCTTCAAGGCAAAGAACTTTACAGCCGGGGCTGGTATATCCGGTTTCCGCTTAAATCCAGGTACCGTGGTGACACCTTTCATTGGAGGGAAGAGCCACGGGGGTGAGGAGAAGAGGCTGATGGCTGATACTGGGAAGGCAGATGGTGCTGTACTTCAGAGACCCTGGCGGCAGCTAGCGGATGCCCATGTTGCGTTGTCACAACGCGCAGGCGCGTCCGAAGTTGTTCCATTGCCTGCAAAGCAGGGGGCGGAAGCCTCCTGCTCTCTGTCATGGTTACCACTGGCAGTCTTCGGGACACCAAGACATATCCTCAGTATTCGGGCCTGCAACCCCTCTAGTATTTTAAAATTCTATTTTAGAGAGAGGAGCCAGAGCTTGGGGGCTATAATGAAGAAAGCCTTCACAGAGGGCGTCGTGTAGCCTTAACGGAGAGCTGACGCTAAATCGATCAGTGCTGTTGGAAAGCATGCCGAAAATGTGCGTGAATGATGTCGACTTCTCTTTTAGGCTTTGAATGTGCGGCGTCCATGTCAGATGACGGTCCAAGGTAACACCCAAAAACCTGTGATAGGTGACATAAGGAATCGGTGTGCCTGCGGCGGTCAACTGGTAGTTTGAGACATCCCGCTTTGTGAAGCCGATTGCGGCGCACTTGGCCGGTGATATATCAAGGCCACGTGTCGCGAGAAATTTTTCAATCGCGCTGACTGCACGCTGGAACCTCGAATGGAGCACACGTTTGATGCAGCCCAAACACTAGATACAGATACCATCAGCATACATAGAGACTTCATCTGATTTCGGCAGATATCTCTCAAAGCCAATCATCGAAATATTAAACGGAGTTGGGCTCAATACCCCACCATGAGGGACACCGTGGGTCATGTTATGAAGGGATGTTTCACCGTCCGCTACGGACATGTAGATGCTCCTATCAGAGAGGTAATCAGACATCCAGTCGTACATTCCTCCCGCGATTCCTACAGACCTCAGTGCTGTCCGGACAGCTTCATGGAGAACCCAGTCACATGCCGATTTGATGTCAATGAAGACTGCAATGGTAATGTACCGTCGAATCTTTGCGTGCTCCACATGTGTTGCAAAGGCAATGACGTTTTCAATGCTGCTTCGTCCCTTGAGGAGGCCCGGCATCTACGACGAATATACGCTTCTGTCAGTAAGATCCCAGTCTTAGCGAATCAGTACCATCTTCTACATCGGCTTACTGATGCAGCTTAAAATCGCAATAGGCCGATACGAATCAATATTCGAGGGGTATTTGGCAGGTTTCAAACCTGCCACGATGCGAGCGCGCCTCCACCCAGGCTCAAGATGGCCGCTCTGCCAGGAGCGATTGAATAGTGACAAGAGCCACCGCTTCGAATTGGCGCCTAGATGTCATAAAGCCGTATAACTTATCCCATCAGGGCCCGGAGAAGAGGCCTTGTTAACCGAGCACAGAGCAGCTTCAAGTTCTGCCATAGAGAACTTGAGAACGTCCAGGTAGGGTGTGTTCGGTGATGGGTTCGCTGCCCTGGAAATCGCCGTTGATAAAGACCCCGATGCGGCAGTCATTTTAGCACAAAAGGCTTCAGCGACATCTAAGTCCCTTACCTTCATTCTCCGAGAAATGGAGTTAAACGGCTACACCTGAGCTCGCGGTGCACGGAGACCACGTATTAAACTCCATATCTTTGTGAGCGTCGTCCTAGGGTCTAACTTCGAACAAAATGACACCCATTTACGTTTAGCAAGCTTCTTCAGATGTCTCTGAATGAGTTATTGCGTGCGTCCGGCTGCTCAGATGTCTTCTGCTGCGGAAGTTTTCCGCGCGCGCTTTTGTGCCCTTCTTTGGATCGCCCTGAGATTTTCATACTCGACGTCAGCCACTGTATAGTCCTTGGGCAGGCTCGCAGTTTTGGCGCACAACCTCGGGGTTTTTGCGATGCTGTTAATAGCGTCGCAGTATGGCGAAAAATGAAAAGTGCTCGTTTCGACTGCTGTAGTGCAATTACCCCAGTTGACAAACTGAACGGTACATTTACGGCGGCCAGCAGGCAAACCGTCGACAATAATATAAGTTGGTACATGGTCGCTTCCATGACACTCAATGCCTGCATACCAGCTTGCGGTCGTTGATAATGCTGAGATAACCAACGTGACTTCAATGGCACTTGACATCCGTCCACGATAAAACATTGGTTGACCACTGTTAATAACACAAACGGATACGGTCTACAATGTCAAGCAGGCGACGCCCTTTAGCCATCGTTTTCTTGCTTCCCCATGACGCATGATGAGCATTGAAGTCCCCCGTGAGGATGTACTGAGGTGGAGTACGACGGGTTATGTCCTCCAGGCGCTAGGTGTTCAGTGATGCGTTGGGCGGAATATACGCAGCAGTGACAGTAAAGAAAACGCCTGCTATCGCACTGTAATAGCCCCGAATTCGTTCAACGTGTTAGGCGGTAGATTGTGTTGCACAAAAGTGGGGTCGTTTCTCATACATAGCAAGACTTTCGACTTTGCCACACCACTTGTTACACCAGGACTGCGTACCCGGATAGCCGTATATCTATGGCAAGTCGGGACTCCGAGATGGCAACAACAGGGAACTGGTGTTTTTGCACAAATCTGCCGAAGTCTGGAAGCCGCTGCCCCAAATCCACATGCCTTCCATTGAAAATTGTTGCTTTTTCCCGAATTAGCTGGACAGTGAGGGAACGTGGAGTTGCGGTTGCCGCTACCGCCATTGCACCAGTAGGGGTGAGACGAAGTCGTTGAGCGTCACGATGGCTTTGGCCAGTGGAGAGGAAAGAGAGCCGAGGAAGAGGCGCACGGCTTCCACAATGGAGTTGATTGCAGAACCCAGACCTGCCGAGCGACGTTCAGATTGCGACTCGCCTTGTCCTTCCAGGGAGGCAGGGGAAGGAGCTCTAGAGAACCGAGCAGCAGGGGTGGATGTGACAACTGGTATTTACGCCGACGCCCCCGTACTCGTGGAAATTGCTGCTGCTCTCGGAGCTGGTAAGGGACCTCTACTGAAGCCAGAGCAGGTGCAGCCGCAGGAGCAGGTGCCACCGTGGCAGCCGCAGTTTCAGCTTTTGACGGTGCTATACTTTGTAGGGATGGTAAGGCAGGGAAGTCTTTATCCAGGTTCATAGAGATGGGCTTGTCTCCATCCTGTGCATGCCTCTGCTCTTGTACAGCTGCTTTCGCAGACTTATAGTCAGTCTTGTGGACTAGTTTGTATTTGTAGATTGCCAGCTCGTCACGGCGCGCTGAGCAGCTACCAGAAGTCGCTTCATGTTTCTTCCCGCAATTAGCACAACGGAGATTCTCGGCGTTGCACGTTGTACGATCGTGGTTGCCACCACACCGAGGGCATCGCGTTGGAAGTTGGCATACTTCGGACACATGACCGAACCGCAGACATTTAGCACACTGCCTGGGCGTTTCAACCTACCCGTAGACGCGGCAGCGCGTGTAGCCTATGACGACGTGATCGGGGGTTGACTCTGCGGCAAATACTATTTGCACATTTCGGATATTTTTCCCAGGCTGCGGACTTATTTGACTCGGATCATCTGACGTAGTGCCTGAAGAATCTCAGGTAAAGTCAGATAATGTGATATCTTTAGCTACACTTCGAATTACTCCGGCCCCACATTTGCTGGAGCGGGGTTCATAAGCTCTCACCGGGATGTCCGCAATGCTTGATATTGTCAACAGAAGCTCGGTAGCATCATCCTTACGTGTGTCAATGGCCAGGAGATTGAGCCGGTGGTTCGGTCGCACTTGCAGCACTCCGTCGGGAGCTAGAGACTGTAACCCATCGTTACCTGCTAGTGGGTTCAACCTAGCGATGGTTTTCGAGGAATCCGTGGGCTTTACAATCACCACAAGCCCGTGTCTCGGAGGTTTCTTCGTGGTTCCATATACACTCAGTTATCTTCGTGATGTTCTTTTCCCCAGGGCTTCTCCTCCAAGCCGCAGCAGGGCTGAGAATCTGACCCCGGGTATCCTCAACCGACAAACTCAGCCACCGATACAAAACTGTACATTTATTTACAGCCCAGCGGGCGGCTAAGAAACAGTGCTCGGGCGAGCCCGTAGACGACGGGCCGAGCTCTCCTGCGCCCGGACCGCGTCTCCTTCTCTTCATCTTCCCTTCATCCTGCCGCTGGGGGCCGGGGAAGGGGCAAAAGCGAGTCCTTCGTGGGGGTCCAACCCCATGTGGTGGCCGTTAGTACATCCGGTGCGAGCAGGTGCGGCCTTCCTCGAAATGCGCGGCGTTTCAAGGCGCCGCGCGACACGTGCGTTTCATTTCAGCGCTGCTCTTCCCGGGGACCGCAACAGTTAGTGTGTCGAAATGCCCGACACACTCTAAGAAAGAAAGGGTAGAAAAAGGGAGGAAATCGAGGGTTTTCTCCCCCGGACCAGCGAGCTTCTCCCTTTAGCTAATTACACGTAGCGCCCTTTGTACCGCCTCTACGAAACACCGAAACGGGGGAGAAAATATTCTACCCTGTCGTCTGCAATCTGCTGTCGGCGCCGACGCCGAAAACGAAACCGTTCATCGTTGCGCTCTCGCAGAGGGGAATAATCAACTGATTATTCCCCTCTTAAGAAAAGCATCGGCCCGATGCTCAACCAATAGGCATTTAATAAATGGAAAGTGAAGAAAAAAATGTCCCGACAGTCCCTCGAGTTCGATAGGTTGTTATGACACGGCGCAAACCAGGGTTTCAGGCACACGCGAAGGTATACCTGCCCCTACTGTATAAATTGCAAGGTACGATACACCGCACACACACGCGCACAAGCCCACCACACTGCACGTACTGGTGCATTATTACCGGCTAAAGTACGGCTTTAGGCGGAGTACGCGCGCTGTTTCGGGACGTGGTTGACGGCGTTGTCCCACTGTTCCATCCGGTAGAACTTCGTAGGTGACGTCGGAGAGGCGCTGCACTATCTTGTAAGGCCCGAAGTACCTGTGTTTTTCTGACAATCCCGGCCGGAGTACCGACGTCCACACCCATATGGGTGTGGACACTGGTACGCCAAGGCCGGTACGCGAAGGCTTGGACACCGCTACGCCAAGGCGACAGAGTATACTATGTCGCCTTGGCGATAGTACGCTTCCCTATGGCGACTGTTGTAGCGCGCAATATCCGATAGCTGTTGCTCTTGAATGTAAATCCGGGAAAGTTGGCGGGTCAAGCAGTCAAGTAGTCTGTTGCAACAACGATCCATTTGTTTCCAGAAATTGATAATGGGGAGGGTCCTAGCAGGTCCATTCCTATCTCCTTGAAAGGCTTGGCGGGCGGTTGTATAGGCTGAAGAAAGCCCGCTGGAATTAATGTCGGCATTTTCCGGCGCTGACATTGACGACACGTTTGGACGTAGTGCTTGACGCTTGTGGCGAGCCTTAGCAAGTGGTATTTATGACGCACTCTGGCCAAAGTCCGCGTGAATCCTAGGTGCCCCGCTGTCGGTTCGTCGTAACACGCGAAGAGGTGTCGTCGCGGAGGTCTTGTGGTACGATGAGAAAATATGCCCGGTGGCTGGACTCGCCGTTTTTCTTCTATAGGACTCCATTTTGTAAAACGAAAGAAGAAAGTATTCTAGAAAGTTGCCGTGGTGTGGTAGCGCTTCTACTCTCAAAGTAGTCGATGAGATGTTGGAGATCTGAGTCAGCGTGTTGTTTGGCCGAGAGCTCGGATGTGGTTAATGCACAGAGAGAAGCTGTCTCATCCTAGGAGTTTTCGCATGGAGATTCGACTGGCGCACGAAACAGACTGCCGGCATCATTGTACTGCGGCGTGATTTATAAGCTATGGTAACGTTGAACTCTTGGAGTCGCAAGCTCCAACAAGCGCGGTGCCCGGAAGAGTATTTCAGGTTGGTTAACCAGCATAGGGAATGCTCGTGGGTTATTACTTTAAATGGGCGGCCGTAAAGGTTTGGGCGGAATTTTGTTATGCCCATATCCCAGCAAGGCATTCCTTTTCACTGGTGCAGTTGTTAGATTCGGCTCGCGAAAGCGCGTGCGACTTGCATCACCAATGACCTTCTCGGGTCCTCCTTGCCACTGAACTAGCCCCGCGCCCAGTCCCATGCTGCTGGCACCCGTGTGAAGCTCGGTTTCAGCCTCCTCGTTGAAATGAGCGAGCACGGTAGGCGACCGTAGGCGATGACACAGTTCTCTGAAGGCTTCCTCTTGTTACTCGGCCCAGAAAAATGGAACTTTCTCTCTGGTTAGGCGCGTGAGGGGTACCACAATCCTTGAAAAGTTGCTGATAAAGCGGCGGTATTAGATGCAAAGACCCAAAAAGCGTCGCACGCCTTTCTTATCTCGTAGGGCCGTAGAGGACGCCACGGCAGCTGTTTTTTCTGGGTCCGGGCGCACTCCCTCTGCGCTCACCACACGCCCTAGGAACTTTAATTCCGTGAACCTGAAGTGGCATTTTTCCGGATTCAGTGAGAAGCTAGCTGACTGAACTGCTTCCAATACCTTTTTCAGTAGCCCTAGGTGTTGTTGAAACGTTTCGGAAAAACTCCCACCTCCCCTCGCGGGAACCCCTGTGTAGATGCGACGCATAGGCGGAGCGCCGAAGGGACCGCGTTTTATAGCGCGCATAACGTTGAGGGGACTACGTAAGCCGGTCCCAGTCGATGACGACGTTCGCGTACTTGTAAAACGGCGTGGACTCTAGGTGTTTGAGCCAAGCGTGGATGTTGCTTCGCCGGAGAACGGCACACCGGTTATATGCGCAGCGCGCCCGAAGGAGAGGAAACCGCGGAAGAGAGAGTACTGCGCATGCGCCGGCCCCAGCGCGTCTGCCGCGGCTATGACGCAACACAATCCAACACAATCCACTTTAATCCAATCCAAATTCAATCCAATCCAATCCAAGCCAATCCAATCCAATCCAAGCCAAGCCAATCCAATCCAATCGAATCCAATCCAATGCCCCTCGCGAGAGAGTGTTCGCTATCGGAGAGGAGAGGGGGTGAGCGGCGGAGAGCGCAGCTGGCGCGGCGAGGAGAATGGGGGAGGGGTGGACAACGCCGACGACAACGACGACGACGACGCCGGAGGGACAAGGCGAGTGAATCAGATGCTCTGCATCTAAAAAACGACGACATCGTCTAAGTAGGCGAGACACGTGTGTCATTTCAGACCGGTGAGTACAATATTTATCATCCTCTGGAAAGTGGCTGGAGATGAGCATAGGCCAAAATGAAATACCTTAAATTCATACAGCCCATCGGGAATGACAAAGGCACTCTTCTCCTGATCCCTTTCTTCGACTTCTATCTGCCAGTACCAACTGCTGAGGTCGATGGAAGAAAAGTGCTTGGCTAGCCGAAGTCTGTCCAACGAGTCGTCAATGCGCGGCAGTGGATACGTGTCCTTTTTCGCCACATTGTTCAGTTTTCTATAATCGACGCACCAGCGTAACGTTCCGTCTTTCCTTCTAGCGAGAACCACTGGGGACGTCAATGGGCTGCTTGATGGCTGAACGATGTCATCTTCAAGCATTTTCTTTGGCTGTGTTTCAATCGCTTCCCGCTCATTTGAGGACACGTGCATGGTAAGGTTGTTGTCGTATAGGGCGTGCATCTTCTGTTATGATGCGATGTTCTCTAATAGATGTTCGACCTAGTCTAGATGAGGAGACGGAGAAATCTTTAACTTTGGATAACAGTTGTGGGAGTTTTTTTTTTTTTTTTTTTTTTGTTCTTTAGAAAGTCCGGATTGGTGTCGTTTTCTAGCTTTGGCTTCCTATTGCAATCACCGCTGTCTCCTTTTTCGAATGCAAATCATTCCACAACCTCTGTAATTTCGTCGACGTTAGCTACAAGCGTTCCGCGAAAGAGGCGTTTTTTTTTTTTTTTTTGATAGCCGAAATTAGTGACTGGCAATTGTGCCCCACCATCACGAAGGTGCACAATGCCCCTCGCGGCACAGACAAGTGCTCTGAGCAAAAGCGAATGGTTGCGTACCGCAATGACTTCGCCGTTTTTCATTTCAGCGCACTCAAACTGAACATCGCGCTCGTTCGTGTTGGTACGTTTACCCCCTCATCGATGACGCGAAGTTTGACTGCAACCATTGCTGTCACTTTTCTCGGCTGCTTCTTCGGTGGCAAATGTGATTCGTCGTCCCCGAAGGGTATATCACAGCGATCCGCGAAGAAAGGCCATGCCGAGTATCAGGTCGCGAGAGCATTCGGGCATAATGAGGAAGTTGGTGGCGAACGTCGATTCACGAATACTCCCGCGGGCAGTGCACACTTCGAGAGGGGTAAGGATGTTCCCTCCAGCGGTGCGAATTTGCGCTCCCCAACATGGCGTTGTAGTGTTTTTCACTCCTATAGTAAGCCTGTCATTGATGATAGTCCGCTCCGGTATCCACCAACGCGCTAAGTGCATGACCGTCGAATAACGCGGGTATATCTAAAGACAACCGACCACTCTCATCAGGTTTCACCGTCGCCGTTACTGCGTTCTGCGTTGGAGGCGTCGGTGAAAGCTTAGAAGGGCGCCGACTTCACGGGGATAATGGTCCGGAGTACGCAAGGGAGTTCGGTAGCAGGACGCCAGAGGGCGTCTGAATAGCCGATGGGCAAAGGGTCGGGAACCATCACTGGCGGATCAGAATGAACAGGCGGCGCTCGCAGGGCGTGTCGCACCTCGTCACGAGTGACGCTAGCAATACACCGAATTGAGGGTTGGCGGATGTCGTGATATTTTTGTAGTTCCTCTCAGAGTACCGAGCGAATCAGCTCTCGAAGGGCATCAGGGCTCTCGAGCGCATTGCCAAAGCCTCCGGAGTGCGACGCCAATGTAGCTTGGAGCTCATACACGGTGCCGTAGCGTCCTTTCCATCATAGTAGTTCTGGTAATAAATTTACTTAGTCTTTGGCGGGCTTCGCACAAGGCCTCCGAACAACTGCTCCTTTACCCCGCCAATGAGGTGTCGTACCTATTGTAGGGGCTGGGGCTGTTGGCGTCTCCTGTCGTCGTCTAATCGTCGTCTAATGTAGTTACGGTACTAAAACACCGAGAAACTTGTTTGCGCCTCGCGCTAGAACGTAACGCGTGCTAAAAAAACACCGGGACACTCGTTTACGCCTCGTTCTGGAGGGCTGTGTAACGCGAACTAAAAAAACACCGGGACACTCGTTTACGCCTCGCGCTAGAGAGCTTCGTGCTTCGAAGACACGAGACTTCTACAGCAGAGCTTTCTATCTCTACTCCACAACAGTTTCATCTTCATTGGCAAAAACACCAAGGCGTCAAGGGTACACTGATACACTGCATGCTTCGCCCCTCCCCAGGATTCACATTAGTGGAGATGGCCCGGGATTTTTTTCTTCGGTCATAGCGGAATCAGCTCTTCTGAAGAGGCGTTCTATGTCTTCCGCGAACATGGTCATGCTTTAGAACTCGGAGGAAACTCTGGAATGGTTTTGCACGGCCGAGTTGAACTCGGGACTCCTGTGGCGGCCGCTGCTGCGACGTGGGTTATTATTATGGTCACTAGCAGGCATATTTCTACCCTGACAGTTCTTTTAGACGGATGAATTTCGAGCTCGTTTTTCTCTTTCCAAAGTTATTGTGCATTGGCTGGGCAGTCATCTGGCGGCAAATTCTCGTTTGCGACGACTTAGAGGCGGCTTTCGCACCATGACCGTTAAGGAGCAAGTATTGTGGGCTCTACGGTTTTACGCGACGGGCAGCTTCCACGGAAAAGTTGGTGGCGACCGCCCCATCGACCGCCACCAGTCGACAATCAGCCGGTGTGTGCGTATTACGATCGCTGGAGGCGTGTTTTCCTGACTTCGCCTTTCTGTTAGGTGGTTTGGCGGACATGGTTTGAGCAAATTCTACTGCGCGTCTATACGTCTGCAGCCGGACCGTGCGCTTAGGTTATCGTCTGCTAACAAAACAGTTTTGAACGAGGCGTCGCATGACTGTGCGTTTCGTTTATCGTCATCGCGGCAGATAGTTTCCCTTGAGGCGTTACGTGACGCACATTTCTTGTGAAAACGTCACTGGCAGGATAGTTTATACGTATGTACGTATACGATGAACGGTGCACGTCTATTGTCAGAGGCTACCTCTACACATTTCAACGAGCTTTGTTCGGCGTCACCGTCGTTAGGAAAGAGAGTAAAGGGGAGAATTGAGAACTAATATAACCGCGTGAAGCCAGAGTGAGGGTAAGCGGGGGTGTAGAGGGGGCGAAGGAAGAGAGTGGAGTGAGGGGATTGAACTCAATAAAAAAAAACTGTAGAGAGCGTTGTCGACCAAGAGCGCTGAATAACAAAAGGAAAGAAAGCAAACAAATCTGAAAAGTTGTTGTCGTTGTTGCTATTCCTTGCTTCGTAGCACACGGCCACTTGTGGGATTGGGCCGCCTTTGGGAGCTCTGAGGCGATAATGTGGCAGGTTCGAGAATTCATAACACTGTGAATTTGAAAAGTAACAGTTGTAGAATAGTGCGCACCACCCTCGCCAATCCCAGATTTTCGGGAGGCTGCGGCGTTTGCCAGTCTGCTTACTGACGTCATTCCCACCCTAAAACGAAGAAACGAAAGAGACGAAACTGACCCAAACATGTTATAGCGGAAAAGAAGCCCGTCGAAGTAATCCGTGCCAAAAGACAAAGAAACGAAAGCGAGGGAAAAGGCGCAGGTACAGTGTATCAGAACAGAAGTTGGTAGTGTCGCCAAGCATTCGCCTTAAAAGCGCGTAAGCAGACTTGAGTGTCACGAGGAAATTTTGTATCGAAAAGCAGAGGGTTTCGATACCGTATTACGAGCAGCAACTGTTTTGAACGTGGCACGCTTCCATCACCCGCTTTCATTTTTTTGCCAGTCGGCCATAGTCACGTTACTGCATGTCTGCCACCGACCGCAGAAACTGCGTTTTAGGACAAGAAATTTCAAACAAAATCTGACATGAACGCATGGAATAGAAAAATAAATGAATTTCGTAGTGTAATACAGATTAGTAAAGTAAAAGTGCAATAAAATAAAACGGTCGAATTTACTTGCCCCCAGTAGCCACTGGCGCAAAAGTGGAGCGAGAGAACGCATTGGACGATGCGCCACGCCCCAGTCGCGCATCCCTGGAGCGCGCTGCCCTGGTCCGGTTCCTTCACCTCAATAGTCAGCAGATAGCATGAATCGCATCACGGCCGGGCTGGAGGAGCGGCGGGCGCGCAGTTTCATACGGCCTGCGCTTCGGGTATAGTTCCCACCTTTCACCGCCGCTAGTTTGTGGCGCTTCGGACCAACCCTCGCCAGTTGACCCACAGCACGGGCGGGGTAGAGGAGCGGTGCGCGCGCATTTGCCGCTGCCCTAGCCCTGCCGTGGCTACAGGTGATACCTGCCAGTGTTAATTTACATGGGCGTTATTAAAATAGTTGATTCCTTACCCCCTTCTGAATTTTCGGTCTATTAGGGTCAAACAGCCTAACATTATCATTCGGAAGCGCCGAATCAAACATTTGAAAGAAACATTTCAACGCGGGGCGCATGACGAAAAATATGCGAGGTCTTCATATCTTATCAGCGACTGTATTATATGAAAATGGTGATACAGGCAAATAAACACGGCACTTTCCGTGACTGAAATATCATTTCTTATTTTTTTATTTTTCCTTTCGGATGATGTCTTGGTTTGCACACGCACAGGGCACGACCAGTGACGCGAATGATTTCCCGTCGAGGGAGATAGGGTTATCGCTTGGCTAAACGTGATTCTGCTATTCACGCTCCGGTCGGGCTGAGCGGCCCGCCGGCAGCGAAGCGCACTGTCAAAAACACACAGCTGCTCGGCCAGAGGCGATGCGTCGGCTAACAGAAAGGCGGGTTGGAAGGGCAGAGGGTTGGTTCGAAGCGCCCCCACTGTAAAGAATCTGCTGTATTGGTTCCTTCTTGGGTGCGCAGGCCGTATGAAAGTGCGCGCTCGCCGCTGCTCCAGTCCGGCCGTGATCGCATTTTTAAAGATTTTCAACCACGCCTCGAAAAATTATCATGAGCTTATTATTATCACCACAGCTCCGCCTTGCCCGAGTTTCACTCAAATTTGGGCCTGAAACTTGCGGTGACACTGAGCTGGGTGAGGGAGAGCATCTGATGCGCCGTGCAACTGGTTTCCATCTCTTTAGTGCAGTATTGGTTGGAACTGCGACACGGCACGGTGCTGGGTGGTTCTACCGGTATGTCCTTCACCCACTCCCCCCGTTGCTGACGGCACGTAGTCGGATTCCAAGTCAGTCCGGTTGGTGAACCTCGAGCTGCTTCGTGTGCCCTTTCGTTCACCGCGACCGACGGTTTGGGACCAAACGTAATCGAAACGCTTTCCCGCCCAAGAGAAAGGCCACCACAGTTTCATACCTTGTTCATCTAATCTGTGACGATTTCTATGCGTGAGTCATCTAGATTGCCAAAAATATTAATTTTTATTTATTTATTCATTTATTTATTTATTTATTTATTTATTTATTTATTTATTTATTTATTTATTTATTTATTTATTTATTTATACTAGCATATCCGTGCCACAATTCAAAACTAATACTTTTGCATCCGCTCCATGATAGGGGGTGCTCAGGTGCTGTTGTGCCATAGCGCCCGCCCAAATTCATTGCACGGGGCGACGCGCCGACAGCGGGGCCGATTCGCGCCTCGACCAAACCGCCCGCGGCCGACAGGCCCAAACTTGCAACGTCGCAGAGTCGCCTCTCCTCCCGTCGTGGCGGCTCCGCCGAATCATGCATCGGGCGCGCGGCCGGCGGCAGACGCGCAGCAACATGCCTGCAGAGAGTGCCGCTGTGTCGCCCTCCCTTTCCCCGTCGGGGCGGCTCAGCTGACGCAACCGCTTCGCCTCCATTCGTCGGATTTCAAACTTCGGCCAGCGAGATTTCTTATTGGAGCGATTCAAACTGCTCGCGGCTGCAACGGACTCCCGGGGTGTGTATAAAAACCGCACGGAGGCACAACGAGCGCGGCACTTTTTGGCGGCGCTTTTCGGAGGCACCGAGTGGCGAGGTGCTGTCGCCTTTGTGCGAGCCATGTAAAGACTTTGTTGTCCTCGTACTTCAACACTCTGCTGCGCGCCGCGTCGATAGCGGACGGAGCAAGGCAACTTCGCTACACCGGTGACTGCGCTCGGACGGCCAGTCGCAACAGTGGTGGCTGAGGCGAGAGAGCCCAGTCCCATCAATGGTGACAGAGTCGGGATGACTGGTTCCCAACAGTGCCCAAGAATTCTAATGCGTAACATTCTTTGCCGAGTACCACCACAGCCAGAATAGTGTAACGCCCTGCATTTCCACAAAATGCCAGATATCGCGGAATTTCCTCCTGTAAGCGCTATAATAGCGTACAGGGAGATAACTGGTCGCAAGAAATTTCGAAAAACTAAAAAACAAGAAAAATAAAAAAAATAGAAAAATGGCGAAGCCTGTAACGCCCAGCATTTCCACAATAATGCAGATTTCGTGACAGTCCCACCTGTAATAGTTATAACAGCGTGAAGGGAGATGATTGGTCGAACGAAGTTTCGAAAAACTAAAAAATAAGCAAAATATAAAATATTTGCGAAACCTGGCGAACCCTGCAGTTCCCTGCATTTGCACAATAATGGCGATTCCGGAGAAGTTCCAAATGCAATCGTTATAGTAACGTAAATAAAGATATATAATCAAACAAAATTTTAAAAAACTAAAAAAAATAGAAAAATATTGATATCAAAATGTATAACTCATTGCATTTCCACAATAATATAGATATCGCGAAAGTTCCACGTGTAATCGTTATAATAGTGTAAATGGAGATAAATGGTCGAACAAAATTTTGAAAAACCAGAAAAATAAGAAAAATAGACAATAATTACGAAAACTGACGAACCATGTAACGTCCTGCATTTCCAAAATAATGGAGACTTTCGGGAGTTTCCAAATGTAATCTTTATAATAACACAAATGGAGATGATTGGTCGAACGAAATTTTGATAAACTAAAAAATAAGAAGGGGATTAAAAAGTTACGAAAATGTCAAAACTTATAACGCATTGCATTTCTACAATAATGCAGATATCGCGGAAGCCTCACCTGTAATCGTTATAATAGCGTAAATGGAGATAATTGGTCGAACGAAGTGCTGAAAAACTAAATATTAAGAAAATTATAAAATAATTTTGAAAAATTCCGAACCGCGTAACGCCCTGCATTTCCGCAATAGTGCAGATTCGAGAAAGCTCCACCTGTAGTCGTTATAATAGGGTAAATGGAGTTAATTGGTAGAACGAAATTTTGAAAAAATAATAACACAAATATGAAAATATACAGAAAATGGCAAACCGTATAACGACCTGCATTTCAACAATAAGGCAGATTGCGCAGAAGCTAGACCTATGGTGGCTATATTAGCGTAAATTAGATATTTGGTACAAAGAAATCCTGAAACATTAAAAAAATCGAGAAATATAAAAGAAATGGGAAATGGCTAAGCGTGCAAAGCCCTGCATTTCCACAATAATACTGATTTCCCGAAAGTTCCAAATGCAGTCGTTATAACAGTGTAAATGGAGATAATTGGTGGAACTAATTTATGAAAAACTAAGAACTAAGAAACATATTAAGCAATTACGGAAAATGGCAATCCGTATAACGGCCTGCACTTCCACAATAATGCAGATTTAGCGGATGTTCACTTCGAATCATTATAATAGCGTAAAAGGAGATAATCAGTAGGACAGGATTTAGAAAAACCAAATACTTTGAATGCAAAATTTCACACTCAAAACAAGCGGCATAAGGATGCTACAGATTAGTAGATAATTCTCTCAATTTCTGCAGAATTTTTTTTTCATTCAACTTTCACTTTATTTCAAATTTTAATCCCTTCCGCGGCTGTATGAGGATTAACCCTCCTTACCAGAATTATCACCAAGTTCACTCCGCACTGCCTCAATCTGTCTCTTTTATGCCGGCGAATCTCTACTCGATAAGACAAACGGGTCCACCAAGTGCGTCTGCTCTTTCCCTGTAATAGAGCGCAAGTTCATCTTCGGAGTCTTCCGGCTGCATGTAGTAGCTGCCCCGCCTTCAGTCGCCTGGCTTCGGGATTTCCGCCAGACGATCCAGGAACCGGCATCAAGTGTTCGCCTACTGTGCCTACGAAGTATGGTCGTCATCTACTTGACACTGCCAAAAGACAAAGAGAATTAGCAACAAGGAGCTCAGCGAAGCCGGTTTGATAAGCCGGATGACTACGACGCCCGAGTATAAGACAACAGATACTACGAGGCTCCCATAGACTGACAGTGAGCCCAGTTGATATACACACTTGACAGGGACCTACGGCAGTGCCAGCAAAAAATCGGACTTGACGCCGTCGCATACACCTGCAATCGTCCCTATCATTACCCCGCCGTTTTTTTTTTTATGAAGGGGAACGAAGAACGTATGCACCCACGTTAAATATCCCCACATGGCCACCGTCCACTACGGCGCGCCTCATAGCCCAAGCGTAGCCACGGCGCGCTAAACCCCCCGAACCAGCCCTCCCTCGCCCTGCTGCTTACTGCCCTCCTCCTGGCACCAATCGGTGAACCGCGACACTTTCTCTCCGCAGCAACGGCGGAGGTCGCTTTGTAGCTGTAGCGCAAAAATACGCCAGCTGTCTCGTGGTTTGGCGGCCAATTATTGCGCACACACTTGAACCTCGTTTAGTGCTGCTGTTGGCCGCAGGGTTCGTGACCCCTGGCAGCCCACCGGGAACGTGCCTGCCCGCCGGAATCCTCCCTCACTTCCGTCCGATCGGGGCCTCATCGCTCATTAGCATCGATTTCCGTTCACTCCTCCCGCCAAGACGCGTGCCACTTCGCGCTTCCGTGACAGAAGGGGTGGCGTGAAACCGAAAGCTCGACCGTGAAGCGCCATTGATTGCGAAATTACACAGCCCTTTAACGCCTGCTCGACTGGCCGTCCTCAGCCACCCAGCGTTCAGAAGATAAACGTATTTCGGCGGCACCTTTCTGCCCGGCAACACTTTTCCTCTTTATGCTAGAGTTGTGATGGGCTTTTTTTTTTTGTGCGTGGTAAGGGAAATTGGCAGGGAGGCTAATAAACTAGGTCACTCAAGAACTGGCCGCTTGTTCTTGCCTCTAGCAGTCATCCCAGCGAACGCCTGTTAGAAATTTACGTAAGCACAATAGCTTCATTTTCCTTCAGCGACTAATAAATTATAAACAGTCTAGAGCCAGTAACAAAATTTTACTATATATTTTCAAATGCTATATTTTCATCACCACGGAACCACATGCCTTGAAATAACGTGAACCCGAGCATAGGGACTTGCATAAGCTCACCCTGTGCAAACAAAAACCAAGCATCTGAATCGCACTATGGATGATAAGGCGCCTATAAACATTGGGACCCCCCTTTCCCCCCCCCCCCCCCCACCACGTGTTCCTGGTTAAAATCATAGTCGCAGATTATGTTTGAAGGCTAGGCAGGACCAGTTTCACTTGAAATAGAGCAATTCTTGCCTAAGACGCCGAGCGCATGCGTCAGGCTAGGCGCGACCCAGCATTTGCCCCCAGAGAAGTCCAGTGCAAGCGACACGCCCGCCGAGACAACGAGGAACATTTCACACCCGCCCCCCATCAGCATGTGTAGTGGCTTACAACAGCTTCGATGGACATCCACTTTTTTTTTGGTCTTTCGGGTCACTGTTTTTTGGATGTAACTCGCGCTGTAGTGTTAAAGGGACCCAGAAAAGCTTGTGAAGGTGGCAATGAAATGCATTCAGGTGGTAGAACACATAACGGGAGATTTTTGAGCCAAGTGTGAGCCCCATACGTTGTACGGATAATTTGTAAACAATTTTTGAAGATCACCTTTCTCAGCCGCTGAGCGCGCCGCCGCAGCGAGCCGACCGCGGCTGACGCAACGCCGACCGCGGCTGACGCAACGGCGAGGCGCCCCCCTGATTCGGCCGACCGTCGGTCGCCGGGAACGTCACTGCCATCGGCTTCCGGCTGCTCTTCCTCCTTCCTGCGCGATCCCGAGGCAAAGGCGGGTCTGCAGCGACTGACGCGTGCCTAGGCGCAGGAATGTAGCTAGCGGAGAACAGAAGTCGAGCGTCGCGACGTCACATGGCTATTTCCAGTGTTTCCAGCTGCTCTGAAAGAAGCAGAGAGGGAGGAGGAATTGACCGGCAAGGGGGGAGAGATGCACTTAATTGCTTCTGGCGCAGCTAATACTGAATGTAGATCAATAATTCCAACGGCATTGCATCGCTATATTGGTACTACGCGACAATAAAGGCCTTTTGTAACTTTTACAAAAGGCTTTTCTGGGTCCCTTTAAAAGAATGAAAAACGGCGGAAGAGGGCTATCTATGGCGAACGATTCCTTAACGACCTGCTAATCTCTGTGAAACACGTACGTCATGGCACTACGTTTTCTATTTCAGCTGCAACACTTAAAAATATTACTAAATGTTCCTAATTTGTATTTTAATCTTAAAGATATTTCTGTGCTCACTGGAAAGCGCAATAATCAGTGAAATTGGCATAAATACCTACAACACAGGAACTTTCCCATTCCTGATTTCAGGGCACATCAGTATATTAAGAAGCAACTATGAGGCAATTAGCTTTCATGTTTGCTTTGAGCATTAGCCATTTCTGTTCACGATGAAAAGTTACCGACCGCATGTGCAAGGAAGAGTCCAGGAGCTGCATGGCCTACATACATAACCCCTGCGGAAGCAATAAATGCCCCATTAGGCAAAAATCCCTGGTACAGGGTCGGCGGGACCGAGATATTGTTCCAAAAATGGCAGACCACGAAAATAAATAAAATCGAAGCAGAAACGCTTAATTTGAATCAGGAAATAGAACTCGGAGACCACGGTTAGTGAGTAAAACACGCGTCACCTGCAACACGGCCGTGCTTTAACTGTGGCCTTCGACTTAGAAACCTGTGTTATCGACTGGTGCTCAGCCTACTACGCCCACGGTTCTCAGCAAAAGCTGTGAAACATGGTCGCCCACCATCGCCGGCCACAAATAAATTATAAGACAATTAGCCTCGAAAACGACTCTAACATCACGCCGAGTTTCATCTACTTTTCACATTTACATAGCTCATAGTGAAGTTGAAATTCACGTCTGCTGTGCACATCAGCTCTAAACCGTCCAAGTTTCATTTGGCTAATTAACTAAGAAAAAACGCCGAATCACAAATTACGGATAACGCCTTTGTTTCATGCAAACCTTGGGCAGCTCCCAGCTCTGCTGGTCATCCTTTTTCACCGAGTGGACCGGCGCTGAATTTTGTTCCGATACACTTTTATTCACAAATGAACAATATAAATGCATCTGCATGTCGGCACAAAAAAAAATTCAGCGCGGCGAAACATTTCACCTGCAGTTAAAATTTCACTTTGCGTTGTGGTACCCTTGATCTTAGTTTCCTCCTTGTCGGTCACAGTAGCAGTACATTCGATATTGCCTCGCAAACTTGTTCATCACCACAAATAACTGCTCCACAAATAACGTCAAGAAAGGTACTGCTTACCAGTCAGAAAGCTCGCACCACGCTTGAGACACTGGTCAACTTTTCTTCGATTACTCACTTACCTTGACTTCAGTTCAGGTTCTCAAAGCTGATGAGACAATCCGACTTTATAACCTCGTTGTCAAGTTTCTAAATTCAATAAAACAAACACCAGAAGGAGAGTTAAGAGGAATTACGGCACCGGAGACACCCCGGCGCCCCACCTCCGCCAAGCCATTCAGGGGAGTCGGTGCAAGCGGCCGACCCATCGGCTAAAGCGCGAAACACGAGCACGATTGAGCTGATTGAGCGGTCCGATGAGATGCACGATGGGCCGGAAATATGACTGCCACGACTAGCATCAAGCGTGAATTTAGGACACATGCTCTGATGCGTGCGTGCGACGACGCATCGCACGCACGCATCGCACGCTGTTCAGGCGCACTCCGGCCGATGTAGATATCTGCAAAAGAAACCCCAGCAGGAAAAGAACACTTTTATCAACTTGAAGTAAAAATGAATCGTGCTATTACGTTACACACTGCATTTTATATGCTCAGAAAAGCGGTGTGGGGTAGCACCAACGATTCCGCGCGTCCCCGGTTTAGTGCCGCTGGCAACATGTGCCTACCAGGTGTCTGCAATGTCACTGTTCATGTATGACGCGTGCAGCTTCTCTGCTACTCTCAGGTGTTCGCTGGAGCTTTTTGTCACTGGCGATTCGCGTAGCCATGCCCATCTAGCCCACCAAAAAAAAACCAGTCTGAAAAAAAAGATAACGCAGAAAAAAAATTAGTGCCCTTCCACTCTGTGAAGAAGGATGACCTGCAAAGCTGGACGCAATCCAATGGATCATATTTCCTAGCCAATAAGCTGAATGAACTTCTGCCCGCTGGGGCGCCTTGCGTTTCAAGGTGACGGTGTGGCGACACCGCGGACCCCGAGCCCATGTGGGTTGGACCCACCCACGCCCTCAGCTGTGCGCGGCGTGGCTTTGCCGTGTCCGGGGAAAAGGGCATCCTGGTGGTTGAGCCAAAGCCAGGGTTGTTTTGAACCTTCATGGCCCCCTGGCAGAGGCAACACACCACTTCGGCCCCCGCTTCCCGTAGACGGTGCCCCCAGTCTGACCCGACCTGGGGGGAAGCAGCCAGCCGCCTTTTCCTGTCCTCTTCTTCATTCTTTTGCTTTCCTGTCGTCTTTCCTAACCCTGTCCTGTCATCTTCTCTCTTCCTTATTTCTCCGTTTTTTTCTCCAGGCGGCGAGGGTTAAACCTGTGTGAAGGCTTCACCCTAGATCCCGAGCATAGGGTTATAGTGGCGAGGTACAGTTAACGTGTGCTTCAAAACCACGTTCCCTTGTTAGGCTTGGTGGTGGGCGACTGGCCTTGCCACCGAATTGATTCCATGTCGTATGGCTATCTTCTCAACTCCCGCAAAACACCCTGATCGACCTCCTAAAAGGGGTCGCACCGAAGCACTCCGCACCCAACCACCTCAGGCAGCTTTCAGCAAATACCTATTTGTACACTCTACCGACGAAAAACCTATCACCAACCTGTCAGTCTTCTTCATTGCCAAGTGTATTGAAAACATTGTTGGAAAAGACTACAATGCCAAAAAGACGCCCTCTGGAGACCTCCTTGTTGAAGTTATGCGAAAAAACCAAAGCGAGAACCTCCTAAGCAAAAAAAAATTGCCAACTTGACTGTCACAGTTTCGCCACACCGCACACTAAACACTGTCCAAGGTGTTATTTCTGACAAAGAAATCCTCCATGAGACAGATGATGACCTCCTTGAGGGACTGCGTGACCAAGGTGTTGTTGGCGAGCGTAGAATTATTATGAGAAGAGATGGAGCAGAGATCAAGACCAGACACATCATCCTAACATTTGCTAGCTCTACCCTGCCCGAAACAGTGAAAGCAGCTTTCCTTAGCTGTCGTGTACGCGCCCACATTCCAAGCCCGAGGCGATGCTTTAAATGTCAGCAGTACGGTCATGGAACTCCAGCTTGCCGTGGCAAGCTCACCTGTGCGAAATGCGGCAAAAATGATCACTCTTCCGATGACTGCAAAAACACAATCATGAAATGTCCGAACTGCAGTGGCTCACACGCTGCATACTCCCGATCCTGCCCATCTTTCAAGAAAAAGAGATCATCCAGATCAAAGTAACCGAAAATATCGGTTTCCCTGAAGCACGCCAAAAGCACAAGATGTTTTCTGCTGCATCCTATGCAGACGCCGCCCGTCGGGGGTTGGGGCGACGTTTGGTTAGTACTGCGACACAATGCAGCTTAGCTGATGTGTCGCTGTCATTAACCCCCTCCGAGCAACCACCAGCTCCTGCCTCTACAGCATAGGCCCTGGTGGTTCCTCCTCCTGCTGGGCTGCCATCCACAGCCGAGCACCCCACCACTGCTTCTGCGGAGCCCGTGGAGGACGAGGTGACGGGCTCTGTTGGTACTGGTCCGGCCTCTTCCAGTCCAGCTCCATTGGCCCACACGACACCCGAGGGCAGTGAGAGCATGAACTCAGGGGGCCCCAGACATACTCCTTCCCTGCCCGCACCGCAGGTTCCAACCAAGAAGCCTGCGGCCACCTCAGGAACCAGTCCAAGAGGTGGATGTCAGAAGGACACCATTTCGGTGCCGCCTGAATTGTCAGTCGAGGACATGGACACCTCGGCATCTCAGCCTGCCCAGCAGGCGCAAAATGAGCGCCGCAGCGCTATTGGCCGCGGTAAAAAACCACCTCCTCGTACCACAGGCCCTAAAGAAGACTCACTGACATGAACCAAAATAGGCAACTTCACAACTACATCTTTATTATCTTTAATCCATAATTGCTGTTGAAAACATAGTTCAGTGGAACTGTAGAGGCCTCATAAGAAACTTAGATGATGTATATAAAGTCCTTTATAAACATCAATCCAGTATTGTTTGCCTCCAAGAGACACACCTGAATCGCAAGCAAAGTAACTTTGTTAAACAATACACTGTCTTCAGGAAAGATAGAGATGCCTTTGCTCATTCATCTGGCGGGGTTGCCATTGTGACGCGAAAATCCATTCCTTCCCAGTCTATTAGACTACTCACTATCCTTGAGGCAGTTGCTGTTCGCGTGATCATTTTTGGTCGGCTGATTACAGTATTTTTCTTATACATTCCCCCGGATCATCAATTGTCTACGTCAGAATTTGAGTCGTTGGTGGATGAGCTTCCTGAACCATTTATCTTAGTTGGAGATCTAAATGCACACAACAAACTCTGGAGTTTTTGGAGAACTGACGCTCGTGGCCGCTTGATTGAACATTTCCTAGTATCATCTGGTGCGTGTTTGTTCAACAAAAAACAGCCTACATATTATAACATCACACACAACACGTACTCACACCACGTACTCAGACTTGGCAATCGGTTCTGCTGTTCTTTTTCCACTCGTTGAGTGGCAGGTGGAGAAAAACCCGCTTGGAAGTGACCATTTCCCAGTATTCCTGAGATGCCTAGACAGAGACCCCTACACTCCCATCTCAACTAAAAGGTTTAAAGAAACCGCTGCAGACTGGGAGAAATTTAAGCAGAAATCTCAACTCACACACAGTGCCATAGAACACTTGGGTATTGATGTAGCTTGTAGCTTTATCACGGCACATATCCTTGACGCTGCAGAGAACTTCATTCCCCAGACTTCTGGTAACACAAGTACCCTAAGGCGGCCCTGGTGGAATGAAGAGTGTCGACAAGCACGCCAGGCACAGAGCAAGGCGTGGGGCATTCTTCGCAGGTACCCAACTGCGGACAACCTTGTAGCGTTCAAGCGCACTAAATCCATGGGAAGGCGCATTCGCCGTCAGGCCAAAAACAATTGCTGGAGGTCTTTCTTAACTTCAATAAATTCTTTCACCGATACAAGAAAGGTTTGGAACAGGATAAAAAAACTAAATGGACAAAGCACACATGGCTTACCCCTTGTCAACACCACTGGTGACACCCTAGAGGACCAGGCAAATGCGTTGGCACAACACTTCGAACCCGTCTGAAGCTCTTCACATTACACAAGCACATTTATACACAACAAAAAGTCAACTGAGCGGAAGTCCATACATGACCACAAGCAATCAAACGACTCCGATAACTCTCCATTCTCCCTTCACGAGCTCATGACTGCGTTGGATGGTTTTGCAAGTCTTCGGCGCCAGGTGCCGATAACATTACGTACGGCATGATCAAACACCTTCATACAGATACAATCAATACTCTCCTGTTTTTATTTAACAGAATATGGCGTGCTGGCCACTTTCCAAAGGCATGAAAACAGGCTATCGTTGTGCCACTGCTGAAACAGGGAAAGATTGCATCCTGTGTTTCAAGTTATCGTCCAATCGCCCTGACCAGCTGCTTGTGCAAGCTGTTTGAAAAAATGATCAACAGAAGGCTACTGTACTTCCTGGAATACAATGGTATTCTTGACAGCTTCCAGGCAGATTTCCGGTCGGGCAGATCAACAACAGACCAACTTGTCGCTTTTGAATCCTATGTAAAAAATGCCTTTGTTAACAAATAGTTTTGTATGTTCATATTTTTTTATCTAGAAAAAGCATATGACACTGCCTGGCGCTACGGCATCCTGCGGGACATAAAATCTTTTGGTATTTATGGGAATATGCTTAGCACCCTTGAAAGCTATTTGTCTGAACGAACATTCAAAGTGAGGGTCGGGGCTGCAGTATCCGCACTGTATATGCAAGAAAACGGTGTTCCTCAGGGTGGAGTAGTTAGTTGCACACTTTTTATAGCTAAGATGAACACACTTGGAAAAGCTCTGCCCCGTACCATTTCTTACTCTATTTACGTGGATGATGTTCATATCAGTTTCCGGTCCTGTAATTTGTCTATCTGTGAACGGCAGTTACAACTTGCCACAAACAGGCTTGTAAAATGGGCCGACGAAAATGGCTTTAAGCTAAATCCTCAAAAGAGCACACGTGTATTATTTTCCAAGAGGCGTGGTATTCACCCTGAGCCCACCGTCCAGCTCAGTGGAGTAGCTGTGCCTGTGAAGAAGGAACACAAGTTTTTAGGGATTGCGCTAGATGAAAAACGGTCATTTATTCTACACATAAAGCTACTCAAAATAAAATGTATAAAGGCAATGAATATCCTATAAGAGTCCTGTCCCATCACTCCTACGGCGCAGATAAGCTGTGCCTGCTGCGTGTCTACAACAATTTAGTGAAGTCGCGGTTCGACTATGGGAGCGTAGTATACGGGTCAGCTTCGAAAACCGCTTTAAAAATGCTGGACCCTGTTCTGCACCTTGGGCTTCGCCTTTCGTCAGGAGCCTTCCGAACGAGTCCTGCACAAAGCCTATATGTGGAATGTGACCAGTGGTGCCTGGAAGACCAGCGCGTATACACAGACCTATTGTATGCCATGAAGGCAACATCCATGAAAAATCACCCTTCTTCGTTTATTGTCAATGACACCTCTGCCATGCAGTCGTTTCTCAGTCGGCCCTCTATATCTATGCCTTTTTCGTTGAGAGTGAAACTTCAAGCCGAGGAGCTTGGGATTTTTTTACCTTGTTTTTTTACCTTGGGACCTTGCTGCTCCTTGCGAAATGTCCCCGATTTCTTGTGATTTCTCTCTTAGAGCCATTAACAAAAGTACTGCACCAAGAGAACTCATCTTGCAGCACTTCCTACACCTACGACACAAATATCCCTACACAATGTTTTACACAGATGCCTCCAAGTCCGCCCATTCTGTGTCATGCGCTGCACACGGCCCAAACTTTGCTATCACAAAGACAATGCACAAAAATACCAGTATTTTTACAGCTGAGGCACACGGCATTTTAACCACTGTGGAACACATTACAGAAACCAGAATACACAGTTCCATTACTTTTACAAACTCCCTGAGTGTAGTACTAGCTCTCCATTCAGGAAAACCAACGAGAAACTTCATGTTAAACCGTCTTATCAAATCCATAATATCTGCTTACGCTCTAAAATTGACTGTAGTAGTGTGCTGGGTACCTGGGCACAGCGGAATTTCGGGCAATGAAATTGCTGACCAGATTGCCGCTGTTGCGGCTCTCCGCAGTGTTGTAGATATCCCACATGTTCCCCACCTAGACGTGAAACCACACGTTCAGAGTATGCTTCGGAGACGCTGGCAGGTACAGTGGGACACACAAATCGAAAACAAGCTTCACATTATAAAAACCACATATAGGGAAATACAACACAGAGAAACGGAACAGGTTCACAGAAATATCAATATGCAGATTAATGCTTGGCCTACCATGACGCAAAGAAACAACCCTTCCACGAACTATGCACCTACATGATACCCTTACACCCATCATTGTTTTTATCTGATCAACCCCAGATCAGAAGTGAACGCCTTTTAGCCTACCTCGCTGACATTGGATTTTTAGCACTCATCTCATACCATGTGTGACATCAGGGCCACCCAATGCAAATAGTAGGGGTGGTTCTGAGCATTTTCTTACGTGCCAGGGACGTCACTGCCATCCCTGTTATGTTATGGCGCTCCCAGCACACACCTAAACATCATCATTGTTACCTTTCATCTTATTCATCTTCGCTTTTTAGAGTAAGGGCCCTCTACACCCATATATACACTTTTCTTATCAAGTACATCACAATCATCGCCATGGCAATTTAACAAGAAATGTGACGAAACAAACATTGTCTTGGCGCTCTTTAGCCTCACACGCCCTTGCGCCAATAAAATATACATAGTAGTAGTAGTAGCGAATGAACCTCTGAAGGATCCAAGCTTTGACTTGCAGACAAACATGGAGCTGCCTGTATCGCTCCCGTGTCGTAAGCATGCTAGTGTTTGCGTAACACACAAACACACAAACACAATCCGCTCTACCTCTAAGGACTCTGGACAGGTTCAATCGGGCCGTTTAACGCCCGCATTTAAACATCGCACCACCACAACGGACGTGCCATCCATCATTACGGGCATGAAACCTTTAGGTGCTCGTGCACGCTCCCCCATACTGCCTCCCACTATTCTCCACTACAAACCTGGGCATGGATAAACCAGCAACCGGTCATGTGCACGTGCTTAGAAGTGATAGACGCGGTCGAAAGTATCCCCTGAAAGCCCTCTGAAGAAGTGATATTGGCTCACGCCGGCGTTCCAACCAGGCAAGTCGCTCTTCATACGGGAGGGATTCGCCGCTACTTGACGAGCTGAACTTGAGGCGGTAATGGCTGCGCCAGCAGCTTTTCGTTGTTTTCGCGCCCATTCGTGCTTGTGTTCGGAACAACGCTTCGATTCTTGTTCTTCCTCCAAACGAACCGCATGCATACGGCTCCATAAAGATTTACAATCTGGAAGCCCTTTAGCTCTACTCTCGCGTACAAACATGTGGCTGTACGTTTCCCTTTTCCCTCGTAGACATTTTTTTGTATGTGTAAGATGTCTGTGCAACACATCAACCCACACCGAACCGCTCGATTAAGGAGTACAGCCGACTAAGCGCATTGAACCATGTAATTTCGACATCGAAATCTCCCACTAGCACAACCAGAATTTCATGGGCAGTGGCATGAAGCGTTGCTGTGCGTACACCCCCCCCCCCTTTTCCGCCCGCGAACCGTGCGCGCAGAAACCGGTAACCGGTGATGGCGCATACTTAGGCGTAAAAGACGCCGGCGAAATTGTCGCTCAGGAGGCCGTCCAAGCTGAAAAAGAAATATGGGTTCACGCCGCCGTTCCAACTAGACAAGCTTCTTCTCAACCGGGAGGGATTTGCAGCTACTTGGTGAAGTGGGATTTCAGCGCAAACGGCGACGGCGAGTTTCGGTCGTTTTAGGGGGCCCCCCTTTGGCAGCCGTTACCTGAACTTCGCGGGAGCGGAGTCTGTTTTGGCCGCATAACCGAGTGAGGGAACGCAGCAGCGACGAAAGAAAGAAAATGGAGATGAGCGTCTAGCGAAGAGTTAGATGGAATACGACAGGTGCGGCTACGACGTCATCTCTCTCACTGCCTTTCCCTCACACGTCTCATGCGTCGCCACCAAGGAGCGCCCTCCCGCAGACACGTTCCCAGGCCCTGTTGTATTCTCCGCTAATTCAAACCACGTGACAGATGCGCGGGAGGTTCAAACACGACTTCAAACAACGTGCTCGCTGCTCCATTGTGCGGGGCTAATCCGAACCACGTGACATTATCGCGGGAGGTTCAAACACGATTTCGAACATCCTGGCCGGCGGCTGCAGCGCGCTGCGAGGTAGCAGCAGAGTAGAGCATGCCGCCGGGCGTTCGCTGATCACGCGAAAACTTCCTGAGACGCAGCAGAAATGCACCGTGAACGAGAAGACTAGCTCGCGCTGCGCACAAATTTCATATTAGGGAGTATAGCAATCGTCAGTGCAATTTTTTATGCCTACCAGTGCTTCTGTTTATTTTTCGCAATCATCTGATAACCGCACTACCGCCGTTAGCTGCCGACTGCGCAACTTGACAAAGGGGCATCGGTGGAGGCGAGGGGAAAATTAGTTGTGAAAGATGTGTCAGCGTGGCGAGGAGGGGCCCGAGAGTGGTGCCGAGTAAATCGATGACACCGGAATGTATGTATCTATGTATGTATAAATCTTTATTAAGAAAAGGTGTGGCCAGTGGCGTAAGAAGGGGGGGGGCGGTGTTTGGAAGGAGGTGAAGGGCTCCTGTAGGCCCTAAATTCTTCGGGATACGCCTGACTTTTTGGCGAACTCCCAAAAGGAAAGCAATCTCTCCTTGGCATGACTAGGATTCATGGGCGTAGCCCACTCTTCATATGATGGCACTTGTTGGGCGTGTCGGGCTCGGAGTTCACGGAGGCCCCCACAGTCCCACAGGAGGTGTCGAATGTCCTGCTTGACTGTGGAGTCCTTGCAGTACGGGCAGGGGTACGGTGGGTCGATGAGAGCGGCGGAGCCGTTGCGTCTGTCTGGATTACTACGTGCCGCCACTTTCAAGGGGCCCTAAACAGGGTTCCAAAGGTTGAGATTTTATGTGCGCTATCGTTGGAGTACTATACAAAGAACATCCTGTCGCAAAAATGGTTTAAAAGCGTTCAGTATTAGCCGAGTTATCGTTCATTAAAGAGGGCCCGCAACAAGGCCTGGCGCATTGCCTCTTTCACCGCGCCTCCAAAGCACTGTGGAAGCGGAGACGCCACCGACCAGGCGCAAGACCTGGTAGGTGACACCAGGAGAAACAGGGTTGCGTCGAAAATCGCGCAGCCATTGGCTCCGCTCGGCGGTACGTCACCCTTCTTGTAGCAGACGACGGCCAAGCTCCGCCTACTTCATCCGCTACCGCTCAGCGGGGTCGGTCGGTGGCCGGCCCGCATCGAACGGCTCCTCGCGCCGGCCGTGCTCGCGTCGGCGGAAACGAGCGTTCGAAGGCAAGATAAGGGGCTTCCAAACTCAACATGCTCGTTTACGATAATAATTGAAGATTGCCACCGACGACTATAGCGGCTCGCTAGCGTTTCGGCATGCGGCGCGCGCCTGTCGCGGTGATCTCGTCCCACCGAGGTCGGGGAAAAGGCTTAGCATCGCCGCAGTTATCCAGACACTGCTTTGCGAGGCCGCGACGACGACTATCCCCCGCGCAATCTTTCACTGCACTATCACCCCCTTTCACGTATTTGCAAACTGATTTTCAGCAATAGTCCCGCTCTGGCGGGCGGTAACAAGTTTTAGCTGCCGCGGTGTATGCCTATCGTGCATACACCGCACAGTGGGCTGCTTGTCTACCGTGCAGGCAGATGCTTGCCGCGGTCGCGCGTGTAGCGGGCGTTTGTGCACGCAGAGATGCTCCGTGTTTTTTAACGTTATTCATACCTTGTAAACGACGCGCTATATCTACAAACTCGGCTAAGCTCGTATAACCGATGGCGACGATCTACATTCGTCCGTGCCGTGCCGCCGGTGCAGGAGCGCCGTGCGACCGCGTTTTCTCCCAGAGCCGGGTATGCTGATTGGATACAGCATTTAACGGGGCCCACCAATAGCGCAGCCATACTGTTGAGAGCTTCGTGCGTCACACGGGTGCGTCACAAGCGCTCTGTCGCACGTCAGAGCGGTGCAGTGTCGCGGCAAGGAAGCGGTAGGTGAGCAAGGAAGAAATAAGGCACCTTTGTTGCGTGTTTGTGCGGCCCCTGCTTTACGCAGAGGTGTAATATTTGGTATACATTGTCGTGAAGGGGTAGTCTAGCGATTGCGCGATTAAAATAGCGACCTTCAGAAACCTAGTTAGGGTTCCTTTAACGTAGGAGCGCCACTTGTGCAGCACATCCTCGGTAAGGGGGGGCCCTGTTCGGGCCTTGTAAGTCAGAACTTGAGCCCCTCTGGGTAAGCCCTTTGGAAGAGGGTGCTCATTTTGGGGAGTCATGTCTCTCAGGTTTGTCTTCCTTCGTTTTCTATCTTGTTCGACGAGGCTGGCCGATGACACGGTAATGAAAACTAGGGGGGGGGGGGTTAGGCATATACTGCTTTGCAGTAAAATGCGCTCTAGGGACTTGTGGCGGGAGCCCCGTCTTCCTTCGGAGGAGAGGGTAGGTGGAGAGGGCGCGATGGGCCCCGCGCTGCGCCTATCGAAATACTCGGAGCTGCGGCCGCTAACGCCTCCTCGAGGCTTTAAAAGAAGCTTTCACAGTGACGTCGTTATGACGACACCTTTGTGCACTCGTTGGCTGCGGCCGCACGAGGGTCGCAACGATCGTACGGTTGCATCTGGCTCGCTAGTCGCACGTCGTGATCCTCCTCCGACTATAGCTCACGACGCGAAAACCGGTCCTGTGCGACCGCCTTCGCGATCAGCCGCATGCCAATCGCGTGCAGTTCCCGCTCACGTGATGATGATGATTATCATGATGATGATTAGAGGCGCAGCCTTAGTATCGGGGCGTCAGTTGTCACCAACCGACTTGTCTGTGTTATTCCACTTGTTTGCCCTAAACTTCACTAACCTAATGGGTTATCCCCCCTCCCCCCCTCGGTTTTAAACTCCCATCGCTTCCCCCACTTCCTGCCCTTGCACCCCTGTTTATCTTCCCCATTCTGTTCTGAATTTTAATTCGGTCTCTAAATTGTGGCGGGAGCCACATAAATTCTAATTCAGCCGCCACACGTGTCTCGCGCTTAACACCGCCTCCTTGCGGGACGCTGCAGAGTTGGACAAATTGCTTTTTTTTTCTGGCGGACGCGCCGAATCAACACTACCTAAATTAGGTGGTGTTGCCCGAATGCGGCGGACGGAGCAACGGTGCGCGCCGTTAGCTGATTGCGGAGAACTCTATAAGGAGGCCTGTTTCTGCCACATGCCGTAAGGTGGGGCCGCAAGACCAACCACGCTCGAGTTCCAGAATATAGCTCCCCTAGGGGAGCATAGTTTCGTGTCCATCCGCCATCTTGAGTTCTAAAGTCGTGCGGGAAAGCCACCCATCCCGCGTGTAGTACAGTTCCTCATAGCAATCTATAAAGACAATAGAGTGCACCTTAATTGGGAAGGACAGAAATGCGCCCAGCAGGTCAACATCCATCGGGGACTGAAACAGGGATGCCCTTTGAGCCCAATACTGTTCATGCTTTACATGGCAGGGTTAGAAAAGAAACTGGAAGAAAGTCAAGTAGGGTTTAGCCTAACCCATATGCTGCAAGGCGAAGTGGTACAACAGCATATTCCTGGAATGTTATACGCAGACGACATTGTTCTTTTAGCTGATAACCAAACCGATATGCAGCGGCTAATAAATATTTGCGGCCAGGAAGCCACTGACCTCGGATTAAATTTCAGTGCAGAAAAATCAGGAATAATGGTTTTCAATGACGCTACCACCGACGTAGTGTCTATCCAGCAAGGCGAAGTACCTAGAGTGAAGGAATATAAATATTTGGGAGTGTGGATAAACGAAGGGGATAACTACTTAAGAACTCACGAGGAGCAACTTAAGGTTAAGGGAAAGCGAAACGCAGCTATAATGAAGCATAGAGCTCTGTGGGGGTATAACAAATATGAAGTAGTAAGAGGAATGTGGAAAGGAGTAATGGTTCCGGGTCTCACGTTTGCGAATGCTGTACTCTGCTTAAAATCAGACGTTCTATCAGGCCTTGAAGTAAACCAGAGAACGGTAGGACGTTTGGCCTTAGGCGCGCATGGAAAAACAACTAACGAAGCAGTTCAGGGAGATATGGGCTGGGCGTCGTTTGAAGTGAGAGAAGCTCAGAGTAAAATATGCTTTGAGATGAGGTTGAGGGCAATGGATCAACGAAGGTGGCCAGCTAAGGTTTTTAGGTACCTATACTTGAAAAGCGTGGACACGCAGTGGTTAAGAAAGACTAGAAGGCTAACGATGAAATACGGAAAGAACAGTGGGGAATCCAAAACAGCCAAGGTAACCAAAAAAGAGGCAAGGCAGATTGAAACGAATAAATGGAGGGAAAAAATGGAAGCTAAAACATCGTTAGAGATGTACAGGGCTGAGAAGATGAACGTCGGAAAGGAAAATTTCTACGATAATTCCCAGGGCAGTGCTTTGCTTTTTGAGGCTAGAGCAGGTTGCCTGCGAACTAAGAGTTTTGTGGGGAAGTATTCACAAAATGATGGGATATGCGTGGTCTGCGGAAAAGAAACAGAAACTATGCGGCACATCGTGTTAGAATGTGAGGGTATCCATCCAAATCTACATGAAGGGAATATTGGGCTTTCAGAAGCCCTAGGATTTAAGGGTATCACAGAGGAAGTTAACTTCAAGGCTGTCGAGGGGACGAAAAGAAGATTAGAATGCTGGTGGACGAAAAGCAGAGAGGGGAATATTGCCTAGGACAGTTACCACCTGTAACAGAAAAAAAAAGTATTTTGTGCCTAATAAGTTTTTTGTGCCTGCTCTAAGCAGCGCTAGTATTGAACCAAAAGTGTAAAACATAGGTATATTAGTCCTTTTTGGTAAGATGACATGTCATCACCCCGATACAAAGTGGAAACCAAAAGAAATCATCATCATCGGAGCTGCCGCCAGGCCGCCGCGCCAGTGGCAGCGGCGGGGAGGAAGGAGTCGGCGCATGCGTGTGGCAGCACCTGCGCGACAGCGCGACTGTGGGGATAGTCCGCTGCTTATCAGCTGAGCGGCCGCCGCTGCCGCCGCCACCACAATCGTCGCCGGTCGCTTGAGCAGAACTGACTGAAAACGGTGTCTTGTGCGCAGCACTGAAAGCGGGCTTCGCTGTCGTAAGGTGGAACCCGCGGCGTGTGGCAGTCAGACTCGAACACTTGCGCTACGAGATATACAGGAACTCTAAACCGCCGTGCAAGAGGTCCTCTATATTTCTCCCGCGGGGAATTAAGGGTTGCGCGACCCTTTTCCGCGCGCCGCCTTGATGACGTCGCCCCGATTATCCCATGCCGCGCAGAGGCCCCTCTCTGCGGCCGCGCCGCAGCTGCCGACCGGGCGGTACTGCCGATCAACGTTACTGGAATAAGCTGCCAATAGCGGTACCGCGCTCCGCCCCGCACCAACAGCGTGAGCGACATCGTAGGAATCCAGCGTAGCCGCCCCAAGGCACCGCCTCCCGAAGCGCCCCCACCGTGCTTCGGCCGCCTTCGGAAGCGTGGCGGGACGACGTCATCGGGCATGGAGGAAAGAATACTCAGGAGAGGCCCCTAGCACCCCAATGCATTGCAAAAAGTGTGCAGGAAGTCACGTGATTTTTCTTGAGCCCATGGACAATGTTGCTTACTTGTTTACAACTGCGGCGGCCAAATTTGGGCAAATAGAACGGACAAATTTTTAAGCCGTTTGGTATGTGGCTGCCTCGCTACGCTTGCAAACCAGCGCAGTCACTACGAAAAACGTTTTTAGATTAGGCCAGTTTGAAAACTCCGCCGTCGGAGGCGGCATTCACTCGTACCCCGGCCGCAGCGGCGCTTACGTCGCGTCGAGATCGGCGGAGCGAGCCGCTGCCGCCGCCGCGTCCTGCCCGGAAAATCCCCTTCACTGAGCGTTGGCGAGAGCCCCAGTTCGTTCTTTGCTCACTTTGTGTTTCTTCGTTGTGAAATGAAGTGAAGTTTATCGCTGCTGAGACGTAGCGCACAAAGACCGCAGTGCTGTACGACCCCATACAATGCTCCCGTCGTCTGCGTTCGCCATCCCGCGAGCCTGTTGCTATGACGTCGACAAACGCTACTTTGCCAGGCTTAAGAGCAGAAAAACCGTCCTTCTATCTCAAAAACGGAGGCCGTTTTTCGATTGAAACTTTGGCTGAGGGTTAGAATGGGCAAACTGAAGGCGAAATCAACAGCTTAGAACATGACATCGCACTGAGGAATTAGCGACGAAGCTGTTTTCGCTGCGAAGCGGGAAGGCAGGGCGACGCCATGTTAGTCGAATCAAACCGGAGACAGCAAAGGATGATGGGATGAATGCTGGGCTCAGTGGGCTCAAGTAATGGCGGGACTCGGCTTCACAAATGTGACGTCAGGGCCTCTCCTAACCTTTTCTTTCCTCCATGTCATCGGGTAAGAAGGCCCCGCCAGCCAGCACGAAAGCGCCCAGTGCCACGCCGAACCCGCGGGACCACAACGAGGGCGGCGCACCCTTCGAAAGCAGGCGGGACAAAAAGACGGCGCCATCCCAAACATCAATAGCGGCGGCAGGCGCACCTACCCCGAAACAGGTGAGTCCTCTCCCCCCAGTGATCCAGCTGAAAGCTAAGCCAACATCCACACAGATACAAGAAGAAATCAACTAACATTTCAGACAAAGAATGGGAAACTTGGAAACAAACATACAAAAAATCAAACAACATGGCGCTACCGCTTAAATTAATGCAGTGGAACTGCCGTGGCCTACCAAGAAAGAAAGGCGAGCTTCAAGCTTGGATGGCCAAACAGAACCCCAAACCCGACAGTTATCTTCGTGATGTTCTTTTCCCCGGGGCTTCTCCTCCAAGCCGCAGTAGCGCTGAGGATCTGACCCCGGGTATCCTCAACCGACAAACTCAGCCTCCGATACAAAAATTGTACATTTATTTACAGCTCGGCGGGCGGCTAAGACACAATGCTCGGGCGGAGCCCGAAGACGACGGGCCGAGCTCTCCTGCGCCCGGACCGCGTCTCTCTCGTCTCATCTTCCCTTCCTCCTGCCGCTGAGGGCAGGGGAAGAAGGAAAAGCCAGTCGTCTTCGTCGGTGGCCATCCCATGTGGTGGCGGTTAGCGCATCCGGTGTGAGCAGGCGCGACCTTCCTCAGAATGCGCGACGTTTCAAGGCGCCGCGCGACACGTGCGTTTCATTTGTGCGCTGCTCGTCCCACGGCCCGCGCCAGTTGGTGCCTCGAAGCGCCCGACACCGACATAGTAGCATTGCAAGAGCCAGGAAAAACGCCCAACATTACGGGATACACGACGCACCAAGACCATCCCAACACTGCTATCCTTACGAGCAAGAAACGCCTAGCGCTCAAGACGAGCTCAGATGAAAACACCATATCGATACAGCTGGGACCGCAAAAGCAAGCCTTCTTAATCACAAATGTATACAGCCCGCCCAAACACCAACTCCGAGATATCGAACAATACCTACAACCACAAAATAGCAAGCAAGCCCACCTACTTCTAGGGGACTTCAATGCGCCCCAGGCAGCATGGGGCTATCACAAAGACAGCAAGAAGGGAGCCACCCTAGCGAAACACACCACCGCCCGCCGTTACGTACTACATAACGACCTGCAGGAACCGACGCGACACGGGAATTCGGTGGAAAGAGACACCTCCCCGGACCTCACATTCGCAACAGCAGGAATTCAAATTACATTGAACAACACGCGAGAACACCTTGGGAGCGATCACAACATCTTAATGCTAGAGGTGGACTTCACGCCACCACGTATCAAGTGGAGGCAGCAGCACATAACGAACTGGGACGAGATGAGAAAAGACCGCACTGATGTCAAGGCAGCCGACATAGCAGAGTGGGCGGAACAAATACGACAGTGCAAGAAAAACCCACCAAAAGCCCTACGCAGCACGAAGGAGAACCGGCGACGGACAAACACCTACTTCACTGCTCGGAAGTTCGGGTTCGGGAAGCCCTCCTGGAAAGATGGAAATGCAACAATACCAACCATTCCTTAAGTAAACGGATCAACGAACTTAACGCCCACATACAGGAGTACACGAACCAGCTCCTAAAGAAACAGTGGACCGACCTATGCAATAGCCTGCAGGGACAGCTCAGCGTTAAGAAAACATGGCAACTCATTAGACATCTCCTCAATCCGACCACATCGAAGAACAGCAACACGCAAAAAATAGCACAACTAACCAACGAACACGACGACCCTCAGAAACTCCTAGAAGAACTAAAAACGAACTACATTCCTCAACACGACAACCCGAAATACGAGAACTACAACGGCACTGAAAACGAAGCTGTTGACGCGTCATTTACCCTCAGTGAACTCAAAGCCGCTCTGCAAGACTGTAAACAAGCCAAAACACCGGGACCAGACCAAATTACGAACCCATGCCTCCGGAACCTCAGCGATGAAGATCAAAAATGGCTGCTTCAACAGATTAACAACATATTGAATGGCAAAACCCCCCTGCCCACCGAATGGAAAACAGGGAAGATGATTTTTATCCCCAAAACCAGGAAAGGCAATCAACACATCAAACCTCAGACCCATCACACTCACATCAAACGCCGGTAAGCTCCTCGAACGAATGGTATTACGACGTTTGCAAAAGCATCTTGAAGAACACCACCACATCCCCTTCAATCTTCTAGGCTTCCGACCAAAAATATCTACACCAGATATCCTCCTAGCACTATATTGCCACGGCTGGTAATGAGTTTGAACTTTGACGCCATGCCCTGGGCAGGCATTCACCAACCGATCTTGCTTCTCCACGTACCCAACTTGGGGGATAGCCGCTGATAACGACGACGACGATAGCCGATAGCCGCTGGTGGAGATGACGACGACGAAGAAAGGTACCTGGAGAAGAAGAGACGGAAGAGGAGCTCGAGAGTTCGGCAAAGGCTAGAGGTTCGCAGCTCGCTTGTGGGCACAAGTTCGCCTGAGTAAATAAACCATTCCGCTAGTATTTTGGTTATACCGTGACAGAAGGGGTGGAGGTGCGGGGTACATGATACCTGGTTCATCAAGGGCTTCGAGTAAGCTCCAGGACACCCCGATCACGCCTTTTCACGAGAGGAACAGCCGCCGCCTACTTGGTCTGCCGGTGGAGTACGGGCTGCTTCCAGATCGCAGAGCCAGGATGACGGGACGGGACAACAGCGCACCGGTCCCGCCTGAGACTCCCATGACAGTTGGGTACGTGGTCCAGCAGCAACGGGTGCCGAAGTCCTTTTATGGCGAACCTTTCGAAGATGCGGAGGACTGGCTCGACCAGTTTGAGCGTGTCGCCAGATTCAACGGTTGGAATGAGCAGCGTAAGCTTCACAATGCCTACTATGCTCTGGAAGAATCCGCGCGTACCTGGTTTGAGAACAATGAAGCTGCAATGGCCTCCTGGGAGGCTTTTCGCCAGCGGCAACTCGCTACCTATGTGAGCATGGACAGCAAAGAAAAGGCTGAAATTGCGCTGCAGGCAAGGAACCAACGTCCGAATGAGAGCGTTGCCATGTACGTCGAAGACATGGTCAGCTTATTTCGGCGCGCAGATCCATCCATGCCCGAGGACAAGAAGTTGCGGCATTTGATGCGCGGCGTGAAGCAAGAGATCCTCGCCGGACTGATGAGGGGTCCTCCAAAAACAGTCCCCGGATTTGTTGAAGAGGCCACCGAGATAGAGAGGGCGCTTCAACAAAGGGCACGGCAGTATAGCCGCCGGGAAGCTGCCGTCTCTAGTACGAACGTTCTGACAGCGCTGGAAGGCAACGTCGACGGCCTTTGTGAACTGGTCAGGAGGATAGTCCGGGAGGAGCTGCAGGCAGTGCTTCATGGTGAGGTGCCCCGTCCCACTGTGTCAGTTACTGAGCTCGTTAGAGACGAAATCAGGAGGGCTGTGCGGGTTCCCGAACCAGCTGACGAGTGTGCACGGCCAGCGCTGCCCAGATCTACGTATGCAGAGACCCTGCGTCAGTCCCACTACTGTGCTCCGCCTACTATCGCCACTGTTGAACCGCAACCAACCGCCGTAAACTTCATGCCGCGTCCCGCCGCGCCACGTCCCGCCGTGCTGTACTCAGAAGAGAAAAACTCCCGGAAAAGTGATATCTGGCGCACCCCTGACCGCACACCCTTTTGTTTCCACTGCGGGGAGGCTGGTCATGTGTATCGCGCCTGCCCATACCGCGAGGCCGGTTTTCGTGGGTTCGCACTCAATGCGCCGCGTCCACGAAACGGAGAACGGCCGCCTGAGATTGCAAGATACCTCGCCGAACGTCACGACATGTTCCCCCACCGACGCTCTGAGTCCCGTTCGCCCCGTTCACCGTCCCCGAACCGACGCCGCTCCTTCAGTCCTCGCTTCGCGCCCAACTCCACCAACCACCTATCGCGCAGCCCTGAAAGCCGGGGAAACTGAAGTCAGCGACCCCTGGAGGTGAGGCCGCTGATGACGAATCGCTCGAAGATCCTCCATTGCGACGACGACGACGGGAGCGACCGGATACCAACGACGAGACGCCCAGTGACAACAAAATCTGCACCACCCAACCGGCCTCCTGCGACCTACTTGTACGAATCGACGACTTTCCGACGACTGCGTTGGCCGACACGGGTGCAGATTACTCCGTTATTAGCAATGCTCTAGCGATTTCACTTAAGAAAGTTATCACTTCCTGGACAGGCCTACAAATTCGCACAGCTGGGGGTCATCTACTTACACCTGCAGGTATATGCACTGCGCGAGTCGAGATCCGCGGCTTCACGTACATCGGCACCTTCGTAGTACTTCCCGATTGTTCGAGGGATTTGATACTTGGCATGGACTTTCTCAACTCGTGTGGGCCGTTATTGACTTACCGAAATCCACAATCACCTTCTCCACAAAGACAGCTATAGCCGGAAGCATCACCGACCGACATAACACCGCCCTTCGCATTGTCGACGACAACGTAACGCTTCCCGCCCGCACAAGCGTACTTGTCAACGTTAGAAGTGACGCATTCGTCGACTACGAAGGTATAGCCGAACGGAATATCTGGTTGCTACTGGAGAAGGGTATCTGTATCGCAAGAGGGTTTGTACACCTTCAGAATGGGTGCACACCCGTCTTGCTTACCAACTTCACCAATGAGCGCCACCTACCTCGCGAAAAGTACCACCGTTGCATTCATCGAGGAAGTCGCCGAAGTGACCAATTTAACAACATTGGGGACAACTTCGGATGAGTCGCCGACAGCTGACATACACATACCCGTGGAAATCGACTAGAAACTCTCGACCACAGAGAAGGATGTTTAATACGCCTTGTGCGCGAATTCTCCGATTGCTTTGCCACGACATCTAAAGTGCGCCGTACGCCGGTCGCGAAGCACCGAATAATTACGGACGAGTCCGCCAGGCCTGTGCGGCAGCCCCCGTACAGAGTGTCTCCTAAGGAGCGGGAGGCAATCAAGACGCAAGTGGAAGAGATGCTGGCAGATGATGTTATCCAACCGTCGAGAAGCGCATGAGCCTCACCTGTCGTGCTAGTAAGGGAAAAAGACAACGCCCTCCGTTTTTGCGTTGATTACCGGAGATTGAACAGTGTTACAAAGCGAGACGTCTATCCCCTGCCCAGAATTGATGACACATTAGACCGCCTGCGTGATGCTGAATTCTTTTCTTCATTGGACCTGAAAGCTGGCTATTGGCAAATCGAAGTCGACGAGCGAGATCGCGAGAAGACGGCGTTCGTGACACCGGGCGGCCTGTACGAATTCAAGGTTCTTCCCTTCGGCCTATGCTCTGCGCCGGCTACGTTCCAGCGCATGATGGACACTGTTCTGGCTAGACTAAAATGGCAGACGTGCCTCGTGTATTTGGATGACGTGGTTGTGTTTTCTAGCACGTTCGCAGAGCATTTGTCCCGCCTGAGAAGTGTCCTGGAAGCCATTCGTGCAGCGCAGTTAACTATCAAGCCGGAGAAATGTCACCTTGGTTTTCAAGAGCTTAAATTTCTGGGCCATGTTGTGAGTGCTAATGCCGTTCGACTGCAGACACCGAAAAAACGACTGCTGTAGCCTCGTTTCCTCGACCCAGTGATAAGAAGGCTGTCAGACGCTTCTTGGGACTTTGCGCATACTACAGACGCTTTGTGGAAGGCTTTTCTCACATAGCGGAGCCCCTCACGCGACTTATGAAAGATAGCGTAGCCTTCGAATGGAGTGAAGAACAGCAGAATGCGTTTGACGCCCTCCGTGAGCGCTTGCAAACTGCACCCGTGCTGTCTCACTTCGACGACGCTTCGGACACCGAAATTCGTACTGACGCCAGCAACGTTGGCATCGGTGCCATCTTCGTACAGTGGCAGAACGGTGTAGAGAAAGTCATAGCATACGCTAGCCGCGCTCTTTTCAAAGCGGAAAGTAACTATTCCGCGACAGATAAAGAATGCCTAGCAGTAGTGTGGGCTATCAGCAAGTTCCGCCCGTACTTGTACGGTAGGCCGTTCCGTGCTGTTAGCGACCACCATTCCCTCTGCTGGCTCGCAAACCTCAAAGACCCGTCCGGACGGCTTGCTCGATGGAGCTTACGGCTACAAGAATACGACATCACGGTCGTATACAAATCGGGTGGGAAACACTGTGACGCTGAGTGCTTGTCCCGAGCACCGCTTCCGGCCGGATCGTCCGATGCCAACGAGGAATATCCGTTCATCGGAGTCGTTCATACTGCGGATATGGCAGCACATCAATTGGCCGACGCAGAATTGCGACCACTCATTGAATACCTTCGCAGAAACGTTACCACGGCTCCACGCGCCTTTCTTCGGGGACTAAATTCTTACTGCCTACTGGACGACGTACTGTACAAAAGGAATCACGACCATAGCAGGAAGTTTCTCCTCGTCATTCCATCAGCATTACGAACTGAAATTTTACAGGCCTGCCATGATGAACCAACCGCTGGGCACCTAGGAGTCAGCCGCACGTTTGCAAGAATCCATCAGAAATACTACTGGCCCAAACTACTAACATCAGTGCAGCAGTATGTGAGGACCTGCCGTGACTGCCAGAGACGCAAGGCACCAACTGTCAAACCCGCAGGACTACTACATCCGCTGGATCCGCCGGACGCACCATTTCGCCAAATTGGGATGGACCTACTTGGCCCATTCCCGAGGTCGTCATCGGGGAACAAGTGGATTATTGTTGCTACGGATTATTTGACGCGGTACGCTGAGACGGCAGCGCTTCCACGTGCAACTGCTGCAGAGGTGGCCAAATTTTTTCTCTACAACATCGTTCTCCGACATGGCGCGCCTGCTGTTATTATAACAGACCGCGGCACAGCATTCACCGCAGACTTAGTGCAGGACGTCCTCCGGTTGACGCACAGCGCTCATCGGAAAAGTACCGCATACCACCCCCAAACAAACGGCTTGACGGAGCGACTAAACCGAACATTGGCAGATATGCTGTCTATGTACATTGACCTTCACCACAAGACCTGGGACGAAATTCTACCCTACGCCACCTTCGCTTACAATACGGCTGTGCAGGAAACTACTCGCTTCACTCCGTTTGAACTTGTGTACGGTCGCGAGGTCACTACCACGCTAGACGCAATGATGCCTGTTGACAACGGTGCAATAACGAACGACAATATCGAAAACCTGACGCAGAGAGCTGAAGAGGCGCGCCAGCTGGCCCGCTTTCGAATCCGCACACAGCAAGAAATTGATACCCGACGGTACAATACCGGACGTCGCGATGTGGAGTACCGACCCGGCGATCTCGCATGGGTATGGACACCCGTTCGCCGTCGCGGCCTTTCAGAGAAGCTACTGCGGCGTTACTTCGGGCCTTATAAGGTTCTGTCGCGTCTATCGGACGTTACCTACGTCGTGGTTCCAGAAGGAAACGCGTTTTCCTCTTCAAGGCGACAACCTTGCCCAGACGTTGTACACGTCGTACGCCTGAAACCGTATCACGCCCGATGACAAGGCGATGACTGTTCATGCGCGTTTGCCACCCCGCCGCATGCTGACGTTGTAACCAAATCGTTATGATTATCCTCTTGTTTTGAACGAGTGGCATCGGGTCGATGCCATCCAGGAGGGGGGCAATTCCACGGCTGGTAATGAGTTTGAACTTTGACGCCATGCCCTGGGCAGGCATTCACCAACCGATCTTGCTTCTCCACATACCCAACTTGGGGGATAGCCGCTGATAACGACGACGACGATAGCCGATAGCCGCTGGTGGAGACGACGACGACGAAGAAAGGGACCCGGAGAAGAAGAGAAGGAAGAGGAGCTCGAGAGTTCAGCAAAGGCTAGAGGTTCGCAGCTCGCTTGTGGGCACAAGTTCGCCTGAGTAAATAAACCATTCCGCTAGTAGTTTTGTTTATACCGTGACAATATAAAGAAGTTATAAAGGAGCCCAGCGCGTCACAATTGAGAGCAATAGTAGCTGCGGACTTGCAAAAAGCATTTGATAATGTAACTCACGACGGGATATTGCAGGAGCTGGGCAAAACGAACTTTGGAACGGCAGTATATAACTACGTCCTTCAATTCCTGCAAAACAGAACACTTTCCATCAAGATCGGCGACTATCAATCCCAAGAAATTCGACACCCCCAAAAAGGCATCCCTCAGGGAGCGGTAATTTCGCCGACGCTATTCACCCTAGCTACGCTGAAAATATACCGAGCTCTGAAAGACATCAAAGCACGTCGATACCTCCTGTATGCAGACGACTTTACTTTATGGGTCACGCAGGGATCGCCAGGACAGATTCAGGATACGCAACAAGAGGCACTGGATGCTCTTCAAATGGCAGCTGCAGGAATGGGACTGTTGTGCAGCCCTGAAAAGTCTAGCCTCTTGCTAGTCCATCACCCAAGATGGCATCCACCTCCTATACACCCTACCAACCCCTACCAACAGTGAAGGAGACAAAAATTCTAGGTTTACACATACACACCAACGGAAAAGGAGACGGTGCGGTAGCTAACGTAAAAAGACAAGGGAACCAGCTCCTCCAAGTCAGCAGGAGAATTGCCAACAGACATAGTGGCCTCAAAGAAGCCGATCTACTACAACTTCATGACGCACTCATCCCGTCACGTATCAGATACGCCATACCGTATTGTACGCTAACCAAGAAACACCACGAGAAGCTTAATGCGCTCCTAAAAAAATCCACCAAGCTCGCCATGGGAGTCCCGATGAGCGGAAGAAGACGAAGATCTCGATGCCAGCGATCGCGCTTTCATCGGGCTCCCGCTTCAAACTGCTGAACGCCCCGTTTCTTCACAACAGAGCCCTGCCGAATTCATCACAGAGGCAAGTGATCGAGCTCTGTACATCGGGATTTGGAAATCCCGGCCCAGCGGCCCGTATTTTTAGAAAAACCGACAGCTACAGCCCCCCTCGGGGAAAGCTCCGGCCTAAGCCTAACTTCCAGCCATAGCACCAGCGGAGCGGCTGTTGCCGCCCGCTCTCCGCCACCATGGACTCTACCATCCCTATGGATTCTACCAACCAGAACGTCGCCTCGCATTACGTGGAGGCTGGCACCAACCCCCATCCTTGGCAGTTCCCTACTACGGCTCCTCGCCAAGCTACGTCCACCACCGTGGTTCTGAAATTCCTGGATAACACCAATCTATCTGCACTCAACTTCGCTCATCTATGCCACGCCATACTCCAAACTGCTGGCCTGACTAAACTAGAAAGGAACGATACGTTCATCAAGCTTCGAGCTTCACAGAACCTTCTTGCCATCGACACATACCGCCCCACTGCTGTACAAAAGATCATTTCAATGCAAGAAGTCCCCACCAACGGCAAGTGCCATGGAGTTCGATCTTACGTAGCAAATGACCCCTCCAATGCTCGTGGGGTAATTCATGGTATCTTCACCGACGTTCCAGACGAAACCCTGCGCGAAGAGCTTCACATTCCCGGCCGCAAGATATTAGCTGCCCGCAGACTAGGGAAGACTAATACCATATTAATCACAGTTGAAGGCCGTAACTTGCCCCGACATGCTACATTTTTCTCCGGCGTTTACCGCATCTTCCCGCAACAACCCCAGAGCAAACAGTGTCACCACTGCCACGCAATAGGACATCGCGCCGATGTTTGCCCAAACAAAAATGAGTACGTACGATGTGCGAACTGCGGCAAGCAGTTTCCCCCAAATGTAGACCCAGCAACGACCCCCCATGAATGCGAGGCTCACTGCGTAAACTGCAATGGAGAGCACCAGTCTTCATCCGCAAAGTGTCAAGCACGCATCGACGCTACGACAGCTCTCCGCGCCCGCTTCCATGCCACACAGCGACGTCGCCAAGAACCCCCACCGCAACGTGACGACGCACAAGCATGGCCACTGCTCCCTACAAGTAACCGCTTTGACCTTCTGTCCCGGTCACACGAACGGAGCAAGAGCCGGGATCATTCAAAACACCGGAGCCGTAGCCTTCACCGCCGTCGGGGCACATCGAACAAGCTTCATCCACAAACGAAGAACCATGGGCAGAACAAGGTTCACATCGAGGCCACCCAACCGGCTCGCTCCACTGTCCAAGCGACGTCGCCTTCCCAGCCCCATCAAGATCCGCTACAAGACAAGCAAGATCCGCCACAGGTGAGCGGCCCAGCTAACCCCCCCACTCCTCCCCCAATTATTAAACCCCCGATCCTCAAGATACCCACGTTAAACCCAATATACACAAACACAATACAAAATTTGCAACCACCATCCCCCTCAGCAATAGCACAGCAGGTGCACGAGATCATTCAACAGTCGCTCCCAGGGCTGTTACAGCAAATACTGGCCTCCCTTATTCAACAAGCTCTCGCCCCTCTTGAGAACATGCTACAACAGTTAACAGCGCGCCTCCAAGTCGTAGAAGAGGAGCTCCTTCCCCGCAAGCGCCATACCCCTACCACCGCAGAGCCAACGAACGCAGAACATGTCTAGGATGCGCCACCAATCACCTCCAACCCCTCAATCACTCATAATATGGCAATGGAACTGTAGAGGTCTCCGTCGAAAACGCAATGCCTTACTTCAACACATGCTCATCACCAACAACAAACCGGATATTATTACCTTGCAAGAAACTAACGGAGACTTTTCCCTCCCGGGATATGATCGCTATGTTCAGCCAAGCATTATCCCAAATAGGAAAGGGACGCAACCGCTATCCAGCCCGCAAACCATGACAATTACCTACGTAGACAAGACGCTCCCCACCGTCCAGCTGGATACGACGCATCTTAATACTTCTGAAAAAGAGCACGTAGCTACTACTACGATGGTTGACGGTAATAACATCACTATTGTAAACTGCTATTGGCCGCCCAAACAAACAACTGCCACGCTGCCCGCCTTCCATACGATGTATAATGCAGCTCGTAGCTCAGACACGCTCCTATTGCTTGGGGATTTCAACTCTCCCCACCCCACCTGGGGCTACACTCGAACGTCCCCTTTAGGGCGTAAATTGGACGAATTTGCCAGCCTCCATCAATTCACCCTTATGAATGACACCACATCTCCCACGAGGCTTGGCTCCAATCAGGAGGCTGACACAAATCCCGATCTTACCTGGATTCGAGGTCCGTTAATCGCCGCCTGGGACAACACCGAAGAAACTCTCGGGAGCGACCACAACATTATCCAAATAAGTGTCCCTCTCACTCGGTCATCAAAACGAAACGGTTCAAACAGGCCCACAACAAGTATAACGAATTGGCCGATTGTCCGTAAACGCCTGCAAGAAATTGACACAAGCGGCATTACCCTTGCTGAATGGAGCGACGTCATCTTGACAGTCGTCCGTAAACACACCAAAAGAATAGCCCGCACCGAATCCACTCCCTACATTGACCAGCACCTCCTAACCCTCTGGAGAAAGCGTCGTGCTATTGTCAAACGCTGGAAACGTGACAAGCATAACGGCGTGCTCAAAGAACGCCTTTACCGCCTCAATCACGAAGCCCAAGAGTATGCCGACAAGTTAGCCACACAGAATTGGCTTCAAGTGTGCTAAGGGCTCAACGGCAAGCTTCATATGGCAAGGGTCTGGCAACTGTTTCGCACACTACTGGGACAACAAAAACCAAAATACACCGTCCAACGGCTTCGCTTAGCGATTGGAGGCACACCACATGATATCACAGAACAGATCCGTAACGCACTGTACCCCCCTTGTAGTACCACACGCATCGACATCATTTACACAGAAACGGCCCCAGAAGATGAGGATGAAGGAATAAACTCGGACTTTTCTTCCGGAGAACTAAACATGGCACTGCATCAACTCAATCGCAACACGGCCCCGGGACCCGATAAAATTACATACGGAATGATCCGCAACCTGCCTGACGAGAAACTTGCAGAACTTCTCGACCATATCAATCGGGCTTGGAGATCAGGAAACCTACCCCCCGAATGGAAAGAAGCTCATGTTACCCTCATTCCAAAATCAGGAAAACCACCCAACACACCCGCCAACCTCCGCCCTATTTCCATGACATCGTGTGTTGGAAAACTAATGGAGAAGATGGTGCTCGCTAGACTGGAATGGCACCTCGAAAACAACGGCCACCTGCCAGCCACAATGGTGGGATTTCGAAAGCATGTGAGCACACAGGACATTGCCAAGCGCATCCATGAGGACGTATACGCACAGCCAAGTGCAGCCCAATTACGCACCATCGTAGGAGTAGATATAAAAAAAGCAATGGACAATGTGCTCCATGACGCGATACTTCTCAGCCTCAAGGAAACTAGACCGGGTATCCGTATTTTCAATTACGTTAAAAATTTTCTAACAGACCGAACCATCTGCATCTTGGGACCCGATGGGAAACCATCTCGGCCTTACCCACTTCACAGAGGCACACCACAAGGGTCTATATTATCACCAACGCTCTTCAATCTAGTGATGAAAAATCTCCCCGACAAACTGAACGCTATCCCAAATATTCAACACGCCATATACGCTGACGACGTCACACTCTGGTGTACAAAGGGTAGCCCCGGCGAGCAGGAATACACGTTACAACAGGGTCTCGATATCATCAGCGGGCACGCCCATGACGTAGGACTCACCTGCTCAAACGAGAAATCAGAATATGTAGTGGTATTAGACAACAGAACCAAGAAAAATAACCAATATCGCAACCTAATTAATCTGACAGTAAACAACTTGCCCATCCCTCGCCGTAGCCACATCAAGGTCCTGGGCTTCATCCTCCAACAAGACGGTAAAAGTACAGAATGGGTCAAATCCATCATTGCTCAAATTAACCAAATTCACCAAATGCTCCGCCGCGTGACGCGACACCATCAAGGCCTCCAAGAACACGAATTACGCAAAGTAGTGGAAGCCCTAGTGTTCTCACGCGTCATGTATGCATACCCTTTTCAGCGCCTTACCAAGACACAAGCCAACAAAATCGAAACAGCCATCAGAAAATGCATCCGCATAGAAATGGGAGTGCCTCTCTACGCTCCCACAGCATTAATTAATGACGCTGCCCTCCACAACACGCTTGAAGAAAAAGCCTCAGTTTATCATGAAGCTCAGCACCACCGACTAACAACTTCAATGCAAGGGCGGGAGATTCTTCGCGCCCTCGGGTATCCCACCGACCACCTCCCACCCATCACTCCCTCGCCGCCACCCTGGGAAAGCATACCAAGAATCACTGTGCTACCCATACCAAAACACATGAGTCAAGCCACAGATCAAGAACGTAGAGCATCGCGCGCTCAACATCTGCCCGAACCAATCCATGACACCTACTACACGGACGCCCGTTTTGTGGACCATACAACGACTACGGCATCGGTTGGCCCCTGCACAGCTCACGTACGGCATCACGTCAACGTCCCCTCGCCCACAGCTGCAGAGACTCAAGCCATCGCAGAAGCCATTACACTTCACCAGCATCGGACCGCCCACATTACAGTCCGCACGGACAGTCAGGGAGCACTGCGAAGCTTCGCCTCGAATGACATTCCATCCCCTGTCCACACTAGCCTGACAACATATATGCACGCGCATCCCCACCTACACGTTTTCCTCGAATGGATCCCTGGCCACCAAGGCATAGAGGGTAATGAACGAGCTCACGCTCTGGCCCGCGACGCTCATTTCCCGGGCAGCCCTCAGCCGTGGCCTGAGGAATACAATCCAAAAGAGGATAGAGCAATGCACCATAAAAGGCGCCGCGAACATCTCGGCAACCTCCGCAAAGCAAGAATGGTACTTCCCTCCCCATCTAAATTTATGTCACGGAGACACGCTACATATATTAGACAGGCGCAGACATTGTCCCTCCCCTGTGATCTGTTCCTCCACTACATACAAAAGTCACCAGGCCGTCCGCACTGTCAGGTATGCGGTGGCTATCCGGACAATGAACATACATATTGGCGCTGTGTACGGGCGACCTCGTCTTCCACATTTCTTTCGACCAACCCCTTCCCCCCTGATATTCCCTACTCGTGGTCTAGCTGGGCCGCTCCCCCTGAAAACCTACGGGCAGCCCTGTGGTCCCTCTTGGCTGCCCACATTGAAACTCTTTGTGCACCTCCGCCAAGCCCACCACCGTCGGAGGACCGTGGAACACCCCCTTCCTCCGTGGACTGATAACTCCGCGGCTCGGACTTGAGCTGCCTAATAAAGTTTCATCTCTCTCTCTCTCCCGATGAGCACCTCCAACACGCACATCGAGAACACCGAACTCTACGTAACATGCGAAAGCATCGTGGCAGCACACAAGCACAACCAACTAGCCAGACTAAGAAGCACCACCCCAGGACAAGACCTTTTACGACTACTTAAATTCGACACCAACCATCCACCAGACAAAGAGAAACCAATCAGCCCGGAAGACCACAACCGAATTACCGTAGCACCCATCCCAAGACAAATGAACAGCGAAAAGGACGACACAAGACGAAAAATTAGGGCAGCATACTTTACGAAGAAAATACGGCGCACACGAAATGAACGACACACCTTCACAGACGCTAGCAACCATAAGAACCAATGGGCATGGGCCGCCGTCGAATTCGAAGAGAAGGAAGCCACGGGCACCTGTCCCTGCACAGAGAGCACTGAAGCAGAAATGTACGTCATTGACCAAGCCATCCAAAGAAACGCACACTCCACCGAACCTCTAACCATCTACACTGATTCCCAACAAGCATGTTCACGCATCCTATACAATCGGATACCCCCCACAGCACGCACGCTTTATGAACAGATAAAAGGAACGGTTAAACTCTACTGGGTACCTGGTCATGTCGGGATGCAGGGTAACGAAAGAGCAAACCGACTCGCCCGCGAAACCGCACTCAGGGCTCCCTGCAACCACATCCAGCCCCAGAGATATCGCATCCCACCAAAACCCATCACACTGAGAGATCTACGACACAACCCGGAAGCTTACCCTAAACCACACAAACACCTAACCAAAGAAAAACAGGTCTTAGTGAGGCAGGCGCAAACGGGTGTCCTCCTAACCCCAGAACGAATGGCCGTTTACCAAGGAAGACTACTACCACAGTGCTCGAAATGCCTGGGAGTGCTGGACCAGCGTCACCTATTCGGCAACTGCAACATATGACCAGGCGAAGAAACCATTGTGGGACTCTCGTCACGTGAAGACCAAACCGCCCTCACCGCTTTCATCAAGCAAAACCTGGAACGCCACTGCAAGAGACGTCAACAAGCCCCCGACAAGGACTCAACCTAGTCCACATGACGCCGCCTAGGATGCCATGATAGGCAACCTAGAGGTTCCCTGAACCGAGGGGACCTATACCGGCAAAAGATATATAGTAATAAAGCTTTCATTCATTCATTCACACACGCGCGACGGGCGGCTTTCCCGCAGCACCTGGGATTACAAGATTGCGGACTGTTGCGCAACTATATGATAAGTAAAGAGGAGAATGAAGTTCACTTCAAGGCTCTAACTCCAACACTGTGTCTGCGCCTCTTTTCTCCGCGGCCCTGGCCCGTCGGCCACAGGTGCCGTGGAACATTTGCGGGAACGGGCGCCCCGCCTAGCGCAAATGTTAGCTCCCTGCGGGAGCTATTTGGAGGAACTCTAAACCCGCGCTAGGGTGCCTCGATGCCAGCGCTAGAGCGAACTAGAATGGGGGAGTGTCTCGAGCGGGCGGAGGCGGCGCTGCTTTCGACCACGGCCGGACTGGAGGAACGGCGCGCGCCCGCCGCTCCTCCAGCCCGGCTGTGTTTCGACGCGCCGTGCGCTGTCGACCGCCGCTAGGGGCGGTCGACAGCGCACCAGCCGACCGGAGGAAACTCTAGCCACCCTAGCGATGGGCTCACGTGCGTGCCGCGTCATCTGTGCGAAAGTTTTAGTGCTTCTTTAAAACACTGAAGCAGTGTGTTTCTTCAATGACCAGCATGTGAGAAAGAGGCCTAAAAAAAGACGGACTCACTGCTTCGCCCCAGGCTGTCAGAGCGGCTATCCATGTTTGCCATAGAGTTTCTCAATATTACCTAGAGCGGAAAGTGTCGCTACGATCGCACGCCGACATGGGAATTGGGGGTAGTATGGTCAGTATGGTCCCTAGAAATATGTCATATTCTAGGGACCATAGGGGTAGTGTGCGAATCGGATTGGCAGCAAGTGGCTAGTACAAAGGGCTATTCTATGGATTAGGCTTCTCGGCTCGGAAGTGCTTGTTAGTCTGTTTTCGGTGTGCTTTTCCGTTTTCGGTATGCCACTTTCTCGCATTGGCTATCACAGATATGTCTAAATAACAGCGTGATTAGCACTTAACGCATGTGCTCGCGTTAGCAGCGAGTTTGTTAAGATGAAGGGGTGGCCAAAGTTTATTCTAGTAACGTTGGGGGTGACTACATGCAGTGACGGCGACAAGCAACGCCGAAAACGTAACTCAAAAGGTACAACAGCAGAGCGCACTGGGTGACAGCGACAAGCAAAAAAAAATTAATACACTGCCGCCAATGTCCTCGGTCGTCGTCGCTCGTCGCTACAGTTCACTGTATCGCCGCTGCCGCTCGCTTGTGGGCTGCTTCTGGCCAGCAAAAAGCGAGCGAGGGTCCAAGCGGCCTGTTATATACAGCATCATACTGCTTGCCGCCGCCGCCCACACTACAGCCACAAAATAAGCTACGCTAGCCCACACTATCCGTTTTCTGCACACATTCATTACGATTTTCGCATCGCTCGTCGCCGCCGCTGCGTTTACTCACTCCTTGAAGCGTGTACTGCCTTGGGCAGGCGCAATGAGGCAACATACACAGCTACTCGACAAGCCAGTATTTATTTGCCATTTCACGCATTCATGAAATTTCATAATGCTTTCGCGCGTGCTTGAAGTCTTACTTGCGGTAATAGAGTCCGCCTCTAAGTTTATTTATATCTGCCTGGACAAAGCAAATAAATACGACGCGATTGCATCCTTCTTGCATCTCAATGTTGCATCTGCTTCGCCTGCCAAAACGCGTAGCATACGATAATAATACTGTATTGAGAGGAAGAAAGAACACAGTTTAGGAACACCTAAACATTTTTTATCAGCTTAATATTACACTAAACCAAAGAAAACCTCATCCAGTTTGGAGTATGTAATAATTTAAAATGTATCCTGGAACGCCCGCTGTCTCTGGCGGCGTGAGCCATATGCAGGACTCTTTTTTTGTTTTTGTTTTTTGTCTAACCCTCAAATTCAGTTTTTAATTTAAGCAATGAAACACAGCATTTTATACAAAGTAAAATTTGTTAACAGCGGCACTTTTGGCAGCAATTTTTTTTTTAAACTCAATTTGCGTAGCCACAAAGTCGTTGCCGGCCCTGCCACGCCGAACTTCTGGCCGAACTACACACTATGGCGGCACTCATAGAGGCGTAGAGCGCATTCGCCGAATCACGTTGACGCTAGCGCCAGATTCCACTCTAGGTGAGTTAGTGAGAAACTCTATGATGTTTGCATAGGCCAGTAGAGCACGCAGCTCCAAGAAGATTACGGAACTGGAGCAAAGACCCGCCGCGGGGGCTCAGTGACTCAGGCGTTGCGCTGCTAAGCATGAGGTCGCGGGTTCGATTCCCGGCCGCGGCGGCCGCTTTTCTGATGGAGGCGAAAAGCAAAAACGCCCGTGTGTACGAGATTTCGGCGCACGTTAAAGATCCCCAGGCGGTCAAAATTAATCCGGAGCCCTCCACTACGGCGCGCCTCATCGCCTGCGTTGCGTCCGCGCGTTAAACCGTACAATCAATCAATCAACTCGATAAAAGGTTTAAATCCTGCGAAATACACTGTGCCACCCCACTGAAGTGTAAACTGTTCAATCTCATTCACTGTATGCATATATATTTTTGCAGTCGAGTTTTAAAAACAAATTCGCGCAGCTTTCAGTAGTGGTTCAAGGCTGGAGAAACAGCAGAGCTGGCAGCCCCTCTCCCTTCATCGGAGACCGGGATGTTACACCTAACGTTTATTTGCGAAGTTGCCACTGAAAATTCCCCATGACTGGCAGGCCGGGATCGTTTTGTCCACAGGCATTCACATCTCTCACAAAGTGGACCACGTTAGCACTAGCCAGAACCCGCGGAAACCGGATTCGCGAACTTGGCGTCTGTAGTGCGAACTCAGCGTCTGTGCTCCCCACTTCAGGCGTACGATAGATCACGCCACAAACGCTGTGCAGAGTGTACTCGAAAGTCGAGGTGGCCGACGTTTGGCGCTCCTCACGAGGCGCACACGTGCGCTCAGTATTTTAAATGCAGAGCATTTCTTTAACTCACGATGTCACCCGTTCTAGTTGTCCGTAAGTAGTCCGCACCCCTCCCCCTACACTATATAAACAAATAATACTTACCGGCGCCTGGTTTCGATCCCACGACCCTGCGGGCGGAACGCAAGGTACATGGTGCTCTACCCACTGCGCCCCAAAGCCGACACAGAATGGAGGGCTACGAACGCGCCTTATATCCTTGACTCATTCAAACTACGTCAAGAAGCTGCTGATACAACGCATTCACTACCTGTGGGCGGAACGCGAGGTACATGGTGCTCTTCCCTGCTAATAAACGATGTCATACCCACCTGCTAATAAATGATGTCACGTGACCACGTAATTACGTCTCCTCATTTAATTACAATACAACAACCAACAGCAACAAGTGCAACAACATTAACGTAACGCAAACTACTTAACGTCGTGCGCCCCCGGAAATGCTCTGCATTTGATCGTGCCCCTCGCGAGGGGGATGTTTAGTTTCCTGCCGCAGCAAGAACCAGGCGGCCTCCTGCGCAGACATTAATGAAATCGCGTAGTACTGACCTTTGTTATGTTATCTAGATGCTGCGCTTGCTTCGCCAGTCGATAACAGAGGCGCAAAAATGCCTTGTCGCCTTCCATGATTTGGCATGCGTGTCGAAAGCGAGACAGTGTAACAATTCACGATACAAGCTGCGGGCGTACTGAATATAAATGCTGCGCCATTGATTACACCATACAGCGTTGAGTGCCGTCTGTTTGCTCAGTTTTTTTCTTTCTGGTTTTCATTGGCTCCTCACGTGGCGCAAGCCCACGCGCAAGCCTGGCCGACACCGGCCGTTCCTCACGAAGAGCACGCTCACGCAGGCTCTGAATTTTTTCTTGTTATTTTTTCTGGTAACGCTGAACGGCGGAACTAACTCAAACAGCTCTGCTTTTAAAAGTGAAGCTGTGCCATTAGCTATGCTGCGCTTAACATATAGCATGGTACGTAAGCGTTTACATGAAATATTATTCGTTATGTTTATTAGTAATTATCAAGAGGAAATATACAGTTAAATCCTGACCTAACGAAGCCATCGGGAACCTCACATTATTTCGTTAAATCGAGAACTTCGTCAAATAGCGAATGTCTGTTTGCTAGCACTTGATTCCATAAATTCGACGTCTAAGAGGAGGCACATTCTTGCAGCTACCATGACACCGAAATTGCGGCGGCCGCAGTGCTTGAGTTATATAATAGTTACAATCAAACGCTAGGGGTTCTGGTGGAAACGGATTAATTTCTTGGCAAAAAAGTCTGCGATTTTCGCCTGCCGGCGCTTCGTCAGCATTGGGCGGACAGACTTTTCGTAGCACGCAAGCGTGTTCAACGCGTCCTCGCCTCCTACGTGAGCCCCACTAAAGCGCCTGAGCAATTCCATATCGTCCATCATGCAGCTGGCCTGGAGCGCGCACAGAAGCTTAAGCAGTTTCTGGGTCGTCATCATCCTCTGACACCTCCTGTGTGCCGGAAACTAATTGTACGGGTTCTTCATCGTTGAAAACCTCCCTGGTGTCTGCTTCTGCGTCCGCGCTCACGTAGTCATGGAAGCTCAGATCTGCTGCCACCTCATTAAGCCGACGAAGCTGCTCCCAGGAACTGGTCGCGATTTCTATTTAGGGCGCAGCCCTTTGGCGGCCGTCTCTGGGCTGAGCCGGTGGTCGGCGCAACCGAGGGAACGATGGCCTGGACGACGAGCGAAAGCAAAAGCGACCGACGAAAGACAGCAGAGGAGGAGACTGTCGCAAAATTGGGACGGGAGGGCGGTGCGCCGTGGCGGCACGAGCCAGTGCTCTCTGAAAGTATGCGGTGGGGGAAGGGAGGGGGCAGCATGCTGTGCCCGCACGAGGCGCTCGACGGGGCGACGCTTGGCGAAAAAGTGCGGGGGCGTGCGCGTGACTATGATGTGCGTTCGCTTAAGGCGCACTTCGCGGTCCCTTCCTGAGGCGCACTTCGCGCCGCCGATGCAAATGTTAATCATCGCTGCCGTCGAGAAAACCCACGAGTGAGTGCTGCCTCAGCGCACGGCTGCTGCGTCCAACTATCGCATTAGAGAGTATCGTAATCGCCAGCCAATTTTTTGGTTGACTCGCTCGCCGCCGCAGCAAGTCACTGTAGCAAGACCGCACTATAATTTTGGCCTCAACGCGGTTTACTCGCGATGTTTGAATCGCCTTATCTATTTCGCGTTGGTGGGTCTTTTGGGGAGCGAAAACCACAATGCTTTGAGCACTTTCACCCAATAGCGGCGGCACGGGACCGTGCAAATGGTGTATCCACCCTCTGCGGCGGCGCTGGCATCGAGACACCCTCAACTGGACAGGCGACTAAAGCACAGCAGTTGGGTGAGAATGGCAGTAGTTGCTGGAAGGGGCTTCATCGCTCGCTCGGGGGTGATGCGTTTGGCATACAAAATACAGCAGGCTATGGCACCGCTTTACATTATTGCAGATTTTGCAAACTAGCGGTAATGCCAACCCCCGAGATTTGGACGCGCGCACCCTTTGCCCGTGTTCTTGGTGGGCGTTTACCAGCACTGTCTTGTTTCAAGGAAACATTCCTGCCTCCCGCAACCACTCCAAGACAACTGTTTCCACAATAAAACGAGCCCGATGGACCCCTTCCGCCTCGTTAGCGGCCGCAGAAGCGTCGAGGAAGCGCCGTCCTGTTGCCCATTCAATAGTGTCGATGAAAAAGTGCTGCAGCCTTTCTCTGTGGCCCCACTCCATCCGTGGACTGCCATGTATTGACAGCAGCCGTTTGCGACTTCACTGTACACTAAGCACGACAAGTATATGAAATTCGACGTAATAAGATAATCGCCCTGGCGGCCAATTCCGGCTTGATTTTTTTTTTTTTTTGAGATAGTACTTACATTATATTCAGACCTACAGCGTTCACCAGAAGGTTGCTTTGTCGCAAGATCAAATTTTCGTGGACGCGACTTTTTGCTAGGCACCCTGTCGATGCTCGTAGTTTGGTTTGTACCTAGCCTATATAACATGATAATGGTGGTCGGGGTTAAATGGCGCAAGCCAACTAGAGCAAAGAGCGACAAAAAAAGTGATTGAATAACAGTAGTGTGAACGTGAATACTAAAATCTGCCAGTAAAAATATATGCGAAATTAAACAAAAGCCCATGAAAGTGGCTGGTGTACACAGAGGCCAAGGTTCTAACTATGCGTGATAAGCAGTGAGGTGTAAAAATTCGACCTCTATGAAAAATCCTGCATAACAACCGCACTGTATAACAACAGAAGCCCTGCTAATTCCGCTGTTCGGCAACTAGAGAGTCGGTAGGCCTTTCCAACAGTCGCTTTTTGTTAATATTTGTTGGAACATCCGACGCCATAATGGCCGTGCTCTTCTTACCTTCGTAATAGCGAGGCTCCGAACACTTCTACCATTGCCGATGGGGGTCAAAGCTGCGCTGTTTTTTTTTTTTTTTTTTTTGCGAAGTGGCAGCCCGATTCGTTGCGTGGCCCTGTCGGCGACTCCGCAGAGCCGAGTGCGTGGAAAGCCCATGGGTTTGGCATTTTGCCGCATCCATTCCCAAAGCCACCTGCAGTGGCTAATGCGAGGTGAATGTCATTGTTTACTGCAGGCCCACTTGTTTCTCTTTGTCCACGCTACGCCTGATTCAGCTGCAGTATGAAATGAAGATGACAGGACAGCGCGCTACTGACCTCTTTATTGAAAAACACCGACATGACAAGAAATAGCCCAAGCTCGCCCACCTTTCCCAGCTGCTTCTGAATAAGCCGATTCGCATCACTGATTGTTTCCTCTGAGCCACGCTTCGGCGGAGGCACGTGTAACTGGAATGGGATGAGTGGACATGAGGTGTGAGCGGCAAAACGAGTGTTTTTATCGCCACACTAAGTGCGTTGCTGTCAGGCGTATAGCAGCAAACAAAAAAGAATCCCAACATTGCTTGGCGAAGTTTATATTTGCTTTTCCCTGATCACATCTTCGAGCTCCGAATCAATTTCGTTGTGTCGTTATAGGTCACTGCACGACGGAGCTCTCTCCCCCTTTTCTCCAGTCATCCCTGTCCTGCGCTGCCCGATTCCATTCTTTGCTCCCGAATTTTCTTAATGTCTCCCTTCATCGAGCCATTGGCCTTCCGCTCCTTCCAGTCCCGTCTACCGGCATCCACCCTGGTGGTCTTCGATTGTCATTTCGTCTTGCTACATGGCCAACCAAAGCCCATTTCTTTTCATTAATTTGAGTTACGATACCTTCTACCCGAGTTTGTTCTCTGATCTTGGACGCTCGTTTTCTGTCCCTGACCGTTACTCCCGCCATCCTTCGTTCCATGGCCCGTTGAGTGGAGCTAGGCTTTCTTGCCAGTTATTTAATAAGGCGCCAAGGTTATGCCTCATATGTCACCACCGGCAGTACGCATTGGTTCAATACCGTTCTTTCCAGTTATAGCGGTACTGATTACTTGAACACCAGCCCACGCCTATACTGCTCTGGATTTCTTTCTCGTGATGGGGATGAACTGGAACAAATGGTTCGAGGAAGCTATCTTCGTCTACTTTTTCTGTCATTTCGTTATAGAAGTTGAAGAGGGTGCTTCCACCATGTGTTTTTCTATTATTGCTTTGTATTTATTCACATTCATCTTCTATTCACATTCTACTCTACGGCCAAGCTTTCTGACACAAGGTACTAAAGCACCTTTTTCATGCGTTTTCCAGACGCAAATATTCGCTGGCTCTAATATTCCTTTATTATTAGGGGTGAGCGATTGTTCTATTAATCTACCGATTATTCGAATAATGCACCTGCCGCGATTAAATTTGCTCACCGGTTAATCGGTTCGACCAAGATGGCAAGCTGGGCGAGTTGGTATTGGTTCATGGTGATAGAAAATAGCCAGCGCAAGGAAGACGAGGACGAGGAAGTCTGTTACCTTCCTCGTCCTCGTCTTCCTTGCGGTGGCTATTTTCTCATCGGTTCGACTCCCGAGATGCGCTAGACTGGATACCAAGTCCCCAAAGTACTCGGCGTAAGCGCAATTGAAGGCGTCGCCTTACATAGCAGCAGCTCGTTCTTCAAACTGCAACGACGAAGACGCTTTTTCGAGAAATAGCATCCGTTGAACGTTCGTTCACGCGAGGGTCTGTTTATCGCAGCCAACCTGCACACGTAGACTGATTTAGAATGTGACAATGTATTTCGACTCTTCGGCGCTGCTGAGCAGACAGCAAAAGATAAATCAAAATCTCGTCTTACCCTTTTCAATTTTTTCTATAAACACCACCATCGGACTAATACTGTCCGCCGATTAATCTGATGAAAACTTTGAAGCAACGCATAGTCCTGTTTACTATCTTTAAGCCTGCTTTGTGCAAATAAACCCTTCTGAATGCCCTTCCAGAGAAGTTGTAAATATGCTGTAAAGGCTGCAGTTGACCGATTCACAACCCTACTTCTGTTTATTCTGACTAAATGACTAGAAAGGGTAAATATGCGCGTGCGATCCGCCAGCGATCAGCAAAAGCCTAAACTGAGAAAAGGGCGGCCATCTGGAGGTGCCGTTCAGCCAGCAGCCGGCGAGCGCCCAGGGTGCCACCATGACGGTGTGGCAGAAACACCACTCCCGTTTCAAAGCCGTCCGTCCGCCCGCTCGCCGGCCGGTGAGGCGCCATCTGCTGCCGAAACGCTTGCAAGTGATTTGTCAGGCACTTCACCGGGACAGCCCAAGTTGATTTGGCGGTACCAACTGTACCTTCAAAGTAAACTTGCCAGATGCATTATCATTTGGCATTTAAGTACAGGAAGTAGTGTGGACTCAAAACGTCCAATAATATTTTGTGTAAACGGTAGCTCATGAACCCCGGTCGCTTGCGCGTGCATTATGCTGGTCTGTTCCCATATTTGACCTGAACGAAGTGGTGAGCACAAGGAGCGATTTTTGCGAGCGACGTCTCAAGCATAACTCAGTAGTTTACAGTGGAATAGTGGGGTTACCAGCTGTCGCTCACACTGCGTAATGCGCTGCCGTAGGGTTCCCCCGTCGCTGTCGCTCGCTTGCAGGCTGCCTCTGGCTAGCCCGAGTACTGCGGCACTGGGCAGGCGCTCGTGCATTTGAAAAATCAACACAGCCGCGGCTCCAGTCCGGCCCCGCCGTGCATACCTTTGTGTCGTCATGGGGCGAGCAGGCAGCTGGCGCTGTCGTTGCGTTAATAAGGTAATGTATGTTCTTTTTTTTCTTTTTATTAAATGTTTTGCAGTAACCTTGGTGCCACTGAAAAAAAGCACAGCACTTCAGGAACACATAAAACAAAGACCAGTGTCAACACACGCTCAACATATGCACAACAAACTCCTTGATACAGTTACAACATCCACCATGATTGTGCTTACAATAGCAATTTCTAGCCCTAAATACCAACCACGCGCATGCGCTGCCTATGTACAAAAAACAGTACTATCGCATTTAAAAACGAGCCAGGTTACATTACGCTAAGAGAGCTCACAAAGAGTGAGCCGTTGGTGTATGCGCGTATGAGCATACACTGTCTTCGCTACGAGTTTTTCGCGCTTAAGAGAACAAGAATCCGGCGAGTAAGTGGCCACTGCCAAGAGGGATCGGCATTCGCGAAACTCGCCTGATTGAGACGTCTTAGTTGTACACCGGAAATTGCGCACTCACGCGGGCTGACAGCCGGAATGCTTGCCGTGCGCAATTGGTAGTTCAAAGTTGCAAACAGTGGCCGCACCCGGTAGCCTGGGTGTGATCCTGAAACCTTGGTTTACCTCGACCTTGAAGCGCACGTGCGGGGTGCAAGAGTGCACAAGTGCACGAGTCGAATGTAGTCAAGAAAAGCTGATATCAACACTGGCACAGCTTCTGTATTGGACTCGTTCTTTTATTGTTTACTTTATAGGTTGCAGATAGCACCTCTGGCGTAGGAACTCCTCACGAATTGTTTACCTTAGTACGTCACTTTTGTTGTCCAATTTTCGCCGTACCGCACCGAAGCTGAACCTGGGCTTGAAGGTGCATCATATAGGAAAATTTTGAACGATCTGTGGCTTTATAATGTCCACCGAACATTCTGTTGCAGTGAGTGCCTGTTGTGCGAGTACGATTTTTAGTTTTGTTTTCCCCGTGAACGGCTACAAACCATGCCTGACGTATGGTGATAACTGCTTGCAAATCATGCAGCAGCCAACCAAGAAGGTTTGTTTAACGTTTAATGTTGCTTGCTGCGCTGTAGCTTGGTAAAAATTAAAGAGGCAGTACCACAATGTTTACAAAAACATTCACAAATGACGAAAGCCCTGAAGCCTTGAAGGCTTCCAAATCACAGGCCACTAGTTTCGTTGAGAATGCCCATATAGAACGGCGTCCTTGAACCTTCCTGGCCAATCGTCCGGCTGGTATATCCTTGGTGCTAAGAATATACCACCACAATCTCAGCATTGAAAAGGAGCTCTGCACGCGAATCGGCTCCTGTGTAGCTCCTCCCGTGCTTTCCGAACCCACGCTGTTAATGCAACCACTTGACAAAGGCAGGATAAGACATGCACACGTTACACAAAAAAGTAACTAAATACCGTTACTCGTTACTCGCTCAAAAAGTAGCTAAATACGCTACTCGTTACCGATTCTCAAAACATCCCCAGCTTTCTCGCTCAAAATTCCGACCTCTCAGGAACCTAGCAAAACAACTTCAGGAGAGTGATATTTGGCATAAAGCAAGAAGTCGACGTGAAGATGAAAACACTAACAGGAGTTTCCCGGAGTCTGAATGTTTTTTGTGTAATTCGCTGTCAAATCTTACTACCCATGCATTTCTATGGGATTGTTTCCATGGCTCAGGAACCTAGTGCGAGACTTGAAACTGTGCACAAAGCAATTTTCCACCCCCAATATTAGCTGCGCAAAAGTACTTTCAATTTCGCTAAATAACTAGAGAATAATCGCTGTTGAGAGGACTTCCATGAGCGGGAAAGCTGCACATGAGAACGCGTGAGTTACCCGAAAAGTAACGAGTTACTTTTCACGTTACTTTGACGACCAAACGCACAATGGTTTTGTTTCATGGTTCATTGTTTCCATTTTAGTAGTCATTGCACTTAAGCAGTAGCTGCTTCTCGAAAGTTTCATCAGTTATGTTTCCCCGCTTCCTCAGCCGTGAATCACGGCCCGTGATGAATGCGTCGGTTCCTTCCTGCCTTTTGTATTATCTGCAATTTGATTGGTCGGCTTCAATATCAACGACTTGCGCCTTTTCACCTACGCCACCTAAACTATTAGTTCGTCGCGGCTTTTTTTATCATGACGTTACCCACATGACTTCTTTGTGTGGGCGCCCGTGCTCGACTCGTGATCATCCCGGCTGTTGGTATCTCATGCAGTGCGCCGACACTTGCGTGTATTGAATGCTACGTCATGAGGCCGTGATGAGCGTAGCATCATTCACAATAGAAGTGCCGTTCCGAACCATCACAATGTAGAAAACGGCGCTGCTGCTTTCGAGGGAAGCATCAGCGCAATGCGTCTGCAGACGCATGCACGGGTTATATTAAAAACAAGGCCGTTTAAGTGGCGTTTTACACGTTACTCCTCAGAAGTAACGAGATACCGTTACTCGTTACTTGACCTTAAAAGGAATTAAATACCTTATCCGTTCCTTTTTTAAAATATCAAACTAAATACGTTACCCGTTCCTTTTTTTAAAATATGAAACTAAATACGTCACTCGTTACCGCTAATATCAACTAGGTAGAAGTAACTCGTTCCTTATAACGCGTTACGTACATGTCTGGGCAGGATGGAGCGCAAGCGCCGCCTGCCTACTCTTTTATCACACACAACGCCTGCCGGCCCCCCGTGGCCGTTTTTTCCTTACCTCACCCCCTTACGTGAAGCACCGCACCTTTCTTACGTACCTTGAAGCTACCCTGTTGAAGTGGCACTTTGAGGTGCATTACAGTACACAACTCTTCCGCTGTGCGAAAGGGACGACGTGTCGCGACGCGCACTGCAGTTAATCACTGGCGCGTCACAATGCCGCGGCAGCCGCTTCTCATAACGCAAGCAGTGACGCGGGCACCGGCTCGCAGGCGCCATTTATTATTCCGCATTAAAACGCAAGCCCCTTACGCCCGCTCTTTGATTTTGTAAACTAAAACATTCCGAGAAGAATGGAGCGTCATTGCAGAAAGCTACTACGGCGTACTGCAGACCGCTGCTACAAGTTATGAAGTGTGGAAAAGCCGTTGCAAAAAAACGGTCAAGACGAGGGAACACGGATACCGATTTGGCGCCAACTTTGTCCACAGGTACATACTTTTCCGGCTTTGTAGCTTACATTCAAAGGTCGTCTGTGGGGTTTGAACTGAGACTCAATTACTGCTTACTGGGGAGAAACCAAGACTTCGCGTTCACGCCTCCTGAATGTAGGACAAATTTTATTCTTTTAACGCAGGTGTTGTACGGCTTGTCCAGCCCATTCTACGATCACAAAACGGAATTTAGTTGTATTAAGATTACACAGATTGTGAGACGACTTCATGCAGATTTGTAGTGTGCGTGCACCTGATCTGCTCCACTAAGGGGGACCAAATGAACCTTGCCCGTTCTACTTTCCCCCAATGGCACGGCGTCTCTTCCTCCTGTCGCGTCCTAGTTGATCGCAGAGGCCGTGCGCGCAGGAGCAAACACCAGCACGCCCAGCTAAGCGCGAGGCCTCCGCTGCTCCTACCACGCGTCCTCTTTCTTCCCGGCTGTACTATCATTCTTTCTCCTGCCGCGGCTCTTCCGGAGGCTTCCGAAGATATTTCTCGTGGTCGACCAGGGCATTATTTAAGTATTGAGCACTGCAATACGATCAACCATGTTGAGTAGCGCTCTAACGTTGTACAACACAATACTGCAGGCTCAAGGCAGCTCTAAAATTTGTTGTAAGGTAGCGTTTGAAAAAAAAAAAACTGAGGTTGATTCCTCTGCCATAGGAAACGGTAAAACACGAAAGTGAAATCTGCAGCTGAGCATTATTTGCGGGTCGGTGGCTGTCTTGTGGGTGTGCTTGGCGAGCGGCGTCGTTCTGGCGGGTCGCTTCGACAAATATGTATTGGCGTCATTTCCGTGATGGATATGACGTCAGTGAAATCTTGGTGTATCCGGGCATAAAACACTTTCGTGTTGAAATATAAAACCCAAAAACGAACAACCTTAAGTATAACGTAACCTTTAGTACTGAAGGTTGCTTCCCCGCAAGAAGACCCTGTGTGCAGGGGTGCACCCTTTACAGGCCGCTTACTTCGTTGTACTGGTGTCATTTCCGTGACGGATATGACGTCAGCAAAATCTTTGTGTATCCCGAAATAAAACACTTTCGTGTTAAAATACGGAAAGGTAGAAATGAGGACTTTTTGCTTCGTGGGTGGCTGGGCTTCCGAAGTACCCAGTGCTCGGGGCGGAGCCCAGTGCACACCTGTAGGCACTGGAATCGAGGGCGCGTTATGCCCGGGTCGCCGAGCAATACTACAGGGCTGCCAGGTTCTCGGGGCATTTTGCGGAACGAACGTGGAAGGCCACCACGAAATAACACCTACCGATAGTTTTCGTTCTCTTCGAGACGCTAACGCGTGGCTCCGTTCTCAGCTCTGCCACTTCGCAGAGCCGGAGGAGGCTGGCGGCGGTGTCTCGTGTGCGGTGCCTCGCGGTCCGCCAACGCCAGCGCTGTGTCTGCTTTTGTGGGGAAGCAAGAGGTGGACCATCAATGGCAAGACATCGTGGTCAGTCAGACATCGATAGATCGATAAGACTGGTGGGGCTTCCGAGCCGAGCACGCATTCGACCCTGCACTAGTGGGGACTATGGCGTTCAGAGTTTTCGGTTTAGAGGCAGGTGCGCTTTTAACCAAGTAAAATATCATGTTTTCGCCTCCAGCTGCTAAACAGCGGCGTATGAAGCGCTTCCTTTGTGCCTCCAACCATGGACGTGCTGACACAAAGCTGCTCCATTGTCATAAGCGCACTTCGGAAAGCTGCTCGGGCTAACAAGCGTGTCTGGTTGTGTCATGTTCGCCCGACCAATCCATCTACAGGCTGCACTGCGCCAGAAAGCAGGATATCCTCCGGCATATTTACTTCACCGATTTGCGAGTCTCAATCAGTAGCACCTCTGAGAAAACCAACTGGGGTTCTGACTCACTCAATGGGTCGCACAAGGGCACACTCACTGCGAGCAAATCAGAGCTCGTCGTACGTAGCGAAATTGGGCAATTGCACTGGAGCCTAGTCACATTATATGGTATAAGCTACATATTACAAGCTAGAGCGTCAGCTGAAAGGTGCTGTCACCCGTTACTGAGTGCGAAGATATGTGCGAGTATTTTAAATTGTAATGCTGATAATTATTCATTCACTGCAAGTACAAAATTCTAAAAAAATTGAGAGAATTCTGTACTAATGCGTAGAATTCTTACGCCACTTCTATACATGGTGCGTTTTTACAGCCACATGTGAGTAGCCAAATACTTGGGTTATTTTATTATATTTAAGTTTCCTTTTGTTTCTTTTCTCCGGTGATGTAAATTTCGACCATAATAGCGAATAAATGTCTTTACTCCACTAATTTTCACACACATGCAAGCCGTAGTGCAGGGTTCGCCAGTTGTCGCTATTTTTATTCGTATTTTCGGCGTACTTTTCCGGCAATTTTTACTTGAGACTGTTCTTTGGAGGAGATGAATATTTCTGATTTCGTCAGTCCCTTTTTGTATATTTTGTTTTTGCTATTTGTCTTATTTTTAGTTTTTCAAAATTCTGTTCAAACAATTATCTTCATTTACGCTATTACAACGCTTACAGGTGTTACTTCCGCCAGATGTGCATTTTTCTGAAAATGCAGGGCGAAACAGGGTATGGCCATTTTTGCTATTTTATTCGTATTTCTGACATTATTTCCCGAGCTTTTTAGTTTAATCTTCGTTTCTGTAGGAGATGTACATGGTGCATATTTCCGATTTTGTCAGTTGGTTTTTGTAAAACAATTTTTTTCTATTTTTCCTGTTTCTTGGTTTTTCCAAGATTCCGTTCGACCAATTATCCCCGTTTTCGCTATTAGCGATTAAATGTGTTAGTTCTGCCAGTTATTCATTTTTGAGCAAATGACAGGGCGTTACACGATCCAGGCTGTGGAGGTACTCGGCAAAGAATGGTACGCATTAAAAAGTTGTTAGTTCAAAAACGAAGAGCCAAAGGGAAAGTTTTAAAGAACAGAATGCGCATTAGAATTGTGTACGAAATAAAACGCGCCTGTGGCGGCGTGACATCATAATAAATAACTGCGTCGCCAAATCTGGAAGTGCATGCTTGTACATTTTTTGTTTTTATCGTTTTTCCTGCGGGACTAAAGAGCTCTGAACTGGTGGCAGCTTGATGCCAAGAGAAGCCTCTCATGCATGATGTGTAATGTAAGTAGTCATTCATATTTATCTACACCGGCCCCTTTATTGAAACAAGAACTTTACATGCTTCGCCAAATGAGATCGCGCGATTTCCTATGCGCGCATGCAACGAGGTCCGTCGGGAGAAGCCTGGACACTCCGTTCTCACTTCAGCCACACCAAGGGTGACCCCTCCTCCTGAAATCCCGTTGAGAAGAACGCCCTCCTCGCCATTTCGCTATTTCCCATTCCACGAGGCACCCTTTCCCGCGTAAGTTCAGGGGACAGTGCTGGCGTGGTACAACGCGAACCGGGGCTGTGTAGAAGGGACACGCTAGCCCCAGTACTTTCGGCGTAAGCCTTGCGTTTGCGATGCCTTGCGTCCGCACTTGCGGACTATCAAGGGCGCACAGGCTTCGGCGCCATGCCTGTTTCATTGAGCTCTACCCGTGGCCCTCTAGAACATCGAGCCTGGGTGCAGCATTTGCGACGTCGCTTTCGCTGACCGCAACATCGTCCACGATGGTGTCGCCTACAGGGCCACTCGATTTTCAGCCTTCCTGATAGTGGTCACGCATTTTCCGCCTTTTGCATTGCTGATAATCACATAAACTGGATAAGGCTACTCCGTTGCCCGCTCTTTGCTTTCGCAGCAAAAATTAAAAAATGAAGGAAAGTAGGCAACTTTTTCTTTTTTTGGTACGCTGGCTGCCCATGCGTCGTCCTGGCGAAGGTGGGTGAAGGTCCTAGCAATGCGTTGATGAGTTCACGTTGGCAAGAATTCTACGAGTCACCGCCGCGGCGGCTCATCTGGCCTAAAGATGCGGGTTCGATTCCCGGCCGCGGCGGCCGCTTTTCGGATGGCCGCAAAAAGAAAAAACGCTCCCCGTGTGTCGAGATTCCGGCTAACGGTAAAGGTCCACGGTGGTTGTCCAAATTGGTCCTGAGCACTCCACGACGGCATGCCCCATAGCCCACATCTATACCCCGAAAATTCATACTTTAACCTACGAGCTACGTTTGCTCACGCACGCCTAGAGCGTGCCCAAATAGTAGCGGAAATGGCTCAGAACAAAATGAGAACCTCTAAGCCATACGGGTTCCAATGCAAGAAAACACCGGTCAAGTCCAGTACTTAATTGACAGCTTTTTCAGAAAATATTCCGCCTTATTTGTCCTATGATTTGGTACTTCGCATTTCCTATTTGCATGGCATGAAACAGGCATTCGAAAAGGCTTCGAGTGGCAGTTCCGTTAACATTCTTCAGGTACAAAACTGAACGTTTGGTGTCCACCAAAAATTTGCCATTTATTTGAAGGCACCATCAGAAATACGCCAGCATCGTCGCCATCGACTAATGTGCGTGTTAAGAGAACAGTTGCCGTGTCGCATCACGTCGAAGTTCAGGGGCAACGCCTCGCGGAGCAGTGCACAAACCGAGACGCAGTGCCTCGGCAATTTTCACTCGGCCTGCATTTTACAGAACACAACACCATGAATTTGTGAACGCTACTCACACTGCTCACACTTCGCCTCGAAAATGATACCTCCCGCAATCTATGAAGAAGCCTTTGGGATAAACTACCTAACCCTGAAAATTGATAGGCTCGTGAAATTAGCAAGCCGAAATCCAGGATCTATCACTCCCATTCGGCATTGCTTCCCACGCAGCATGGTAACCAACTGCCATACTTTTTTCAGAAAACGTCTTCTTTTAGAGCCTTTGAACCCCCACCGCCATGGTCCTTAACCAAGGAGAAGGATGTTAGCTTACCGGGTGATATATGCAAAACACCCCAAACGATCGGTCGTAATGGTCGCCTTTTAAGTAGGGTTCGAATTAATCGATTACAGCACTATAACCGGGAAAGTCTGCATTTAAAACGAAATTCCCCAAAGAAATAAATAAATAAATAAATGAATAAATAAATAACTTTGACTTCGGAGTCAGGCTCGTCATCCCCTGACGGCGATGAACACACGTCACAATGCTGCACGAGTCTTAACATTCGCCGATCTGGGAATTGCCGTTGCTTCGCCTACTAATGGAAATAAATGTTGATATACTCTTCAACAGAAACTTATGTTTTGCCATTTTCTTCGGCATACGCACTATCAAGATGTGGCTCAGTCTCCTTGTTCCGGCTGCTGAAATTGCCGTCTGCACTACATACGGATGTTTCACTCTTCTTTATTTGTTTCATCTCCCCAAATATTCATATATAAACCAGGAATATGTTGCACTTGCCTTGCAAATTTCAATTCATATCACTGACTCCCAGATTATGACACTTCCTTAAACAGCTTATTGCGCGTTCCTCATGGCACAACAAAAATAGTTGTATTGGTATGAATTCCTCAGGTAACAAGCGAGACGACGGCATGTACTATGGGTTATTGCACCGGCCGGTGGCAATACCGCCACGATTCTAAGTTTCCTTTGGAGACATTTCGAGAACATGAAAACAAAATACAAGTTTTAAAATGCAAGTTTCGTTTACTCGAAGGGTCGATTCGTTAGATAAAAACTAAGCAGAGAACAGCCATGCGACCCACTAGTGAGTTTTCTGCACTCAACTAATGACAATTATGGACAGATTGTTGCGGTTGGCTGAAGCTGAAAAAATTCAACTCCAATAAAACGGGGATTGTAAGATTGCAGAAAGAGCTATTTGCCCTTCAGTGCCCGTTCCTTTAATTGCAGTAGGAATACTTGTATAAACAGTGGAATTTATGAAAGAACCCGTAAACATAAAAGCACTACTGCGTACGATGCACGCTGTGCCGGTCGACGCTGCACAGCCGTCGGGTGCGTTGAGCTTGTCTGACACGCACTGGTCAACTGGCATTTCGTTACCATTACTCTTGACTCATTCCCAGTATTCCACGACACGATTACTATCAACCATGACAATAAGCCAGGTACGAGACTGGTAAAAAAAAAACTGTGTGCCAACAGTGGTGCTTGAGCACTGTCGTAACGCCATCCATGAAGAAAGACGGTAACCAGGCTAAGAATTTTTGCCGTTTCCGGCAGCGTTGGTCAACATACTAACTTACGTTCAAAGTCCCTGCCCTGGACACGTCATTGCCGACTGGGAAATGAGGGGATCGTTGAATGAAGACAGAAATGAGGGTAGGAAGCCAAGAACGCCAAGGAAGGCAAAGGGGAAAATGTGGTAGGTCGTTTTATTCGTTCTGAAAGGGATATATTTTTTTAAGGTTTGAAAGTGGAGGAAACATGCCCTCCGGGTGCAATCCCAACTCACGACCTCTGTTCCGATCCGAAACCAGGGTCTCTGTTCTGGCACTCTTGCTGACATAGCTTAAAGCGCGAGACAGACGTCCGACGGAGCCGCCCCAAGCGATGCACGATTGGTCGGCAGTGTGGCTGCGGCGACTACCGTCACGCGTGAATTTGAGACACATGCTCCGATGCGCGCGCACATTGCATCGTCGGCGTCGCTCCGCCCACTGTTTTCGCTTCACGGTTGCCTCCCTTTTTCGGCGGACTCCCGCCGATTCAGGTATCATCATCATCAGCCTACTTAGGTACACTGCAGGACGAAGGCCTCCCCCATTGACATCCACCCGTTTCTGTCCTGTGCTGCCCGTGTCAATTCCTCGCCTCCGAATTTTCTTATTTCATCTCTCCATCGAGTTAATGGCCCTCCACTTCTTCCAGACCCGTCTCGCGGTGTCCATTCTGTTGTCCTTGTGGTCCACCTGTTGTCCGTTCGTCGTGCCACATGGCCAGCCCACGTCCATTTCTTTTTCTTAACCTGAACCATGATATCCTCTATCGTAGTTTGCTCCCTAATCCAGGCTGCTCGTTTTCTTTCCCCGAGTGTTACTCAAGATTATTCGCTCCATGGCACGTTGGGCGGGCCTAAGTTTGCTTTCTAATTGTTTAGTAAAGCACCGAGTGTCAACTCCGTATGTCATCACCGGCAGGACGCATTGGCTGAATACCTTTCTTTTCGGGGATAGAGGTGCCTTGCTTTTCAATATTTGCAAGTGCTTGCCGAATGCCCCCCAAACCAGTCCTTTTCTGCGCCAGATTCCTTTCTCGTAGTTTGGGTCAGCACTAACCATTTGGCCAAGGTAGTTATATTCTTCTACTTGTTCCAGTGTTTCGTCACCTACGCTGAAAAAGGCGCGGTCAGCATGTTTATCATGTTTACTTACCATTACTTTACCTTTATTAATATTCATCCTTAGCCCCACAGCGAAGCTCTGTGATTGTAGCTCCTCAGTCATTTCCTGGAGTAGTTCTGCAGATTCACTGAGCAAGACTATGTCGTCTGCAAACCTTAAATGGCTCAAGTATTCGCCGTTTATTCGTAAGCCGAAGTTCTCCCGGTCAAGCCTGATGAATACACTTTCCAGACATGCTACAAACAATTTTGGTGAGACGGCATCTCCTTGTCGCACTCCCTTCCGGATCGGGAATTTGTCACTTTCCTTGTGAAGGGTAATTCAACCCGTGCATTCCTCATATATGTTGTCTAGGATTCTTCTTCTCTATTCCTTGGTACTTTAGGGCGTCCATCACTGTGGCGGTGCTTACTGCATCGAACGCTTTTCCACTGTCTATAAATGTCATGAAGAGTGGTTTATTATACTCTCCTCATTTTTCTATTACTTGGTTGATGACATGGATGTGATCCATTGTGGAGTATCCTTTTCTAAACCCAGCCTGTTGCCTGGGTTGTTGGAAGTCTAGGCTGGCGGTTATGCGACTGAGTATTATCTTGGTAAACAGCTTGTATACAACCGACAGAAGGCTGATGGGTCTGTAGTTCTTAAGATCTTTGTTATCTCCCTTCTTGAGAATTAAAACTATGCTGGCGTTTTTTCAGGCTTTTGGTACTTTTAAGGTCCTTAAACATTCTGAGAATAGTTTAGCAAGCTTTTCTAGGATTATATGTCCCCCCTCTTTTGGAAGGTGTATGGTTATGGCGTCGTCGCCTCCAGCTTTCCCTCTTTTCATGCCCTTAAGTGCCTTTTACACTTCCTCTTTCGTTACTGGCAGAACATCGCAAGCTAAGGTTGCAGGCTCGGTAGTTTCCCCTGGTCCAACATCGTTGTCATATAGCCTGGTGTATAATCGTTCCGTGACTTTTACAACCTTATCCATATATTGTGCGTAATAGTACCCTGTTCATATATCTAAGTGCATACACTAAGTTTCCTCGATGACCGCTACGTTGTACGCACAAATGTCATTTGTTTTGCTTCTGCTGATCAATTTTGAGCTAAGTATGGCCAAGAGAAATCCGAGCAGGAAAATAAGACATTTATCCTCTTGAAGTAAAAACGAAGAGTGTTAATACGTTATACACGGTATTTCATGTTCAGTAAAGCGGTAAAGGAACGTTTTGCCTACCAGATGTATGCTTTGTCGCTGTTCATGCACGATGCATGCCACGTAATCTCTATCTTCTGCCGCTACTCTAAAGTGTTTGCTGGAGCTTTTTGCTACCGCCCACTTGGCGCAGCCATGGCCCTTGAGCCATATAACCCACCGAGACAAACCACTTCTGAAAAAATGAAGGCAGAAAAAAAGCGCTGTAGTGACATGCGGCGGGAGCCCCTTCCTTCAGAGGAGCGGGTGATCGGCGGCATGATTGGCGGAGAGCGGATTGCTGGGAATTCCTTCTAGCGCCCCCGCGGGGCCTTGTTCAAAGCTCACGCAGTGACGTCGTCGTGACGCGCGGCCCTCAATTGCGCTTTCATTGGATGCGGCCGCATGACGGTCGCAACGATCCTACGATTGCATGTGGTTCGCCAGTCGCACGTGGTGAGGCTCGAGCGACTAGCTCACGACGCGAAAACCGGTCCTGTGCGAATGTACTCAGAACTTAAAATGGACTCAAACTCAAAATGTACTAACAACTCAAAATGGACTCATACTCAAAATGTACTAACAACTCAAAATGGACTTTAACTCAAAATGTACTCAGAACTCAAAATGGACTCCAACTCAAAATGTACTCAAAACTCAAAATGTACTCAAAACTCAAAATGGACTCAAACTCAAAATGTACTGAGAACTCAAAATGGACTCAGAATTCACTAGGACTCAGCGTACTCAAACTCAATCAGACTCAAACTCAGTCGGGCTCACTCGGCTCAAACTCACTCAAGCTCAAACTCACCATGCCACACTAGCCTCGCGCTCACTCAAACTCAAACTCACGTGTGAGTTTGAGTCCAAATGAATCTGAGTGAGTGGACTCATGAGTGAGTTCGCCGACCTCTGGTCTTGGAGTGCTGATTCGACATTACCTTGGATTTTCCCGTGTTTACTCTTAAGCCTACGTCCATACTTTCGGAGCACAATCGGCAAAGCATGCGCTGCAAATACTGGCTGCTGTGACTGAACAGGACAATGTCGTCTGCGAACCTTAGGTGACTGAGATATTCCCCATTGATTCGTACCCCGGTTTTCCTCCATATGAGCTTTCTGAACACCATCCAGACAGGCTGTAAATAATTGCGGCGATATTGTATCTCTTGCCAGACACCCTTCCGCATAGGAAATTTACAAGCTCTGTGATGGAGCCGTATAATTCCAGTGCATTCGTCCTCTTTGAAGAGCGCAATGTATGCCTCGTCTACGTCGTGATCACGTAAAGCCTTTACTACTGCTGGTTAATAGCATGAATATCGTCTAAAGTTGAGAAACCTTTACTGAAACCGGCCTGTTCATGTGGCTGTTAAAACTTCTAAGTGGCACTTATGCGATTTACAATTACCTTTGTAAATAATTTGTAAATAACTCGCACTCAGTAAAGTCTCTACAGAGGACTCCTAGATGACCGCTTTTGCACTTTTACATGTTGTAACAGTCTTCCTTTATCCTATCAATAACACCTCTCCACATCTGTCCGATATATTCTCTGCCACAAAATAGAGGGATGCTGCAAACTACGATTGTGGCACATGGAATAAACGGTCGTAAGACAGTGTATAAGTACGTTGTGGTAGTGATGTCATGGCAGTTTTGTTCCTTTTTGGTTTCGCGTGTTTTGGGTAATTTTCTTGTTGCCTTGATTTCTGCTGCACTTATGTACCAGACGTCACACCAATAAACGCCAGTTGTAAGTCAGCAGCTGTGTCCCCCGCTCTCCTCGTCGTCCTTGTTTATTGTTTGCGCTGTGAATTTCAAAAAATCATTTTACGCTTAGCACAATTTTTGCAGGAAATGTGCGCGAAAATTTAAATAATATTGCAGACGCAACCGCTAGCGGTTATTTTACAATGCAATCTGTCTGGGTATGCTTGCAGGTCCGCCATATTATATATGGAAACAGGCAACGTGTGGCGGGCTGCTGCGTGAGAGCAACTTCGGCACGCAGTCGGATTCTTTTGTGTTCCTGCACTTCTCCAGTGCATGGCCGACCTTTGGTGCTTCCGGGAAGGCCTTTTAAGGCGGTCGTTACATGCTAAAGCAGGCCAGTATCTTCTCAGGATAGTGTTTTGACGTTGGGCATCGAGTTTGAAAATTCTATTACCAGAGAAGGCGCTTTCCGTTTGAGGCCGTTTGTTGAGAACACGTCCTTTTCGAGCTAACACGCCTGTGCATATAGTCTGATCAAGAGAGTTTGAGGGCAGCTTTGAACTTGTCAGGGTAGACTTGATTGATTGATTGTATGGTTTAACGCGCCGACGCAACGCAGGCGATGAGGCGCGCCGTAGTGGAGGGCTCCGGATTAATTTTGACCACCTGGGGATCTTGAACGTGCGCCGAAATCTCGAACACACGGGCGTTTTTGCTTTTCGCCTCCATCAGAAAAGCGGCCGCCGCGGCCTGGAATAGAACCCGCGACCTCGTGCTCAGCAGCGCAACGCCTTAGCCACTGAGCCACCGCGGCGGGTGTCAGGGTAGAGGTCGCTTAAATATTCCACATGAATGCTGAAGCATTTTACATATGTTCTGAAACGTTCCTACATACTACACACTGGACTAAGCACGGTGGCTTGTCGTACAAAGATCATTTGGTTGCAGTGTCGCGGGTGGCGGCTCGTTAAGCCTAGACGTCTGCCAATTGATTTTTTTGAAAAGCGGGCGTTTCAGTTTACCGCACATTCCAGAAGGGCAGGTTTCTCCCGAAGGTTTACTCGTTTTCCGTAGTATTGGCACTATAATTTATGGTTCAAATGGCGAAGAATTACGGTAGAATAAGAACTTCCATAGTAGTAGCCCCATTGTAGTAGCCCCATATAAGAGGTAAGTGTCGCCTACATAGCGCAGGTACACCGGCGGTTGGTGCCTGTAAAGAAGTTTAGGAGAGCTACTTTGAGTTGCTACCTTTAAATACCTCCGTCCGTCGGCGCAAAAGAGCTGCCCATGCTTCTCCGCAAAATTTACATCTAATTGGTGAAACTAAAAATAGTTAAGAGTTACTTCACGATATCCAACCCCGATATCCGATGCCGCTCAATGATATCCACCCTGACCCCCTTCCCACACCGCCACCTGCGAAGACTGCCCCACACTTTGCCTCCATTATTATATGATTTGGGAATACGCTCCCTTGCCACTTCCCTTACGCCCATTATCAGCCCAACACCTAAGCAGTGGGAGGGCATGCCGGCCCCCTCAGAGCCCCATGTCTAGCTTAAAGGACAACTGCACTCAAATTTTCCAGTGCCAAATTTTATCCAACTAATTTTTTTAAGTTCTAAAGAGCGCAATGTTGAAGTTCTAAGCCCAATTCACCCACATAAAACATTGATTATCAGGTTTAACGCGCCGACGCTACACAGGCGATGCGGCGCGCTGTAGTGGAAGGCTCCGGGTTAATTTTGACCAACTGGGATCTTTAACATGCACTGAAATCTCGAACGCACGGGCGTTTCGCTTTTCATCTGCATCAGAAAAGCGGCCGCCGCGGCCGGGAATCGAACCCGCGTCTTTGGACTCAGCAGCACAACGCCTTAGCCCCTGAGCCTCCGCAGCGGGTACGTAAAACAATAACTGCTTGCGTTTCAAGTACCTGTGGCAGACCACGTTTGCACCTGGCGGAGAGTCGCTGAAACAAGTTCCGAGTGGCCTCTGACGGAGAAGAGACACCTGTCCCGTAGAGCTCACGCTTCTGCGGCTACTGGGACAGCGCACTGCCGTGCGCAGGGATGCGTTCCTCGGGGTTTTCTCTGTTATACACTGCGCGCTGTTAGCATTGTACCGCCGTCGGCATAAAGTTTTAGAACTAACAGCAGAGATAGCAATACCCTCAATTCTTCAATGCAATAAGTGAGGTTGGAAGCCTACAACCTGTACACCAACTTGCGATGCTTATGGAGTTAGCAAAACCTTTTCATTTCAAAATGATATTTTCCTTATAAAAATCGCGCGAAACGCGCACTTTCCGGCACATTTAGCATTTCTATTCCACCTATCACAGAAAATAAATCATGACCACTTGTCTTCCGTGTGCAATATTTACTGTATTTCGGCTGGCCCAAAGCCACCTCCACCGCTCAGACATCTCCAAAAGTTTGACCCCCTAACTTGAGTTATTCCAGTCGCCGGTATAAACATTCGGGCTACTTTTTCTTCACTCGCCTGTGAACCAAAACCAGGGTTGTTCTTGGTAACAAATGTATCCACACAAAGATCGACTGTCATCTTCGCGAAGTGCGAAAGCACGAAACTTTTCCTATTGTAAACGACAAACTACACTATTTTTTTCAATAGCGAAATAAGGTATTTAGTTTTGCAGAGTGATAGGTTTAATTTACTTGAAACTAAAAGGTTATCAGCTGCACATGTCCCTGGTGAAAGTGCCAAACCGCGGTAGAGAAGTAACTTTTTTGCGTTTTAGTGCATCATCTGGCTTTGGACCCTATTATGGGGTTCCCAACCGATTTTACAATTCGATCCTCGATGAGCAGCTAGGTGAAAGTTACTCGGCACAAAGCTTACTGTACAGTCGGCAAAAAGCTGTCTATAACACTCGAGTGGCGTACTTCGGACTGCGCAGGAGACATCTAGTGATAACGCCTGCTTCGAGACCGGTAGAATGTGAACATGCGCGACCCGCATCAGCGCGATGGCTGTTTCTCTGGTCGCTGTGCCCGTTGCCTTGTCTTCCGTACCTTCTTTCGCCGTGAGACGCGCTGTCTGCGCTTCCGGGCCGGGAAACAGAAGTGGAGATTAGCGATTGTTAGTACAGCCAGAGTCCTTCAATGCCTTTCTGGTCATGAAACTTCGCCGTCACGCTATGGGAGAGCTTTGTACGCTGCCCAGGTAGGCCGCGCCGCGGCGCTGGTGTTGATCGGAGGGCAGCCGGGGGCGTGGTCAGAGCGCGTTTGGCAGGGAACGGACCACGGAGTAAGATAAAACAGACGCTCGCCGCCTTATCAGCAGTGCGCTTTCGCTTTACGTGTCGTGGGCCGCTCAAATGGACTTGTCATTTTGTGAGTGGCGAAAAAATTCGGTGCGAACGGGCATGCTGCTACTGCGTTCCTGCCTGCCGGTGTGGCTACAGAGCAGCGGCGGCCGCCCGATGCCCTCCGATCTGCGGTAGCGCCCCTCGTGGTAGCCTTTGTCCCCGTACGAATCTTGGCCGGGAGTTTAATGACCAGAGAAGCATTGAAGGATTTTGATTGATTGATTGCAGGGTTTAACGCGCCGACGCAACGCAGGCGATGAGGCGCGCCGTAGTGGAGGGCTCCGGATTAATTTTGACCACCTGGGGATCTTTAACGTGCGCCGAAATCTCGTGCACACGGGCGTTTTTGCTTTTCGCCTCCATCAGAAAAGCGGCCACCGCGGCCGGGAATCAAACCCGCGACCTCGTGCTCAGCAGCGTAACGCCTTAGCCACTGAGCCACCGCGGCGGGTGAAGCATTGGAGGACTCTGGTACAGCGTTGGCTGCGTTTACGTGCAACGCCGCATGATTTTCGCAGCGCCCTACGGAATCTAGGCAGGAGTTGTTTTCCTGTACGCAATAAAACGAACAATCGGCGAAAACGCATCGCTACCGGCGTTCTGGAGTGACTGAGTATCTGTCCGTGATCGCTTGCACAGTGCATTAAGTATTGTGGCGTTAGCCCGTCAGCAGTGACGTGCAAAGCCAAGCGCAGAAACCGTGTAGTGGTGCATGCGGTATTCATGCAGTGTATTGGCAGAACGATGACGTAATGAACAGCTGTGCGCCAAAGCTAATGCAGCAGCGTGCGCTAGCGTGACTAATCTCCCCTTTCGTTTCCCGGCAGCGCAAGCATGCAGAGCTTATTACGGTCAAAGAAGGTATGGAAGCCAAGGCGACAGGCACAGTGAGGAGGGACACAGCCATCGCGCTGATACCGGCCACGCATGCTCACTCTACCTTCCTCAAACCAGGCGTTATCACTAGGTGTCTCCCGCGCAGTCCGGAGCACGCCGCTCGAGTGTTATAGACTAGCCTTTTGCCGACTGTACGTACAGCAAAAACAGTCTTCCGTGCGCGGTTCGTTCCCTTAAAAATATAAAAAATGACAAGCCAGATGATTCCACAGCCCCGACTAACCAAAGCAGCTTTTCGGCATCGTACACGAGGAAACAGCTGTGTATATCGCGACATGATTTTTTACCCGCAATGGCAAGAATTGCAGCTCCGGCCGGTATACTGATGCAAAAATAACTGCCGACGGTCTACTTCATTTCGGTTGATAGCGACGCGATATCGCAATTTCGCCTAGCTAAATAGCCTCGGCAAAATGTTGGTTGAAGTTCTGTGGAAATAATAGCGGCAAACCCGACGCCACCACACGCATTTGGAGGCTGCTGCGAGCCACCGCCGGCACCGGCGCGGCCGCTTCCATTCCATCACTGATATACGTCCGGCGGGCCACCGGTAATGGTCACCTTTTTGTCAGTTTCGGTTCCGAAAACGCCAATCCTCACTAGCCGTTTACGTCTCCCGCATTAATGTTTGAAATACAGTGTTTTTCAGTTAGCTCTCTTTTTATCTGTACTATTAGATGACATTATTTTTACGTGGGCGAAAATTTGAGTGCAGTTTGAGTGACGTGCAGGGCTTACCGGCATCCATCGCCCAGGGACTCCTCGACTGAGAAGAGTCCTCCCCGCCATGGTGCCAGCCAAGTAATTCTTGTTTAAAATAAAGTTTATTCCTCCTCCTCCTCCTCCTCCTCAACAAATAGCTATTTCGGAATAGCACATATCCAAAGTTCGACGGATTGCGTTTTATTTGTTTAGCCAATTCGCAAAGCCTAAGATAGGGCGGCAGCCCCCCGCAGCAGTTCCCGCGCTAACTGAACTCATCAGCCGGCCTTTCCGGATGGCTTGGAAACACGTGTCCATTTGAGCGAGAGGTAGAGGTTGCGCCAAGGACGTGGCGCCGTCACTCAGTGGCTCTTACAACAGAGTGACACGAAAACTCTGCTCAGCCTGGCAGTGCAGTGTCCGCATGTCATAAAATAATGTGATACTGATAAAATGTTGCATGCAGACGCTTGCTCTCCTCAGCAGTACCTGTGTTTCTCTTCTGGCGAATTGCTACCAGGCAAACCATGCTCAGGGTGAACCACTCGGTTGGGCCGCGAATGAACGAAATAACCATGTAAGAGATATCATTACCAGATTCATATTTAAGAATGATAAACAACGATAAGCATTTGTCAATGTCTGTACGTGTTCTCACTGTTGGAAAGGATGGATGTGCAGCCACGCGATTAAGTTTTCGGACCATGACGACAATGGCCAAAACTATCCGCTGCTTCGTCTGGTTGCGCGGCGCCTGCTGTCGAGACCACGCACAGCGCAGGCGCAGCCTATCAGTGCAGCACCCATGCCACTATTGCTCGCTCTTTCGTGATTGCCTCACGCTCCGATACATTTGCGCCAGGGGAACCTTGCTGGCTTTTCCAGGCTGCTGGTTAACACACCTTCTGCGTGAACAGGATGCTCGCGTAATCGGCGGCAACGCCATTCCACAGGCAAAGTTGGGGCGCTAGTAATTATACAGCTTTTTTTCAACTTCTCCGCAACATAAACATATACTGAAGCAGATTAAAATCGGTTTCAGAGATAGGGCGGTGCACTGCAGCGTACCGCTAACCAGCATATTTCTCCTGGCACTGATTTATTGCAGGAAGAGGAAGCCCGAGGAAGCGGCAAGTGATGGTGGCAGGCATGCAATACTAATTGGCCACGCCTGCGCAGCGCGCGGTCTCGGCAGCGGGCGCCGCGCAACCAGACGGCGCAGCGATTACTTTTCGCCACCACTCCCGTGGTCCGTAAACTTACACTCATGGCTGTACCTTCCTGCCTGCATAAGACCGAGAGACTGACGCCTGGCTCTTCCCTTGTTCTGCAGGTTTCCTTCCAATGTTGACAAAACAGCTGCGCAAGCGGGAGAAGAAAATTAGACAACTGAGTTACAAACTGAGGGCACGTTCGTCCCTTGTACTTTTCTCTTACGCGCCAATAACTTCGCGCTGACACCAAAGAAATAGTTTAAGACCGGCTGTGCTGGAGCCACATTTCGCATAAAAAAAATAATGTTTAATATATCTGTACCCCGGATGAAACAGTGCCCTTAGAATACTGGCATTGTCAAGGTATTTGGCTTGCTCAGAGGTATTTGGCTTGACAGCAGAGCCGAGTCTGCGTAGGCATTCGAAACAGCATCAAGAACAAAGCGCACACCACGCAACGCTGCTCAGTAAATGCCAAAAATGCGGAATCCACTCCCAGTTCACAACACACAGGTCCACATCAGCTGAGGGTATGAACATGGCACTTTTTAAAACCCTTCCGACCTGTATCTTTGGCTACAAACCTTTTGGCACAATGACAACTGTTGCAGACAGCAACTTCTGCACCAGTCAATGTATAAAAAAGAGCCTAGAAAGGTTAACAGCAAACATTTGAGAAAGTCATAAGGATAGCCCGTAGGCATGGGGCGGACGTTACCGGCGCACAACAGACTAAAATGCTCATCACAGAACACACATACAGCATGGCGGTTCGAACCGACTGACCGTACCAGTCATACCTCATTGCAGCAAATGATGTTGTCCTGTACGTACAACGGGCTGTGTTTTGGCAGGCCAAGTGGCAACCTCGCCAACAGGGGTGGCTCCTCAGGCCCTTGAGTTGCTTCGTACCTTGTGACCAGACGTTCCCGAAGCTCGCCGCAATTTGCGGTATTGGCAGGCGTCCATGTTGAGCCGCGTGCTAAGGTGCCAGACGCGGAAGAGGTAAGGCGTTCCCAGGGTCGGCAGGAAGGCGATGAGGACGGCGAAAGCGAACGACAGGTCGAAGTGGACGCTGTGTTCGGGCCCTTCATGCACCACGTGCACGATCAGGCGCAGGACGTTGAGCGGCAGAAGGCAGACAGCGTACACGGTGACCATCATCATGACCGTGTTCTGAGTGCGGCGTTCTTTCATCCAGTCGAGCGAGTCTTCCTCGGGCGAGCGGGGCGAATCCTTGTGCAAGGTGGCCGGCGAGGAACCCGTCTCGGAGCGCAGGCACGAGTCCCGCGTAGCCACGGGAAAGGCGGCGCACGAGCGGGTGCTGTACACCGACTCCGGCACCATGGACGAAGCCACGGAGCAGACGGACGCTTCTTCGCCGTTGCTCTCGCGTCGGTACGTGGCATGAAGGGCGAGCGACTGCGATGTCTCCTGGGCCTTGATTTCCACGGTGACCTTAACGTGCAGGTAAATGACCAGGGCAACGGGCAGCGCGTACAGGACGATGAAGAGGCCCCGTATGTACTCCTCTATGTTCTCTGTCAGATTGATGGCGCATATGCCTGTGCCCTTGAACTGCTGGCCCAAGTACTGCTCCAGGTCAATGAATTTGGTGTAAGCAGCGTAAGGCAGCGTGAGGATTCCTGCTACCAGGCCAACGCCCAGAAGGCAAAGCAGCGGTGGTATCTGACGTTTCATCGGGTTCATGGCGTACCGGTAGCGGTCACAGGCAATGGCGACGAATGTTAGGAGGGTCAGGTAGAAGGGAAAGTCTTGCACGATTGGCGAGGCGAAGCAGAGGAAGCTTCCATAGACCCAGTTGTGCAGGAACAGTGTGACCAGAGATATAGGCATCACTACGAGCAGCTTGAAGATGTCGTTAAGGGCATTCGCGAAAAGATAAACACACACTGACTCCCGAGGGCGCTTTTCTCGGTAAATGTGCTGAACCATCCAGCAGTTGCCAATCAAGGACGACACGAACAGAGATCCGTACAGCACAAGAAACAACGGGTACGACGAGCGGAACGTGCGACGTAACTGGGGCCTGCTGAACTCAGATGTGTCGTTCTGGAACTTCAGCATGAAATGCATGATGTAGCCGATGTACTTGTCCGGAATCTGCTGTATATTCAGCTCGCTAGGGGCAAGTCCCTCGGCACTTGCGTTCGCCATCTCGTAGGAGTAAAACCTGCAAGCATGAAAGGATGGAAGGTGGCTCAGACTTTTTTACAGGTACTGCGCCTTTCAAAGGTCTGCAATACATTTATTTGTTTTCATTTAGTCTGCCTGCCTGTATATCTGCCTGTCCCTCGACTCAGCCTTCCGGTCAAAAGTTGAAACAATTCACTAAAACTAGCTATATATAGGCAGAAAAGTTACACACTACTAAAACCAAGGGCTGAAGTTATGCATGTCAATATTGTTTAGCGCAAAGGAAACCTCAGGTACCCTTGAGGCGAAATTGAAGTAAATAACCGGGAGTGCCCACGTTCTTCTAGTTAAGAGTGCACGTTGGGTTGCTTTTTACCTTGCAAGTGAAAAAACAACGCGTTAAAAATCTGAACAAACAGCGCGTTACTCCGTCTCGGGCAAAATGAAAGCCCTCACAAAAAGAACAGATCTTCCGCTCATTCTGTTTCATGCAAAAAAAGAAACAATGATAAAGAGAAAGATGCGCGCGGGCAGTACGAAGGCGGGAGAATTGAATTGCATTGAAAAATCGTCTATTAAGTTGACGACGAGAGGAGCGAGAGGAGAGGGGAAGAGCGTGCGGGTTGGGAGCGAAGAGCGAAAGGAGTTACGTGGCAGAGACGGCGTACGACTATCGTCCTTCGACGGCATTTGCAGTGAAGCAAGCAGATACGCGGCCAACCTTTCAATCGCATAATACTATAACAACAGAATTATTCATGGTGAGAACTTTCTGAAAGGTTCAATGCGTGTTAAACGTACTACTTAGCTCACGAGAGAACAGGACGTAAGAAGAACATAGGACAGTACACTGGCGCTTGCCATGTGTTCTTACGTCCTGTTCTGTCGTGCGCAAAGTAATACGTCTCACAAACGTAAACAACTATCCCATGTCGACGCGCTGACAAGACAGTCAAACACGGATGTCACATCTGTAGCTGGGTCGAACAGCCTCCACACCAGCACAGGTTTTGTTTGTTAGTTTGTTTGAAGTAGTTTGCAGGAAGCCAACCATTTTACGTGAAGTGTCGCATTTCTTAATGTGCAAAGATTTAAGCTAGGCTGCCTAAGATTTTGTAGTCACGAAGTGTAAAGCCCAAAGATGAAACAAAGGTAGGGAGGAGGACGTCTCGCCGTTGATTAACTGAGAGGTAAAAGAGAAGGTTACCGTGCAGAAATGAGAGCGGTGATGAGAGTAGCAGGAGGAGGAAAAAACGTTTATTGGAACCGACAACAAAAGTGGGTGACCAAAAAACGGGAAAATGAGACAGTAAACCCCTGTCACGAAGTGCTAACGTGTCACGTATGCAACACAAGTGCTTAACAATTTGCCATAATTTTTCAGCCCAGAAACTAAATAGAATGCCCTTGAGGTCACCACTCGTAGAATCATTGCTATGAATGAAACGGAGAACACAGGTACGGGATACCTGTGAATTGATTGTGGATCTTGATAAATAAGTATTAGATTTAAGTGTAGGGCTATAAACATTGCGCAGGTGCTCTAAAATATTTCTTTTATTTGATAGCTTCATTAAATAAATACCCACCGATCTCCCAATTTTTCCGCCGTAGTACGTTCACCCCATGATTTCGTTGCAGTAGGAGCGATTTGTCGCCCTCAACACTGCTGTTACCCTATTCTGCAAAAGGTCTAAGTAACAGATTCGCTTCTAGATGAATAGAACGCTTGAAAGTCTAACGACGTTGAAGGTCACTGAAGTAATTTGCGAACGTTTTGATTACTTATTTAGAGATTCCTCACAGGCCCTTCTGTAGGGCACTGAGTAAGACAACAGTCAGGACAAAGAGAAGTGCAAGTTGTACCGTAAGATCTTTTTATCAGCACAGCTGTTTAAGCCGACACAAATACGTCCGTCTCATCAAAAAATCCAGAAGCCTCAAGAAAAAAAAATGTGGGTAGGGACATTCCGGGAGTCGAACCCGGCAACCTTACGCCATGAAACCGGCAACCGAACATCCTGGACACCCCAAACTTGGAGGGGTACGGCTAAGCAGCGGAGGGAATAATAACATGCGCAGTCAATTGGGGGAAAAAAAGTTAGATGACATCTACATTTAGTTCTTAAGATGTATGACGCCCTAGCGTTGCTCGGGCACCGAGACAGCGTTTTGAAACAAAGTTGATGCATCTGCAATTTATGCTTTCCAAGTACTGAAGTTCAGTGACGAGAGATAGGCTAGCCGCAATGGTTTTAATTACCACGGCACAACAAACGCGGAGGAAATCTACGTTTCCGTGGCTTAAAATATGGGCGTGAAGAGTTGCGACTGCAGGGTGTTGGTCAGTTCGAGAGAGAAAGCGACAGTGTCAAAGTTTAAAATTTTTTATCGTGGTGGCCTGACTGAACATTTGGGATTTTTATAAGACACAAATCGAGAGGGAGAGAAAGAGAGAGAGAAAGAAAGAGAGATAAACGCGAGGGAGGGAAAATGTTTGTGTTGAAAAAGATGTATCGAAAGTTTGGGAAAAGGGGATAAAGAGATAGCAGACCCTATGGGTGTAACCAGAATTCAGGGCCCCAGAATACGCTCACACTCATTTTGAGGTGACAAGCTGGTCGGGGCAGCCTGTCATGTGTCGATATAAGCCTGGAGCGCTGCCTGTAGGGGCGACACTGAAAACCCCTATCGGCCCGTTTCGAAAGTAGTCGCGGGAGGCTCCGGACTGCTCACCACTGTCGCCGCTGCTTTTGCGACACGTTAACGACTGAAGAAGAAGAAAGTGGTTGTTGGGGGGTGGGGGGATGGGGAGGTAGAGGCCGATAACGGTCTGGCGTTACCCCGACACCTCAACCAGCCGAGCGGAAAAGAGGAGGGGGTAGTGAGAGAGAGAGGAAGGAGGAGAGTAGGGGACATGTAGGGGTCTGGCCTGTCGGCCTACGGAGATTAAAAGAGCGAGGAATGTTGTTATAATAAAAAAAAAGAAAAAATAATAAGAGAAGTAAGTAAAACTCCAGACAAAAGTATCAACCGTGAGTAGTGTCGAAAATAAAAAGAGTAAGTAAATGAAGGATGAAGAAGTAGTGTCAGCAAGAAAAAAAAAGGAAGAGGTAAATAAAGCACCTGCGCATGACCTTCACTCCCACCCGCGCAAGACCGGCACGCCCGGCGCGAACCACCACCGGGCCGCAGAAGAAAACGCAGGGCCCACCACAACCGACCCCGGGGCCCGCCACCGCGCGCCCCGAAAGGCGCCAGTCCGAAAAACAAAACCGCCCCTAGAGGAAAATAAAGCGCCAAACAGACGACTGAGATTTACCGTTTGTATGCGTTCGAAATTTATGTGGAGCAGTCACTCTTTTCGCAAATGTGGTGTATTTACAAGAGTGCAAATGTTTCTGACGCGATCTTAGTACGGTACATTGTCCGTATAAGCTCCAGGCGTGTGTCACAGGCTGACGTCGCGAAACCGGCATATTCGAGGAGCTGATTGTAATTCAACTGCCCCGGAATTCACTAACAGTATCCCCGTAAGCAGTGTTCCTTCATATGGTCATGCTATGCTAGACACTACGACTTAAATTGGTTTTGTATGCTTATATAATCTAGCGGAGCACGCATAACTGGCCACACCAGTTACGGTTCATACCTCAGATAGTGATTACTACCCTGTACAAGCCAATAACGAGTAAATTTTCAGCACATTCTACGAAATGAATACGATGGATAACGCGAAATTCTACGCGGGAATCACCACGACAAAAAATTTAATTCTGGGTTGTCTTGTCGCGAGGTCAGCGCTCGCAATCGATCATCTGCTACATAGTATACCTTCTGCGAGCAGCGCGTAGACGGGCTTATAGAGAAATTTATGTCCGCGATGAAACACTTTTTTGAAACATCGTAATATGACACAGGGAGCCTGCAGAGTCTAGTACAAACTGAAATCAAAAGGCCTTACGAGATACCACACTCTTCCTACGACAACGTTTACCGCTTGTTAACTTACTGTATACTTACTCACTACTGTATACTTCGAAAAATGTGTCTTCCGAGTGATCAGCTGTTCGTTGAAGTCACAAAAGGAAAGTGAATGCACAGCTTGCGCGTGTAATTACTGAAACTTTCATTCCTTGATTTCGCTCCGCATTTCCCCCCTGTCTTTCGAAATATCAGCGCATTTCGCATCTAGTTGGCCTGGCGAGTACTACGTTGTTTAAGTTTCGATAAACGCCTTTAGCATTTCCGATGCTGTACTGGGTTTTTTCATTTTCGTACGAGGTGTTCGGTTTCTTGCGAACTTGGCAAACCATACATTATTCCAAGGTTCCATTAACTTTCTTTGGTACTTGCTATAAGGCGCAAGTGGGCACTTATTAATGAATCACAGTGTTCGTATATACTTAACATTTTCGCGTAGCTTGTATTTCCATAACAAGCAGAAGTTTTTGTCAGGTATTGAGTAATCGCATCCCTGAAACTTATTTTCCTACGACGTATATATTTGCAACAAAGCTGCATACGTTGTCCCGCTGCAAAACGAAACCAACCTCTCACTGTGACAGCATCAGGTCTAAACGAGGCGACAATGGAATTCACTTGTGCTTGAAGTATTCGGAGGTGACAGTAGCGATATGGTGCTGCCGTCGCCGACGCCTATAAGAACGGCCCAGAAGCGCGCAGAACCGCGTCCTCTGATAGCTCTTGTTGGCGTTCGAGCACTCCATCAAGACGCAGCGGTTTTGTGAAGTGTCCTAAACGTACTATTTGCTTACACTGTACAGACATCGCCATAACGAGTTGTTTAGGGCGCACAAAGGCAAAAAGAAGCGAAAGAGAACCAAAACGCTGCATTATCCCCTATCAGCCACGCCGCTCTCCTCCCGTGAGTGCCGCGGAGAAGCTGCGACAGGAGGCGCAGCGATCGCGAAGCTCGAGACGTATAAGTTGGATATGTAATGTTTCAGTTGCTAATTCCTGAGCATGCCCTTGGATATGACCTGGTTCGCTGAAGAGAGTAATGTCTGCCTGTACTTAGCAGAGTTTTAAAGTAATGTCGACGTTTACTACGAAACCCCTTCACCCATCTACAGTTTTGTATATATGTGCTGGTTTGTATCCTGATCAGAGTTCGCGATTCTTAAGCGATGAGATCCGCGTGTGGCACGGGGAAGAATGGTGCTCCTAGGCGGAAGATGAGGAGATATTTTCCATATTTTTTGAAAAGGGGAGCGTGACAGTCGTGGTCAAGGGGAGCACGGTGTACGAGTTCGATGGGAGATTGGTCGGCTTCGTCGGTCTATTCCACCCCCTTGTGCCCGTATGTTAAAGCAGCCATGAAGACAAAACGAAAGTTTGTTTTATTCGAAAGATTATGTGTTTCATAGTACCCCAAAGCGCTTTCCCGGAAGCAAACGATGATTTATTCGCTGAGAAATAAGGCAATTTAAGCCAGATTTTTAAAGCTCCGGCTAAATTGTACATTTCGTGACGTAAACAATGGCGTCATATGAGCCGGTACGTGAAAAAGATACTTAGTATGTCGACTCCATATAGCACCCACACGCGGGAATCAAACAGGAACCAGAACTCGTGCCGAAACCGAGACGGCGGCCATTTTGAAAATACTAGTACAACCTAGTACACCCGCAGCCCTGGTCATGGAATCGCCTGATCCGGACAACAAAACTCTCGCCGAGGAGCTCGGGCTTGCATTTAACAACCTCACACCACTTGAACGCTCAATGCTTCTAAGTACACGAGCGGCAGGAGTTGTGGGATACACGTAAGGACCGGAAAGCTACCATTCCGCGATGCCCACAACAGACGAAGGCCCAGCCGTCCGCACCGCTGCCTCGTCAGCCCCGTCGCGATGGACGAATACAGACTGGTACGTGTGTGCCGTATTTTTATTACGGTTAATAATAGTTCAACTTCAGTAGCAGTATCGTTTATGCCAGTTGGCCGGTGTCGTGTACGGAAAGCCGTTCGCGCCAGCTCTCTGCTCCCTTGTCTGAAAATCTCACTGTCCGCAATCGCCGTCTTTCTTCCCACGTGTTGCGCCTCCCCGCAACGTTACGTTGCGCACAGCGCTGCGCAGAGGGCGCTGCGAGCAATCGGTGCGCCCGAGCAGTCGCAGCGTGAGCGGCCGCCGGCCGGCCTGTACCGCACGCTACCGCCCGGATAGCGGGTCGGCCAATTAAAGCGGTGAAATGCAATGGCTCGAGGTACATAAGCTCACAATTAAAGCTGCGATAGACCTACTATAATACCCTTTAATTTTGCGGCCCGAATTCTTCGTGAATCGGGCTACGGAGTCTATTTGCGGCCGCTTACTTTCGCAAGTGAGACCGAAGAATAAAGCAACTAGAGTAGCCGTTTCACTGCCGCCGCTAGAACCATTATTTCACCTAATGTTGACAGAGTGAGATCATGTTCATATTCATGTTCATGTTCATGTTCATGTTCATGGCGCCAGACGCAGTGTTTGTTCCAATTGTGAAAACTGCCGGGTTATCCCCGAACGTCATTCACTGAAGGTGGTCGGCATGCATGTAGCCGGCCAGGCCACCTCGAGAAAAAGGGAAAAAAAGCTGTAGTGAAATGCTTTCCCCCCGAAAAAAAAAACCCTTCCTAAATACTTCTGGCAGAGCCCCCAGGGGGGGGGGGGGGGCAGCAAGGCATATGGTCAATGGACTAAATAAGCCCCAACAACTTTTCTTAATTTCAAACAGGCGCAAATAAATCGATTGGCCATAACAGAAATATTCTCCCTTGTTGTTTTCCCCGCGTGCGGCTCGCGATTCAATCCAAGTATGCGGGCGATCAAAAAAAAAGCAAAGCCCTGTGCAATGAAGAATGCAAGCGCACTTAGGCCCAAATTTTAAAACCTTCCTTACCTTACCCCATTTCCTCACCTTACTGAAGGAGCCCTTCATGCTCCCTTACAGTGAGGCGACCTTGCAGCTCCGATTCTCATTTTTAAAGCCTCCCTCAACCTTCCTTACCAAAGGGCGCCCTTACTCCCGTCAAGGAAGACATTCGTGCACATGGGTGCGAGGGTAAGCGCAATTTGTTCTTAAAATGTGCCTTCATTAGCCGTGATAGGCATGTAATTTGTCGTGTTTTACATTTATACGGGCATATATATTTAATGTTTGCTTATTGCGCAGTTCTTGAAACAAGTTGTACCGGTCGGTTACTGCAGTTGCTTGTAAGTCAAATCTAGTCTGGCAACAGTCTCACGTTGATTTTTGTCAACATCGCATTTAGCGTCGAAACGTGCGAGCCAACGTTTTGTGCGAGCGTAGCGCCAGTGTAACCATGCCCGGGAAAGTGTATTACACAGAAGAAAAAAAAAGAACTTCTCGGAGAACTGGTACGAAAATACAAAAACTTTGTAGAGTGCAACAAGAGCAACGCCATGTCGCTGCACGCGAAACCTAAAGTGTGGAAGCGACTTTGCGACGAATACAACAGCATGCCCAACGTGTGCCCGCGTGATGTAAAACAACTCCGCGTCATAAGCGTTTCCTCTTCGTTGCGTTTGGTAGCCGACGTACTTTGGGAACAGGCGCAAGCACACCGCCTGCGTAACTACCCAGAGCCCATTGCTGACTGTGGGCTGCGAAACGTTGACGAGGTTGCTTCTCAAAATCACGCGATTCCCAAATTGGATGCGCAAACCCTACCCTCTAAACAACCGCTCACACACACACGCGCGCAAAAAAAAAAAAAAAAAACCTTACCCCGCCGGGAATTGAACCCCCAACTTAAGCGCACGGGCGCGACGCGCGAGAGCACTGCGCCACTGCCCAAATGGTGCTTCGTTGCGAAATAGCCTGGGTAATAGATGGAGGCCCATCTTTCCGTGTCGTACGTCGGTGTTTACTAGCTGGTTTACACAATTCCTGGCTGGTAAACTGAAATTTCTTAAATATCGCTTGCACAGCAACGTTCCCCGAAGCCCCCACAATAGCTTATCGCCATCAACTCCGCTGCTTCGCGAAAGCGCTCGCAATAATGTGTGTGCACGGCTGCCGGCTGCGACTGCGATTTCCCACTGCGGGGATAGTGCTTGCTGTACTTTGGTTTTACGTTTCACATGAAAAACCTTGGCCGATGTTGATGCCTTATTACCCAAATTACCCTACGTAACTCTTCTTCTGCACGAAACTGACCTTACATTTTCTACAGGCGAGCCGATCGCACACGCATTTGCAGGTTGCAGCTCCGGGGTAGCGGCGTCGCCGAAGAGCACGGCCGAAGCCTCGAACGCCAAAATACGGATTGCATTAGCGCTAGTGTTGAGTTGTATGGGCTTCGTGGACGTTACTGAGTTTATTACACTCCAGAAACTATCAAAATAGAGCCGCATTCATTGCGGCACGAATTTTGTCGGGGAGCAGTTTTCGCTTCTCGGTCGATTCCCGACGACGCGTCCGGCGACCGGTCGGACGACCGGTCGCCGGACGCGTCGGTCAACTCGGTCAACCCGGCGCGGTCGGTCAACTCGGCAGTTGGCCGATGGTTTGGCGACTCGTCGGCGTCGCCGTCGCGTCGTCGTCGCCGTCGTGTCGGCCTAGTGGGAACGCGCCTTAACGAGGCGTGTGCCAAGTGCTGCGGAGAAGTGTGCGTCCAGTTGAAAGAGCGGGGTAAGGTCGCATCAAGGTAGCCCGCGAGCGACCTTGCAGTAAGGAGACATCAAGGGAGCGTTTCGTAAGGAAGCCTCAGTAGGGATCGTTCCAAAATTGAACTAAGGCCTCCTTGCGAGTTCTAAGGCGACCTTAGTAAGGTAAGGAAGGTTTTAAAATTTGGGCCTTACTGTTTGGCAGCCTGATTTTATTAAAATAGGTTTCGCGTGCCCCTCCAGTTAGCACCTTTTGCAAATCGTGGAATTCACAAAAATTCCAGGCGCGCAGAATAAAAGGTTTGATAGTACCACAGTTTCTGCCTGTTGATTGAAAGTGTCAAGAAAACATCGTATGCATGCGTACACACGTAATATTTTTATTCGGCATTTACATTTAACAGATATTCCCTACTGAGGAAGCAGCGAAAACATGCGGTGGGGCCTAATTAATCAACGACGCGAATTGGTCAGATCCCGTTCAAGCTTCAATACATATATTTGACTCGCAAACAGAGAGAAGTCAGGATGGTTCCAAAGGGCCACAAAAGAATTTCTGGAGCGCCCACACACCCGACAAATATTTTCACGCGTTTACATATACAGGGCAGTGTACGTACGGCGGCAATATACACAAAAACGCTTCTTTGTTAGGTAACGTAGTCAAAATTCCGCGTGATGTGCCCCATTTAGCAGAAGATGCCGCGCCGACAGGGTTTCCGATGCCCCCGAGTAAGTGTCGAAACCTTTGAGGATAGAGCGCAGCGACACGATTCCGTTGTTTGCGTCGATAGTTCCTTAATACGCGAAAGCGTACTCGCATTAATTCATACTTCTCTAAAAAAAAAACTCTTACTATTCGTAGGGACCAATTTATTTGGCTAATCTGCTTTCTAGACACAAACGAATAGAGGACGAAAACGCGCAGTTAAAATCGGCTGAAACCGCCCAGACCTACTAAGGCAGAACGGCGGAGCGCCGTCCACCGCACTTCTCCCCGCGCCGACACACTGGCCGGCCGCGATGATGATTATAATGATGATGATGATGATGATTATGATGATGATGGTGGTGGTGGTGGTTGTGGTTAGCGGCTTTACCTATGTAACGGGGTGGCCTTGCACAGCGGCCTTAGTCGCAACGCCACTGTATAATCACCTCACCAAAAATACAAACAGACAAAATAAATGAAAAATGGTATAAAAATAAAAATAAAATACTTTTACAAATGTCTGCGCTAGTCTGACTTCTTTGTTCGCATGTCTTCCCAGATTGTTCTCTGCGTTTTCCCCACCAACATTCTAATCTTCTTCTACTAACCTCTACTGCTGTCCAGTTCACTTTTCCGTTAACCTTAAAGGGACAGACAACCGATTTTTGTCGCGTATCTGCTCTCTAGCTCATATGAAAGCCAGCGTTTTATATAGCCCGGTAACCACAAGTAATTTCTAAACAAATCGGCGGAAATAATTTTAATTTGGCAGCAAACTTCCTGAAATCAGAAGGGTGGTGGTTCGTAGTGTCGAAACTCAGTGACACTACAATATGTGTCCCTGTCACGTGACCTGCAAACCTAGCAGCTTCGGTAACTCCTGAAATGTGTATTTACGTTTTGAAAACCTTTTAACACAAGTATTTGTGCAAGGTTAAATTGCATATGTATTTCTAAACATTATTTTGAAAATTTTAAAGACACGCCGCCCGCCGCCGCTGGGTTGCTCTCAGTGTGGCTAACTGAGCCACCATGCCCAGAATCAACGGCAGCGTTCAGTAAACAGACCCAGTGAAGGAGCTTTGACGATTCTTCCTGAGTCAGAGGCGTTTGTTCTGCCAAAATATTCAAATATTTGATTTCAGTTTCCAAATACGCCAACGGCAGCTTAAAAATAAAAACATCGCGCCCGGGGAGAATCGAACTTCCCACCTCCACAACGTGAAGCCAGCTTCTACCTATCGTCTATCCCAACCGATGGCGCATTCGTGCACAATAGACCGTTTCATTAAAAAACACATAACGGAACAGAAAATCCTGCGATTCAAACTTTTTTTAGCTGGGGACAAGTTTTTAAATATCGTTTTTCATTTCGCATACAGACAAAAGTATGTTGCCGAGCTACTCTATGTCATGGTAGCCAGCATCATTTTTGGGAGGGACACATACGGCTTGCAGATCTAAAAATTTCGATTAAAAAAGTTCTAGGGCGTTATCAGCAAAACCGCTTCTCGTCAAGGTGCTTTAAGTGATGCTTTTTCTTTTGGGATACAGAATATATACTCGGCAAAAATCGGTTGTCTGTTCCTTTAAAGCCAAGGGCTTCCGGACGCTGGAAGGCTCCCTGACTGAGGACTGGGCGGATGCTTTTGCACTCCGTTTCAATATGTCGCATGATTTCTGGCCCCCTGTCGCAACCTGCGCACAGTTCTTACTGTCCGGGTCATGGATAAGTGTTTTTGTTCGCAAGCAACCCGTCCGGGCTTCAAAAAGCAATGCACCCTCTTTGGTATTATCGAAGAATTTTTCCCTTGTGATCTCCTTGTGATCCCGATCCTGTAGATATCTAAGGACTTCTTCGCGTCCATCCTTTTTTTCCAGGTCGTTGTCTGATTCTTTCACTTCATTTTTTATTGCCTTGGTCGTTTTCCCTGCACTTCCAGGTTTCATATACCTTGTTTTGAGCCATCTGTTTTGTTTCATCCATTGTGTGTCCGCGCTTTTCGTGTAAAGATACCGTAACACTTTGGCCGCCCATCTCTGGTCATCAATATTTCTAAGTCGTTCTTCAAAATATATTTTGCTCTGTGCTTCTCTCACTTCAAAGGAGGCCCATCCCATGTCTCCTTGCACTGCCTCATTTTTTTGTACTGTGTGCACCTAATGCCAATTGACCTACCGCCCTCTGATTTACTACGAGCCCTGATTGAATCTCTCATTTGACACACACTACTGCGTTTGGAAAGGTGAGTGCTGGTACCATTACTCCCTTCCAGATTCCTCTCACTACTTCATATCTGTTATATCCCCACAGTGCTCTATGCTTCATGATACAGGCGTTTCTTTTGCCTTTCATTCTTACTACTTTTAGATGCGGAGCATCTTATGGTCTCGGCATGTCCCGCGTCGGCGTCCGCACTCACACTGCGCATGCGCAACTCTCCTCCTTACACCCACAGCTGCGCGATACTACACTATAAAAAAAAGAGAAATAGTTAGCGGCGCCCGTTTTCGATCCCACGACTCACTGGCCGCGACGGGAGGTGCGCGGTGCTCTTCCCACTACGCTACAAATCCGGGACAGGAGCAAGTGCTACGAATGCGCCTTATGTCCTTGACTCATTCAAACTACGTCAAGAAGCTGCTGATAGAACGCAGGCACGCGAAGCTGAACGTCAACGAAAACGACGAACTGAAAACTTTAGAGGAGGATGTTGAAGTTCCCGTGGGAAAGCTGTGGCGGGAAGCGCCACGCGCCTTGCAGCTCAACCAGCCCCGTCCGCAGCGCCTCTGATGCTGATTGTGGCAGGATGCCCCTAGGGATTGGCCAACCAAAGAATCATCACGAGATAGGTTCGCGTTGAACCACCGTCGTCATCTTCCCGTAGGGGAACCGCCGAAGAAGAAGAAGGAGAAGACAAAGCTGCGAAGAGGAGGGCGTGTACATTGCTCTCAGCCGGTGCACCAATGTCAACAACCTTTACCTCACCAACGCTGACGGAGACTACCGATTCTACCACAGAGACAACATCGACAAGAACATGATGGACGACTTTCGGCGCCTCGAGAACCACCGCTTACTCACCGTAACACAACAGTACTTGCGTGCCTTTGCCACCGGTGTGGACCCGGACGCGGAATTCCCTCTGGCGCTAGTAAAAACCAGATCACTCAACATAACGGCAACACAATGGAACCACACGAAACCGCCACGATGCTTCGCATCCTCATCAGGGTTCCCCACGGGAAGATGGTGTAATTTTTTTAGATACGCCTGCCCTTCGTTTATCCATGTGCCCAGGTATTTGTATTCCGTTACCCACGGTATTGCTGCTTGTTGAACGAATGCCGATTCGTTGCGGGCGTCATCATTAAAAACCTTAACTCCCGACTTTGCTGTGCTAAACACTAACGCCAGTTCAGTGGCTTCTTTCCCGCATATATCTGTGAGCCGTTCCACACGCTGTGTTTGCTATCTGCTAGTAGTACTATGTCATCTGCATATATATCAGTCCCGGGTTATGTTGTTCCACTTCCTGTCCTTTGTAGCTATAACACAGATTGAAACCTATTTTACTGCCTTCAAGCTTTCTTTCTAGTCTTGCCATGTGCCGCATGAACAGCAATGGCGACAGAGGACAACCCCGCTTTAAACCTCCATTTGTGACTACCGGTTCCGTGCACTTTTGGTCCTCCTAGGTAATTTGCACCTCGCTCTCATTGTTAATTCCCTGCAACAGCTGTATAAAGTCCTGGTCTAATCCCTCCCGCTTAAGTATGCTCTATAGAAGTTCTCTATCTACACTGTCGTTGGCTCCCTTTATATCGAGAAATGCTATTAGTTGGTTGCTTCTGAGCCGTTGACACCTCTATGCATTGGGTTAGGACAAATAAATTGTCCTCTAAGCGCCTGTCTCGTCTGAATCCATTTGGCACAATTCTCCCAGTATGCCGTTCCCCTCTATACACGCCTGTAGTTCAGCTTTTATGGCTTTCGTTGCCAGCCTGTATGCCACTGAGGCAACTGTAGTAGGCCTGTACGAATCGGATCAGCCCTGTCTCCCTTACCTTTCTATATCATGTTCATCCTGCTCGTACGCCAATTGCCCGGTACTTGTTTAGTTTTTATCACTTTTTTGATCCCTCGAAGCAGTTGTGCCTTGCTTTTTGGGCCCAGGAGGTTGACCAGCCGTATAGGAATTTCATCCATCCCTGCTAGCGTATTAGCTGGAACATTTTCTTCGGTTTTTTTCCAGTTTAGATTCTCCAACTTTAGCTCTGTATCTGTACGCACCTCAGTTGCCCCACTCTCTAAATGCTGTAGTCCTCTCTCCTTTCTTCTGAACTTCTCTTGTATCATTGAGCGTATGCGAAATACCGCCTCTTCCGCTCCGATTGCCTGCGTATGTGAAATACCGCATGTGAAATACCGTGAAATACCGCATGTGAAAATTGAGCGTATGTGAAATACCGCCTTTTCCGCTCCTATTACCTGCAGCGCCGCCGCTGCATGCAACAAGGAGGAGCCCCCTTCGCGGCCGCGGACGGCAGACTAGCAAATATTTCACCATAATTACACCGACCTTCGGCGCTGTGAAATCCCCGTCAATTTGCAGCAGGCGCAGTTTCGCATGACGCGCGGTTTAAAGCATGTTTTCTACCGAACGAAATAATAGTTTTGGCTCTTTCCCAGTCAGCTATAATGGCACATAAATATAACATCCCGGATTTTGCTTAATTGTTTGGCAATAAAATAGTAATTATTTTTTTGGTGTAACAGTAACATAAGAGGACATTACCAGACTCTTGATCAGCCTCTCCATGGCATTTGTCCTCACTGCTCCTAGTGAGCTGCTGGGTCACATGATCGAACTCTGAAGAAACATACCAAAGAAAAGTGATTGTTTTATGCATTACTGCGCGGATTGAAGTCGAGCTTGACGAATGAGTGAATCGGCGACATCGGTACGCTCCGCGGTTATCAGGCGTAGCGCTTCACTGCCCTTATGCGTCATACAAGCTATGGCCACGGCCGTCTTGTTCTGTGATCACGCCATAAACTTGTAACATAGCAGCAGACGATAGCGTGGCGGCGGAGGCGGCCGGGAAGGTGATAACGCAACAAAGCGTGCATTGAAGCAGAGAGCTCAACTATGTTACTAAAAGCGATTGAAAGATGTGGTGTTGACTCCAATTTTGACCGCAAGAAATGTGTTTCTCTTGCCAGCCTCAGCTACCGTCTATATTTTTAAATTACATGCCAACCGTTTTTATATCTTTTATGTACAACATTTATTACCTCATTTGTGATCTGTATGAGTGAAGCGCCAAATTACACTGCATGTCGTCATAGCTACAGCTGTATCACGTCACTTACGCAAAAGACATGGAGAATTCACTGCGAATCTACGCAGTCGAAAATAAGGCCCAGCAATGACGTAAGTCGCCGGCAGCCACCTTACCTAGTGGCACTAGCAGTTCCGATTCCGGCGAGCCCACGTAGCTGACTGCCTCAGTCGTAGTTTCCTGTTCGCATCGTTGACGTGGCTCCGCGGACGCTTGAAGAGCACTGCTGATAGCGGACGGCTAGCAGGCACGAAAAAACCGAAAAATTAGCCTAATAACGCTTGCGCGTTAAAAACGCTTCCCGTGGTCGGAATCAAAACTGGGACCTTGCGTTATGAAACCGGTGTTTATCCGATTGAGCTATCGCCGCGTTCCGGGCGCACAGTATTTACTTTGGGTTCGTAGCGCGGGCGTTGGCTTTGGACTTGGCAGCGGGTTCTAGCGAACGCGGTCTACTTTGGGAGAGATCTGAAAGCCTGCGAACGGAAAGATGCGAGCTTGCAGTCATGGGGAACTTTTAGCGGCAAGATCGGAAATAAATGTGCGGTGAGGACACATGGAGCGGAAACTTGGCGACTTCCTAAACAACTTGAAAGCACGCTTATTTCTGCTCGACGAGCCATGGAACTAATAATGATCGGAGTAACACTTGCAGACAGGAAACGAGCTTCCTGGATCAGAGAACAAGCTAGAGTAGACGATATCATAGTTCAAATAAAGAAATGGAAATGTGCTTCTGCCGTCCACGTAATTAGGTGAAATGACAACCATTGGACTACCAGGGTGGCAGAGTGGATACCGAGGGAAGGGCCTAGAAAAAGGTCAAGGCCAATTACTCGATGGAGGAAAGAAATAATTGAAATCGGGGCGTGAAGAATAGACTCGAGCGGAGCGGTACAGGAGTGGTTGGAGGTCGATGGGAGAGGCATTCGTCCTACAGTGGACCTAGTGGGGTGCTGCTGCTGCTGCTGATGATGATGATGATGCAACAGCCGGGTCTCCGGCGACAAGAGATGGACCACCATCCCTGCTGTTTCGCCAGCCTTGCAGTGCAAGCTGCGTAATTTCTTCTCTCTCTCTCTCTCTCTCTCTCTCTTTTTTTTTTTTTTTTGCTCTAGCGTTCTCTGTGGTAAATATCTTTTTGCCGAAATCTCTTTCACGAGATTCACATTAAGGTCTGGAATCCTTGGGGCATGTTCCCACTACTTTGTGTGAGTTTGCGGGAATTCATTGGCAGCGGCACTGCTGTAGGTCGAGCCTTTTCGTCTGTCTGCCGTAGGTCGTCCATTGCGGCAAGTGCACGAGAACAAAAAGAATGCCACAATGCAAAAGAACGTTGACCCAAAGCTCCGTAGCTGCGACGGCCAAGGTGGATAGCGGCGACCGCGCAGTTCTTTCTCTGCGATAGATGCCGCTGGCTTAACGTGGCCCAAATGCTGGTGACGTTATCCGTCCGCCAGGGGAAGCCAGGGAGGTTGTTTGCGTGTCAGAAAATCCCCCGAAATTTCCAGAGCACTCCATGCCCTCTTTCGGCTTTTTTTCGTCCAGGCTATTTACGCGCCACATCGATATATGAAAATGTAAAAACGGATATTAAGAAGACTGTGAAGAAAACAATGATTAAAGTATTGTTCGAGCGCAGGATTTCTTCCTCTTCACAGCGGAGTTGTTTAGGCTTCAGCTTCGTCCGTTGGCGTTAGCAAAAAAAAATTACACCATCTTCCCACGTGGGAACCCTGAGGAGATGCAAAGCCGTGCAAACTCGAGATGCTTTACATCTCCTCAGAGTTCCCACGTGAACAGATGGTGTAATTTTTTTGCTTTTCGCCTCCATCAGAAAAGCGGCCGCCGTGGTTGGGAATCGTACCCGCGACCTCGTGCTCAGCAGCGCAACGCCTTAGCCACTGAGCCACCGCGGCGGGTCACTGCCAGAATCGTTAGCGTCCATTGTCAGCTCATCGGACGGCGCAGACCGAAGCAGCAACTGAAGGGAGCAGCGGCGCGGACCTGGTTTATCTGAAGTGGCGAGGAGGAGGGGAGAGGAGGAGCAGCGCCCACAGCTGTTGGGGAGAGGAGAGAGTAACGTTATCACAGCTGGCGTGGAGAGGAGGAGAGGTGCGGACGGACGCCGGAAGGACAACGGACATAGCCCCGAGCAAGAGATGCTTTGCATCTAAAAAAATAAAAAGAAAACCTTCCCCCGGCGCGTGGCGCCCGGCATGACCTTCGGGGAGTGGCATCAGCAACAGAAAAATTGAAGCCGGCTCACACTAAGGCGTAAGACTTGAAGGTAGCGAAGCTGTACGTAACATGTACGACCATCACGGTGGTTTTAGTGAATGATTGCAGCCGAATTGCTTCTTTTTCGCTGCCACAACGACCTTTACTCCACCATTGTTGCTATAAGTGTGGGCTTCTCTCATTTTTTGGAAGTGATAATCATTCGACATCACCTTGAAGGAGCGCGCGCAATGACGTGTCTTTCTAGTTCCGAGCAAGCGTTACCACGATTAAGGCGAACGCTGGAGATTTTTTTTTTTTTTTTGCCAATCTTGGCCAATCTCCGAAGTTGGCGTGCTTGGCTTGCAAACGTGCGCCGATGACGCTGGAAGGTCGCCGTGAGGCACGTACACGCGAGCGGTCGGCATTTTTGTGGCTTTTTAACTGCCGTGCGGTCGGCATGAGACCCGCGCTAATGTGCGCGCGCTCGGCAATTTCTTCGTATTTTTAACTGCGGACACGAAAAATTACGACTTGCTAAAGACCTTCGCTCTTTAAATACCGAGCGCATGTAGGCGTGCGCTTCTTGAGGAACGCCCGGTGTCGTCCAGGCTTGTGCGTGTGTTTGCGCCACATGAGGAGCTCCCGCCTTCGTCGTTGTCTTCGTGTAGCGACCGGCGCGCCACGGGCCCGCCGCGCCCAAGACGACCACGACAAATCTTCCAAGCCATCCCTTCACAATCCACACGTGGAGACGACCGCCGGACCAGCCGACGAAGAAATGGGGGTCTGAGAGGATTTGCCCTGCGCGGCTGTGCCGTCGGACGACGACGACGACGACGAAAGGGATGACAACTGCACATACTTTGGTGGTTTTTGATTTTCAGTGCTGTCCAAGACGGGTGGACTGCTACTTCTCTCCTGGGATCGGCTGTCAGCGTGGGCAGAAGCTCGGTCGACCTCCAGCTCTAATGTTTCTCCAGCCCTGCACCGCTAGTGCGAGCTGCGCCAATCTTTATAATCCAACCCTTTTTTACCGGCGCCGATCTTTTTACCGGCAGTATAAACGGTAAAACGGCCCCCCAAGAATCCTTCTGGCTACGCCGCTGCCGGCCGGGCTAGAGCGGCGGCGCACCGCCGCTCTAGCCCGGCCGGGCTCACACGAACCGGTTAGCATACCCACCGATAGAGGGCGCAGTGGTCTCGCAGGGGGGACTCTCCCTCCCGCTAGGGAAGGGAGCGGTTGCCTCCCGGCCGCTGACGTTTAGCTGCCGAGTCCTTTGCGCGAACCGTAGCATTTGCGCGTTGACGGTACTGCCATTCTCGGGAGAACGCCCGTTGACGTTCGAGAGAACCACAGCAACGCCGTTTCAGCAGATTTCCCTCTGGTTGGAACTCGGTTTAATTTGTTAGTAGAATAGTCAAATCGACAGGGCTGTTGCCCTTTCTTCATCTTGTTGACCGATTTGATGACGCTTTCTTTGACTCAGTTTTTTTTTTTTCGATTGCTCCGACTGCTCCGATTGCACGGCTCGCAGTCAGCAATCGGGAGCTTTGAGGGGCAATCACAAAATTTGCAAAACTATGACTTCAAAACGTATAAGTGGTAGACAGTGCATGCCGCGTGACACCGGAACGTGATGGCACGTGAGTAAAGCAGGTGTTCATCGGCTGCGCAGAACACTAATTCTCGGGAAGCTGTGCATGTGCCAGTCTGCTTGCTTACGTAATTCGCGTCGTCAGACGCAGCAATGAAAGCGAAGAGATAGACGCATACACAGTGCCGAATAAAGGATACCACTGCAAGCCATTCGCGACAAAGACAAGGCAACGAAAACGAACAACATGATGCAAATACGATGTAGTAGAAACCAAGTTGTTAAAGGAGGACTGACACCAATTTTCAGCGGTAATATTACTGCACAGTTCGCTTCCTTTATTCAACAGAATACCCTGGCTGAAATATGAACAGCCTGCAACGCGAAGAACATACTTTAAAGGAGCCATGAAGAGAAAATACAACTTCGTTTAATTTGAAAGAAGGAGGATTCAGTATTTCACTCAGCTCCATGACAGCCACAAAAGATGTTTTTAACGAAAAAAAAGCAAGAATTATTTAAAAACTTTCAAATTTTGCGCCACAGTGACGTGTATGAGCAAGAATGACGTCATACGGGCCAACATTAAAACATATTTTTAGTGCGTTAACTGCACGTTCGCATTCAAGTGATGCGGTCAAATGGAACTAGAGACCCCATTACAGACGTCCAGTCATGTGTCGTCGCGACAGGTGAGTTAGGCGGCCGCTAATCGCACAAACAAGGTTCCGTGACGTCATAGAAAAGTTGTGGGAAATTGGCTAGGGGGTCGCGACTGCGTCACACGTTTTCTTTAATATCTCCGTTATTTGTTCGAAGGTTGCGATGATATTGGTATCATTGTTATCGGGACTAAGCAGTCTTTCTAATAAACCCAACTTGTATTTTGTCTTCATGGCTCCTTTAATTGGATCTCATTTATCGCGCCGACGGAACAGCACGCGGAGCGGCACTCGGCAAATGGACATCAATGCGGCATCACCCCGTGGTAGCCGAAAGAAGGGACGCGAACAACGATCGTCAAAAACTCCTGAAGTCACCTCACGCGCGCGGCCCCGCGAGCGGCGAGTGGGCGCCGGCGCATTCACAAACCAGAGCTCTTCGATGTAAGGAGTTGCGAAACTCCGTTTCAAAAAGCGACCCGCACTTGGACCCCCCCCCCCCCCCCCCCCCTCCTTCGCCACCTTGGGACGTGCGTACGGTGACGTGGCGCCACCGCGGCCACCGCGCGCACTATCTCAAAATCGTGCCAATTATTCAAACTGACAATTTAACTTTAAAATTTGTTTTAAGGTGCTTAATTATGTATTTTTGTGCTTTCGCGAGTTATTCATTTCTATCTTAACTACGGTTTCTAGGTTTCGATTGTTTCCACCAATTAGCGCTTGTGCGGGAACTCCGGCACAACATAGGTTCGACCTGAAGTATTAAATTTGCAGTTATCGTTTGACCTACAGCACATTGTATGCCAAAACTAATGCAGTAGCCGATCAAGCGGCTCTAAATAATCCTTTTCTTGCATAAAAGCCGTCGAAGCGACTTTTTATTTATTTTTTTTGCTGACAGAAGACCGAAGGAGGCGCAGCAGACGACAGTGCGCAAGCGACGGTTGGCCCCACGGTAGCATTTCTTTTTACTACTCTTGGTTCGTATGTATATAAAATACTTGCAAAGTTGAACACACTGGGCTCCTTTGGCATAACAAGCTTACGTAAGCACTCAAATACAATTTTTCGCCCAGGTCATCGAGCGGCAAAAGCACGTTGTATCACCAACAGATGGCGCCACTGCAATACAAGATCCAAAGCAGTGGACCAATCGTAGGGCCACTTTTTGATACATGGAGCCTATGGGGAGTTTCGCAACTCCTATACAAGTAACTCTGTTAACAAACGGGTGCACGCAGCTAGAGCTACAGGCATAACCCCTGCCCAGAAAGCCACTGTTGGCAAAAATAAAGTTCGACTTAGGAGAAAGGAGGCGATAATACAGCCCGGAATCGGAATAGAATGCCATTAGGACTTTTATTGAAAGTGGTCATCGAATTTCCGCCTCAGTGGTAGGCCTAGCACCTTTAGGCAGCTCAGCCGTTCAGCTCCTGCGGCGGCGCGGTAGAAACAACGCCCCCACCGGCCTCCGCAGTGTTTTGATGTCCTCACAAAGCGGTGAGGTCATGCCGGGATTCTGTCATATGCGCCTTTCGGGATGAAAGTGCGGGAATTTGAATCAAACGATTTTCAGGCCATTCAATGTAATTAATTACCGCGCGCTCAAGTATTTAATGTGCTGTTTAGAGTTCCCCAGACCATTAAGCATCGATAAAAGCAATAAAAGTGGAATATAAAATTTTCGTGTAAGTACGCCTTTCAGGTGGCGGTCCAAGTGGCTCGGCTCGCACTGCCACTTTTGGACGATTTTTGTGTAGCCGCTGTAGCGCTTGAGTGTACACCGCAGCCATGGCTAACGTATCATTAGAAAGCAGAAGTCTCCTAGTTTCCGATCTCGCTAACCAGTATATTTAAGCTTATTTGGCTTTAGAAGAAGAAGCCAAATTGCAAGAGAGAAAAATCGTATTTTTGCTTTGCTTGCGTCGGAATTTGCCATAATTACGGAAAACTTTCCGGCGCAAATACATGCGGTTTGATATGCGCTGAGTATACATGTCTATGAAGATAATTACATGGTTAATTTTCGTTTCAGCGAATAGATTTTGTAATACGTTCGTTGGAAGATAGCTAAAATAGCGGAGCTTCACTTGCAGCAAACTTTTAAAACAGCTCAATGCAGAGCAATGCGTTTCCGTATGTGCGTTTCCAGGATGAGCATTTATATACTGCCGAAATTTCCCTGCGTTTGGTTCAACGTTTTTTAAGCTATTTTGGTCTAAATTAAGCAGTTTACACACCCGCGTGGTTTCTTGTGTGCAAGTTTCGCGCATTCCTGCTGAAGAGACACCTTCACTATTTTGACATATCAAACTTGAAGACCTCCTTTAGGTAATACGTTGAATTATTGTGCTTCAATAATTAGAAACCGTACATACTGATATGTCAACTGGCTGATTTTTTTCCCACATGGCCGGAAGTGCGAAAACAAGCCCACTTACCTATATACACGAGAACACTGAAAGTGCTTTACATGGAACATAACGTCGTTGTCATATCGTTCTAATACTACCAAGTAAACGTACAATTAACACTTCTTTAGTACTGCAATAACGATTTTATAGCAAATTTACCGAAAAAGTAGCGTGTAGCGCCACCCCGTGGCGAAGTTTTGACGCAGATATTTTGCAGTTTCCAGCTTTGCCGAGGGCGGCGCGGCCGATTTTTTTTAGAAAGGGCAACACACACATTGGAGGGTGCGAAGCCACAGCTGTTCTCAAATTCTTTGGAACCGTCAGCCAAGGCGCCTTGCAAAAGACCAGGCTCCCATTCAGAGGGGCTTCCTCAAAGAAGGGAAAAGGAGGGGTGTCGTGGGCTGGGGAGACGAGGAATTCGCTAAGGCATTCTGAAAGGGGGTGGGGTGCAGTGTTTTATTCTTGGCAGTTTTACCTTTTTTTCATTTTACATATGCATGCTAAGCGGGGCTGCGAGAAGTCGGCCCATTTACAGCGAGAATTCTCTCTTTATCTGAAGCGAAAGGAAAGACTCTCTATACCGTGTTGTATTCGCGCTCTGCTGTGCTATAAGTAGCATTGCTCTTTTTCTACGCGCCCTCCAACTCAAGTTTGTGTAGTTGGCCACGCATGAGCTAAGAAAAAAAACGCAACAAGAACAAGCACTGACTCGAGAGTGGAGCTAATGATAGATATAATTATCACATTTAAAAATTAATTCTGTTCACTGTCGCCGCTAATAGGTTAGTCTTCTGCCATCCTACTAAAGGGACTACATAGTGCAAGAAGGCCAAACAAATGCAAAAAAAGCCTTTGGTTGATGGTGTCGTGTGTTTCCATCTTTTTTTTATTAGTATAATTCTGAGCGGCGTTCTTCTGGTGTCGATAGGGAAGCTAACATTGCGACCGTCGAGCTGTCGTGCGTGTTGTGGCTGACCGCGCAAGTGGCCCACAGCCGTGCAACGACCCCCCCCCCCCCCCCCCAACCTTACAGCGTATAGAATTACAGCGTTAAACCTCATAATCGATCAATAAATCAGCTGCCCAGGTGCCAAACACCGCAGCGAGCAGCGCAAATCTTGCCGCGCGCAGGCTAGGAGCTGGGGCCGGGAAGCGCCGGCTGTTCAGTGGTTGAGGACAGCAGCGCCGCCGCTATACCGGTTTATTTTCTGCGCGAAAGTCGACCCGGCGGAGCAATGGGAGAGGCCGCCGCTCGGGCCACTCTAAAACTTCTAGTACACTCTAGTTAAACTAGCGCGGTATCCCCCAACGGCCGCTGATTATTGCTTTTCTAGAGGAAATGCGCCAGCAGAGGTAACTATGTCATTGCTTACTGTCAAACGAGTACACTAATTGGTTGTTTTGCCGTGTGCAGCACGCGTCTTGCGCAGCGCGCAACGTGAACAAGCAGACGACCCGAGAGCGCCATCCACACTAGGAGCGCTTCGTCCCGCCGCCGCCAGGGGCCGACTGTGTTCGCGCTCGGGGCGAATATGAATGAACCTGGCGGAGGGTGGAGGAGGGGGGGAGATTCGATGGTGACAGTGAGGTCCCAAACACAGACGACGAGGGCACGAGAACTGATTGTGCTCTGTCGCCGCCTTCCCCTCTACCCCGAATTGCTCCAGGCAAAGACTAGCGTCTTGACAGAAAGTTTTATTCAGACGGTGCTATTGTGCGGAAGCATCTTAGTCACTCCCCCAGCACAAAAAAAAAAAAAACGTTTTGAAAGGGAGGCCTGTTGGAAGAAACAAGAACAGGAGGGGAGGAGCCAGCCATATCTTATAAGAGCAGCTCTGACACAGGCGTGCGGCAGCGACAGAAGATTTCACTGGAAAAGAGCAAGTGACTCTAGCAAAAAGTACTAATAAAACTAAAACATCGAGGTGTGTGGGCTGAAAACCCGTGACATGCTGATGCCCAGAGAGGGGAAGAGAGATGAAAACGAAGCAGCCTGCAGTATAGAGACTAAATTTGCAACCAACTTTTTTTCTCGTTAGTTTTAAGCCAGGCGTTGATAACAGTAGGACAAGGGTTGATAAGCTCTTAGCAATTAAACGCTATGTCGACGAAGAATTCGGAATGCGGTAACCAGAGCAGAATTTTGCTAGCTTTCCAGTTGGATTTTTTACATTGGACCCACAAGCGCCAAGTGTCCTATGTACGTACAACAGACGCGGCGAAATAATTAGAATTAAGTGCCCACACAAAAGCTGGGTATAAAAAACGTACGAAGCATACCACAGCGTTCTAGAATATACGCTACCTTGTCGAGATATGGTGCGGATCAGACGGAGGACTAGAGACAGAAGGAGATTCGTTATAGCAGTTGCACCTGCGCAGTGAAGAGAACAAAAAATGTGTGGAGACAAACTTTGCACCGCAAAAGCCTAAATAGCTCCGATTAGTGCGCACAGGGAAATCCCGCGTGAGTGGTGGGTCCTCCGCGTTAACGACGACAGTCCCCACAAGCTTTCGTCGGGGGGGGGGAAACTCCCTCGTGTATTTTTCGACTGCTGCATCGTCCGTGTAAGCAATGGGAGAGGGAAGGCCTCGTTAGAAATCAGGAGGTTTGCGGGGGTGAATTTGCAGATAAAACATTGCTTTGCATAGAATGGCGAGTTGGTTCGTGATCACTGCAGAGTTGATAGTCAGCATTGTGTTCCTGTTTACTTGACCGTCCTTCATGTGTTTTTTTACGTTTAAGCTGACATTTTTAATGAAATATCGATTTTTTACAGTGACATGTACGTTTTGTATTCCATCCAATTATGGTATGTTCAGCGAGTAAGCTCTGAAGTCTTTCTCATGCAGCCCGAAAAAAAAAACTTGTACTGTCAGCGTCTTAATTGCGTGTAGATGTGGAAGTTGCTACGGCAGAATTGATTGATTGTAGGGTTTTACGCGCCGACGCAACGCAGGCGATGAGGCGCGCCGTAGTGGAGGGCTACGGATTATTTTGACCTCCTGGGGATCTTTAACGTGCGCCGAAATCTCGTACACACGGGCGTTTTTGCTTGTCGCCTCTATCAGAAAAGCGGCCGCCGCGGCCGGGAATCGAACCCGCGACCTCGTGCTCAGCAGCAGAACGCCTTAGCCACTCAGTCACAGCGGCGGGTGCTACGGCAGAATTCGGAATTTCTTTTTATAAAAGCGTGATAAGGAATTAACGAAGAGAAGAGAAGGACATATATTCCTAAGATGGCTGATTAATTCTCTTTGATGGCATTATTTGTAAAAAAAAAATCGATTTCTCGGAGCATCTTGAAACGAGAAATTGGATAAATAAGTGTAACGTGTATCACTGTCAATTCGCCCTCGTCGTACCAGCAGCTTCGATGTGTATGTTCGAAGCTAAATAAATATTTTCGCAAGTCTACCTGCTCCTGGTTAGTAACTGAGAATGGTGTGCGCAGTTTCATCCGGCGTAAAGCCGGCACTGCGTACTGCAAAGCGCGTGAGCTGAAAGGTTCTACGAAGAGTTGACTGACGGAGTGACATGCCGGTTCTATTCTCGACGCGATCACGTAGTGTCCGTCGAGTTATTTTTGCGTCGGTCCTTCTGTGGTCTAAACGCCATGATCACAATTCGGCAATGTTAACGTGCTCGGGGCGAATGTGGAAGTTGCAATTATTTTTTTACCTTCGCAGGAAAAAAAAATTGTTCCGTTTGTGATCGCAAAATGAAAGGGGAGAGGAGGGCAGAAAATCATATGATGTCGGAAGAAAACATATTTCAAACTGCAGCTCCAGGATAAATTGAATAAATCTTTTCAGCACCTGCGGCTTCCCTTCACGTGAAGCATTTTTTCTCTTCAGCACAAAATGATTTAACAATCTCTTGACTTGAATATGCATCATGAATTGTCACGTTTGCTGCCTGGTGGTAAGAAGGGAAGACAGGCCATCCGATACTTGCGCATATGCTATGGTTCAATATAGTTGCAGTATTATACACGTAATACGATTTTTTTTTTAAAAAGGACTTACTTTTGTTTTGTGCAAGAGCTTGGTAACAGCACATGCTAAGGTTGTGTGGTATTCTGATTCGGACTAAAATTGGCATGGCGTCAACAGAGACGACAGGATTGCACAGCCCGAAAGACAAGGACAGAAGGAAAGACAGAAGGCACGCGCCGACGACTCCAACTGCGGTTCATTCACGAAACAGCCTGAAATACATACAGGAGGCACAGATAATTCGCACTATATCCCTCTTTTCACTCCTTTACACCCAAGTTCTCTTTTTGCTCTGTTAGTAATGTACGCTGGCGGTCTCGTTGACAAATGTATCGCTAAATCGTCAAACCTTCCACGCTAACACCAGTAAAAAACAGGAATGCCTACAGTTGAGGATCAACGACCTGTTCTATTTGTGCTACCCTCGAGTAGACAGCAAGCGCATTTCAGCCTGGTTTGGGAGAACCTGCAACTCGCGGCAGAGAAGGCAGGGAGGGAGGGCACCCGGCACTTTTCTCTCGCAAAATCCACCTCGGTCGCTTTCTCAGTCCTGGGCCGGTGGCGTAGCCTGCTGGCAAAATCTGAACTACTCTCAAGATGACGGCTGTGGAACCGCCACCTTTATAAGCCACGCTTCATGTATTTATAAACGTGTATTATCAGAGATAAAGCTATATCAAACACTGCTTTAGTCCTCCCGAGTTGAACAATAGTAAATTCTGCTTCCGCGAGTGCTGCACTCATGAGTGCATGCATTCATGAATGCTGTTCGCGAGTATTATACTCCCGAGTACCGTACCCGCGAGTGCATCTACTCACGAGTACTACAGGGCGTTGCGACAATAATTGGAACACTTTAAAAAAAATTCCTGAGCGAACCGCCCCTCTGTTCGCGCTCACACTTGCCATGAAGATCGCATTTTGTGGTCTATTTTGTTTGACACCGGGAACAACGACAGTACTTACCTGTTTATCCTAAAAATAAATAAAAACCATTTTCGCCTATGGGAAAATGGCGGAACATTTGGACTTGCGAGCCCGAAAACTGGGTTTTCTGATCGTCCGGTAGCTCATTCCTAGGTGCATTTTCTGATCGTCTGCTGCACCATTTGGCTCCTTCCAACCGTGAATCCCAAACGTGCGTTTCGCTCTGCATACCCAAGTGGTTCCGTCGTTCCAACGTCAACTTGCGCTGGCTCGCACGTCCAAAACAGCGGCCATTTTCCCATAGGCAAAAATCGTTTTTATTTATTTTCAGAATACACAGGAAAGTACCATCGTTGTTCCCGATATCAAACAAAATAGACCACAAAATGCGACCTTCGTGGCATGTTTGAGCGCGAACAGAGCGGTGGTTCACTCAGAAATTTTTTTTAAATTGTTCCAATTATCGTCGCAACACCCTGAATACTCCTGAGCGCATGTACTCAGGAGGACATGTACTAACGTCTGTAAGCACTTTTATGTCTAGATCTGTGCCCACTCGTCATCGTACTCACTCGTGAGTGTGAGTACAAACGAGTACAAATGAGTGCACTCACGAGTGAATACGCCGACCTAAGGTCCAGAGTCGCCTCAGTGGCGAGGCTGTACAAAGAGGACTGCCCAATCCACCTAACAGGGTACGTTGTGAGGCCGTTGCAGCCGATGGGAATTTTGCTGACAGGGCCTGGCTACTACGGGATCTGGGGACGGTTTTTCTTTTACGCTCGCGCTACAAAAAAGGACGCATTTCCGGAATCGGGCATACCGCCGCTCGCTTAGGTAGCATCGCTGCTTTTGCCTGCATCGATTCCACCCGAGTTCTGCTCACAGAAGCATCGACAGCGCCATCGTAAGCAGCGGACAGAGAATGGTGGCTCTGCGCCCTCTCTAACCCGTCCAATGTCTGCAAAGGGCCGTCCGCCGGCGGGGGACGCGTCCAAGATGTCGACCACGGGCCGCGGTGCGAAGCCGTCCAAGAGCGAACCCCTGTCCTCTTGCAAGCAGCCGAAGGAGAAGAAGAGCACGTCCCGCATCGTGCCGGCGCCCAACCTGCCCGCGTTCGCGTACAAGGACGCCAACCCGAGCCGCCACATCAGCCACGTGGTAGCCTCGCAGTCGCGCCAGGGCTCCGTCGAGGACCTGGCCGCGGAGAAGACCAACGAGCGCTCTCACTCGAGGCTCAGCCAGAGGCCGGCCGCCACGCAGGGCCCCCGCGGACAGCTCTGGGTGTGGCTGGCCACCGCTTCCGTGCTACTGCTGCTCATCGCCGTCTTCGCCATCGTGTTCGCCCTGCTCAAGGGGAGCTCCGGCCGCACCTCCACGACCGCCAAGTCCTGAGGCCGTGTCGTGCGCACGTGAGGGCATTCTATTCAACGCTGAAACTTTCCCCGACACTTTGCCGATTCTGTCAGTTCTCTCCCTAGCGCGACGTAAACAATAATCTCGGACAATACTTTGTACATACCTTGTGCTTAGATGGCATCGTATCTTTCGGCATGCTGGTCAAAAAACTGGCAGCTCAAAAAAAGAAAAAAACCTGCTGGCCGTTGTGCGCCTGAGCTAAGCGGCTGTGTGTTTTCTTGTGGCTTCGAGCCCCGTCTAGACCAGCTCAGCTTCACCCATACGTAAGCACCTTAAGTTTCGAATATTCGCCTCATTGTGGTAATGGCACAGCTTTTTTTGGCGTTGATTGTAGGATTCGGATAAATGTTATAGCACGCCCCTACATTCACGCCGACCGTCCAAGTCGCACGCTCACGTGCTGCTGCCGTACTCGCGCAAACTGTTTTTTTTATTCATTGCGTAATGCCGAACGCTCGTCTTAGATAACAAGTCCGAAGGGAATTTGGGCGGCACTTTGCCGGTGCAGAGCCCAATCGATGTAGTGATGATACCGCTGAATCGTTGTCGCTGGGATGGGGGACGCTTAAAGGAACTGCCGACAGATTTTTGCGGAGCATATTCTTTCTATCCCAAATGGAAAGGCATCACTTAAAACATCTGGAACCTAAACCGAAACACTGAGACGCGCGTAAATATACTTTAAGCTATACGTGAGAATAAATAGGTATAAAAGATTGTTCGGAGCAAAAACTATAATGAAGTGCAGTGTTTTTTATCAATTTGTGTGGTTTTTGAATCACGCATTGAAACCATAAGAGATGTTTGTATGCGTATGGCAGTGTCCCGTTTAGACGCTACATGACGCCACCTTTGAGATTCGAAAAATTTTAGTGCCAATTTAAAATTATTTGGGGATAGAGGCATCTTACTTTTCATTATTTGCGAGTGCTTGCCGAATGTACCCCATCCCAGTCCTATTATGCGCCTGATTTCTTTCTCGTGGTTGTGGTCCGCACTGACCATCTGGCCAAGGTAGTTATATTCTTGTACTTGTTCCAGTGTTTCGTCTCCTAGTCTAAAAAAGGCGCGTTCATGTTTATTTATCATCACTTTAGTTTTATTCATGTTTATCTTTAGCCCCACAGCGAAGCTCTGTGATTTTAGTTGCTCTGCAGATTCACTGAGCAAAGGCTATGTCATCTGCAAACCTTAAATGGCTCAAGTATTCGCCGTTTATCCGTAAGCCTAAGTTTTCCCAGTCAAGCCTCCTAAATACACTCTCCAGACATGCTGTGAACAATTTTGTTGAGATGGTATCTCCTTGTCGTACTCCCCTTTCTGATCGGGAATTTATCACTTTGCTTGCGAAGTGCAATTCTGCCGGTGCATTCCTTATATTCACTGCGGCGGTGCTTACTGAATCGAACGCTTTTTCATAGTCTATAAATGTAATGTAAAGTGGTTTATTAAACTCTGCGCATTTTTCTATTACTTGGTTGATGGCATGGATGTGGTCCATTGTGGAGTATCCTTTTCTGAACCCAGCCAGTTCCTTGGGTTGTTGGAAGTCTAGCCTGACGGTTATGCGACTGAGTATTATCTTTGTAAATAGCTTGTATACAACCGACAGAAGGCTGATGGGTCTGTAGTTCTTAACATCTTTGTTATCTCCCTTCTTGAGAATTAAAACTATGCTGGCGTTTTTCCAGGCTTTTGGTACTTTTAAGGTCGTTAAACATTCTGAGAATAGTTTAGCAAGCTTTTCTAGGGTAATATCTCCACCCTCTTTTGGAAGGTGTATGGTTATGGCATCGTCGCCTGCAGCTTTCCCTCTTTTCATGCCCTTAAGTGCCTTTTACACTTCCTCTTTCGTTACTGGCAGAACATCGCAAGCTAAGGTTGCAGGCTTGGTAGTTTCCCCTGGTCCAACATCGTTGTCATGTAGCCTGGTGTATAATCGTTCCGTGACTTTTACAATCTTATCCCTATATTGTGCGTAATGGTACCCTAGCTGTTCATATATCTAAGTGCGTACACTAAGTTTCCTCGATGACCGCTACGTTGTAGGCACAAATGTCATTTGTTTTGCTTCTGCTGATCAATTTTGAGCTAAGTATGGCCAAGAGAAATCCGAGCAGGAAAATAAGACATTTATCCTCTTGAAGTAAAAACGAGGAGTGTTAATACGTTATACACGGTATTTCATGTTCAGTAAAGCGGTAAAGGAACGTTTTGCCTACCAGATGTATGCTTTGTCGCTGTTCATGCACGATGCATGCCACGTAATCTCTATCTTCTGCCGCTACTCTAAAATGTCTGCTTTTTTGCTACCGCCAACTTGGCGCAGCCATGGCCCTTGAGCCATATAACCCACCGAGACAAACCACTTCTGAAAAAATGAAGAAGGCAGAAAAAAAGCGCTGTAGTGACATGCGGCGGGAGCCCCTTCCTTCAGAGGAGCGGGTGATCGGCGGCATGATTGGCGGAGAGCGGATTGCTGGGAATTCCTTCTAGCGCCCCCGCGGGGCCTTGTTCAAAGCTCACGGAGTGACGTAGTCGAGACGCGCGGCCCCCAATTGCGCTCTCACTGGATGCGGCCGCATGACGGTCGCAACGATCCTACGATTGCATGTAGTTCGCCAGTCGCACGTGGGGAGGCTCGAACGACAAGCTCACGACGCGAAAACCGGTCCTGTGCGACCGTCGTCACGAGCAGTCGCATGCCAATCGCCTTTATCGCGTGCTGTTTACGCTCATGTGCCTCGCGCTTAAGAGTGTTCAACGTTGGTACACCGCTCTAGACATACAGTATACGCTATCTAGACATACCGTACACGCTCTAGACATACCGTAGATAATGTGTCTCTTGTCAGACACCCTTTCGCATAGGAAATTTACAAGCTCTGTGATGGAGCCGTATAGTTCCCGTGCATTCGTCCTCTTTGAAGAGCGCAATATATGCCTCGTCCACGTCGTGATCACGTAAAGCCTTTGCTACTGCTGGTTAATAGCATGAATATGGACTAAAGTTGAGAAACGTTTACTGCGGCCTGTTATAAGTAAGCAGTAGTAAGTTGTAAGTCAGCACCTGTGTATCCCGCTCTCCTTGTCGTCCTTGTGTATTGTTTGCGCTGTGAATTTCAGAAAATCATTTTACGCTTCGCACAATTTTTGCAGGAAATGTGCGCGAAAATTTAAATAATATTGCAGACGCAACCGCTAGCTGTTGTTTTACAATGCAATCTGTCTGGGTATGCTTGCAGGTCCGCCATATTATATATGGAAACAGGCAACGTGTGGCGGGCTGCTGCGTGAGAGCAACTTCGGCACGCAGTCGGATTCTTTTGTGTTCCTGCACTTCTCCAGTGCATGGCTGACCTTTGGTGCTTCCGGGAAGGCCTTTTAAGGCGGTCGTTACATGCTAAAGCAGGCCAGTATCTTCTCAGGATAGTGTTTTGACGTTGGGCATTGAGTTTGAAAATTCTATTACCAGAGAAGGCGCTATCCGTTTGAGGCCGTTTGTTGAGAACACGTCCTTTTCGAGCTAACACGCCTGTGCATATAGTCTGATCAAGAGAGTTTGAGGGCTGCTTTGAACTTGTCAGGGTAGACTTGAGTTGGCTTAAATATTCAACATGAATGCTGAAGCATTTTACATATATTCTGAAACGTCCCCACATACTACACACTGGATTAAGCACGGTGGCTTGTCGTACAAAGATCCTTTGGTTGCAGTGTCGCGGGTGGCGGCTCGTTAAGCCTAGACGTCTGCCAATTGATTTTTTTTAAAAGCGGGCGTTTCAGTTTACCGCACATTCCAGAAGGGCAGGTTTCTCCCGAAGGTTTACTCGTTTTCCGTAGTATTGGCACTATAATTTAATGTTAAAATGGCGAAGAATTAGGGTAGAATAAGAACTTCCATAGTAGTAGCCCCATAGTCCTATAAGAGGAAAGTGTCGCCTACGTAGCGCAGGTACACCTGCGGTTGGTGCCTATAAAGAAGTTTAGGGGAGCTTCTTTGAGTTGCTACCTTTAAATACCTCCGTCCATCGACGCAAAAGAGCTGCACATGCTTCTCCGCAAAATTTACATCTAATTGGTGAAACTAAAAATAGTTAAGAGTTACTTCACAATATCCACCCCCGATATCCGATGCCGCTCAATGATATCCACCCTGACCCCCACCTCCCACACCGCCACCTGCGAAGTCTGCCCCACACTTTGCCTCCATTACCATATGATTTAGGAATATGCTCCCTTGCCAGTACCCTTACGCCATCATCAGCCCAACACCTGAGCAGTGGGAGGGCATGCCGGCCACCTCAGAGCCTCATGTCTAGCTTTAAAGGAGCCATGAAGAGAAAATACAACTTCGTTTAATTTGAAAGAGCGAGGATTCAGTATCTCACTCAGCTCCATTAGAGCCACAAAAGATGTTTTTTTAACGAAAAAAAAGCAAGAAGTATTTAAAAAATTTCAAATTTTGCGCCACGATGACGTGTTATGAGCAAGAATGACGTCATACGGGCCAACAATAAAACATAATTATCAGTGCGTTAAGTGCACGTTAGCATTCAAGTGATGCGGTCAAATGGAACTAGAGGCCCCATTACAGACGTCCAGTCATGTGTCGTCGCGACAGGTCTCTTAGGCGGCCGTCAATCATACAAACCAGGTTCCGTGACGTCATAGAAAAGTGGCGGGAAATTGGCTAGGGGGTCGCGACTGCTTCAAACGTTTTCTTTAATATCTCCGTTATTTGTTCGAAGATTGCGATGATATTGGTATCATTGTTATTGGGACTAAGCAGTCTTTCTAATAAACCCAACTTGTATTTTGTCTTCATGGCTCCTTTAAGGACAACTGCACTCAAATTTTCCAGTGCCAAATTTTATCCAACTAATTTGTTTAAGTTCTAAAGAGCGCAATGTTGAAGTTCTAAGCCTTTCACCCACATAAAACACTGATTATCAGGTTTAACGCGCCGACGTTACACAGGCGATGCGGCGCACTGTAGTGGAAGGCTCCGGATTAATTTTGACCACCTGGGATCTTTAACGTGCACCGGAATCTCGAACGCACGGGCGTTTTCACTTTTCATCTCCATCAGAAAAGCGGCCGCCGCGGCCGGGAATCGAACACGCGTCTTTAGACTTAGCAGCACAACGCCTTAGCCCCTGAGCCACCGGAGCGAGTACGTAAAACAATGGACCTCTCCCGGGGTACGTCACGCGGCGGCCGTGACGTCACGGAAATCGCACGTGCTAGGTGTGGCCGGGAGGGTGGTCGGCAAAACATTCGGACCGGCGCGCGGCGCGTATGCAGTGAGGCTGCATTAGACGCGCGCAAAAGTGGAATTTTTGTTTACGTGTTGGCTTTTCTGATGCCGGTGGGCTGCTGTGCTCTCGGCTACCCAAATTTTGCGAGCAAAATCAGCGGCATCAGACTTTTCGGAGTCCCCACAGAGGTAAATTCGGTGTGTGTTGTGGATGCGCGCAATGTGCCGAAGAGGCTGGCAGCCAAAGCAGCGACATAGTCTGCTCTTACTCGTAGCAACATTTCGCATTCTCGAACTTCAGCTGTTCTCCAAAGCGCACTCATACCGTCTACATTGGCAGTCCGCGCTGATTCGTGCAATGAAATGATACTGTTTATCAACCATCTGCTATCATGCAGCACCAGCAGAAATTTGCTCAAGTGAAATAGGGGGGAGGGGAGGGGGAGGAGGGGGCGACGGAAATTTTCTTGCTGCGAAATATTGTCATGTTTTGAGGAGGTAGAGCACTGTATTAAAAACACAATGAATGCCTAACCTGCTTAGGCGACGCGAAATAAATGTTTCGGCGAGGGATCCGCGATAGCCGCCTGCCGCCTGATCGACAACCACAAGTTTGGTCTTTTGTTATGGGGGGATCTGTTCAAGACGAACAAAATTCATTGCTTGTAAGTACAATAAATTTTTACCTTGATCAATTATATTCTGCCTTGAGGATGCCGGAAAACTGAGATGCTTGCCGTGCTCACATGTAGCATCGTGCCTTCGGGGCGAGATGGGCCGCTCACGCGACTCGAAAAATGTGTTTGCCCTTAGCAAACAGACTCAGTGAATGTATTCATTTGTTGCGGCCTCCCGACGCTGGCGTATGCAGCGGGCGTACATGGACACTAACTTTAACTATCATGAAATAATGACTACCGAAAATATTTCAGTGCACTGTCGCAAGATATACGCACTAACCATATGTGGCTGCTATGTTACTCTCACAATGACGATGAACCATTTAGAGATTTCACTGGAGTAAAGGTAAGAAAACAATCGGTCAATCTCGTAGAGAACGACATCATCGCGATATTTTTATTGTGAATAATTTTTGCCTTTTGCTTTTCATATTTTTGTTTCGTTGCTGCTCATTTTAATATTTAATCCTTTCATGCTTTACCTTTCCTTTTCCCCCTCGACATGAAATCGTGTGTACGCCACTGTCTCCGGGCGACGCAAAAAGACCAAGAACAGGGAGCGTTTAGCTGCCTGAGGCACCGCGCTTAGCTTAAGCGGACCTCGAAAGCAAAAAATACAACTTGTGTGTAGGCCAGCGGCAGCCACTTCTGGATTGTTGTTTTTCTGTGTGTTTCCCTTTTGTAATGTATATTTGTTACCCGATGCGTAGTTCCGTCGAGGCATGTTATGTATCTGCTTCGATGGACAAATAAACCTCTTCAATGTAAATTAGCTTTCCTTGGTATGTGTCCGAACACAAAGAATCTTAAAAAAACATTTTGGGACGCCTCGCAACAGCAAAGGTCGCACCCCCACTACAAATCAGTCGATGGCCTAAAACCATTCGTCGTGACGCACGCGGAACGTGCCGAAATGCCGCATGCTGACAGGACCATCCGATACCCAAACGGCAAACGAACACACACCCGTCATGCCTCGGAAGCTGCCGGTGCACTGTTCTCGGAATGCGTCCTGAGCCGTGCGCGCACGCACACACACGGTTCGTAGAAACGGTGAGGAAGCTAGAAAAAGGAGGCGGCCGGTGGGGAAGCGTGCTTTTCTTTTTCACTACGGTTAATTAAGTAAACATTTTTTTAATATACAGAAGAAAGAAAGAAAAACACGCGCCCAGAGTGGGGACCGAACCCACGCCCAGAAAGTGAAGGAGAACACAGTCGCCCAGATAGCCGAATTGGTAAGGCATTCGACATGTAATCGAAAGGCGTGGGTTCGGTCCCCACTCTGGGCGCGTGTTTTTCTTTCTTTCTTCTGTATATTAAAAAAATGTTTACTTAATTAACCGTAGTGAAAAAGAAAAGAGCCTAACCACACCCCTATGCCTCCTTTGGCATTGTAGACTGCCGACCTATCTTTCTGTATTTCCTCAACGAGCCCCTCATTTCCTTACTATATTATTCTGCGAAAGCATAGCGAGGGTCTCGGTTCTGGCAGCCTTGATGCCTAGGTAGCATAAGAGGGCTTCCCGCCAGTAACCCGCTCATGACAGGCTGTAGACGTTCGAGTCACGCCCCGGGGGTTGAAAAGAAGGTCCCCTTCTCCCCGTGTAGTCAGAGTGGCGCTGGCTACCACCCTCAAGCGTCAGATACACTTCTAGTAAATATAAATAGCCCAGAAAGTGAAGGAGAACACAGTCGCCCAGATAGCCGAATTGGTAAGGCATTCGACATGTAATCGGAAGGCGTGGGTTCGGTCCCCACTCTGGGCGCGTGTTTTTCTTTCTTTCTTCTGTATATTAAAAGAATGTTTACTTAATTAACCGTAGTGAAAAAGAAAAGAGCCTAACCACACCCCTATGCCTCCTTTGGCATTGTAGACTGCCGACCTATCTTTCTGTATTTCCTCAACGAGCCCCTCATTTCCTTACTATATTATTCTGCGAAAGCATAGCGAGGGTCTCGGTTCTGGCAGCCTTGATGCCTAGGTAGCATAAGAGGGCTTTCCGCCAGTAACCCGCTCATGACAGGCTGTAGACGTTCGAGTCACGCCCCGGGGGTTGAAAAGAAGGTCCCCTTCTCCCCGTGTAGTCAGAGTGGCGCTGGCTACCACCCTCAAGCGTCAGATACACTTCTAGTAAATATAAATAGCCCAGAAAGTGAAGGAGAAAACAGTCGCCCAGATAGCCGAATTGGTAAGGCATTCGACATGTAATCGAAAGGCGTGGGTTCGGTCCCCACTCTGGGCGCGTGTTTTTCTTTCTTTCTTCTGTATATTAAAAAAATGTTTACTTAATTAACCGTAGTGAAAAAGAAAAGAGCCTAACCACACCCCTATGCCTCCTTTGGCATTGTAGACTGCCGACCTATCTTTCTGTATTTCCTCAACGAGCCCCTCATTTCCTTAATATATATATATACATGTGTATTTGCCCCCACCGGGAAATTGAAAACTCTACGCCTATGTGGTGGAGGCAGTTACAAACGAACACGTTTCGAAACCCGGTTGCGCTCAGTCGCTGCTATCCCGAAATATACTCAGGAGATTGTAAGATATGCGCGGGTCGGGCGGACCTCTACCACATGTTATGGTCGTGCCCCGCGAGACAGAATCAAAATGCTGCAGCAAAGGCTAGAAGCGACTCGCTTACTGTAACGAACATGGAGCAATGGGAGACCGCTTTGCTCAGCCCCGATCCGGAAGTGCAACTTCGGGTCGTCCGGATGGCCGATGCCGCCGCCAGAGTCCAAGGGCTTCTGGCTGACGACTGAGGAAGAGGGGAGGAAGACGAGTGGGAGCACCACCTTCTCATTCGTCCCTTTCCTTTTTAATCCCATCACGGGCAAAATAAAAGTTTCTACTACTACTACTCCTCCTCCTCAGTATAAACAACGACTGTCCAAAAATGGTATTTATTTTAGAAAAACTACGAGAAGAACACGATCACACAGGCGCTTGCGGGTGTAAAATACGTGTCTGGTAATGTATGGGCGATAGCCCACGGGTCGTGTGCAGTGTAAATGTTTTTGTTTGTTTCTTCTTTCTATAAGCACACAGCGCAATTTTACGAGGGTGTGGAATTTGCCCGCGTATGCACAGGCCTTGTCGCTTCTTACCCGTTTCGCGTACTAAACTTTTATCCTTTAAATAATCACCACGCCACCTTCAAAAAGCACCCTTCGACGTTCCCGAAACGGCAGACGACTGAACTCAACAATACGAAAAGTGCAATGTGTGGAAGCAATGTTTATAACACGTTTCACACTCAAGCGGTGACCAGGGCGAAGATGTTTCGTGGAATTAAACCAGCGCATTAACCCGCAACGGCCGCTGATTATCGCGTTTCTAGAGGAAATGCGCAAGCAGATGTAACTATGCCATTGCTTACTGCCAAACGAGCACACATATTGGTTGTTTTGTCGTGTGCAGCACGCGTCTTGCGCCGTACGCAACGTGAAAAAGCAGACGACTGAGAGCGCCATCCACACTAGGAGCGGTTCGTCCCGCCGCCGCCAGGGGCCGACTGTGTTCGCGCTCGGGGCGATTGCTCTCGGCACCCGCCGCCCAGGAAAAAAGCGACCGTGGACGCATGCAGAACATCTGCTATCCTGGACAGCTGTTTTGATAACTGGCTTCTTTTTCAAACTTACGCATTCTTACCACAGCCCGCATTTCTTCAACAAACTGCTGCATTTTGGGGAGTTGCAGTGTGTATCCCATCGATTCATGCTACACTATGTCTGTATTCGCTTCAAGTACTGTTGCCTAAGAGGTGGCAAGTCTCATTGAGCAATCCTGAGCTCTTTTGCTGTTTTCGGCTGTGTGTAAATATGAAAATAGAAATGTTTATTTCAATCGAAAAAAGACGAGGCAGCTAGTTTGGTATCATTGCAATAAAAGACACGTACACTTTTATTCGGTTAGCAAAACTAACCAATACCGACTAAAAGGTAAAACTATTCAGAGGGCGCTAATACAAAACACGAGTTGACATTTCGCTTACTTATCGATTGAGAAGTGGTTCATGTGTTAAGTTGTTCAGGTAGCAACAAGTTTTCCATATCTGGTTTGGCTTGTCAGCCATCGCATTTGGGAAAACATACCACATGTAGTATTCTCAAGTTATTCACTTCTCGAATAACTCGCTCAACGTGTCTCCTCAGCGTGGCGATCTGCCGTGTGCGTGTTTGCTCTGCTACTGTCAGTTGACGCCGACCATTTAACATGGGGGGTACGTCTGTTCAATTTAACGCCAAGTTCACGGAGCTCATCTTCGATCAAAAATCCTGGGTCAGCTATGACGAGCTGTCTCCTTTGTTTTCACTCAGGAAGTACACCATACCTTAAAAGTGAGAAATAATAATTCCACAATGAACGACCGAAAAGAAATAGTCGAAATGCTGAACTCACAATGCCGCAGGAGACAGGCTGCAGGCAGTCGCTGTCGCTAGATAAACCGCATCGTTGTCTGCTGGAGCGAAAGCATTGCTTTATCGCCCTGTTACGCCCTTTGTGCTAAAATTCATTTCAAAACGGGCGTTGATTACTCTGAGCTGACAGGAGTATCTTGACAGTGCTGCATATCACTAGTTTGTCTTGGATGCCTGGAAGCGGGACGGGCGCTTAGGAAGGCGGTGTTTCGTTCACTTCGCGGCAGCATAGGAAACAAAAAAAACGTATAAAAAAATAATTTACGTTATAATGCTGGACTTGCCTGTCTACCGGAGGACACCTCTTGGCTAAGACCTGGTGTGTAAAAGTGGTCGCATATACGGTCCATGTAACATTTGCGTCCGCTCGCGTTGAAATGGGCTCCACATATCCTGTGATGCTCGGACGGCTCCCACAAAGCGAATCGGTCATCACGACCCTGGCGATTTATCCGGCGAACCCATTAATCGTTTTTAATTGTCTTGTCCTTCGGAAACTTGTGCAATGAAACATGCCGGTCTCGTAACGTATTGTTGTCCCAACCGAGCACACAGGACATTTGTCCGCCTCCTGCAGCTTCCTTGGCGCCATATCGTCAGTATCGCGTAAACTACAAACGCTAAGGCAGGTTGTAAACGAGTGTAGCTTTGCACACGCGGAAATGCATCACGAGTAGCGTGTGCACATGATATGGGCTTCTTCGTTTTCCCACTCGGCTCCCCGCGGACTGCCGGAAGCAAGAGCTGGTTATTTGTATTTTTCTCGGGTAGCTCAAGTGTCACATTTGTTCTCTACTTCCTCGTGTTGAGGAATTTCTCTTTTCCCGCGGGCAGCCAGAAGCGCGAAGACGCTTTTCAACTGGCAGCAGCTGGTTCCACTCTCCAAGCTAGCAGACGACGTTGCTAGCAGACGACGAAAGGTTCTCACGCGGTGCCAGCAGTTTCAGAAGGATGGGGAGTTTATTTCTTATTTTGGGTTCTATGGTTTAAAGATGCTTTAATTGATGCGCGACATAACTTTGAAAGCACAGCACTTCATTGACGCGCACGCGGCGCGCGGCGCCCATGCACCCCGTCGCCGCTCGAAACCGCCCGCGCACGCAGTTCCCATGACGCCTTGCGCGGGCCCGCCAGGGGAAGGAGCGGCGCTGCAGTTTCTGGAAAGGTCTATTAGACCTTTCCGGAAAGTTGCGCGCGCCCCCAAACGGCGGCCGCAAAGCAGCCTGGGAACTGTGAGCGCCGCAGCAGCCGCCGCCGCCGCCGCCCGGGCCGCTTTTCATGTAGCTCTACCGTGCCAAACCGTGCCGTGCGCGGCAGCGCCTGTGGAGGCAGCATTTGTTGACGGTGCAGCTTCGGCGTTTAACACATTGTGTGATGCATGCAGAACATCTGCTATCCTGGACAGCTGTTTTGATAACTGGCTTCTTTTTCAAACTTACGCATTCTTACCACAGCCCGCATTTCTTCAACAAACTGCTGCATTTTGGGGAGTTGCAGTGTGTATCCCATCGATTCATGCTACACTATGTCTGTATTCGCTTCAAGTACTGTTGCCTAAGAGGTGGCAAGTCTCATTGAGCAATCCTGAGCTCTTTTGCTGTTTTCGGCTGTGTGTAAATATGAAAATAGAAATGTTTATTTCAATCGAAAAAAGACGAGGCAGCTAGTTTGGTATCATTGCAATAAAAGACACGTACACTTTTATTCAGTTAGCAAAACTAACCAATACCGACTAAAAGGTAAAACTATTCAGAGGGCGCTAATACAAAACACGAGTTGACATTTCGCTTACTTATCGATTGAGAAGTGGTTCATGTGTTAAGTTGTTCAGGTAGCAACAAGTTTTCCATATCTGGTTTGGCTTGTCAGCCATCGCATTTGGGAAAACATACCACATGTAGTATTCTCAAGTTATTCACTTCTCGAATAACTCGCTCAACGTGTCTCCTCAGCGTGGCGATCTGCCGTGTGCGTGTTTGCTCTGCTACTGTCAGTTGACGCCGACCATTTAACATGGGGGGTACGTCTGTTCAATTTAACGCCAAGTTCACGGAGCTCATCTTCGATCAAAAATCCTGGGTCAGCTATGACGAGCTGTCTCCTTTGTTTTCACTCAGGAAGTACACCATACCTTAAAAGTGAGAAATAATAATTCCACAATGAACGACCGAAAAGAAATAGTCGAAATGCTGAACTCACAATGCCGCAGGAGACAGGCTGCAGGCAGTCGCTGTCGCTAGATAAACCGCATCGTTGTCTGCTGGAGCGAAAGCATTGCTTTATCGCCCTGTTACGCCCTTTGTGCTAAAATTCATTTCAAAACGGGCGTTGATTACTCTGAGCTGACAGGAGTATCTTGACAGTGCTGCATATCACTAGTTTGTCTTGGATGCCTGGAAGCGGGACGGGCGCTTAGGAAGGCGGTGTTTCGTTCACTTCGCGGCAGCATAGGAAACAAAAAAAACGTATAAAAAAATAATTTACGTTATAATGCTGGACTTGCCTGTCTACCGGAGGACACCTCTTGGCTAAGACCTGGTGTGTAAAAGTGGTCGCATATACGGTCCATGTAACATTTGCGTCCGCTCGCGTTGAAATGGGCTCCACATATCCTGTGATGCTCGGACGGCTCCCACAAAGCGAATCGGTCATCACGACCCTGGCGATTTATCCGGCGAACCCATTAATCGTTTTTAATTGTCTTGTCCTTCGGAAACTTGTGCAATGAAACATGCCGGTCTCGTAACGTATTGTTGTCCCAACCGAGCACACAGGACATTTGTCCGCCTCCTGCAGCTTCCTTGGCGCCATATCGTCAGTATCGCGTAAACTACAAACGCTAAGGCAGGTTGTAAACGAGTGTAGCTTTGCACACGCGGAAATGCATCACGAGTAGCGTGTGCACATGATATGGGCTTCTTCGTTTTCCCACTCGGCTCCCCGCGGACTGCCGGAAGCAAGAGCTGGTTATTTGTATTTTTCTCGGGTAGCTCAAGTGTCACATTTGTTCTCTACTTCCTCGTGTTGAGGAATTTCTCTTTTCCCGCGGGCAGCCAGAAGCGCGAAGACGCTTTTCAACTGGCAGCAGCTGGTTCCACTCTCCAAGCTAGCAGACGACGTTGCTAGCAGACGACGAAAGGTTCTCACGCGGTGCCAGCAGTTTCAGAAGGATGGGGAGTTTATTTCTTATTTTGGGTTCTATGGTTTAAAGATGCTTTAATTGATGCGCGACATAACTTTGAAAGCACAGCACTTCATTGACGCGCACGCGGCGCGCGGCGCCCATGCACCCCGTCGCCGCCGTCGCCGCTCGAAACCGCCCGCGCACGCAGTTCCCATGACGCCTTGCGCGGGCCCGCCAGGGGAAGGAGCGGCGCTGCAGTTTCTGGAAAGGTCTATTATCCTGACGCGGGCACTTCGTTTGTGTAAGCACCAATGCGTTAGGACAGGTATTGAGTCGCGAACGTTTTTAATAGTGGCACGTCCGAAGGTTGTGCGCCTTTTTTCACAGGCGACAACTAGGCATAACTAAAGCCCCTGTATTTATAGGGCTTTAGGCATAACAGGCAGCACGGCGCGGGCTGGAAAAATTTCGGGGAGGGGGTGGGGGTTCAGCACCCCCCCCCCTCGCGTACGCCGGGTGCCTTCAGGTGACTCATCCACGTGCACCCCGGTAGAGAGCTTGCGAAGAATTTTTCCCACACCCGTGTTGTCCGATCTAAACAAGGCTTGTACCGAGTGGACCAGTCGGGCTAGAGGGGCGAAACGCGCCGCGGAAGGAAGCACTTTGGTTCCAGTCTTTTTTTTTTTTCTTTTTCGGGGGCCCCGAAAGTCGCAAGAAAATCACCGTCATTCATAATTTTCTCTTGCTACGAGCCTAGTTCGCCAATTTGGTGAAAAGGAGGCACTATGCGCGGCGCTGTGGGCCGAATATGGTTCCTTAAAAACTACGGAGTGAGGAGGGGGCGGGGTTCAATGAAAATTTTTCCAGAAAGAGTTTCCAGCCGGGCCCAAAAGTTACGTCATCACACAAAAGCGGATTTCATCCAGAAGAGGAAAAATATAAATTTCCTGTAATTCATGCCCCGAGGCTACTCGTGGGCTACGAGGCACGTCGTAGTGGAAGCCCCCGGAGGAATTTTGACCACTTGAGGATATTTAACGTGTGCCGAAATCTCGACACACTGGCGTTTTTTATTTCTGCTTTCATCAGAAAAACGACCGCCGCGGCCGGGAATTGAACCAGCGGCCTTGGGCTCAGCAGCGCATAGCGTTACTCACTGAGGCACTGCGCTTTGTTTTACACCAGGACTTATTCCGGCACCAACAGTGGGTGACGTAACTAAAACAGGGGGCAAAGGATCAACGCCGGCGTCTCAGAAATCAAGGAAGGCACATATTATAAGCCGAGAATAGCTAAAACAAAGCCACTATATAACGTCTAATAATGCACATAAGTTTTTAAAATACTTTTGTATATACCCACGATTAAGTCTCCGCTTAAAGCTATGTATGTATGCGAATGTATGTATGTGATTTATTGGCGCAAGGGTTTCTAAGACCAAAGAGCAACAAAACTATGTTACGTGGTATTTCAATAGTCATGTTTGTGCTTAAAATATGTATGAAATGAGTATGATATATCTTAAAATACTGTATGTATGGGTGTAGAGGGCCCGTCCACTAAAGCATGAAGATGTTCATAATGGTGGCTGAAATGGATTATGGGTGCAACGTGATGCACCTCGAGCCAAAGAGCATGCGACGAGAGTGGGCCTCGCGTGCGGACAAAGGGAGCATGAGGGCCTCACTCACTGCTCGTAGGCTCTGAGGTCACGCACTGTACGAGATGAGTTTTAAAAACTTGATGTCTGCAAGGTAACTTAAAAGACTTTTGCTTGTAAACATAGGTTTGTCTCCTAAAAACAGTGAAGGGTGTAGCGGAATGTTGTAGGTATATATTTTACAAAATGCCGTTTTCTCGCTTCATTGCAGAATAAGCACTCAATTAACACATGGAGGACGGTGAGCCGTTCCCCACACTTGTTACAAACAGGTGGGAGTGTGCCATTCAAAAGATATGGGTGTGTAGCGTAAGTGTGGCCTATTCGCAGTCTGCAAATGGATACTTCAATGAATCTGTTTTGCTTTTCTGTTGTGTGTCTTCCTAGGTTTGGTTTTACTGAGTGGAGCTTGTCTGTGTGTGTGTCCCACATGTGCTGCCAGCATTTACGGATTGACCTGCGCTACGTCAACACCACTACGGAGGGCCGCCAAAGTGGCGTTCTGGTCAGCAATTTCATTGCCCAGAATGCCACTGTGTCCAGGGATCCAGCAAACAAGCATTTTTTAGCTTTGACTTATAGGCAGTCATGAGAGCTTTAAAAAGGCGGTTTAGAATAACGTTTTTTGTGGGTTTAAAGGAATCCAATCCTGTAACTACTATTAGGGAGTCTGTGTAGATGACTGATTCTTGTATTTTGTTCTGCGTAATGTGTTCCACTGTGATTAGAATACCATAGGCTTCTGCTGTAAAGATACTACAATTTCTGTTCAATGTCCTTGTGCTGGCAAAGTCCGGGCCATGTGCAGCACAGGTCGCAGCAGAAGAAGACTTGGAAGCATCTGTGTAAAAAGACGCGTAGGGATATCTGTGTTGTAAACTTAAGAAATGCTGTAAAATCGATTCGCGAGGTGCACGACGCTTGTCAATTAGTTTAAAGAATGTGTCAAAATGAATAGTTGACATGTCCTAAGGTGGGACTAGGTCGGCGATACAGGTTTCTATGCCATAATCTAAAAACACCCCTATCTCCTCTGTAAGGCCTTTGACAAGCAAGGCTAAAGGGGCAGGGATCGACGGGCGGGCTAAATACAAATGGGTGGATGAGATGTCATTCACAATAGAATTGCATGGGTGATTCGTCATAGACATTGTCCTAATAGCATAGAGGAGTGCTGTATAAGCACGCTGGTGCTCTAGGCACCAGTGGTCGCATTCTACATAAAGACTCTGGATTGGACTTGTCCTGAAGGCTCCAGAGGCAAGGCGAAGGCCCAAATGTAGTACTGGGTCTAACATTTTTAAGGCAGTTTTAGACGCTGACCCGTATGTTACGCTTCCATAGTCTATAGTGACCTAACTAAACTCACAAAGAGACGTAGAAGGCAGTCTTTATCATAACCATATGACTGATGTGACAACACTTTTAAAATGTTAATGTTGTTTAGGCATTTTTGTTTGAGTTTCTGTAAGTCTTGTACGTACTATTATGAGCAATATGAAAGGGAACACGGGAACGCGTGGCAAACAGCCTCGAACCAGGCTCGGAGCGATACGCGGATGGCGCTGTGAAAAACAAAGGGGAAAGGAGGACGCTGTTCCACTAACTGTTGGCACTCCCAACATGCTGGAATTTCTACAAAGCAGCAGCTTTCGTCATTTCGCCGATAATACGGCATCGTTCGACAGCCGATAAGAGGGCAATCGTAGCAGTGGCATACCCCGATTTATTTTCTTTTCTTTCATTCATTCTTTTTTATTTCTTCGCACAACCGCTTGATAGCATCCTTAGACCAAGCTCGTCCTGAATCGAATGTTTATTTGAATCGACGCACCCATTTGTCAGTGGCACCTTGAACAGTGGCGGCGCTCGAACCAATGACGAGACAAATAGAATGAAGAAAAAAATTGCGCCAATCCACCCCGTGAATGTGGTTGGAAAGCAAAGCTGTAAACGGCACCCATAACGATTGCCCATGCGACGTCAATTAAATTCACTCACATCGCTCTACAAATAGCAAAACCAGAGAGAAGTGAAATGCACTTAACCACACTTCAAAGAGATATTCTTGCTAAGGTTAAATCAATGCATGAAGCATGAACGGTGTTTGGTTTGGTTGAGTTGTATTGGTGTAGCACAAGAGTGGCAACTTTTTTATAAAATTAAAGTAAGCTCCAACCCGGTGTTAGACGATCTGTCTTCCCCGTCTCTGCGCCGCGGACGGAGGCGACGAGATTTGCGGCAGAGAAGGAGGAGGAGGAAGAAATACTTCTGTTCAGATTTCTGAACGGCCCAGAGTGCAGCGCTGGGGGGTGATTCCTTCTTCTGTGGGGCCCTTATGCAGTCCGCGCGGCCTGTGTTCTGTCCACCCGCTGAAGCTGGGTAGGTAGAGAGGGCCTGGACAGCATCCTCTCCCATTGCCTTTGTTGGGTAGTTGACGGAAAGAGAGGAGGGTGCTCAGGGCTAAAGTCGCACACCCCGATTACGGGGCGGAGTGTTCCTACTTCTGAGCAAAATTTACATTCAGCGTCGTACCGATTCGGACGATTAGGCTGTGGGAAGGAGCCCGGATTGTATGAGTCGTAGGGTAGTTTGTTGTTCTCTGGAAAGGTCAGGGTAAAGCGAAGGTACGGTCTGTCTGAGAAGGCGATAATGCTGGGTCACATCCCTGAACGTGACAAGTGGGTGACTGTCCTCGTGCAGCTCCATAGCACGGGAGGTAAAAGCACAGGCTTGTTGGGTGGGCGTATTTGTTGCCCTCCATGCATTGAAGCGTGAGGGGGTGTCCAGATGAGCTGAATGGAACCGTTTGGGGAGGGGTTTTTTAGCTCGCGCAGTGCAGGTCCGGACCCCCAACCCTACTGGTAATTCCAGTAGGCTTGCTGGGAATCGATGAGTACCCTCCGAACCCCTGGTTGAGCGAGAGCCAAGGTGATGGCTGCCTCTTCTGCTGCCGTCATTTCTTGGGTCCTAAGCGAGGTACACGCAAGGAGGTTGGTTCTGGAGGTAGCCACGATGATGGCGTATTGCTGCCCTCGATGTTTGGAGGCGTCTGTGTAGATAACTGCATTATCCCCACCGAGGATGGTGTTTAGCGCTTGAGCCCGTGCTTTTCGGTGACCCTCGTCATCTGAGGGGTTCATATTTCTAAGCAAAGGGAGCACCTTTAGTTTTAGTCCCTAAGAGTCTGGCAGTACGTCAAGCGGAGTGACATTCTGGGCTGCCCAGCCAATCTGGTGAAGCATGCGGTTACCCATCGCAGTTCTGAGTCGGACCTTCTGGTTAGAAAGATGGCCTTCTGTCAGTTCTTCCAACGTGTTGTGGAGCCCCGTGCTAAGCAGCCTCTCTGTGGACGAACTTATTTGAAGACTAATGGCCTGCTCAACCGCCTTTCTAATCATTATATAAACCATCTTTATGTCCCCCTTGCCGACAAGAAGACAGGATGTTCACGTAATGATTCTTGAGAACACAAAAGCTTCAATTAATCGAAAGGAACCGGACTCCTTTAGGCCTCGCTTCTTGGTGGCAACTCGCCTGATCATGTTTATGATTTGATTAATGCTGTTTTTGAGGCGCTGCAAGGAGACGTCACTCTTGGTGTTAGCCTCGAGATGTAGGCCCAGGATCTTGACGCTGGGGCTCGGAGTGATGGTCTGGCCATCAAGAAGTATTTGAATGTATTCCTTGATTTGGCGTGAGGGCGGACGACAAGGAGCTGTGATTGTTTACGTGAACACTGGAGGCCACAGGCTTTAGCACATTGGCGTACTAGAAGTGAGATGCCTTTGAGAAGTGAGCTTCCTTTAATTTTTGTAACTCTGAGCACATGAGCAAGGTGCGCACAGGGCCGCTAGATGGGCGTGAGTGGTCGCGTGACGCTTTTACGTGGCATTCAGCGAGAACGCAGGGGGTAAACCCGTAGATGTGCTTGGTCTTCCCAGTCATCGCGTGTCTTCCCATTGTCTTCCCATTGTCTTCACATGTCTTCCCAGTCATCGCGTGGGCTCTTAGCTAAATCCGTAAGACAACGGGCTCTCGCTTTGTTAGTCTATTAGTTCGAGGTTCGATTCCCGGCGGTGCCAGTAAATTCTTTTATTTTTTCGCTGGAGTTTTCTGGTGACACCAACGGTCGCGAAAGAACCCTTGGGGGGTAGAGGTAAAAAGCTTTGCTTTAAAATGAAAATAATCATGGATAAATTGCCGGTCGTGCGACTGGTTGCACCAAGTTCGTTCACAAAAAATCACGTCGCACACCGCAGTGGCCCACGCAGAGCAGTGAAATGTGATTTTCTTCCCTGACGATGCCTCGAGTGCCTCTTAAACAACGCGAAGACATGGTGGAAATGTCTAAAAGAGGTTATACGCAGCGCAACATTGCTCTCGTGACAGGCCGCCCACTGAAAACGGTCAACCGGATCATCCAGGCTTCCCGAGATGAAGGACGTATAAATGATGCGCCGCACCGAAGGCGACCCCGTTCAACAACGAATGACGAAGACCTTTGCATCGTGGCCGCCGTCAACGACAAACCATTTCAAAGTGCAAAGGACGTTCGCGGTGCTCTTGGCCTGGCAAATGTGAGCGACAGCACGGTACGGCGAAGGCTTAGAGAAGCAGGACCCAGAAACCTCTGCTAACCGCAGCCAATAAAGCAGCTCGCCTGAGGTTCGCTACTGAACACCGCAGCTGGAGTGAGAGCGAGTGGAAGTGTGTGGTCTTCTCTGACGAGTCCACGTTCTCGAGCCGCTGGGACCAACGAAAGAGAGTGTGGCGGACCGAAAACACCCGCTTTAGTCCACAGAATATACAGGAGGTGGCCGCCAGCGGGCGCGTGTCTGTGAACGTCTGGGGGGCGCTTTCTCATGAAGGCCTAGGCCCAGTGGTTAGAATTGATGGGAGGTTCACCAGTGATGCGTATTGCACTCTGCTCGAGCACCAGATGATCCCCTACGTGCTGAACGGGCCGCACCCGGATGGTTGTTATTTTTTCCAGCAGGACTTGTCTCCCGTTCACACATCGAAAGAAGTGGCGCTTTTTGGAAGATCGAGGGGTAATGCAACTTCCGTGGTGCGCGAAGGGTGCCGACATGAACATTATAGAGCATGTTTGGTGCCGTATGAAAGTGAACCTTTCGAAGTTGTCCTGGAATTGGCGAACTGCGACCAACTATGGGAAGCAGTAGAACATGAGTGGAAGCGCCTTCAACGAGATACCGCATTCATTGAGGCTCTCTACGCGTCTCTGCCCCAAGGAATGGAAGCCGTCGTTAAAGTCAGCGGTGGAATGACGCGTTATTAAGCCACCAACGATGATAACAAAGGACAAGAATGAGCTGGGATGACGCTATTGCCTAATTTCATTAGCTTCTTTCATATTTGGCAAGCACCAATAAACGTATTTTCTATTCCACATTACAGCCCGCTTTTTCCCACTTTACAAGCTTTACCATACATCAATATCGAAATACGGCCGGTTTCAGACTGCTGCCGCAACTGTCGTAACAACTTTAAAGAATGACGTCATTTCACGTCTCAGCCGACCGAACTGCGTGACATTCCGTTTTTTTTTTTACGTCCATAGATAACGATATGGCTTTGACGTCGGTATAGTCCGAACATGGCCTAAGTAACAGTGCTATTTTTTGTAACGATTCGGCGCAAGATGTTACCAGTTGCGCCATATCTAACAGGGTTATCACAGTCTGCTGGCGATATGCACGGCGGTAATGCGAACAGTTGTTAGAACAGCGACACCCTTTCCACTTTTTTTCCGACGGCGGCCGCTGCGTATTACCGATATCTGGATCTGAGAAGTCTGAAACCGGCCTTATTTCGATATTGATGTATGTTAAGGCTTGTAAAGTGGGAAAAAATGGGCTGTAATGGGGAATATAAAATACGTTTATTGGTGCTTGCCAAATATGAAAGAAGCTAATGAAATTAGGCAATAGCGTCATCCCAGCTCATTCTTGTCCTTTGTTTTCTTCGTTGGTGGCTCAATAACGCGTCATTCCACCGCTGACTTTAACGACGGCTTCCATTCTTTGGGGCAGAGACGCGTAGAGAGCCTCAATGAATGCGGTATCTCTTTGAAGGCGCTTCCACTCATGTTCTACTGCTTCCCATAGTTGGTCGCAGTTCGCCAATTCCAGGGACAACTTCGAAAGGTTCACTTTCATACGGCCCCAAACATGCTCTATAATGTTCATGTCGGCACCCTTCGCGCACCACGGAAGTTGCATTACCCCTCGATCTTCCAAAAAGCGCCACTTCTTTCGATGTGTGAACGGGAGACAAGTCCTGCTGGAAAAAATAACAACCATCCGGGTGCGGCCCGTTCAGCACGTAGGGGATCATCTGGTGCTCGAGCAGAGTGCAATACGCATCACTGGTGAACCTCCCATCAATTCTAACCACTGGGCCTAGGCCTTCATGAGAAAGCGCCCCCCAGACGTTCACAGACACGCGCCCGCTGGCGGCCACCTCCTGTATATTCTGTGGACTAAAGCGGGTGTTTTCGGTCCGCCACACTCTCTTTCGTTGGTCCCAGCGGCTCGAGAACGTGGACTCGTCAGAGAAGACCACACACTTCCACTCGCTCTCACTCCAGCTGCGGTGTTCAGTAGCGAACCTCAGGCGAGCTGCTTTATTGGCTGCGGTTAGCAGAGGTTTCTGGGTCCTGCTTCTCTAAGCCTTCGCCGTACCGTGCTGTCGCTCACATTTGCCAGGCCAAGAGCACCGCGAACGTCCTTTGCACTTTGAAATGGTTTGTCGTTGACGGCGGCCACGATGCAAAGGTCTTCGTCATTCGTTGTTGAACGGGGTCGCCTTCGGTGCGGCGCATCATTTATACGTCCTTCATCTCGGGAAGCCTGGATGATCCGGTTGACCGTTTTCAGTGGGCGGCCTGTCACGAGAGCAATGTTGCGCTGCGTATAACCTCTTTTAGACATTTCCACCATGTCTTCGCGTTGTTTAAGAGGCACTCGAGGCATCGTCAGGGAAGAAAATCACATTTCACTGCTCTGCGTGGGCCACTGCGGTGTGCGACGTGATTTTTTGTGAACGAACTTGGTGCAACCAGTCGCACGACCGGCAATTTATCCATGATTATTTTCATTTTTCTTCATTCTATTTGTCTCGTCATTGGTTCGAGCGCCGCCACTGTTCAAGGTGCCACTGACAAATGGGTGCGTCGATTCAAATAAACATTCGGTTCAGGACGAGCTTGGTCTAAGGATGCTATCAAGCGGTTTTGCGAAGAAAAAAAAAGAATGAATGAAAGGAAAGAAAATAAATCGGGGTATGCCACTGCGACGATTACCCTCTTATCGGCTGTCGAACGATGCCGATGATGATGATGATGAAAAAACTTTATTGTAATCGTCTCTGTTAAGACGGAGTCACTGCTTCGGAGTGGCAGTGTCCTCATCCCTTCAGACGGCGGTTATAGTCGTCTCTGTTAAGACGGAGTCACTGCTTCGGAGTGGCAGTGTCCTCGTCCCTTCGGCGCTCTTTGGCCTTGATGCCCTTGCGCCAAGAAAACCTAACATCATCATCCTCGTCCCTTCAGACGGCGGTCAGGAACCCATGGGCCCTGGCGGCGTCTTCCGCCAGCTGGACGACTGCTGTTTGGACCGTATTATCGGCGAAATGACGAAAGCTGCTGCTTTGTAGAAATTCCAGCATGTTGGGAGTGCCAACAGTTAGTGGAACAGCGTCCTCCTTTCCCCTTTGTTTTTCACAGCGCCATCCGCGTATCGCTCCGAGCCAGGTTCGAGGCTGTTTGCCACGCGTTCCCGTGTTCCCTTTCATATTGCTCATAATAGTACGTTAGTTTTCCGTCAAGTACAACACTAAAAACTTATGTTCTTTCTTGACAGGAATCCGTCCTCCGTTCAGTGTGACATCAGGTTCTGGACGAATTCTACGCTGTCTTGTGAATACAACACACGTACTTTTGTGAGGATTCAATTTAAAACCATTTTCTTCCGTCCATTTTGCAAGCCTGTTCACGTCTAACTGTATCTGCCTTTCACATATGGACTGATTGCATGACCTAAAGCTCATCTGGACATCGTCAACATACATTGAGTCGGAGATTGAAGGTGGCAACGATTTCTCAAGTGATTTCATTTTAATTACAAACAGAGTACAGCTTAATACTCCACCCTGGGGAACACCATTTTCTTGAATGTATGTTCTTGATACCACTGTCCCTACTCTTACCCTAAATGTTCGCTCCGACAAATAACTTTCAATAGTGTTTAGCATATGTCCAGACACACCGAATGCCTTGAGATCAAGTAGTATGCCGTAACGCCAAGTTGTGTTGTATGCCTTTTCTAAGTCAAAGAAAACAAAGACAGTGCTGTTAGTGGATAAAAGCATCTTTGGCATACGACTCAAGGCAACTAGCTGGTCAGTTGTGCTGCGACCTGATCGGAAAATCAGCCTGACAACTGTCCAGGATGCCGTAATATTCAATAAAATGCATTAGCCTCTTATTTATCATTTTTTCAAAATCCTTTCCTAGGCAACTTGTCAGGGCTATTGGTCGGTAACTGGCAGGTAGTGAGACATCTTTCCCCTGTTTTAATACGGAAACTACAACTGCTTCTCTCCAAGCGCTCGGAAAGTATCCTGCCGCCCATATTTTGTTAAATAAGTGCAAGAGTGTTCGGAGAGTTTCTGGGTGCAGATGTTGAATCATTGTGTATGATATGTTATACGCCCCAGGCGCTGAAGCCTTACTTGTTCCCAAGGCGACCAAAAGCTCTGTTATGGAAAATTCGGTGTTGTATGGTTCGTCAGATCATGTGTTATCACGAATCGGTTTCTTCTCCATAGAATTTTTGTGTCGTAAGAAAGCATTCGTGTAATGAGCAGAACTTGATACATAGGAAAAGTATTTCGCAAGTGTGTTTGCCTGGTCCTCTAGAGTGTCGCCTGTACTGTTGACCAAAGGTAGGGTGTGTGTTTTTCGTCCATTTATTTTTTTAATTCTGTTCCATACTTTGCCTGCATCTGTATATGAATCGATAGAAGTTACGAAAGAGCGCCAGCTATCCCTTTTTGCTTGCTGGCGAATCCGCCTTCCTTGTGCTTTTGCACGCTTGAAGGAAATCAAGTTTTGCGTAGTGGGGTACCTGCGAAGGACACCCCACGCCTTATTTTGAGCCTGCCGTGCATGCATACACTCTTCATTCCACCACGGCCTCCTAGTGTTAGGTGTGGCACCAGATGTTTGTGGAATTGAGCCCTCGGCAGCAAGAAGAATATGTGCAGTCACTAGTTCGTAGGCTTCGTCAATGCCCAAATGGCTTAAAGATGTGTATGAAAGCTGAGATAATTGTTTAAGTTTTAACCAATGAGCACCAGATTCCTTAAACTTTTTATGACAGATGGAATTGTTACGGGCTTTATCAATGCCTTTCAAGATGACAGGGAAGTGGTCGCTCCAATAGGGTTGTCGTCCACTTCCCATTCAACAGCCGGAAAGAGGACAGAAGAGCCCGTTGCCAGATCTATGTGTGAGTATGTATTGTGTGTAGTGTTGTAGTATGTAGGCTCTTTTTGTTACAGAGACAAGCTCCAGATGAGAAGAGGAATTTTTCCATCAAGCGGCCCCGGGAATCTGTGCGTTCAGATCCCCATAGTGGGCTGTGTGCATTCAGGTCACCTACGAGTAGAAATGGTTCCGGCCGCTCATCTATGCGAGACTCAAATTCAGAGCTAGATAAACGATATTCAGGGAGAATGTATAGTGAGCAAATTGTTGTTACCTGTTGAAAATAAATTCCCCGGACTGCAACCGCTTCCAGGGGGGCACGCAATTGAAGAGATTGGCAAGGGATAGATTTTTGTGTAACTATAGCTACGCCACCAGAGCAGTGCATGCAGCTGTCTCTATCTCTCCTAAATACTGAGTGTTGGTTCAGGAAATTGGTGTGCTTAGGGTTAAAGTGTGTCTCCTGTAAACATAGGATGGCTGATGGCGTTTTGTGTAAGATTTCATATATATCATCTAATTTTTAATAAGACCCCGGCAGTTCCACTGTGTAATTATTTGTGCTACCATAAATGTTTAGGGAGAAGATTTTGGCTGGTGTAGATGAGGACTAGGGCTGGATGTATATATACAATCTCTCAGTTCTGACTTGGGCCTGTGACACGGGCGGCTGGTTGCTTTTTGCCTCGCCCCGCCATGGTGCGCTGTTCTCTTGCCGTCTTTGGCACTGGCCGAGAAGGTGTTACTTCCATGTCATCGTCTGAGTGGTGTGACAGTGACGATATGGAGTCCTTGGGGGCTCCACCTCGGGATATGTTGGAGGTGGAGGCAGGAGTTCCTGCCGTCATCGACTGTTGTTTGTCGGCCGCAGAAATGGTCGTGAGACACGCCACATCTACGTCTATGGCCGCCTGAAGTCCGGCAGCCGGAAGAGGACCGACGGCAGAGCTGTCACTCCTGACGTTCACAGGCGGCACAACACCTGCGGGAACCGCAGGTGTCGTGTCGGCTGGTTGGGCTGCCTTTGGCAACACCGGGGGGGGGGGGCTGGGACGGCACCAAGTCTGCTTCGCAGTACTGGGTGGCCGCTGTGACAAGACGCCGCTCCGCCCCCCGGCCAGCTGCATCGGCATACCTTTGTGAAAATATCGAATGTTTTTTTCCGTGCTTCTTGATAGGTAATGTTCTGGGTGACCTTCATGTGTATGATTCCTTTCTCTGCTTTGAACTAACTACATGACCGCGAGTATGCGGCATGGTGTTTTTCACAGTTGGCACATTTCAATACACTAGAAGCGCAGTTCTCTGAAGGGTCATGATGTCCTGCGCACTTGGCGCATGTCAGTTTTCCGCGGCAGGTGGTAGTACTGTGCACATACCGCTGGCACTTGAAGCAGCGGCGTGGGTTTGGTATGTAAGGTCGGACGTTGCAATGAAAGAAGCCTGCAGTGACAGACTCCGGTAGGACACTTCGGTCAAAAGTTAGGATCACATGTTTCGTTTTTACTTCTTTGCCATCGCGTCTGATCATTATTCTTCCTACCGCAGTAACGCCCTGGTCACGCATGCCCTCGAGGAGGTCAGACTCACTTTCATTGAGCAGGTCCATCTCGGAAATCACGCCCGGCGAGCTGTTAATGCTCCGATGTGGCGTTACAGCTATTTCAAGGCCAAGTAAGTCGGTCTGGTTCAAGATACTGTCAGTTTGTTTTTTGGTAGATAGTTCAACAAGCACATCCCCCCATGTCAGCTTCCTTGCCTTGTAGTTCGCACCAACTACACTCTCATTGAACTTGGCAATTAAGACCGACTTGCAGGTAATTGGAGATTCCTTGTCCTTGGATTGTATCACTAAGAAGCGAGGAAAGTTGTCCGGGGTGTTAAATTTCATGTTGGGCAGAGGTTTGAATATTACATCTGTGCGGGCCCTTTTTGGGGCCCGATCATTTGGAAGAGAGGGTTTCGAAAATACCATGCGACATAGTATAAAGCAGGGAACTGGGGTACTTTCTTCTTTGACGTTACCCTGATGGTCAAAGAGGTCCCGGAGCTCCCAGCCTGATAGACAGATAGGGAGCCCATCGGCCGGAGCTTGACCAGGGCTCCGACGGCCACCGTTCACGGCTTCTAACCCTTCACCTTTCAACTTCTCGCCACGGTAGGTAACAGCTTAAGTATGGGGGGCTCTGGGTACACGGTGTCGCCACTAACCCTCACCAAGATTACTCAAGGTGCCCTGTGCGGGGTCCGCTTAAAGCTCGGTTTGGTAAACGACAGCTATCGCTAATATCACCCTAAAAATAGTGTTGTGTTGTGTTGTTTTATGGCACATAAGCAACTAAGGCTATCATGCGCCAAACAAAAGGTTTCGTGTTTTTTGTGGATAATAACCGATTGCTTTATCTCCTTATAGCTTGTTTAGAAGTGCAGCTTCTTTTAAAAAACTAAAGACAGAGGGAAGTTTCACAACAGCATTCTCTCCTAGAAGTAGGCTGGGGTGAAATGGAATTTGCTGGCTGTAGAACAGCCTAAAATGTTTTTTTCCTCAAGGCCTCAAATTTCGTACATGAGAGTAAGATGTAATTTACTGTAAGTTCCTGGTCACAATCTTCACATCTCGGTTTGTCTTGTTTCATAAGAAGAAAGTTATGTGTAAGATGTGTGTGTGTCCAATACGGAGACCGCATAAAATCCCCTCTTTGAGGCGTTCTTCATGTCTGCTTGATTCCCACTTTTCTATCGTGGGTTTAACTAGGTGGAGTTTGTTGTCGATTTCCTTATCCCATAATGACTGCCAAGTTTCCCTCAGTTTGCTCAGTATAAATTTCATGCAGTCGCTGTGAGGAATATGTACTGTCTCTATTGTTCCGTTGCCCGCCTGTGCAGCACATACGTCGGCTCTCTCATTTCCTTTGATTCCCACATGGCTAGGGACCCAGCGCAACTTAATTTCCTGTCCTTGTGTTGTGACTGTTACCAAATTGTGTATTATTCCTCCTACTAGAGGTTGAGCTGCATTTTTGTAATGCACTGCTGTGACTGCGCTGAGAGAGTCTGTATATATAATACTGCGTTTAATTTTATTCTTCATTATCCTTTCTACCGCCAAAGCAATGGCATAACATTCCGCTGTGTAAACCGAAGCGCACTGGGGTAGCCTGATCACCTTTTTCCATTTCCCTTGCACTACTGCACTCCCGACATAGCATGATGTTTTGGAACCATCTGTGTAAAATGAGGTGTAGTCTTTATATTTTTCATTTAGTGCCAAAAATTCCTGCAAAATATGTTCTTGCGGTGTCTGCTTTTTGAAGGCGTGTTAGTGTGAAGTCACATGTTGTAGGAAAACTATACCAAGGGGGTAGTTGGTTCTGTCTATGGGCAATTTGAGGTAATGTGTGCAGCGTAGTGAATTCTTGGCATCTCTCTTCAAACCGAAAAGCAATGGTCTGATAGCTTGGGGTTTATTATTGAACAGTGTTCTAGATGGGTATTTTGTAACTATGGCGTAACACAGATGTTTCGGCAGTGAACGGATCTTTAGTATGTATGAGCATGTGAGCATTGTTCTTCTATCTGTGAGTGGTGGTTCCTTTGTTTCGACGTAGAGGCTGTTTATGGGGGATGTCCTATACGCCCCAGACGAGACACGTAAACCTAAATTGTGAACGGGATCCAATCGTTTCAAGCAGGACTGTCTCGCGGAGCCATACACAATGCTACCATAGTCTAAGCAGGAGCGAACAACGGAGCGATAAACTTGTAGAAGGCATGATCTGTCGGAACCCCAGTGTTTCCGTGACAGAACCTCACCCTAAAAATAGGTGCGAATATCCTCCCAGAGAACAGCCATGTAATAATGCTCAGCGGATTTTTAGACAAGTGAGCAGAATTCCCAACTCACAATCGCCGAAAACAGATAATCTTTAGCCAATTCTTGCCCACAAGCAAAACGTCTAACCAAGAAAGTGCAAGAAAAAAAGAAAAGAAATGATAAGACTCATCCAACCACTGATCATGACCAGAATATTGCAGAGCATGCCGTACCACAAATTTTCCCGCAACAAAGAAAGTGAAAGAAACACCACCATTACGCCAGCATATAATGCAACTCTCGACCTCGCAATTTTGATCATGAGACGAACTAACAAAGGGTGGCCCATTAGGGTAAGAGAATGTACATACATAGACAGGTCTAGAAGGAGACGGTCATTTATTCACCGGAGGGATGAAATAACAGTATTCGGAGCAAAGAATGGACTCGCGAAGCGCAGGAAAACAGCGGGTGAAGGTAAATGGAGAGACCTTCACGTTGCAGTCGTCCTTAAAAGGATGTTGGCGATAATGACGATGAACAGTCCCTACACTTGTGTCTTCCTATCTTATTTCAAGAATCCGCCGTGGTGGCTCAGTGGCTAAGGCGTTGCGCTGCTGAGCACGAGGTTGCGGGTTCGATTCCCGACCGCGGCGGCCGCTTTTCTGATGGAGGCGAAAGCAAAAACGCCCGTGTGAACGAGATTTCGGCGCACGTTAAAGATCCCCAGGTGGTCAAAATTAATAAATTAATCCAGAGCCCTCCACTACGGCGCGCCTCATCGTCTGCGTTGTGCCGGCGCGTTAAACCCTACAATGAATGAAATTAATGAATCGCATTTCAAGATATCGGACAAAGAATGCACTCTCTTAGCACCAAGAAAGTGGATGTAAAAACGAATTAGGGAGGGGCCATCATACCGCCTTTGAAAAGAAACAGGCAACTCCAAACAGGCACCCCCCAAAAGAAAAGAAAATACAGGCACCCCCACCCCTTTGAAAGGAAACCACTGCAAAGCCATGGCAGACATGGCCCCGATCCAGCGACCCCGCATAAAAACTCTCCTCTACCAAAAATATGGATACAATCCTACTCAAGAAGCGGCGGTATGGCAGGCTCAAGTCCTTGCGGGGAAAGTTTCAATATTATGAGACCACAGTATACACCGACTCCGAGATGTACGAAAGCACGAGGCCCCAATTGTCGTAGTTCACTACTCCGGCAATCTTTGGGACTGCATGACCCTCCAACATACAGGAACAAAGATGTGGAAGTTGGAGCCATCCTCCTGCCAATCCGAATAACGGAAGTATCAGATAAAAGATCAGATACACACTCACAAAGGTCATTGTACAGTTTTCTGGAGGCAGAATACCAAGCGCTTCGATAAGATATTCCCGTCCATATAACAGAAAGTTAACAACGTCACCTGGACAGCCGGTTCCAATGGTCTGAAAGCGAACGACGCACTATACAAGAGGCACACCCACTCACATACCATGCTCCTTGCGACCACGACCACCACACTGACCTCTCCGAAAAACGTTAAGACCGAATCCTCATCCCCTGCCTAGTAACACAATCTGTCCCCTCGCTACAACTAGGTCGCAATGCAGAAGAATCACAAACTCTGTGGAGGAGAAACCAACACAGTCATCTGAAAATCCATGTGCGTTATTGTGTTCGGTGGGAACATCAGACAATAACTTAGAACACTGCTAAAATAGGGGAAACAGCAACCCTATTGCGCGCAACTTTGCCATCTCCAAGGGTATGGCCAGGGGAGAACAACTCAAACTCACGTTTTAGTTTGGGCTAGTTGGTTCGTAATTAAACTGCGAAACAGCGCTTTAAACGAAAACAGTAAGAGAACACACAGATACGAGCGCTGACTATCAACTGAGCAATATTTATTGCTTGCGGAAATATAAAGGAAAAATACGATGACGTGACACCCGTGTGCCCGTAGCACCCGTGAGCACCCCTTGCGTAGCTTTGTAGAAGAAACAAATTGGGTACTTGAACGTGTGATTTGAATTATCATGGCATAGCAGATGCGCGCACGGGTGTTGTGACGTCATCGTATTTTAAAGCAAAGCTTTCTACCTCTACCCCCCAAGGGTTCTTTCGCGACCGTTCGTGTCACCAGAAAACTCCCGAGAACAAATAAAAGAATCTACAGCACCGCCAGGAATCGAACCTGGAACTAACCGGGTAACAAAGCAAAAGCCCGTTATCTTTCCGATTTAGCTACGAGCCCATGCGAAGATAGGGAAGAAAAGGGGTGTACTCAGCAAGCACATCTACGGGTTCCACCCCTGCATTCTCGCTGAATGCCACGTGATAGCGATTAAAAGAAGCTCCCACCAACCCATAGCACCTCACTTCTAGTACGCCAGTGTGCTAAAACCTGTGGCTTCCAGTAAACACGTAAAAATTATCAGCTTCTGGTCGTCCGCCCTCACGTCAAACGACACCTCAAGGAACACATTGAAATACCCCTTGATGGCCAGGCCATCACTCCAAGCCCCAGCATCAAGATTTTGCGCCTACATCTTCAGACCAACACCAAGAGTGACAGATCATTGCAGGGCCTCACACTATCAAAATCATACACATGATCAGGCAAGTTAACACCAAGAAGCGAGGCCGCAAGGAATCTGATACCTTTCGATTACTTCAAGCCTTTGTCCTCTTGCGAATCACTTACGTCAGCCCCCTGCCTTCTTTACGGCAAGGAGGACTTAAGATGCTTTATATAATGACTAGAAAGGCGGTTGAGCAAGCCACTGGTCTTCCCATGAGTGCGTCTACAGAAAGGCTGCTTCGCACGGGGCTCTACAAGACGGTGGAAAAGCGGTTAGGGGGCCATCTTTGTGTATAGAAGCACCGAATGAGCAGAACTGCGGCGGGTCGCCGCATCCTTCACCAGATTAGCTGGGCAGCACAGAATGCCAATCCGCTTGATATACTCCTGGACGTTTGGCGACAAGAACTAAATATGCTCTCTTTTCTTTGAAATATAAACCCCTCACACGACGAGGGTCGCCGACAAGCACGGCTCAAAGGCTCAACACCAGCCTCGGTGGCCATCATGTCGTTATCTACACATACGCTTCCCAACATCCATGCTAGCAGTACGCCATTATTGAGGCTACCTCCAGAACCAACCTTCTTGCGGGTGCCGCACTAGAGACCGAAGAAATGACGGCAGCAGAAAAGGCAGCCATCGCCTTGGCTCTCACTCTAACAGGGGTTCGTAAGGTAGTCACCGATTCCCAACGAGTCTACCAGAATAACCAGTCGGTTTTGGTATCCCGACCTGCACTGCGCGTGCTAAAACCACTCACGAAATGGCTCCATTCAGCTCATCTGGACACCCGCAAACGCTTCCATAGGAGGCAGCGAATACGACCACCCAGCCTGCACTTTTACCTCCTCCCCCCCATCCTATGGAGCTGCACGAGGACAGTCACCCGCTTCTCTCGTTCAGGGACACAACCCAGCATTATCGCCTTCTGAGACAGACCCTACCTTCACCTTACCCTGACCTCTCCATAGAAAAACAAACTACCCTACGGCTCGTACAATCCGGCTCCTTCCCACACCCGACGCGCCTTCACTTAATGAACCCCAATCGCTACGTCGCTGAATGTAAATTTTTCTCAGAAGTAGGAACACTCTGCCACATAATCGGGGTGTGCGACTGTAGCCCTGAGCACCCTCCTCTCTTTCCGTCAACCACCGAACAAGAGCAATGTGAGATGCTTCTGTCCAGCCCCTCTCTGCCTACCCAGTTTCAGCTGCTGGGCAGAGCACAGTCGGCGCGGACTGAATATGCGCTACAGTGAAGAAGGAACCACTCCCCTGGGCGGCACTCTGTGCCGTTCAGAAATCTGAATTTAAGTATTTACTGATGCTCTCCCTCCTCTCTTGCTCCTCCCCCATTTCTGCAGCCGATCTGATCGCCTCCATCCGCGAAGGCAGAGACTGAGAAGTGAGATCGTCTAACACCGGGTTTGAGCTATAATTTCTTAAAAAATGAGTTTTTACTCATGTGTTCCACCAAACAACTCAATCAACCACCGTTCATGCATCATGCATTAATTTAACCTTACCAAGAATATCTCTTACAGTAATAGAGGGTGTGGTTAAGTGCATTCCACTTCCCTCTGGTTTCACAATATGTAGAGCGACGTGAGTGAATTTAAGTGACGTCGCATGAGTAATCGTTGTGGGTGTCGTTTACAGCTTTGCTTTCCAACCACATTCACAGTGTGGATTGGCGCTAATTTTTTCCTTTATATTTCCGCAAGCAATAAATATTGCTCAGTTGATAGTCAGCGCTTGTGTCTGTGTCTTCTCTTACTGTGTTCGTTAAAAGCTCTGTTTCACAGTTTAATTAAGAACAACTTAAACATAACATATTCCACTTCGAAGCATGGGAGGCAGATTTGACGAGATCGTTACCTCAAAATCAGTGCGAGCTGGATGAGAGGGAAAGGATCGAAGGAGCTGGTGCCGTAGACTCAGGTTCCACCTTTGAGCTCCTTCCCATCTCTTTACCCCATTTTTGTAAACCTCAACTATTTCTTCCTGAACAAAGATCTATCTCTCCCTGTCTTTGGAAAAATCAAAATTGTTTAGCCCGGCCTAGACATCACCAAATAAACATTTTGATACACTGACACTGACTCTTCCTCGCTCAAACTGACCAACACTGCGCATTTGCAACCTTTCACGCTCACATTTTAAGCCACAGAAGCACAGAGTCTTTCTCTCTCCTGGGACACGGCGATTAAAAACTCTGGTTGCTGGTCTTTCTCTTTAGATAACCTTTCGTGCTCGTGAAGCACCCGCCGCTGTGGCTCAGTGGCTAAGGCATTGCGCTGCTGAGCACGAGGTCGCGGGTTCGATTGCCGGCCGCTGCGGCCGCTTTTCTGATGGAGGTGAGAAGCAAAAACGCCCGTGTGTACGAGATTTCGGCGCACGTTAAAGACCCCTGGTGGTCAAAATTAATCCGGAGCCCTCCACTACGGCGCGCCTTAGCCTTATCGACTGCGTTGCGTCAGCGCGTTAAACCCTACAATAAATCAATCAATCGTGCTCGTGAAGCATAGTTCGGAAATGCAGCAGCTGCGTATGGAAACACTCCATGGGAGTCGAAGTATCGCTAATGCGCCTTACATGTTAGGATACAAGCGTAGAGGTCGCTGCAATTTTTTTCTGCTTTGTTTTGTGAGACTTTTTTTTCAAGTGGCTATCGAATGAGTTCATTTCTGCGACTGAATCGAAACCGGTCAATAGCCGTGATATGGCTCGAGTGACGTCACTCGTGTGGCCAAACATTGTACGGACCGAGAAAGACAAATATTTTGATGAAATTCCTGCGTTATCTGATGGGTGTGGAGCAGCAGTGGGGTACTTTGTTGCCAACTGTTCTGAGCACTGGTTGCACGAAATGAATTTTTGTGAACGCCATGTGCCGATATTAATATTTTAGGGGTTCTACAGAACCCCCAAACGCATTTCAACACATTGATTCCAACGTTGACTGCGCAAGGCTGGGCCCGTGGGCCCAGCCGTGTGCAGTCAACGGTACGTTTCACTAACGCAATTTTACGCAAGGGATTGTTCGTTGTTCGCTGGTTTTAACTTTACTTAAAACTTCGCCTTTATCTTACTTTTAGTTAAGAGCCGGGAACACTCTCAGCGACGCAAGTATGTAATTGTAACGGATAGCCGGTGGCGGTCAGCGCCTCATCCCGTTTTCGTCTTGTATGCGCCTTTTCTCGCACTGTCCCAGGACTGCAATAAATATCTCCGGTCGCACTCACACATCCAGTCTCCAAATGAAGCAACTTTCACGGTGGCAAGCGAGAAAAAATTCCAGGAACGTGAGTACTCATTCTGATGCAGCGAATTGGGGAACGGAATCTCGCGTGCCGGTGCTGATGCAGACGGCGATCGCCGAAGAACAAATGCCGCGTGGGAGGCTGTCTCTCCCTCACCGTCTTGCCCTTTCGACCGCCACTTGCGTAACCAAAAATTTCTCCCGTACGCGTATCTGACCCGCGTTTCCAACTCGAAAGCCGCCACCCATTCACGGGCTCCCTTTAGGACAGCTGGAGCTTGGGGGTCCGGCGGGGTCTCGCCTGCGCCTTCCAGAGGACCCTGTGGTTCGAACCCCAACCAGAGCTTCCTTTTCAGCTTCGCTGGTGTTCGGGGCACCGTGCCTGCGGGCGTTCGTTGGCCACTTTTCTGTCCCAGTTTGCGCGCCATGGACCACAGTTGTAATGGAACAAATGCAATATTTTCTTAATCAAACGACATTGAACCTGGGGTGAGCGAGCGTTTGCGACAGCGGTTCTTTGAACATTCCATTCAAGCGCGGAGCACGTGCGAGTGAGGAGCGAGGCCAAGCGGCTCTCGCTGTTGCTACTCACTTGTATCCCTGTAGCCGCCGGAACGAAGAAAAACAGCCAGCCCTCGAGCGGGCTTCACTCGGCCACGGTTCGTGGAAAAGTGCCAGGGCGAGCTTGTTTTTTGGGAGGAATATTTATTGCCACGCCAAGTGCCCAGACTCCTAGACCCACGCGCTCGCCGGCCGGCTGACTCACTGGACGAAACGCCAGCCGCTCTACGCGAAAGACGGAGGCATTCAGGGCTTCTCCCCCGTTGCTGCGGGCCACCGACGCAGGCCGTGGTATTTTGAAATGGGCCTTTTAAACGCAACCGAGAAGCCACAGAAAACAGTTCCTTGATACCGCGCGAGCCGGTTGGCGCTTATACGCTAACGTCATTCACCGAACAAATAACCACAACGAAAGCGCTGCGCAGGGCAGGCGCGGAATCACGGCTATCCTGAGACCCAGCGGAGCGTTTTTTATGTTTGTTTTGCGGTTAGAAAGACCAACAGGGCTTACTTTTTCTGCGACCGTACCCAATCAGTTAGGCGTCGCGCGAAAGGGAGTCCGTGAACGTCACCGAATTACCAAGCCATTCTCTCACGGCTCATGCAACGCAATTCGAATTGCTTTTGCATAATCTAAAATGTAATCGCCAGCGTAAGAAAGCTGTAGAAATATAAAATTCACACCAAGCTGGGATCGAGCCCTGCTCTCCATCGTAGAAACTGCGCAACATGCCACCAACCACGGTGCCTTTCTCGTCTCGAAGCATGCCGCAAGGCGGAATGGGAGGAGCGTTTTAAAAAACGCCTCAAGTTATGAGAATTGTCTGCTAACGCATAATCCACTGCTTCCCCGTAACACCAACCTTACGCTTCCATCCCAGGAGTTGAAAGAGCGGGCCACAGAGCACAATTTCTTTGTATTTTTGCTTCTTAGGGTTGGTCGCGTGAGGGCGCTGTATTAGATACACCTTTATGATTTCATTACCTAATTTTTTCGGTTTCTTACGTCATTTTACTTAATCGCGTGAGGGCGCTGGATTATACAGACCTTTGCGATTTCGTTACTTTATTGTCAGCGTTTTAACGTTTTTTTTTTCTTTCTTTTTTGTGTCTTGCGACGACTATGGTTGCCAGATTTGTTCACCAATAGCCATATGAGGCGACTTTTCGTTTTGCTTGATTGTGAGGAAAAGCTCCCTAATTCGAGCAACAAGTGGGTGCCATCTCAGTTCGAACAAATGAAATTTGGACCTTACGATGGTGAAGAATGACCACAGTAGACTGTGATTGGGAGGGAGCATCATTAAAATGTCTGTTATTAGAATTAGCCTTTTGTCCTCACTTTTTTCTCTGCGGCAGAAGACCTAGCTCGAAACTGCAGAAGAGGCAAGCGGCGTTCCATCTATAGCCACGCCCTCCGAGCCGCTCTTCCTTCTCACCGTCACGGCCAGCGATCCAGATTCCCCCGCAGTAGCTCCATTCGATGCAGACGCGATTCCGTGCAACGCCTGCACCGGTGCACGCGGTGCGCTGCACCAATTTACCGCTGCAGGAATGGTGCCGTGCACCGCGGCGCGTTGCTGCGGTCATGCCTCGCCTCGCGTCCAACGGGGATGCGACGTCTAGCGGCGACGGGTCTCCGCGTAGACGATGCACCCGCATAAATACATGGGCCCCATCATCGTTCCCCCTATAGACTTCATCCGCGAATCGAACATTTTCATGCTCATCTAATCAACTTTCGTTATCAACTCATACCCCCTCGTCTATGCCCTGTGGCAAAATAAAGGCTCTTAAAAAAAAAAAAATCCACGGAAGCTGGCACTCACGCGAAAGACGAAGCTGTTGTGGGTGAGCATTGACGGACACAATAGCACGGCGAGCCTCTCGGAGCGCGGCCTCTTCCTCGGCCGTGCGAACCATCCGTGGCCGGGCCCTGGCGAGAACTGTGAAGACGCTGCGCGCGAGGGCGCTTCTACGATACTGACCGCATGTGCACGACGACGCGAGCTCCCGCGCGAATGCTCTAATACGACATTTAGCGCATGCGCACGACCACAAGGCGAGCGGCTATCCTACGAATGAACCGAAGAGCGCACGCTATGACATGTCTTCCTTGTTCCAGCAGGTGTTCGGATGATTAGGGCGAAACGCTCCACCCCAGTGCTGCGACGGCCGCTATCACATGTCTTGCCGGTGTCGAGTGGGTGTTGCGACAGCTGCGCGACGCCTGCGCGATAGAGTTCCTCGCAGAGAGTTTTCTACGCACGAACACCGAACTTACGGCGGTAACAGCTCCGCTGTTAAAGGGACACTAAAGTGATTTGTAAACATTGCGGGATTACTAGCGCAAATTGTAGTCCGGAGTCTATAGGTCATGCTTCGACCATTCTGAGCGCGTTTACACGAATTTATTTAGTAGAAAAATCATTTCGAAAATGCCGTCCTCCTCACTGCATCCTCACCTTTTTTCTGTGGAGTTTTCGTGTGACGCCAGGAGAAGATGACTTGGCTTGACTGAGCTACTGCATGGCTCGCCAACCTTCTGGCAGAGTCAGTCGGCCCAGCGTTTAGTCCGCCGGCCGCCGACGGGTCGTCGCAATTCGCTCGCTCAGTTGAAACTAAGCCACAACACGTTTGTGAATGGAAGAATGTGCCTTTCCTTACTTTGTTAGTTTGTACACCGTATCAAGCTCCGAGTCAAGGTCGCTCCACACAAGCCCTGCACAAGCGCACATGCGACGCTTCGCTGAATTAGGAAAAGCTAAGGCCACTTGAAGGCGGGAGAAGGGTCAGCGAAGTCAATGTAGGTACTAAGGAAATGAAATCAACTGGAACTTTTAACGTACAGCGTAAACTAGGCAGCAGGAAGCACTTTTTTGCGCTGGGTGAACAAGCACAGCGGTCAGCAGTCCGACCACACATCTGCGATGGCTTTTCCGTCTGCTAGGCGTGAGATATTGTGGAATTTTGGAGGACGCTTACTGCACGAGCGCTATACAACAAATAGTCACCTAAGCTGCTTGAAATGCAAAAACTAAATAAAAGTGTAAATTCGTTATAAGTTATATACCTTAAATTTCCAGTACCGCCAGCGCTGGCCCGTGGCCGATTTGTCTGGAGCGCCAGGGGTATGAATTTTGCAAGTATCAAGTTCGAATCCCCGGGAGAACTTTTTTGTTTGTAAGTTGACTTTTTCATTTTCGGTCGATGTTTTCTATACTGAGTTCACCATTTTTGGGCCGTAACGTTACCTGCTCCACGAACTAAGTTCACGGAACGTGCGCAGGCTGACACTGACGCGCTAGCGAGTTCTCATTGGCGTGCTGTTACCATAAGCACCGACTGCTTGCGGGTAGTGGGCACAGGCCAGAATCAACAGACCCTTGACCTGCTCCCAACACGCTTTTTAAGATACAGGCATGAGTGAGGCAAGCTCCAAATATGGGGAAAAGCGCATGGCATTTGAGCGTCTGCGGTGACGCTGAGGGCGTTCATCCACTGCGAAGGCCTCGGCTAGTGATTGCTACGATTAAAAGACATTCTGGGAGGCTTATCTTAGGCATTTTAGATCCGACAACATGGCAGAAGCGTGGTACGACGATTACTGAGATATCGAGAATGTCCATCCACCGATGCCGTCGGATGTAAAGCATGTTGTTTTACAGAACCGAAACCGAAACTTGTTTGAATGCTAATCTTGGACACCGTCCAATCACGGGGCATCTCCTCCCGTCGTCACAGCCTTTAGTTGGTGCGGCCGCCGCAGGCCGCGCGTGGTAGCCATGGGAACCAAGATGGCACCAAGCTACGCCAATCTGTTTATGGGGAAGTTAGAGGCCACATTCCTGTCTGAATCCCACTTAAAACCCCTCCTGTACAAAAGGTACATTGACGATATCTTTTTTATGTGAACCTACAACGAGGATGAGCTCCTCCACTTCATCGACTGTTACAATTCTGCACACCCGAGCATCAATTTTACTCACACCTACTCTCAAGAGAGCATTAACTCCCTGGATGTGACCGTGAAAATTGAGGACCGTGAACTCACGACAAAGCTGTATCGGAAGCAAACGGATCGCCAGCAATATCTGCACTACCAAAGCGACCACCCACGTCACTGTAAAAATAGCATTCCTTATAGCCAGGCCCACCGTTTTAAACGAATCTGCTCAAAAGCGCAAGATTTCACTACCAACGCCAAATATTTAAAACCATGCTGGAGGGGCAGGGGTACCCAGCGCGTGTAACTGATGACGCCATAAAAAAGGCCGAAGCAATCAACCGCGTGGACCTAATTGCGAACCGTCCCCCACAACGTGACCTCCAACGAACAGACCTATCCTTAACGTACAGCACCAACTTTCCTAACGTAAAAAACATCTTGAAGCGGCACTACAACATTCTCGAACAAAGTGAACGCCTCAAACGGGGGTTTCCGTCCGCTCCAGGCGTCTACCGACGATCCCGGAACCTCAAAGACACACTCGAGAACGCAAGGCCAAATTCATTGTCCCCGCATAATGAATGCCGGCCATGCCTGAAACCGCGGTGCCTTGTCTGCAAAACAATGCAACAGACAAGCACTGCTCAAAGCTCCAACTCAGAGTACTCTATAAAAATTCGCGGGAACATGACGTGTGACACTTCCAATGTGATTTATTTGATTGAATGCAATGTGTTTGGAATGCAATATATAGGGCAAACAGGGACCTCTTTCAGGCTCCGGTTCAATAATCACAAAGCCCACGCCAAAACGCGCCCGACCCTGCCCCTCCCTCTCCAGACACCTCAGCGTTCCAGATCATTCTTTCGATAAACTAAGCGTCACGCTCTTAGAGACGGGGTTCAGGTCAAACCGGGAACGAGAACAACGTGAATCATACCTCATATACCGATTCAATACAATCAAAAAAAGTATAAATGAGGAACCAGGCACACTTGCAGCGATTAAAACATTGTCATCTACCTAACCGTATCAGTGGCGCTGTGTATGTAGCCGGAACCGAATTCTCGAAATCACATGCGCGTGAGCGTTTGTTCAGTGGATTTTTCCCACTTTGCTGATGTATTTCCGTTTTTGTTTTCGTTTTTCTTCCTTTTCTCCTTTTCCGCTCTTCGTGTTCACTCCTATCCTTTTCTCGTTTTTTTTTACTCTCTCTTTTATAATATTGTGTTATAACTTGGAAACCTTTTCTAGTTCTCCGTCACAATTTTACAATTAAGTAATGTTGCTTAGTGCCGGTGCTGTTTCAGCAATAACTTCTGTTTACCTTCTCCCCAAAACATGTGTTCGAAAATTGATTGGGAGATTTGAACGTTTGGATATTGCGCATAACCCGGAAAATAAGCAATACAATTCTGGGGTCTGCGTTATGCCTCGAGCGTACATATCTTTGCCGCTGTTATCACTATTCGCCCCCGCGGACTGGTTACATTTTTGACGCCTTGCAAATCTATTTTTAAATGCAGAGCATTTCTTAGCCTCGCCTCTTCCTGCGTCGGGCGGCGTCCACAGCTCCGCGTCCGCAGCAGGTGCGCCTCTCCTCCTTCTCTCCTCTCTCTCAACAGCAGCTGGCGCGCGCATGCGTCGTAGTCAGCCCGTTCGCTCCGTCGCGGTCTCGGCGTAACAGGTGCGTGATAGCAGCGCGGTGGGGCGTGGAAGGGCGCGCGCTGCTTGCGCATGCGCGCTCTACCTCCCGTACCGCTCTCCCTCTACTGCGCGCGCTGCAAATATAAAGCGGCTAGCGGTCGCTTGTGCTTCCGTCACTGCGTTGTTCCTTCCTTCCTTGGTTGACGCTCGCTCCACCCTAACGCGACTTTACTCTCCTCTCTCTACCCCAAACCAACACCAATGCAACTACGACCCAACTACCCACCCTACCGCGACTTTACGCGGTGTTAACGACCCTCAATGCTCTGCATTTACTCGTGTTCCCCTCGCGGGAAGGCGCGGGAATTTTTTCCCTCCCTTGCACCTACAGTCGTCTTCTAAGCCCGGCTACCGAACCATCGGGGTTTATTTTCTCCGTTTTCCCCTCCATCCCTTTGAGCAGCATGCGTTCTGGTTTAACTCCCCCCCCCCCCCCTCATCCCCCACTCAGCGGAGGGGAGACACCGACGACGCACGGGTTGTCGCTGAGCTGCAAAGTGGCAGCTCTTAACAAAGACGTGAAAACTCGGCCTAGCGCCCCGTTCTCGGAAGGCGTCCGTCCGGCGGGGGAACGGTGGAATGGTAGCGGACCATTTCCTTCTGCACGACCACAAAACGTCCTTTAATTGCCTCAGCTCCGGGAACGGGCCCATAAACGGGTTGTAAAATGCCTTGTTCGCACTTTCCGAACATATGGCGGGACACTCGCTTTCAATCAACCGAAACGCGATCCCTCCGAGCGTCTGGGTGTTTGCATAGTGACGGCTAGCGGCGGAATATATATTGCCTTCTCTCCTTTGTTCTACAACCCCACTTTCGGACGCTGTTGAGCTTTTCGAGTTTCCGACACCACTCGAATTCCTAATCAGTGCTCTTTCTTCTCCCTTTCTTCCTTTTTTTCCCCCCAACTATCTTGGCGTCTCTCTCTTCGTTGTTCATTTTTTGTTAATTCTTCTAATAAGGAAGATTCCCGCTTCGTGTTTGTGTTATTCACGTATGTTTGTGTGTGGTATCGTTGGCCATTCGTAATACCGCTTTCCACTTTCGACATGTATGCTCTCTTCCGAAGCGACTGAAGCCATCATTCCCGTAGAAGACTTGTCTCGAAGTCGAAACGTCGAAATAAATCCTCCGCTGTAGCTGTTACCGAGGTTTCTTACTTTGAGTTCACCACGCCTTTGGCCCCATCGCCAGCATGCCATATATACATATATATATATATATATATATATATATATATATATATATATATATATATATATATATATATATATATATATATATATATATATATATAAATTTTTCGTCGAAATAAAAATATCGAGGAGATACACTTGTCCCATCTCTCTCGAAAATACTCCGGCCCTTATGTCGTCCCGAGGACGACATAAGGGCTGGTCGAGAAAAGTGCTGGTAAATCGCCAATTTTGCCTTTGTTTAAATACCTTATATGTGGCCCAATCGGTTAAAGCTTGCGTTTGAAAACGCACCACTGTTATTGTGATGAAGCAGTATTTTGAATTTTTGTTTGTATTTTGTGCTTATGGTCGCTTTAAAGGAGTACTGACACCAAATTTTGACGCCTAAAAATGATATAATTGGCATCAGTAGTTTGTACAGATGCCTCACAGAAATTTTTGCAGCGATCCGAGGCCGGAATCACAACTAAAATCGATTTTGATTGTCCAGGCCACGAGCTTCCACAAATCGGCAGAAGAGTTGCAAGCTGGGCGAGTTGGAAATGCATCTTGAATGAAACCAGGCGCAAACGTAACAGGACGCAGAAAGGAGTACACAGGACAAGCGCTGGTCTAACAACTGAAAAATTTATTAGGCAGAAAAGAAATATATAGGCAGAAGATACCACGCCCCCAAACACCAAAAAAACAAACAAAAAACAAAAAACCGCAGAACACTGCGCAAACAAGATGAAACATTGCATGCCAAAATGGAAAAAACAAACATGCGCCAAAATCAACTCACGAGCCCCTGAGATACATGATCTCTTTTGCCTGAAGCATTACACTTGCTTGGCTAACGCACTTATCTTTCCTATCATCAATGTGGTACGCCTCAACGATTTCCCGTGTTATCTGGCGATTATGCTTGAACAAAATGACCGTCTCAGAAAAATTGGGAGTGCAGCCACATTTCTTGCAGTGAGAAGACAAATGCGACGAGGCTGCCCCTTTCAATGATAACTGATGCTCACGTAAACGCACATTCAGGCACCGTCCAGTTTGTCCCACGTACGTGCGCCAACACGGGAATAGGGGAATACTGTAAACGACACCCATAGCGCATGACACATAGCGGTTATCATGTTTAACCTTACATCCTACACTTTGTCTGCCATGACCGCCGCTTGCCCTACTAGCAACTCTGGCACAAATAGAGCGTAGTTTATTGCGGGCGGTTATAGCAAGAGTTGCCAGAGTTGCTAGTAGGGCAAGCGGCGGTCATGGCAGACAAAGTGTAGGATGTAAGGTTAAACATGATAACCGCTATGTGTCATGCGCTATGGGTGTCGTTTACAGTATTCCCCTATTCCCGTGTTGGCGCACGTACGTGGGACAAACTGGACGGTGCCTGAATGTGCGTTTACGTGAGCATCAGTTATCATTGAAAGGGGCAGCCTCGTCGCATTTGTCTTCTCACTGCAAGAAATGTGGCTGCACTCCCAATTTTTCTGAGACGGTCATTTTGTTCAAGCATAATCGCCAGATAACACGGGAAATCGTTGAGGCGTACCACATTGATGATAGGAAAGATAAGTGCGTTAGCCAAGCAAGTGTAATGCTTCAGGCAAAAGAGATCATGTATCTCAGGGGCTCGTGAGTTGATTTTGGCGCATGTTTGTTTTTTCCATTTTGGCATGCAATGTTTCATCTTGTTTGCGCAGTGTTCTGCGGTTTTTTGTTTTTTGTTTGTTTTTTTGGTGTTTGGGGGCGTGGTATCTTCTGCCTATATATTTCTTTTCTGCCTAATAAATTTTTCAGTTGTTAGACCAGCGCTTGTCCTGTGTACTCCTTTCTGCGTCCTGTTACGTTTGCGCCTGGTTTCATTCAAAATCGGCAGCACTAGCGAAATCGCTTTCGGCGTGACGAAACATCGGCGTGCGTGTCTGGCCGGTTCAGGGTGACGTCATATAGTCGTTTTAGGAACCGGAAACGATATCCTGCGTTACTGTTGTCGGTGGTATTCGTTTGGGCAGGAGACGTGGGCGTAGCTGTGTGAGCAATGCTTGTAAACGTTGCGTGTTCGACGTCTTTGCTCTTCAGTTCGTGGCCGGCGCATGGTGTTCCCTTGCACTGGGGCCGAAAACTGCGCGGTGCCGGCACCGCGCGGTGCGCGATGTCGACGGGCACCACGGCGACGCGGCGGTGCGCGTCGCCGAGCTCGCCCAAGTTGTGCTATGGCAAGCTCGCGGTATGCGAAGTACTGCTCGTGGAAGCCTGTCCGAGCAAATCGACGACGACGCCAAGATGCATTATTTTCCACGCGCCGACATGCAGCGCTAAACGTGGACTGAGTTCGTGCGCGGCGGCGGCCGCAAGAACTGTCGCCCAAGCCAGCGGGCTCGGGGTTGCACAGGTCACATTGGGTGTTGGGAACTATAGGCTTAGGCTGCGTTCCAATTCGCGGACAGCTTCGTCGACAGCCTACGAAGCAGTCTAACTAGACGTCTAAAGGAATAAAATTGGAACGGCGCCGCGGTCGCAAGCGCGACACCAGCGCAGACCACAACGTCATAGCAGACATGTTGAGTTGCGCAAGCCGCAAGTTTCGTAACTTTTATTACCGTTGTTATTACAAATGTTACGTAATTAAAAAATTAAACAAAGTCATCTTCATCATTAGTAACTTATACTAAATATTTAAATAAAGGAACAAATGCTTTTGTTTTAACATTAATACGCAAAAAGGTGGCGCTGGCGGCACTTATTAGTTTAGACAGGAAGGTAGCCTGCATCGTTGCTGACTTCGATGCTGTCTCCTTGAAGCAGTCTTCGTTGAATGCTTCGTTCGAATTGGAACGGTGCTTAACATGGCGTACTGTTCGCGAAGACGGCAACGAAGCTGTCTAAACGGTAAATTGGAACGCACCCCTAGTATCGTGGCGACTATTTGATCGCTGGTATCTGTACAACTGCGAATGACCATCCCTTACACAACTTTTCAACACACTATCATCCCCTTTTTCGCATATGGAGCTATATTTTGGCAATAATTTCCGTTTCAGCGATCGGTGACCAAGACATTTGCCGCGGCCTGTTTTGATTCTAGCGCGCAGGTGGCGCCATCTTTAGGCCGCTCGACGCACTGCGGTGCCGGCAGTGCTAGGTCGGAGCGCCGAACCTCCGCTTCCGGTCAGCGTAGGCTTACCATCGCGGCAAATATCTGAACGCCACTTTTAAATTCAGCGCTGATAACAACCCCTAGCACAATTTTTCAACACACTAACATCTACTTTCTCGCATGTGGAACTCCTTTTTCGCGATCAGATTGATTAGAAGACTGGCGACAAGCTGTTGCTATCACGGTCTGCGCCGGTTCGAGCCGCAGTGATATTAAAAAACGGACGACGGCGAAGACATCGCCGGCCTAATTGCCTGGCCAAATAAAGTTTTTCTGTCTGTCGGGTGGCAGCCACTCATCCGAGTCTGACGATTCAGACGACATGTCGACTGCGCGGGCGCGTGCGGACCATGTGTAATTGTATCCGACGATGCGGCGAACGCATGGAGGAAAGAAAAAATTGCCCCCACCTCCCCGAAGGGAATCGTGAGGAAGTGCGAATGCATTTCTTGCGCCGAGAGTACACGGCGTAGTAATTCTGACATCGCCTTGAGAGGCGCCCAGCCAGCGAACGGTCTAAACTGGAGCAGAGCGAGCAGGAGACTGTAGCGAGAGAGCGCGCGCGAGCCGACCCACGGAGGTCTGGCGGTTTATCGCTGCATATAAAGGGGGGTACGCCGCGCTGAGCGCGCCAAGCCAGGTGGCTGAGAGAGGAGGCGGGCGCGCGAGAGAGAGGGGTGCGCGCGCAGCTGCAGCCAGCGAGGAGAGAGGAGGAGCGAGCGAAGGGGGAGGGGGACGCGCGCAGCGGCGCACGGCAGCTGCCGGGAGAGGAGGTGGTGCGTGACGTCACGGCGCGGGTGAGGAGAGGGATGCGCGCGGCGCACACCGCCGCGCCGCGAGGGAGCGGTGAGGGCGTGGCGTCACGTGGTGAGTGACGTCACTGCGCCGTTGCTACCGACGCTCCTCTCCGCTCTGCGCCGTTGCTAGGGAGAGCAGGGCTGCGGACGCCGCCGCCGCCGGCGGTGGATGGTTTGGGGTCGCTTATAAAGTGCATCGCACTTAAAACGTCCCTGACGTCACGGGTGAGACCGTGACGTAAGGCTGGCCCGCTTGCAGGCTGGCCTTCGAACGGCCATTTCCCCGCGCGGCGACCAAATTTGAAATTGGTTGCAATAAACGTGCTATAATTAATTCTGTGTTGGCGGCTGACAGCTTTCGGTTCGATTTTCGTAATTACTGGGCCAATAGGTATTCTTTACAGCATAAAAACTGAAAGCGAGAAATTTCGTGTCAGTACTCCTTTAAAAAACCTTTTCTCTCCCTTCGCTGATAACTCAATGCATCAAACCGGTTCGCGAGCCGGTTCAAGCTTCCCAGCCGGTTCGCGAACCGGTTCGGCCCCATGATTTGTCGAACCGGAACTGAACCGGAACGAAATGAATTCACCCGAACAAGAAGGTAGGGTTCGGTTACGGTTCGTAACCGAACCCGTATTTTTTTCGGTTCGACACTCTGCATTAAACAAACCTCTTTTCTATCCATTCCGAGAGGGGCGACATAAAAGAGCAGCGCGAGGGGTAAGAGCACCGAGCGAGAAAGGAGTTACGTGAAAGGGGCGGCAGAAGACTACAGTTATCCCTCGTTAACTCAAAGTAAGATATCTGGAAATATCGGGCAAGTCGAAATTCTTTTTTGCCGCGCATTTAGCTCCCATGGGCGCCATGTATTTCTTCCCTTTATTTCGAAACGTTTCTTCTGGGGACCGCGGATATCTCGAAATGTTGACAGAAGGGACACAAGACAAAGTCCGCTACAGACAGCTAATAAATTCTCCATTCTAGCGCTTCTCTCCCCTAAGTGCCGAACGCGGTCGTGAACGGCTAATTTCCGCTGTACGAGGCCGATGTTCCCGTTGCCGGAATGCTGTCCGACGCCTGCATTGTTGATAGAGCTGTGGACGATGCAGCTGATCATGAGGATGAACAGGATCCTCGAGAAGGGCCTACAATGACAGAAACTTTCTGTCATTGTAGGTACTTCTTGAGGCTACATTCTACCTTGTTGCGAAGCAGGTGCAGCATCTTTGTTGGCAATTCTCCTGCTTAGCAACAAGGTAGAATGTAGTCGTGGCGACCAACAGTTGATTCGATCCTTGGAGCAGCTATAGAACGCTTTTTGGGGACTTGACGCTATCGCGAGAGACGCGCGCACCACGAAGTTCTTTCATCCGAAATTTCAAAATGTTTTGCCTGCGAAGTGTTTTGCCTTTAAAGCGAAAGCTCCCCTGTGCAGTAGAGCACTTATTACCAGCATTAGCGCTGATTTCAGGGACCTGATCACACATTTTCGACATTTCGCTAAACTCGAAACTCCGCTTTTCTCAAACTTTTCGGCGGAATTTACGACTTCGAGTTAATGAGGGATTTCTGTATCGTTTTTTGACATTTGCAGTAAAGCAAGCAGATACGCGGCCAATTTTCTCCTTTGAATTCGGTCTGCGTGCGTTTTCCGGGAATCATTTACTTTGGTTTTTAATGTAGCGCATTCAATACAAAGTGCTTTGTTTATAGCAGTCAGTTAACTTTTTTGTCAGTCTTAGCGCTGAGACTGAATTCCAGTGCCAAAATGTATTCATGGGCAAACCCAGTGCTTGCAGCCATTTTTTCCTTCTTCAGTTCCCAAATTTCAACCCAAAAATCTTTTTAGAGGGATTCCAAAAATTTCTTGCCTGAGTTCTTGCTTAAGCTTGCCCGCTCTCAGTTCTTTTAATGTGGTAACGTCTTTACCGTGACATGGCAGAAAATAAGGCAGGAAGAACAGGAAGGCCAAACGTGCCATCAAAGGGACTTAGAAGCAGTGACGAGCCAAACACGATGCACATTCGGCCCAGCTAACCTATTGAAAAAGCAGGAATCAAATACCAGTGGCTCGTCCCTCCTGCCCAACGCCGAGCGAGCGATGCTCGTGTGCTCACCGCTTTGCCCTGCAGCCACGTCACAGGCCACCAGCAAAACCGATGATAACCACCTCCTTGTTCAGATGAGGTGGGACGCCTGTTGGCGGAGGGCGGAAAGGCTGTCGGCGGTTGCAGAAATCGGGACCTGTTGCAGAAAGAGGGAACAGAATATGTTAGCGCCGCATCCAAAACTCGTCGCTACTGCTAATCCTGAAAGGTGGTCCGTACACCCTCTTTCGCTCGTCGACAAATACTCTTTGCCCGAACAGGAACCTTCAACAAACTTCCTCCTGGAAGAATAGGCCTATGGGCCTACTCGACCAGTCGTCGGTAGACTGTTCGACCGTCGGTCGAGAGCATTATCTTGCACTCGATGACTACTTCGTAGTGCTAGTGGAGTCACAGGCCACGTTTTGGGTAATTCATGTAGAGTTCGTGGCCGACTGTGCGGTGCAAGATATTTAAAATAAAAACATTTTCTTAGCAAGCTGTGTCCTTGTGCCGTATTATTGGGGTGGTGCTGCTACGTCACCATTCTAGCCGCTGCCAAGTGCAGTCACAGGTTCAGTGCGGGCACGGCGGGGCAGAGTGTGATGAATATCACTTTTTGAAGCGGGGACATTTTTAGAGCTAAATGTTTCGTTCAGTGCCATAATTCAGTGCCATTCATCTATGAAGCAAGAAGCCTTTGAAAACTGTTATTTTGTAAAGTATTTTAGAGAAGCTTCAGCTTGGACTGGAGGGTTACGTACTGGTATAGTATGTAGTGAAAGGATGTGGATGGAAAAGAAAACAAAGCAATCGCTGTGTAGCTACAGGAATGTTTATTGCTGTTCGCAGTGATAGAAAAATCTGCTTAGCAACCGGAGAGAACACAGTGGAAACACTACAAATATGTAGAAAGAAAAACAAAGCTCTAACTCAGCAAGGTTTCTGGCCACAGTCAAGCTTCACGACTCAAGAATTAAAGAATTGTACGTTGAGATAACGATTTCTTCTTAAAAAGGAATACCAAGCATTTACGGCTGAGTTCAGATTTTTGCACATGCTTGAGCCGCTGTAGTGCTCCACACTTCTCTACTTGAAACCATTCGGTAGCATTCACAAGCCTTGTGGATACACATAAAGGGGCTGCTAAGCTATATCATAGAATGCAAACACTCCTTGTGCCCCTCTTTCAGACGGCCTGCTCAAAATTGGCACCAATGCCCAAGATGCATTTCACAATCCAATGCAGTCCCAACTGTAGAGAAACACTCATTGGCCTTCTTGCCAACGTACCCTTAAAGGGCTGGTGAAGAACTTTTCAAAAAAAGCCGCCCGCCCGCATCTTCCCACGGGGGGAACTCGAGTAAATGCGTGTGCATAGGAGTGGTTGTATTGCGTGAAAGTTGCGTAATTGGGTAGTTTGTGGTTACTGTTTGCATGTGGGGAGGGTTTGGAATGCTTAATTATTTCTTTCGTCTTTATTATTCTTATTTAATGTTTCGTGATTTTCGGACACAGGAAGGACAGGTGAAGGTATTGTCATCATTATTTTCTTTTATTCCTTGGTGCTGTCGTTGTATTGGTCGGAGAGAACGACTGCTTTATGGTCGCTAAAGTGGACTGTCAAGGGATCTTTGAGCAGCGGCCGTGCGTTGGAGTAACTGGTGAAGATGAGGTCGATGCAACTGCCATGGATGGTGGTGGGTTGCTTGTTGTTGTTGCTGGTGGAGACGCAGTGCAGGCCGTGGCGGGTCCCCATGTACGGTGGGGTAACGTTGCCTTCAAAGAGTAGAGTGACGCTGCTGTTGCATTGTGTCGCACTACTTGTTGACGGTACTGTTGCTTCCATCGCTTATAATTCATCTGGAGCCAAACGAAAGGCAAGCAAAGACGCACTTGACTGAAGTTCGAACGCGCGCTCCGCCGCTTATATACACTGCGCGCGCTGTCGAGGGAGAGGAGTATGGGGGAGAGACGCGCATGCGCGCACTTCCGTACACAAGCGCGCGACCTTTCCACGCCCCCACCACGCTGTTGTCACGCAGCTGTCACGCCGCTAGCACGCCGCTAGCACGCCGCTATCACGTGTACACCTGCCGCTGTTGCTGCTGAGCGCTACGGAGTGCACGGGGCGGTGCGCATGCGCGCGCCGACGCGTTCCCCCCGCATCGCCGTAGCTGTTGTTGAGAGCGACGAGGCGCACGGGGCAGCTACGGCGCATGCGCGCGCAGACGCGCCCCTGTCGCACCTCCGCAGCTGTTGTTGAGAGCGAGGAGGGTACGGGGGAGAGGCGCGCACCTGCGCCTCGACGTGACGTCATGAGCTGCGGAGGCCTATGGACGGAGGAGTTGGCGAGCCTAAGAAATGCTCCGCATTTAAAAAATTTGGTTGGGGGCATTACATTAAGGTTTTCTTGGCGCTGAATTCGAAAAACATGTTTATTTTATGTGTAAATACACCCAAACCAAATTTTTGCGTCGAAACAAAGGACGCCTGCCCAAAGCGCGGTCAGAGACCTGGCTGCCTTTCGCGATTGGCCGGCGGCAGATGTCATATCAGGAAGTGCCGGAGCTGTAGTGACCGCTCCGCCTGAATAGCTCATTCTGTTCCCGTTCAGATACGGGCCAGAAGGTCCTCTGGTGAATGGAAGGCTCACACAATATTTGCTTGGAATAGGAGAGCTGAGGGAAGTATAAACGCAACAAGTTCTTTCGCGGCGAGCTTTGAAAACGGGTTCTCCCTCAAGGGCTCATGGCCGACTCGGGTGCAGGAAAGTTGTACAGATATTGGTTCGCCGCTTTCCCTACCAGCGCTAGTCACAATTCCTAGCACAATTTTTCAACACGCCATCATCCCCTCCCTCGAATGTGTAACTTTGTTTTTACAGTCGGACAGGCGGTAAGAAGCTCTGTGCAGCTACCTGCGATGCGCGCAGGCAGCAGCTAGTGATGCGGCCGCCGCCGGTCGCCGCGTCACGCGGAGGTAGGCGCTCGTGCCGGGTCGCTGGGTGGACGGTCAGAGGAATCTGGCATCGCTGCACATACGCAGTTTTAGAATAGGGGAACCGAACGTTGGTGGCCCCCCAAAGGTAGAGGATTGATTTGATTGATTGTGTGGTTTAACGCGCCGACGCAACGCAGGCGATGAGGCGCGCCGTAGTGGAGGGCTCCGGATTAATTTTGACCACCTGGGGATCTTTAACGTGCGCCGAAATCTCGTACACACGGGCGTTTTTTGCTTTTCGCCTCCATCAGAAAAGCGGCCGCCGCGGCCGGGAATCGAACCCGCGACCTCGTGCTCAGCAGCGCAACGCCTTAGCCACTGAGCCACCGCGGCGGGTCCAAAGGCAGAGGAACCCAAACGCAGTACGCTGGTCCGCGACGAGCTTCAGAAGCACGCCTTCCCCAACAGCTCTGCAGCCGACTTGGGTTGCACGGATCGCCTCGGATGTTGGGAACTTTAGGCTTAGCACCAAGGCAGATGCTTGGTCGCCACTATCTCTGCAATTGCGAATGGTTGTCCTTAACACAGTAATTCAGAACGCTATCATCTCCTTTCTCGCACGTGGAACCTTATTTTCACGTTGATAGTCATTCTGGCTATCGGTGCTGTGGTCATTCTTGCGCGCAGGTAGCGCCATTCATCGGCCTCTCACCGCATTTCGTGCTCGGCCAGGTTCATTTGCTGCCGTCAACGAGCCTCCGCGACCGGTCGGCGCTTCGCATCGCGATACAAATTCGATCACCTCTTTCAAAATCACCGTGGTGATTACAATGCCTAGCACAATTGTTCACCGCACTATCATCCACTCCCTTGCACGTTTACCCTGCCTTTCGCGACGGCCTTGATTCTGGACAGCAGTAAAGAGCGGTTGCTGTGGCGGCCTGCGTGGTTCGATCCGTTTCGGGGGCCGTACGGGCATGCACTACCGGCGAGTGTGCGCAGCAATTCCGCGCGTAGAAAACGCTTCATGCTTTACAGCTTGCTTAATTTATGCTTAAAAGCTGCCTACTCAGCTAAGCTGTCGTCATAGCCAGCAACGCTGATCGGGAAAACGAGCAAGAAGTTTGGGAAACCCAGAGCGCTGCGGTCCCAAAAATTTTCTAATTTTCTTATAATAATGGATCACGAACTTCAGGTACCTCCGTATTTATTTGAGCCCGTCGCTTCGCGTATGAAGCACAGAGATCCCGATGACACGGCTGGCCTTGACTACTCGTGAACGCAATGTAGTAGCCACAGGGGCTTGGGTAGGAAATCTCTGGTATCTAGGAGTCGCTTTAGGGAATCTCTAAAAACACAGTAGCATTACAGTTAAAAATCGACGCGGAAGCAACTCTGGACAATAAAGATTAATAAAGTGCAGATTACACGCCTGCCTAATTCGGAACTTCGCCCAGAAAACTGGCACGCGCGAAGCGGCGGCGCACGTCGCTGGCCGTCTTTCGAATATGAGGCTACTTCCGGTCGCTGCCTCTCGGTTTCTCGCTCTTCCGGCGATGCGGGAAGGAGCAGTGGGCGGGGCGTAGAGTCAACTTTATCGACGATTACCGCTCCCCCAAGCTAAAAAATGCCGAAAAAAAGTTTATAGGCATAAACTGACCAATGTCATAAATGTAAAAAGTAGAATTTTACGCGGTTTTAAAAGCGCTTCAGTAATACTTTAATAGGTGAGCGTTCACTCGGTAGTAGTTCATGTAAGAAGTTTTATTTTTAAAATTGTGTGTTCGGGAATTCCTTCACATATGTTGCAATGATACCCTCCGTGATATCACAGATATCAATCCAAAAGTAAAAAAAAGATATTCGCGAGTTACACATCTGCCATCGAGCAATTTTTACCCCATGAGGTCGAAATTGATTCGGAGCGTTCCTCTATGGCACACTTCGGTGTGCTGCAACACACAATTTTTATTTGTTTATTATATTATCATAGGTACTTTTTTGTGTAAAAACACATGCATTATGTATAAACACTGCATTTCTTGTTTACTGAAAACGTTTATAAGGTGTTTTCTTGCACCAAGTTTTGCAGTGAAATATTCCGCTTATGTGCCACGCTTTTGCAGGTTCCAAAAACCATGTATTCCCACCGAATTGTTACCTGAACTGGAGGCAGCCCACTCAGCTAATGTTGAAGTTGAAGTTGAAGTTGAAGTTTATTTTGACGTTTTAAAAGAGCGTGCAAGTAGTAATACAGAAGGAGGTCCCGTAGTTGCAAAACTGTCGGGGGGACCTCCTGTGAGAAGGTGCGCAACAGAACAGCGTTAGAGTAGGCAACACGTAAACAATACATCAGAAGAAAATGAGCAAAAACAGGCAGAAAGCAATACATATATGTATATACATACACACACAAATATACATCCATTTGTAGCAATAGAAACAAATGCACATCAAACATTGCAGTAAAAACGATTAGAGACAAGAACAGAAGCACTGCAAAAAATGGAGCTACAATTATTCCTCATTCCCTTATTCCTTATATATATCAATGACCTCCCTTGTCCAATTATTCCTTATTCCCTATTATTCCTTATATATATCAATGACCTCCCTACCTGCCTCAACAACAGTAACTGTATCCTCTATGCTGACGATACGACAATATTTTCTTGCGACAACGATATCTCTAATCTAACAGCAAAGTTAACGACCGATCTTGAAAAGGTTAACTGAAGGTGCCAAAACAACCTGTTACAAATTTTCAGGCTAAAAACCACTTTCATGATCTTTCATTCCGCTCACAAACAACTTACAAACACACCATATATCATTTTTGACAATCACGTCATCTATTCATCAGATTCTACTACGTTTCTTGGAGTTATCCTAGACAAAAATATGAAATTTGACAAACACATAAGATCGGTCACATCACACCCCTCTCTCTCGAACTTGATCTTAAGCTATGTGTACTTATTTCCCGTTTACGAGATAATCCTGAATTTCTCCAGTCCTTTGACAGAACATGTTTATTTAACACAAGCCACACCAGGTTTTCAATGCAACATAATATATTACTTCCAACTGTCCGTTCCAACTACGGAAAATAAACACTGTTATTTTCTGCTGCCACCATTTGGAATGCCTTACCCCCTTCCCTTAAATCGTACCCCTTCCAGTGCTCTTTTTATAGGTCTGTAAGAAAATTCATACTTGGTACGCTCTCATAATCAAACTCTGATCGCCTGCTTCCTTCCCCGCTCAACCTCAGGTGTGATGGTGCCTCGTACTTTCGTCACAAGAAAAAATATAGACGATAACTTCTTGAACTACCTACTGCGCACATGCGCAGTACTGGAATTTTACTACCAATGTATAACTATTTGTATGAATTTGTTCTTTTGTGTTCTATTTTTATCGCTGTGTATACCGCCTCCCCAATGATATTTTTGTTTGCATTATGAAACGGGAGGTCCCCCTGTCGGATTTTTTCCATGGGACCCTTTTCTGTAAAACCCTGTTTTTGTAAAAACTACCGAACTACTTAATAAAAAACAATGTCAATGTCAATGTCAATAGAAACACGTTGATACATTATACCAAGGTAGATAATGGAAGACATTTTAATTGGTTTCGGAATAAATGGGGTGAGTGGATTGATTTAAGAAGGTGGGTAGTTCATTTCATATTGAAATGGCTGCGAATACGGCAGTTTGTTTGCCGTAAGGTTATTGTGTTCTGAAAAGCGGGTATTGTTGGGGTTAAAAAGTAACGACTGGTCGATGCAGTTGTGCTTCAATTCATTATTTCTTGCACGATAGAGCAAAATGCACATTTTTATTTTATATTCAAAAAGAAGGCGTAGGATTCGAAGGTCAAAATATAAATTTGGAGCAACCCCTCTCGGATGGCTGAAATTAATGAATCGGATGGCTCGGTTTTGCAAAGAAAAAAGCGGTGATAGATGAACATCATAGGTGCTTCCACACGAACCTAAACAATGTTTTAAATGACTGTACGAAACAGTTGTAAAGAGAATGGAGAACTGGCAGAGGAAAATATGCGGGAGTTCTAATTAGTACATGAATACCAAACGCAATTTTACTAATAAGTGACTCGATGTGCAAGTGAAATTTTAAATGTTTATCGAGCACCACTCCTAGGAATGTGGTGTAATCTGGATGGTAGATAAAATGTGTGCCAAGGAGGAGATTGTGCCAAGGCGGATGTGTGCCAAGGCGGATTGGGGTAATTTGCTTATGATGGGAGTGAAAAATTATGAAACTAGTTTTACTAGGGTTTATATTTAAAGGAGCCATGAGGACAAAACACAAGCTCGGTTCATTCGAAAGATTGCCTCGATAGAATCATACTAACACCACTGTTAACGCACACTTCGCTCAAATAAGCTACATAACTAAGAAAAAACGGAATGCCCATGCGACCTACTAGCTCATTTCCCGCAACAGAACCTATGATGTCACATGAGCTCAAAAGGGTTGAGAGTTGGGCGAGTTGGCAATGATGCACCTCGAAAAACAAACTGCGCGCATATTAACGGGGACAAGAACACATGAGGACGGCACGAACGCAGTGCCGTCTTCATGTGTTCTTGTCCCCGTTAATTCACGCGCAGTTTGTTTTTCGAGACACATGAGCTCAGCTGTGCGATTGGCTGAGGACGGAAAAAGCAAACGCAAATTACGCATGGCTTATAGGCTTTCCGTACGAACTATTTGCACTTAAGTGTAATGCATATTCATTTTACAGCAGTAAGAATGGTGCGGTAAACAATGAAAGTTACGAAAGCGCACGTAAGCATAGAAGTACCGATGCGCACTGCTGTTTGTACTGTTAGTTTTAGCTGCACAGCACTCCGCCGCTTTGAAGTTGTTTTACAGGGTACTGGCCGATTGGCGTAAGCGGCGTTATCTTGCCCGACCCTGTTTGTCGAGGATACCGCAGGTTTCATGAGACGATCACTTTTTTACAGTAAGAAAAACAAGCCAGGTGTAAATACGCTCAAAAACGATGCAACGGCGGACAACGGTTCGTGATGATGATGATGATGATTGATGATGATTAGCGGTTTCCCCTTTGTAACAGGGTGGCGTTGCACAGCGGCCTTAGTAGCAACGCCACTGTACAATCTATAGCATGACTATATATAGCAGCGCCATCTGGGAGGGCTGACCGACAGCAAGGCCGCAAACCCGAATGACGCAGTGGAAGTTCGCTTGAATACACGCGCTTCTGACGTCATCGCTGACATTACGAAAACCTACGATTTGGCCGGAGAATCAAAATTTTAACCTAAACTGATTAATTTCTCAGTGAATCCGGCATCATTTGATGCCGGAAAACCGCTGGGGGCACTATAATACGCGAAATCTTTCAAATAAAAGAAACTTTTAGTCTGTCTTCATGACTCCTTAAGCTATTGTTTCGGCACCAATCAGATAACCTTATTAAATTGTAGTTTTAATTTTTTAGTTAGGTTCGAGAGGTCAGAATTAGCCAAATAAACCGTGGTGTCATCTGCGTAAAGCATGCGTTTTGAAAAAATTTCAACAAGATGGAAGATCATTTATAAAAATAGAAGAACAACAGCGGTCCCAATATGGAACCCTGGGGGACGCTTATATTTACTGTCTTGTATTCGGATAGTACGCCACTGAATTCTACATCCTGAAGCCTATCTGTCAGATATGACTGTATAGTAGCGCTAATGTTGGCCCACAGACACCCAATGATTCTAATTTTGAAAAAAGACTATCGTGGGTAATGGAATCAAATGCCCTTGTGAGGTCGACAAATATAGCTGCTGCAAATAGGCCGCAATCAATTGACTGTTCGTAAAATCAGTTACCTCGATAAGAGCAGCCTCAGTGGAAAAATTAGGCCGAAAACCAAACTGACAGGGGGTCATAGTTGAAATTGAGAGAGATATTTCCACTGCCTGGTTACAATAAGTTTTTCTATTTAATTGCTGAAAAAGCGCAGTATGGTTATAGGGCGATAGTTATTTAACACACCACGATCACCTTTCTTATGATCGGGTTCTTTCTTAAGTTCAGACGGAAAAACGCCAGACCTAAAAATATTGTTAATGACATGGACGATTACAATGGAAAGTTCGTTGGCGGCAAGCTTTACCCTGGCAGCATGAATACCATCCAACCCAGCCCCACAACTTTTTAGAGCTGTGATCCCTTTCACTATTTCCTCGGGTGATGTGGGCTGCAAGTAGAATGAATGGAAACAGCGAGTGCAAGGTGCAAAATTTGATGTTGTGCTAGAACTGTAATTGCAGTAATGGTCATTAAAACATTTCCGTAGGGTTGCTAAAAACATTTGTGCCATCCCTAACCTCTTTTATGTCAGGTGTGTGGTGCGACTGATTTAGAAATTCCTTTATGACTTTCCAGTTCTTATAGGTATTGTTGCCATTTTTATTTATTTGGTCTAGATAGTACTTTTTCTTTGCTACTTTTAATTGCATGGTCAGCTTATTTTAATAACGCTTGAACCGATTCAAGAGAGGCATATTAAATGGTTGGCGCCGAACTTTCTTTCGTAGGTTAGACCACTTGCGTATGGAGCGTAAAAGCCCGTCGGTTAACCAGGGATTTCTAGGAACGTTAAGTGGTTTTTGGTGGCAGCTGAGTCGTACGTGCAGTAATCGCATCAATTATTTTTCCAGACAGGCTGTTATAGGCAGCATTGGGATCATTGCTACTTAAAACATCACTCCAGTCGGCACAACTGATTAATCGACAAAAGTTACTTTTATCAAAAGCTTGCTTGTGAAACATTTTTGGCGTAATTTCTATAGGGCTTTCAATTAACATAAAAACGGCACAATTGTGTGTTATGTCAGAGTCTACGACTCCAACGCTCTGAGAGAAGGAAGCGTTGGAGAGAATATGATCTATTACTGTTCCAGGGCAATGACCGGAAGAACGAGTCGGCAAGTCAATTAACGACTGCAAACCATGACCGAGAACGTAGTTAAAGGGGCCCTGAAAGGTGTTTTGTGCACACTAAATGAACTAGCGCAATCGTTAGATTGGGTCGTCAACGTCATCTGTGAAAAGTATTACTCTCTTACGCGCAGCGGAAAGCTCACACTTTTGTTGGAAAGTTTGTCGCTTTTTTCTCACCCTTCCCTTCGTGTTTTTCGACGCTGCCATCTTCACATGTCTACATCATCGATCCCCAGATGTTCGTCATGAGCTAGACATCCTGCTATTGGGCGGCTTTTTCACGCACTTCCGGCAACGAGATGAGTCGTCTGCTCAGCGGCGGCTCGCCGGCTGATCTGCCAGCGGAGTGCCGGAGTGCTTGGACATTTTACGATAAACGAAACAAGTGTACAGAAACGCTTAACCGTTTGTATTGAATGCAGCACGGCCATAACACGAGATTGATATTCTTTACCTGAGTACGTTCCATAAAGAAAGCGTTGAAGCCCCGTGGCACTTCTTTCGTTCAATCGCAGAAAACGACCTGAACCGAATGCCCGGGTTTGACGCACACATTTTATTCAACTTCAAAACAATCCAGAGATGCGTTTCGAACAAACACAACGTCACAACATGCGTTGCAAGTCTGAACCGCGGTTGACAGACGATGGGTTGCCTCCTCCTGCCCGTCGTAAATTCGGCACTCACATCGCGCACGGTTTGCGGGGACGAACAGCAAGTAACTTAACTCTGGCGCACAAGCCGAGATGGCTTTTAGCTACGCACACTGCACATACACCATGCGAGGTTGAGTCGTACGTCGCTCGAGAAAGATAATCCAGAACATGGGAGGCGCTATCCACCCGCAGAAGCACAACGTCGCATTTCATCGCGAAACAAAGGCAACAAAGGCGTCCACAACACACACAGCATCGCCTCCTGTAATGCCAAACGCATCTCGCACTTCCCAATGGGAGTGAGTGACGCCTGCGGTGCCAATATGTCGCAAGGTGGGGCCCCGAGCTGAACCGGGATCACGGAACCGTAACTGACTTCTAGAGTGGTTTGTGCCTTGTTGCCAAGGCAACCGATGCTTGAGATTGTCAAAGAAATGGCGATCGCTCCAGCGCTAGAAAGCTCAGAACCGCGGCGGAGCATATTTTGCCAACGTTGCCGCTCTCCACCACGCGTCGCCCCAAGCTGAACTGGTCACATGATTGAAGCGTTTTGTGCACGGGTCCTGTATCGGTTTAAAATGTCTTTTTACATGCCGCCGGCAGGAATTACCACCGCCGCAAAATAAGACCCGCCCCCAGCGAGGCCACATCTGATACGGCGTTTTTGGATAAACAGTGCGCGGTGCATCAAAGAGAACGATCGCACGATCCTCCCCGTGCGGCTGCGAGTTCGCCGCCGATTGCAACTGCAGCAACGTACACCGCGAAAGGGCAAGGCCAGGCCGCCGCACACATGCGGCCAGATTTTTCGTTCACTTTTCCAGCCTTGCGCGGAGTGCGGGATTCATGGTGTCAACAAAGCTTGCCCGTAGCAGACGGCAGTATGAGCAGCGCAATAGCGGAAATACGTCACCTCTGAGGACCGCAGCATCATGGGAGGGAAGGCTCGCGCACCGTCAACAGCGGAGAGTAAGTTGAAAGGAGGAGGAAACGCGGCGCAACGATAATGCGCGGTTTTTGATTTACGATTTCTCAGCTAATACTCATCGCTTTAACAAAATTATTGCGGGAGGAGGTTGCTAATACATTGCTTTATTTGGTTACATGTACATCCATGCATCGATGGAAGGTATTTCAGCACCCCTTTAATATATTCCGAGCATGAACTGTCAGTGAGGTCTATTATGTTTATGTTAACATCGCCTGTAATAATTAAGTTTTTGTTGTGGTACTAAGACAGTTTAAAATGTTTTCAAGTTCATTACAAAAGTCAGAGTAAGATCAAGCGGGGGAGCGATAAATTGAACCAACAACGGTTTGTTTATTTGGCAGGAAAGACTGGTCAAACTCACGCCAGACAGATTCACACTTTTCAGTTGAAAATTTTAAGTCATAGCCGCGAGAGTACCTTAGTGAGTTAGAAACATACATGGCACATCCGCCATGACGGCTATCTGGACGATGGGAAAATTCAGAGTTGTAACCTGCTAAGCCGAACAGCCGGTCATCAGTAGGTGACAGCCAAGTTTCGGAAAGGCAGATAAGAGAGAAGTTTTTGTCTGCCAGGGTTAGGAAATGAACTAATTCGTCATAATTCTTAGAAAGGCTTCGTATGTTGAAATGAATAAGCGACGTCTGCGTTAAGCAGGTGCTCTGAAGGAGCAGCTTTAGTTGGTCAGCCGAGTAATAATCCATATTTTGCATGGAAAGCTAGCAACTTTAAATGATTTACGAGAAAACGGCCAGGTCACTGACTTTAGAGATACGGTGTATGCGATCGCCCTGGGCTTTTCTGGCCTTTATGCGGCAGTTTTCAACCCAAAAAAACTGCCAGTTCATCTCGTTCTTCTTGGCCAAAGCTTGAGCGAACAAGGGTTTGTTTTCTGGCGTCAGGTGATCATTCACGTACACAGGCTGTTGGGGATGGCTTTGAAAGCCGATAGCACCAGCCGTTAATCGAGCCTTCTTAGCTTTGCCAGCGAATTCAGCTTTCTTACTTCACGTTTAAATTTCACTTCACTTGTATTTCCAATTTATCAAATGTTGACATGAGGTCTTTGTGAAAGGCGAATAATGGACAATTTTTCTTGATTCGAGTTGGAATAGTATAAATTTTTACCAGTACTGTCAAAGCTTTTTTTTATATTTTAATATAAATAGCGTTTAAGGTTACCTCTCCTGATTTTGTATCTGACTTCACATTTTTCCTAGCCATTGAGTGAACATACATTGCGGAGGATGTTTAAATTTGTATGGTTTATATGGGTATTTATGGAAAGATTTATTTCCTGCAATTGATGTTTCTTGTATGCATGCGTGGCTTACCTTACCAAATCGCAGCGATTATATCTAATGCAGTCACGCATACTTCTTTTTGACTCTCTTGGTCTAATAGAACTGTCTTTCAAATTGAGTCTGGTGACCCCCGTTACCGGGGTCGCAAAATATTCCACAAGACCCCCTTTGTACGTCGATTTGGAGTCGAAATGGCTACGTCCGATAGTCATGCATACTCTGTTTGGAATCTTGGTTTGAAGGAGCCTCGGGACTCTCTTTCAGAAACAGGCAGGGGGCTCTTATGGTGTCACAAAGTAGTCAACTATACTCTCTTTGATCACCTATCTGGAGTCATGGTGACTAAACGTATGGAGTTCTGCGTACTCTGTTTCGACTCTTGGCCAAAGAGTCCCGGGGCTCTCTTTGAAAGAGAGTCTGGTGACCCTCTACCGACGAGTCCAAAGGAGATCAATTCTGTAGCAAGCAAATGACTCTTCAACAGGAGCCTGTACAGATTCCATTTTTTACAGTGTAAACGTGAATTCGACCACATGCTGGGGCTCGCCATTATCCGCCCATCGTCCAGCAACCACGCGCCTCCACGGCATATGGTCCCTAAGAAAAGTGGTGAGTGGCGCCCGTGCGGAGACTACCGTGCGCTTAACGCTCAGGCGGTCAACGACCCCCTACCACACATACAGGATTCTTCAAGTCACTTTCAAGGGTGCAAAACTTTAGCCACCTGGTCAGGCCGTATCACCAAATGTCCGTCCAGCCTGCCGATATCCCAAAGACGAACAACATTACCCATTTCGGCCTGTTTGAGTACGTGCGCATACCATTTGGGCTACGCAACCCAGCTCAAACATGACAGAGGTTCATTGCCGAGGTACCGCGTATCCTCCGGCTGTATTTGCATAGATTAACGACATCCTCGTCGCAATTCCTGTCCACAAGGACATGAGCGTCAGCTCCGAGAACTCTTTGAACGCCTTCAAAAATTTCGCCAGGTTGCCAAAGCCCAGAAATCTCTTCGCGTCTTCCGAGCTCGAGTTTCTGGGCCATCACATCTCAGCGCAGGGAATTCCCCTTTTACCCTCTAACGCCTAAGCCGTGAATGACTTTCTAGCACCCTCCAGCCTCCGCCAGCTCCGTGAGTTCCTGGGCCTTGTAAATTTCCCGCGAATCTTTATACCACACTGCAGCGCCGAGCTTCTGCATCGATTCGCTGAGTTTCTTCGCACAACCAAGAGCTCCTCAAGCGCGATTTTCTCGTCTTCCGAAGCTCAAGCTGCTTTCTGAGAAATGCAGAGAACAAGGTGGAGCAGTTTTCCAACTTTCTGTCGAGCAGATCGTAGCCACTGAGCTGCCAACCCTGAGGCCGATATCTCTAAGCCCGGAACCCGAATGTGTCCGTCAATGGGAATGGCGTTACCATTCAGCTGCAGGACGATCGGCGATACTGCAAGGGAGCGACGGCCCCAAGCATTGGCGACGAAGTGCAGCAGTCTTCTCTTGAGACAGGGAGATGCCCACATACTCCTACAATTTCTGGCAGTCTGTTAATGCTTGCTGGAGGCACTCGGCTTGTCTTGACAGGTCTGTATGGACTGTCCATACAGTAATGTCATTCGCGTACATGGGGAAATACAGATGTTGAAGAGTTGCCAGGTGCCAGGCTAGCGGCAACAAGACGATGTTAAAAAATAGCGGAGACAGAACAGACCCTCGTGGCACGCCGCGCACTGGTGTAAAGGAGCCGAAACTTCCACCGTTGATGCGTAAGGAGAAAGAGCGGTGTTATAGGTACTAAAGCTTGACTTTGCGCTATTTGGGTACACATGGCATTTTAGGAAGCAGCGCGAAAAACTTGGACAGAGAGGGCAAACAGACACGATCGCTAGGAAGTGCTGGACAAAGACACAGACTTTGTCTGGGAAGCGGAGACAACTTAGTACCTTTAAGATTTCAGCGTGGCTACCATTGTCATACGCCTTGCATATGTCCATTGCTAGTACAGTCCTCACACGGCGAGAACGGCCTCCCACCAAAACCATAGATGACAGGTATTCCAAGTCAGTGTCAGTACGAAGATGAGGCCTGAATCCGATTTGCGCCGGATGATACCATTGAAAAGTATCAAGCCACCACTGAAGACGTGTGGCAAGCATCCGCTCTAACAGCTTGCACAGCGTAGATGTCAAGGCGATTGGTCGCAAGTTACGAAGTTCATGTGGTGGTTTCCCGGGCTTTGTGATGGGGACAATATCCGCCCGAAGCCACAATTCAGGGATTAATCAACCAGATTTCACGGAAATCCCCCAAGTGGAGTAAGTTTCCGTGAAGGAAAGTTTGACATCCACCTAAACGTCATCCTTGACTAGGACGAATTTTTCTTCAGCTGCGAAGTTTCTGAGAACGCTGTATAGCTTTCCTTTATAACCATATGGCTGCATTTAGGTGGATGTCAAACTTTCTCACAATTCAGGGAGTTTACCGGAGAGCCACACCTGATTTATGGAGTCCAGAAGCATCGTGAGAGCTGGGTCGACAATATTTTTGCACCTCGTAAGTAATGCCGTCGGGACCTCCTGGAGCAGTGCGTAGTTTCACTTTATCGATCGCGGCCAAGAATTCCGCCATGATAAACGGTGACTGGATTCCCTGAATGGCTTCGCAATTTGGCTGTAAGCCCACACTGTTCGCCAGGGGGGACGTAACCGGCTTTGCCACTGGCACAGCATCGAAGGCCGGAAACAACGCACGGGGAAAGACGGAGGCAAATTGTGCTGGATCCTTGTTCGATGCAATGCAAGCGCTGGCTGCTGCTTCCTCAGGGCGACTGCCAGATTCCATGGCGCGAGAAGTGCGCCAGACGGACGTCGTTGAAGATGACGGACCGAGAGAGGCCCACCAGTTAATCAAGCGCTGCCTGGAGTCTTTCTCGTGCCGTCTGGCAGCGGCGGTAAGGCGCTGAGACTGGAGCCTGGCAGTTATCGACGAAGGGTCCCGGGTAGCAATTACTTCGGCTTGCTTACGTTTGACCCAGAGATGCAGGAGCCGGGGATCGGGCCTAGGGCGGGACTCCTCCACCCACGTACGCTGGGAGGCCTCCATTAGGACACGGCGAAGCAGATCGATGGGGTCCGGGATGGACGCTGAGAGGGAAGCGTTGAGGGTGGATCGTAACGTATCCCAGGTCACCACTGTGCAACGGCGACGAAGGCGACTCGTTGACTCCGGAATATGCCAGAGGCGAATTGGGTGGTGATCACTGTCCCAGCCGTCCTCCTCGCTTTGCCAGGAGTTCGTTTGTGCACCCAACCACCACGACAAGTCAGGTGAGTATGGGGGCATCCGGGCGTATGTACAACGGCGTGTCGGGTTAGTAATATCATTCAGCAGCGTAAAGCAGGCATCGGTGAAGCGCTCCGAGACCACTCGACCACGCTCAGTTGAGGCAGGGTATCCCCAGTCACAGTGTGGAGCATTGAAGTCCCCCACTACAAGAATGGGGCAGCCAGGGTTAGTTCGCCGAGTTGGGTAAGCCAACCCAGCTGCAGGCGGGGAGTACGACCACTGTAAGGACGTAGGTAACACGACACCAGGATAACCGCACAAAGCGGAAGCTGCGCCTTTACCGCTACCACCTCCTGCCACGTTGTACACCACGAGTTTAGAGGGATAGGGGTTTGAGAAAACCGAATTAGACATAAATGTCCATCTTGCCTGGAGGAGCAGAAGTTGAGCTGCACCGCTGATCAAGAATGGACGGCTCAGCGTATACCGTAAATTGAGGCAAACGAGGGATAGAGTTCGTCTCCTGGAGCAAGTAAGCGCAAGCATGGAGCTTTCCCAGACGTAGCCTTTCGCGGAGCTCACCAATTTTTGTAAATAGACCACGACAGTTCCACCGTAGAATGTACTGTTGTGGCTCAGGCATGGTAGCGGGCTGGTTAGAGAAGTTGTGCAGCAAGTACAGAAACCAATGTCTGCAGCTAGTGCACCAAAAACTGGAAAAGCTGCTTGTAGGACATAGCAGAGGAGGCTGGCGGTGAAAGAAGGGCAGTCGTAGACGCGGCGTGCTGATTAGGCTTGGAGAAAAGACGAGGTGGGCGTGATAGGTCTTGAGACGATTGAGGCAAGTTCTGCTGGCGGCGTGTTTAGCTGAGACCGTCGCTTGGTGAGTTTGTTAATTTCCCCATGCAGCGAGGCAAGCTTTTCGTCTAGGGCCACAAGCTCGTCCTCCACAGAAGGCAACGGTGGCTCAAGAACAACTTGCCGACGACGGCGCAAACCACGGGTAACGTCTCGATATGTTGGCTGCGAAGGAAACTCCATGGCTTCCTCCTCCTCCATTGCGTCCTCACCCTTTTCCGCCAAAGAGTCGAAACGGTTGAACGTTGAAGCCTGGTCAGGCTGGGCACGAGCACGCCATGCATGGCGCTTCGCACGCGTTGCCTTGCTTTTGGTGGGGCAGCCTTTATCTGTGATCTCATGGCCGCTAGAGCGACAGAGACCACACTTAAACTTTGGGTATTTAGGTGAAACTGTTTCGTCTTCATTTGAATCCGGTGTTGGGAAAGGACAGGAAGTGTTCATGTGACCACAGCGGTAACGACGGCAGCAGTGCACTACGCCTGCTTGGAAAGGAGGGGGCCGGAGGACACAACCATTGTAGAAAAACTGGTTTCGAGGTTGCAGCGGGCCCGTCGCGTCACGAGGCAGGTGCGGCCCACTCCCATATACCGCACAAGAAGCACGTCATGCGTGTCACACCTTATATTGTCACGGAGGTAGTCCGGATCCTTCCCGGGACCCACACCTGAGATGACATAGCGGCGAATGTCAGTGCCTGACACCAGGTACGCTTCAACTGTAAGAATCATGTCGGCAGATAGCGCTATGTGCTGCAGAGAGGACAACTGGGCCACTGCGTTCAGAGACGTAACCTATACGGACAACGGACACAGTGTTCGTAGCTCGGTGATAAGCGTATCCAGTGAATCCAGTGGTCCCGAGGCAGCCATTAAGCAATTTCTGCAAAGTCTTCGTAGGGAGATTCAGGATGTTAAAACGTTGCCCAGTCTTGATGGCAACTTTGTACCTGGCTTGTGGCAAACAGCTCCGCAGTGCAGTTGCGTTGCAGGAGCTTTTGCGAGAGCTGCAGTCGAAGCAGATTGCTGGGTGTCACCAGCGGCACAAACCCGCTTCGCAGCCGGCGGCACAGTCCCTCCCTCTGTAACATCAGGATGTGGCTCGTCTGCACATCGCTTCGATGATGGGTCGCTGGTTACCGTCATAAGTGGTGGAAAGTCGTCAGTGGTGCCAGCCGCAGCGTCAGCAGCAGCAGATGCTCCTGATAGCTGCGATGTTTCAGTTGATCGCTGCTGCTCCAACACGTCCGACATTGCAGGGCTGTGTCTTGGTCGCAAGCAGCTCCGATGCTGCTGGGCTAGGCTTGCCGGCCGAGGGTAGGGATCCGAACTTGCGGACGACCCAGCTGGGTCATCCTTGAGCTTGCCGCTGTGACGTTTCGGTGCCAGGAGGATTTCAGCGGCGTTAGGAACGAGCAGGGGTGACGCATCAAGGGAATGAAGCCTGTTTAGACGAAAACAATGAGTAGCCGGAGAATGCCAACAACCCGCTTGATTGTTCGGAACAGTCCCTGTAGCCCAAAAGTCATTTCGCGCTACAGACACCGAGTTCGCGAAGCCGGTTGCCGCGGGTTCTGGCGTTGCTAACGCGGTCCGCTTTGGGAGGATGTCAAAGGCTGCGGAGAGAACGATCCGGGCCTGCCAGTCATGGAGAACTTTCAACGGCAAGTTCGGAAATCCATGTGAGGTGCAACAGCCGGATCTCCGACAAAAGGAGAGGGGACGCCAGCCCTGCTGTTTCTCCAGCCTTGCACCACTAGTGCAAGCTGCGCAATTTTCTTACTGCGAAGCAGTATACGCCTAACCAGCCAAGGCAATTTTTGTGTCCGCGGTAGCAGAAAACACCCAGGCTATTACTGGCTACACAAACGTGCATCCCAGGCTAATAATGGCTACTGGCTACACTCTGGCTACACAAATAAACTGCTCGCACCGCCAGGGATCGAACCTGGGCCCGCATAGAGAAGAGGAGCGAGAGCCCGTTGCCTTGCCGACTAAGCTACGCCCAGACGTGTAGAAGGAGGAGACAGACCGTCGTTTGGTTTGGTCGTCTATTGAGGGGGAGGGCGCTCTTTGGCGGCGACGCATGAAACAAGAGTGAGGGGGAAACAGTGAGAGAGATTACACCAAAGACGCGGTGTCGTCCTCCTCATCACCCTTCGAAAGACGATAAAAGTGGCCGCCGAAAATGGCGCGTTCCAAACTGCGCAATAAGGTGCCGGCACGTGCGACATGAAAGCAAGCAAAAAAGAACAGAACTCCCGCTCGCGCTGTTCAGGCAGGGGGCACGCGAGCCCGGCAAAAGCAGGTAACCTGAATTCCATTGGACAAACCTATGTTAAATTCATCGCGAGGAGTGAGACAGGGAGGCGTGATTGCAGGGTTCAACGCGCCGACGCAACGCAGGCGATGAGGCGCGCCATAGTGTGCTGGTAGGGGAAGCCACGTACATTCGCAGGTATCAGCTGGGTAGACACGCCAGTTAAGTACTTAGGTGTCCCCCTAGAAAACTATCGTGACAGTGATCCTTTCTGGCGCAGGCAAGCCACCGAAATCCGTGATAAAGCGGATGGGTGTAAGCAGTTGTCCGTGTTCGCGCGAGCGACTGTGTGTAATCTATTCTTTGTGTCAAAACTTTGGTACGTGATGCAGTTCTGCATTGCTCGCGTGCCAATGTTCAAAGATTGCACAGGGTGTTTGCTGTCTTTATTTGGTGTTCCACTTGGGAGCGCACAAGCCGAACCAGCCTGTTTAGACGAGTGCGCTGTGGGGGCCTTTCCCTGGCGCACCTTTTTCTACGCCAGGTAGTGAACCGCTTTCTTTTTTTACGTGTTGTGCAAAATCCCTTTTTTGCGCACCGTGTGTCAAGTGCGCCTAGGTAGAGTTTTACCCGAATTTGTTGTTACTTCTTGTGTTCTCCACGGTGGCATTCATGGCTATCTACGTGAGGTGGTACTTTCGGCAAGATTTTTATTCTAGCGGTTTTCTTTCGAATATCTGGCTACCGTGCACAGAAAAAAGCTGTATAGAGACCTTCTTGACACCACTTTGCCGACTCCTTTGTACCGATCCCTATACAGTGCAGGGCCAGGACAAGATGTGTGTCAGCGTATGAAAAAAATGACTGTCCCGCCTTATGTAAAGTCTTTTTTCTTTAAATTACACGTGGGAGTATTACCTGGTAAAACTTGGATGATTGAAAAAGGTTTGTTTGCTCCCTGGGGACCTGACTGCTTGGTTTGTAAAAAGCCAGAAACAGTAGAGCACGCATTCATAGACTGTTGGGACGGGGTGTTCCTGTGGGACGTTTTGCAGAGAACACTAAAAAAGGATTTCCCGTTGGATAGCCATGGAAGCAAGTTCTTGGCCGTTGAAAACTACGGCGGCGTCCCGTATGATCTTTTGATGTTGCTGGCCCTGCATAGTATATGGAAAGCTCGAATGGCAGTTCGCCATAATGATGTAGATGTGAAACCGAGCAGAGAGTTGTTCTGCCAGAGTGTACGGGAGATCTTAGAAGTGTATAAAGCCCAACCATCTCCACCTGACTGGTTAAATGTGTTGGAAAGTGTGGCATGGCTTCGGCCTTTTTAACAAGCGCGCACTAGCAAGTGGCGTGCTGATGTCTTTTCGCGCTTGTAATCCTTTTTTTTTTTTTGTTCTTATTGTGTATACCGAAGACAGGCAATAAAAAAAAAAAGAGTGAGACAGGGAGGCGAAGAGCGTGATGGCAAGGTAGCAGTGAGCGGATGCTGCGTGTGTGAATTCAAGTGACGCCGCATGGGTAATCCTTGCGGGTGTCGTTTACAGCTTCGCAATCCAACCGCCTTCACAGCGTCGATTAGAGCCTGTTTTTTTTTTTTTTTGCTTTACACCTCCATCTAAAAACAGTCACCGCGGCTGGGAATGAACCCATGTAATGGGCTCAGCAGCACGAAACTGACAGTTGTAGAGTTGTCCACTCATATACGTATACACTGTATACTATCTGCCCGCATGACGCCTGCGCTCTGCCGTTCTCAGGTGAGTCTGAAATTCTGCCGCTTTCTGTTCGCGAATCTTTCTTCAGAAACGTAAACCTGTAGCCAAAGATTTCGTTACAACACGTTAATGGCGGAAATTTCATGTTTTTTGCAGCTTTACTTGGTTTACAATCGCAAGTCTAACAAGAAAATACAAAATAGCTATGCGGAAAGTTTGCTGAACGGCCCTTCACAGTACACCCCATGCGTAAGGAAAGAAATTTTTAAAACGGCCTACATATAAATTGAAACCCCTACAGTTGGCAACACTAGCGTGGCGGGATCCAGCTCATTCCGAGCTTCGACATGTCGGAGCCTGGCAGTCGCGCACCATTCGGGGCCGGTAATTTATGTTCTCGGCCTTTCCAAGAACCGGCAGAATGCGGTGCCAGCTGCTGCGCGTTCCAACAAGCATTCTACAAAAGCATGCCGTGCGTTGAACCTACTCCTTCCCTCCCTGTCAACGGCACAGCGTGCTCAGGCTTATGAAACCGCCGCAAGACCAATGGAATGTTTTTTTTTTTATTCGGATGTGTATATCAACTTCATGGTGTCGTGCGAAACACGCCGAACGTCTTTTGACGGTTGGGAATTCTGGGTATTTATGCTCGCCCTCACGCGAGCCGTGCAGTGCGTCCTGGGCCACCGTGGAGAACGTTTCTGTGCTCGTTCGAGTTGTCAAGCACGCCAGTGTGCCGCTACTTGTATCATCCCTGTTCTCTAGTCGCCACTCATTAAAAAAGTTAACTTTGAGTTTGGTTCTGCGTCGTCGGAACGAGGAAACTCCTCTATAATCCGCTCGCCCACCATGCCACCTCGACATGACGGAGGTTGGTACTTGGACGCCTTCGCCCATGAAGCATTCCTCAGAACGAGTTGCGACCGGAGAAAGCCGGGGCAGCGCGGCGGCGTTCCCGGCATCCAAGTGAAGCTGCAGACTGACCCTCTTTCACCCTGCGTTTTATCAGGAGCTCCTTGTAATGTCCAGTGGCCTCCGACCCCCTCAAGGGGATATCCTAAGAGACAGTCTGTGTGCATGAATTCAGAACTGAACGACCGAGAAAGGCTGGCAACATAGCAGCTACAGAAAATTCTGAGGCGTTCGTCTAACACAATGTGTTCATTGCTTTGCGGCGCACAAACGCAGGCCGATAAGATTGTTCTGCAAGTATTGGACGTCGCCCCTCCTTGCGCTTATTCCGTAATGTTTCCAATTCATATGGTCAATGGCGGACGTCCCTACTGGGCAGTGGACTGCAACTGCTGTTACGATTCAGTGCGAAGCTAAGTAATGTGCGCGTACTGCGATGAAGTTTTTTCATGTCTGGCGATAAAGCACACCCTCCTCAAATAAGTTACGACACGCCAGAGCTTGCCCAGTGCGCGTGCGCTCGAGATCGGTGACCTCTGCGAGCGGCGGTCGTGGCACGCATGACTCATCGTTTCTCCAACTACTCTTCGCGAAGAATGCGCCGACTTCTGGGGACCTCACCTCTGATTCTAGTGACATATATTCGAACAGTGTATCGAGGGAAGATGTGTTTTGCGCAGTTTTTAAGAGCGTTTATTTTTCCATAGGGCATAGATGAAGGGGTATTATTTGATAACGAAAGTTGATTAGATGAACATGAAAATGCTCACTTCGCGGATGAAGTCTAGGCTGGAGCGATGAGGGGGCCCATGTGTCCATGCGCTGTATGCGGATGCTCCGTCTACGCGGAGGCCCGTCGCCGCAAGATGTCGCATTCTCATCGGACGCATTTGTTCTTTTTTTCGTACCGCGCAATACGCCGGAGGCGCCGGAGGTCTGTTTGTCGTTGGCACTTTTGGGTATATATTCTCGCCCTTTTGCGACTCCAGTCAGAACGTCGTCAGTATCGGAGCGAGACGTTACTCCGTCCGAGTCCTGTAAGCCTGCCAGCGGGTGCCTGTATCACCGCTAATGTCGTCCCACCATGTATTGAACAAGCGTCAGTGCTCCCGGCTCTTCGTCGTCCGGAACAGAGGCAGCCCTCCTGCTCGCCGCTTATTCACCACGCTACCACTACACGGCAAAGGCGACGGAGCTCGGTACAGGGACGCATTCGCCAATAAAGAGTTTTAGTATACCGTGTGTACCGTATTTTCCTTGCGTCCTATTTGTACCGGGACACGAGTGTGCATGCGCGCGCGGGCACGAAAGCAAATAGCTCTGAGCAACAAAGTTTGGCGTCATTTGTTTTGAGACTAATTCGTCAGATGCCGCTACCTGCACTACGGCGGCCGGTAATCAGGAATAAGCAAAAATCATGCACCCCTCCGTCTAACGACGACGATGGTTGAACGCGAAGCTTGCTCTTGTGGATTATTTGGTTGGCCAATCCCGCACTGCGAGCATGTGCTACTCTGGAGGTACGCAGCCCTTTTCTAGAATACGCCTAGTAACTCTCGGGGGTGCACTCCGTAAGCCTAACGTTTATGCTTGGGGTGTACGGCGCGAATCGGTACCTGCTGCTTGGGGTTCAGTGAGCAATTCCCTAAGAGGCCGCGGTGCCTGTTTGAGGTGTTAAACCCCAAGCTGGGACGTATGTCCTAACGTCCTAAACCTCAAAATTGGAAGCTAGGCCTAACATCTTGTGACTAAGAGCCTTACGACACGCAGGGCAACGCCATTCTTCTCGTGGCAGATTCTTTGGTTGTCGTCTAAGTTTTCCAAACCGCTTCGACCATGTCGAAACGGAGCAACCGGATAGACGCCGGCTTCGGAACGCGGGGAACCCAGGTTGGATTCGGGCCCCGTGAGGCGTTTTTTTTTTTTTTTTTTCAAGGAATTCATCGTACTAGCGAACATTAAGACAGGGACAAAGCGAAAGAGAAGACGAGACACACGCTCACTGCCACTACCCCACGATCATTCACCATCATCACGAGAGAAAGATGGCTCTCCTGCAGGGCTTATTGGCGTACGACAGCATAAGTGAGGACACTAAATTGCTTTGCTCTACAGCCGCAAACCGTATGCTAGAACGAGTCCCACCGTTTTCAGCGGTAAACGGAAACTCCGGCTTCCGGTAGCACGGTAAACGGTAACGTAAACACGGTGACGATGTGCTAAATTGCTTCTCTTAATGTGAAATTCGGATGGTCTATATATGCAGTCTACACCATGCAGTCTGCAAAAAGCGTAGAAGTAAACAACCGCACAGCAGACACTAGCTGAACCAAACTTCATTTCACGGCCAATACAAATTCAAGGGCTGACGAAAGATATTTCTAGACAGATTTGCTACAACGGCTTTGTAGTTGCTATTCCAAGGAAGAACAGCAGCTGCAAACGCGAATACCGTCGGCAAATACGAGCTTGCTAGCTCCTTTTTTCGCTCATTTCGGCGAAGACAGACGTAAAGCCTGTCAGACCCACATTCCAAGCAAATACTGCATCCCACAAATAAAAAAAACAGTGCCGCGCTCCTTTTTCGTTAGCGAAATTGTCGGTGCCCTTTGGAATTGTTTTTGGCGACGCCTGCCATTCGTCGCCGCTCAAGTGCTGTTGCTCGCCTGAGTGAGAGCGCGGTATTTCGGGCGTGCACGACGCAGGCCACGGGAAGCCGCAGTTGAGAGCGTCGCTCTTCCGGCGGCGCAGCCTGCGTTCGTGGCAGCTGCTCGTCTGCGCAGCATAGAGTTTCTTAGTAAGGATACTGTAAGAAACTCTACGCTGCGCAGCGCCTGGCAACGAGCACATTGACAATACGATGCAATGCTCAAGCCAGCTTAGCAATAAGACATTGTTTCCTCTTCCGGAAGCCAGCAGTGTCACTGCGAAGAAGTTCACAAGTTTGGAGGCCGCCGCGTTTGAGGCACACTTAAGGACCCTAAAATACGCAAGGAAGAAGTTGACATACATGTCGATACATCAGAGCGCATGCAAGTGATTGCAAATGTGCTACCCGCAGCAGCAATTAGCACTAACGCGAAAATTAAAAAAAAAAAAAACACACACACACACACAAGGCAGGTATCGTGGCCTCGTGCGCTTTCCGCGCGACGGTTTGCGACCTCAGAAGTAGTGAGTGGTCGACAGCATAGAGTTTCTTACTATATGTACAATAAAGTGGAACATGGCGCCAGCGTTTGTGCGGCTCATATCAAGGCCGTCTGTGTCGTCATGGGCCGCCATTATACCGTGCGCTCGCCTTAGTTTTGTCATTGGCTTGAATGGAAACGTTTCAGTGGCTCTATATTTGAACACAGCGCCACAAAATCGCAAAGAATTGTGTGTATTGTTATGTAAGAGGAAAATAAAACACGCTGTTTTAAATCTAAGGAAAAAGGAAGTAAAGCGTATTTTTGCCGGAACGGTTGTGCCTACTATTCTGCAGGCCAAGCTGGTGTTAACAACTATGTTAAAAATTTGTGGGAAATTCACTGGAGACGCTTATTTTATTACTTTTATTACTTTCACCATTATTTTATGAGCAGTGGTAGAGTCGCTTCACCAGCTCCAACCCGGATCAGCAATAACATCTCGTCGACCGGGCGGACAGGTGGCGAAGACCCAGGGCTTCCGAAATAAGGAGGTCCCCCACCTGGCGGTCAACCAAACATTGACTGCTCAATTAAATCCGCCGCCTTGACTGCTCCGCCGCCTCTTCCATTATTTTATATAATTAGTTGTTTGAAGAGCTTGGAAATGTTTTTGAGCGTGCCTACGAAAACGTCGGCTTCGTGGTGAACCGGTGCTCCGACCGTCAGCTACAGTTTAACAAAACTTGGTGCTGAGCAAGTTGGTTCACACTTGGGGCCCTAGGGCCCTATTACAGTGAACTAGAATATTACGATATTCTAGTTCACTGTAGCCCTATTCTCGACTCCACAAATTCCCGGGAAATCTGGGAATTAGCCGAAAGTGTTTTCTGATTGGCTTTCAATTTTGGTCACGTGCTTCCTGTTGACAACGCGGTTGTATGTGCTGTCGTCACTTTGACGTTTTATGACGTTTACGGGCACCAGTTCTAAAGTTTGCCTTATTTCTCTTTACTGAAAGCGCATAATTCTTGGCCGGCAATGAAAAACAAGACTAAAAGCACCAGACATGACAACGTAGGCCTGTCTTTGCTATTCAACAACAATAATGCTAGTAATACACGCCCTCACTGTGATTGGCTGAGAAGGCATGACGTAATTTAAACAGTTGGCGGAACGGTCACGTCATGCATTGGCAACTTCAGCCTGCGTAAAAGTGACGTAATGTTACGTAAAATCTTGAAACTGGCGGCTGCTTTTGTCGCAAAAAAGGGCAAAAAATTGCCCCGGCTTTCGGCGCCGCGAAATGTCCGCGAATTTGTAGCAGGCGCAGTTTCGCATGACTCGCAGTTTAAAGCATGTTTTCTACCTAAAGAACTAATAGTTTCGACTGTTTCCAAGTCAGCGATCAGGGAGCATACAAATAACGTCCCGTAGTTTGCTTTTATGTTTCGCAATAAAATAAAAATTATTCGTTTGGCGTAACAGCAACATAAGAGGGCAGTACAAGTCTCTCCGTGACGAAGAGAACCCAATGCGTGGTATTTGTCCACGCACCTCCTAGTAAGCTGCTTGCTGGGTCACATGATTTCGTTCGGTTTGTGTTGCGATTGTGTTCTGTGCTATAATACGTGATTGCGCATTATTTTTTAACGCAGATATAATCCAGCAATGAGTGGTCAATAGTGCGGTTATTGTGTCGCAACATTTTTCTCGCTGCATTTTGTTGGTGCGAACATGATTTCTCGGCAGTGTATGCAGGTTAATGTCCGGGTTAACGCTTTCTTTCAGAGTTTGCGTTAACTGGCCAAAAAGGCCGGCCTTGAAGCATACCTGTGCGTGCTTTCTTTTATTTTATAGGTTCCCGGTTACTGTGTCTCTGAACTGAAACGAATTTCTTGAATGTCTAAGAATATTCCTGTCTCGAGGCGAGCCCAAGAGATAAGTATACATTGAGTGGGACCTGTCAAGTTCTTTTCTTCTCCCGCCGAGGTGTGCGCGAAAAAAAATCTATAGTGACTAAAACTTTCGAAGTTCTGCTTGCGTGATCAATTATTTTGTATTTAAATGTGATCTCACACGTTTTTTTCCTATTGTGCAATGTTGTATGCCTAAATTTGCATGTCATAATTTTACTTAGATTCCAAGGAGCCCACAAACTCCTTGCCGCAGTAATAATTCAATTCAGCTATCATATCCTCGCCCTAGAACCACCACATTCGCAAATTCATTTTTATAACCTGTGCAAAACTTTGGAATAATCTGCCTGACCATGTTGTACAAACAAGCGACCCTCAACTATTTAAATTAGCACTGCTTGCCATGACTTCGTTCTAGTTTATACGAAACTGCTATATTGACTCTGGTGCTATGTTATCTATATATTCTACAACTTGTATATTGCTTTGAAACTCATGCCTTCTATTTTTGTCTTTTATTCACTGTACTACTGTTTCTTTTTTGTGTGTACCTTACCCACCCCTCATGTAACGCCCCTTTTCCATTGGGTCTTTGAGGTAATGAAAATAAATAAATAAATAAATAGTGTGTTCATAACATGTATATGCAATATATGAGAGTAGGGCATGTTTATTCATGACTTCGAATCAAAGATGTCCCCATATGAATTTTGAATAAAATAAAACCGAAAAGACTGTTTGTGTAACGCTCCAATTAATATCGCCACAAAGACAACAATTCGACACCAGAAAACGGACTATTACCTACATGTTTTCTTCGTTCAATTATTAAACTCGTTACTGCACACACATACCAAACGACGGGCGGCGGCCATTCCGAGGCATCGCCGCCGCTCGTCCAACTTTCGCGCCTGGTGCCATTGCCGAGCGGCGATGAGAAGCGGCCGGCGCGAAAGTTGGGCGAGCGTCGGTTGCTTCCTCCGGCGCCCGGCGGCCCAGCCCGGCTGCCGCGGAAAAAATGACGTCAGCAGCGTCCGCGACGTCACCAACCTCCTTTCCCCCCTCTCAACTCGTTGCCATGACGATAAATGCAACGTTTTTCAGAGGCCACGTACCACTACGTGAGGATTTGGCGCTGTTGGCGCGAATTACAGCGGAACTACAGGCGTGGATAGAGGGGAACAGCATACTGGGAGAACTACAAAATGGTTTCAGGCGAGACAGACGCTTAGAGGACAATTTATTTGTCTTAACCCAATGCATAGAGGTGTCAATGGCTCAGGAGCGACCACTATGGATAGCATTTCTCTATATAAAGGGAGCCTACGACAACGTAGATAGGGAACTTCTATGGAGCATACTTGAGCTGGAGGGATTAGGCCAGGACTTTATACAGCTGTTGCAGAGAATTTGCAATGAGAGCGAGGTGCAAATTACCTGGGAGGACCAAAAGTGCACGGAACCGGTAGTCACAAATAGAGGTTTAAAGCAGGGTTGTCCTCTTTCGCCATTGCTGTTCATGCTGTACATGGCTAGACTAGAAAGAAAGCTTGAAGGCAGTAAAATAGGTTTCAATCTATGTTATAGCCACAAAGGACAGGAAGTGGAACAACATATCCCGGGACTGATATATGCAGATGACATAGTACTACTAGCAGACAGCAAACAGTGTCTGCAACAGCTCACAGATATCTGCGGGGAAGAAGCCACTGAACTAGACTTAGAGTTTAGCACAGCAAAGTCGGGAGTTCTAGTTTTCAATGACAACGCCCGTAACGAATCGGTATTCGTTCAAAAAGCAGCAATACCGTGGGTAACGGAATACAAATATCTGGGCATATGGATAAACAAAGGTGAGACGTATCTAAAAACTCATGAAGAGCATTTAAGAATGAAAGGCAGAAGAAACGCCTCTATCATGAAGCATAGAGCACTGTGGGGATATAACAGATATGAAGTAGTGAGAGGAATCTGGAAGGGAGTAATGGTACCAGCACTCACCTTTTCAAACGCAGTAGTGTGTGTCAAATCAGAGATTCAATCAGGGCTAGAAGTAAATCAAAGGGCCGTAGGTCGATTGGCATTAGGAGCACACAGCAAAACAACAAATGAGGCAGTGCAGGGAGATATGGGATGGGCATCCTTCGAAGTGAGAGAAGCACAGAGCAAAATATGTTTTGAAGAACTACTTAGAAATCTGGATGATCAGAGATGGGCGGCCAAAGTGTTACGGTATCTTTACATGAAAAGCGTGGACACACAATGGAGGAAAAGAACCAGAAGGCTCAGGACGAAGTATATGAAACCTGGAAGTGCAGGGGAAACGACCAAGGCAATAAAAAATGAAGTGAAAGAAACAGAAACAACGACCTGGAAAAAGAGGATGGATACGAAGAAGTCCTTAGATATCTACAGGATCGGGAAGCAGGAGATCAGAAGGGAAAAATTATTCAATAATACCAAAGGGAGTGCATTGCTTTTTGAAGCCCGAGCGGGTTGCTTGCGGACAAAAACGCTTATCCGCGAGCCGGTACAGGAAGAGCTATGCGCAGGCTGCGGAAATGAGCCAGAAACCATGCGACATATTGTAACGGAGTGCAAAAGTATCCGTCCAGTCCTCAGTGATGGAGCCATCCAGCTTCCGGAGGCCCTTGGCTTTAAGGTTAGCGGAAAAGTGAACTGGACAGCAGTAGAGGTTAGTAAAAGAAGGTTAGAATGTTGGTAAGAAAAGAGCAGAGAACAATCTGGGAAGACATGCGAACAAAGAAGTCAGACTAGCACAAAAATTTCTTAAAAGTATTTACTTTTTATTTTGACATTATTTTTTATTTATTCTGTTTGTATTTTTTTTGGCGAGGTGATTGTACAGTGGCGTTGCGACTAACGCCGCTGTGCAACGCCACCCCGTTACAAAGGGGAAGCCACTAAGCATCATCATCATCATCACGCGGGACCACTGTGGATGCTAGAGAGGCCGCCCCGTGCTTGTAACATAGCGGCAGACGATGGCGTGGCGGCGGTGGCGGCCGGGAATGTGATAACGCATCAAAGCTTGCATTGAAGCAGAGAGCCCAACTATGTTACTAAAAGCGATTGAAAGAAATAAATAGATACGGTAAACAATTGTGCGATGTTCTTTAGCTCGACATCCGCCTTCCGCTCGCTTTTGGATCAACGTTACTCGATCGCCTTGTGGGGTTGACGCCAATTTTGACCTCCAGAAATGTGTTCTTCTTGCCAGCCTCAGCTACCGTCTTAATTTTTATAGCAGATGCCAAGTGTTTTTATATCTTTCTTGCGCAATATTTGATACCTTGGTTGCGATCTTTATCAGTGAAGCGTCAAATTACACTGAATTTCGTCATACCTATAGGTGCAGCACGTCACTGATGGCTTACGTCGTGCTTACGCAAAAAAACATGGCGAATTTCCCGGGAATTTGTGCAGTCGAGAATAAGGCCCCTATTCTCGCCTGCACACATTCACAGTGGACTGTAAATTTGACGGAAGTTTTCTCCGGTTGGCTTTATATTTTGGTCACGTGCATCCGGTTGACAAATCGATTGTGTGTGCTTTCGTCATTTTGACGTTTCATGACGTTTACGGGCACCAGTTCTAAAGTTTGACTTATTTCTCTTTACTGAAAGCTCATGATTCTTGGCCGGCAATAAAAAACTAGACTAAATGCAGCGGACATGACAACGTACGCCTGTCTTCGCTATTCAACAACAATACGGCTTGTGTGTCACGGACCCTGTGTCATTGGCTGAGAAGGCGTGACGTAATTTAAACAGCTGGCGGGAACGTTTACGTCACACATTGGCAACTTCAGCCTGCGTAAAAGTGACGTAATGTTATGTAAGAGCTTGAAACTGGCGGCTGCTATAGGGCAAAAAATTTCACCGACTTTGACGCCGTGAAAACCACGTCATTTCGCAGCAGGCGCAGTTTCGCACGACGCGCGGTTTAGAGCATGTTTTCTACCAAAAGAAACAAGTTTGAACTGTTTCCAAGTCAGCGATCACGGAGCATACAAATAACGTGTCGTAGTTTGCTTTTATGATTTCAAGAAAATAAAAATTATTTCTTTGGCGTAACAGCAACATGAGAGGGCAGTGCAAGCCTCTCCATGACAAAGAGAACCCAATGCATGGAACTTGTCCACACTCCCCCTAGTAAGCTGCTGGGTCACATGAATGAACTCAAGAAAAAAACAAAGAAAAGTGACTGTTTTACATTACTGCCCTGGTTGAAGTCAAGTTTGACGAATGAGTGAGTCGGCGACATCGGTACGCTCCGCGGTTATCAGGCGTAGCACTTCGCTGCCCTTATGTGTCATACAAGCAATGGTCGCGACCACGTGGTCGCGACCGTCTTTTTCTGTGATCACGCCATAAACTTGTAAAATGGCAGCAGACGATAGCGTGGCACCTGTGGCGGCCGGGAAAGTGATAACGCATCAAAGCTTGCATTGAAGCAGAGAGCCCAACTATGTTACTAAAAGCGATTGAAAGAAATAAATAGATACGGTAAACAATTGTGCGATGTTCTTTAGCTCGACATCCGCCTTTCGCTCGCTTTTGGATCAACGTTACTCGATCGCCTTGTGGGGTTGACGCCAATTTTTCCCTGCAGAAATGCGTTTCCCTTGCTAGCCTCAGCCACCGTCTTAATTTCTATAATACATGCCAAGGGTTTTTATTTTTTTTTATTTGATTGCAGGGTTTAACGCGCCGACGCAACGCAGGCGATGAGGCGCGCCGTAGTGGAGGGCTCCGGATTAATTTTGGCCACCTGCGGATCTTTAACGTGCGCCGAAATCTCGTACACACGGGCGTTTTTGCTTTTCGCCTCCATCAGAAAAGCGACCGCCAAGGTTTTTTTTTATATCTTTTATGCGCAATGTTTGATAGCTTGGTTGTGGTCTTTATGAGCGAAGCGTCAAATTACACAGCATATCGTCATAGCTATACGTGCATCACGTCACTCATTGATTACGTTGTGCTTACGCAAAAAACATGGCTAATTCACTGTGAATTGTGCAGTCGAGAATACGGCCCTTGAAAAAAAAAATGTGCCGTTAAACAATCGTGAACAAAGACAAGATAGGACGGATACAGGCGCCATTATCTGTTGTATTTTGTCTTCGTCGAAGTACGTTTGGTTTCTTTTTTTTTTCGTCAGCTACGACTTTCGCGGCGGCATATTACCCGCTCAGTCATGCGTTCCTTCGATGCCGGCACGACCAACGATAGGTACGATCACGCAATGCCTGCCCCTTAAGCGAACACGCAGTTGCCACGGCTCACGGCTACCACAAAACAGGGAGGATTTCGGCTACCTGGCATCTCGTAGATGTGTTAATGCATAGTGAGGAACGCAAATCCCAAAAACCGTTTAAGAATCTAATTGTCATGCCAAGCTCAAGCCAGAAGCTGTGGTCTCCCCCCCCCCCTCCCCCCCAACGATAAGGATTGCCAGGTACAGTTTCCTCCCTAGTATACATGCTCTACGGTCAAAAGGATTGCTGGAGCTTGCCCGAAAGTTCTCTGAAATAAGCATGAAGGCAAAGACTTGTAAAGTTAACAGGAATATTTGAGATTATCAGCGCAACTTGCTACGCTGTCATCTACTCTACTGATGGTCAACTGCCCGCGTATTTTCTACACCTTCTACCAAGCGGCAGCAGCTCACGGGACTAGTATAGGCATTATTAGGGCGAAGCTTCATGGACGCCTTCTTGGGGCACTAGTCTACGCTTCACGTTTCCTAGACACCGTCATACAAAGGTGGTGCTAAAGAGGCGTTTTCTGATTATCTTTCAATTTTCAGGGTCAAAGTGAAAAAGGTTTTCAGTAAGGTGGCGACGTCCGAGTAACGACTAGAATGAGGCCCCTGGTCGCTCTGCGAACTGTGTGATGTGCTCTTTAGCGCCACAAAAAGTGGAAGAGAAACGGCAAAGAAAAAAGCCAGCTTTAACGGAGCCAAACAAGTCATCCATGACTGTCAAACAAGAACCGAGAAAGCTCTGAAACGTGTGCTATTTGAGTTAAAACAGAGCACTTGTCGAAAAGTTACATACTCTTCCCGGTAGAGCATTTTTCCTCCGTGCTGTCCCGCTCTATGAGACTAAAAAGAAATATTTCCCCACTACGGTATTTGCTACAAAAAACAGCCGCGGCTTGTGCGCGTAGGCTGAGAAAGCATGTACGAAACGTCACAGTGGTCTTCCTTTTCTATAAAACCCACACGCTGCTTGTTTGCCCTGTTCTTTGCCATCTTCACCATGCTGAGGAACTCTGTGACGGGCGGTTCAGACGAAGCTATGTTGCAATGAGCATCCCGCACAGCTAGTTTACAGAACCCTTGATAACAAAAGCTATGTGTTCTTTGATGCCATTTGAATGCAAGAGGCCGCATATGCTTACTTTGCATGCACGCAGTTTTTTAACGCCAAGAATATTGGGACTAACAGCAGCCTATGCAGTTGAACACGACCGCACTGGTGCGAACGAGCTTTGATATACCTTCGCTCGTATATGGTTTTCGGCCTAGCATGCTTTCTTACTGTCGGCCGCTTTTGTAAGCACGCACCGGAGAGGCACACCTATTTCTGCGGGGTTTTTTTTCACCTCCCCCACCCCCCCCCTCCCAACGCTTAACATCATTTACTGAGGGGCCGGTCGCCATTGCTTAGGCACGGATTTTAATCGTAAGCAGTATACGCAGCGTGCCTCTTCCAAAACGCCCGTCCATATTTGTGGCGCCTTCGAAATCCTTCAACAGCGCACTTGACTTCGCTAAGAATCTCATCTACTGTCTTCTTCTGACCCCAAGAAACAAAATGGGGCCGCCTACAAAAATAGTCGCATGGCCGACGTCTATGGAGCTATTTGCCAGCATTGTGCTGAATATCCCCCAACCCTACTATCTCACCCAGCCCTAACCCACCTTTAAACGTGTAGATGGTATTCACTCTAAGAAAAAAGTTGGTCAGAAGTGAGTTACAGCCGCGACGACTCTTTTTGGAACATGCTGACTCCGCTAAACGATTAAAGGTAGTCACACAACAGAGTCGTAGTTTCATCGACTCTTTTTGACTCGTTTGCTTCCGAAAGAATCCAGCATGCATGTGTACTTTGCGGCACACATTTAATATGCATGTTTTAGAGCTTCGACGCACATTTGCCGATAGTGCAAGCCTTGCCCAAAGTGTCAACGAAAAAAAATTCCCGCGCCTTCCCGCGAGGGGAACACGAGTAAATGCAGAGCATTGGGGCCTCACTACTGATTGAAGGCAGTGTTGCTTCCATCGCTTCTTCCGTGATGCTGGAGTAGCAGACACGAGTAAACGTGGGTACGAGCGTCAACCAAGGAAGGAAGGAGCAACGCAGTGACTGAAACACGAGCGACCGCTAGCCGCTATATTTGCAGCGCGCGCAGTAGAGGGACAGCAGTACGGGGGGGGGGGGGGGAGCGCATGCGCAAGCAGCGCGCGCCCTTCCAAGCCCCACCGCGCTGCTATCACGCACCTGTTACGGCGAGACCGCGACGGAGCGAACGGGCTGACTACGACGCATGCGCGCGCCAGCTGCTGTTGAGAGAGAGGAGGGAAGGAGAGGCGCACCTGCTGCGGACGCGGTACTGTTGACACCGTCCGACGCAGGAACAGGCGAGGCTAAGAAATGCTCTGCATTTAAAAGTCAGTGCCCTTCCAAGAGCAGAACGCTTCAATAGCAGAACGCTTGTCAACGGTATAGCGCGTGAAGCCTGTGCGTGCACGCTCCTCCCCGAATGCATGTACAAAAACGGCAGGGCAGAGAGAGACGCCGAGAGCAGTATATACGTGACTCGGGAAGAGGCGCAACTTTCTCCGCAAATGCCCACTTTTGACTTCGTCGCGACTCCCTCCCTAAGAGTCCTAGGACTCTGGTTGAAAGAGAGTCTGGTGACTCTCCCCGTAAGAGTCGAAAGGTAGTCAATTCTGTAGCAAGCCAATGACTCTGTAAAAGGAATCAGTACTGACTCGTTTTTCTCTTAGAGTGTTCCCTGAAAAGTTTAGCAGGCGACTTCTTCACTTGGCAACGCTGAAAACCGCCATGACAGTGCCCGCTGTACCTGCGCATGCGCTTTGAGACCGCATATCGCCGCAAAAACAACCCCAGCGTGCATCGTCTGCCATTTTTCAACCCGATTATCGGCGGTGGCGTCAACAGATATTATTAATCGCACTCACGTTATGGCGCTCTACTTGCCCTCGAGCACTTCGAATCCCCAGAGAAGCATCACGCCGTGCATGAGGCCGACGCTGCAGTTGCCTGAGACCGTGGATGTCGCCAAAGTGCCCTAAAATGCGTGGTTGAGGGCAAAAACCAAACAGTTGTTTTGAAGAAATGTTCCACGCGTACGCCAATTTTGATGCGATGGTAGCGTATAGAAGCTAGTGCATGCAAGGCCGTCTCCTAAGCCATGCCGTGCTCGCACTGCCCAGCTGGAACAAGCGCGGGCGAATCGCAAGCGACCTTTGAACAAATCACTGAAGCTTGGCTTCCGCGCGGCGAAATTTTCGGCAGCAATATTTCTGTGGTTGTCCTTGAACAGGTTCAGACCTCGAAGGGGGCGATCTGCTTTCACGTGCATACGCACGCGACTTGGTCCACCACGACGCAGTTGCACGCATACGTAGGCTCCGAAGTTTTTACCGCTCTATCTAGTCGTGCGAGGATTTCAACCATGTCTGGCGATAAGTATATCGTATAGGGTGCTGCACGTAAGAGTATCAGCGAGTGCGGTGGGGCATAGTTTGGAACATCGAACAGCTCACTGTTGTCATGTGGAGTGTTTTTTATCGGGCGCCAGCACGAAAAGTACTGCAGTCTCGTGGAGCCCGACGTAACCAATGCGGCGTCGCCTTATAACAACAGCGATGCTTGGGCAACAGCATGGCGGCGCGCGCGAATGATTACCCGCATGCGTGCAACTCAGGTGAACATAACCTATACCACTGGAGTACCGATAACCCAAACTATGGCTCTGGGACTGTGTGCAGCTGGGGGCTTAAGTTAAATATGATCTCATGTATACCAGCCGGTAAAGAACCTCTGCGATTGTTTCAAAATTAAAATTTTCAGTTTGTGGAGTCTTTCAAACGCATGTAAACCGCCGTTTCAAAACTGCATCAAATAGCGCACCCAGCATACCGCCACTCGATCCCCGCTTGGAAAATAGATATAAACGGAGTGAATGAAATTTTATGTCACTAATGAGAAGGCATGTCCCCCTTTCCTCAGCGAGCAAGGCTACTCTTGCTCAACGCGTAGGAGACCTCCCCGGAAAGCTCGAGAAACATGAACAAGTGGGGCTCACTTTGACGTCCCACACCGCGGTGCCCAAGGAAGCTCAGATGAGCGGAGCCACTTCTTCCCAACAAGCCTTCATTCATCTGGCAGGGATGTTCCATTAAAAATGGAGCCGCAGGACGCGGGGGAATAGAAACGCCATTCGTTGCCTCAACAAGACGGCCGCTAACGACGACGCCCAATGCCTGCAGTGAAACACCCGCACAACGCTTGCAGTTTACCACCATGCGGAACGCCGCAGGGGTTCACGAAAGGGGGTCGGGCGTTAATAAAAAGAAGGCGCTAAGCCCCCTCTCCTGGTCTTGGCACGATTAGATAAATCGCGGATCGAAAACCAAAAGTGGAAGTGGCTGGAGTGATTCGAAGAGCCAGGCTGAATATGACGAAGTTATTTTGCCAGAAGTACGACCCGCCTACCAAGGCTAATCATTACTTAATTCCCAATTCGCTTCCTTTATTTTCCACTCGTAACTTGTATGTGTTGTGTCGTGTTTTATGGCACATAAGCAACTAAGGTTATCGTGCGAAAAACAGAAGTTATTGTGTTTTGTTTTGTGGATAATGACTCATTGTCTTTACACATTACAGCTTGTTTAGAAGCGTTGCTTCTTTCAAAAAACCAAAAACGAAGAAAAATTTAACGAAGAAAAATTAACAAGAGAATCCTCGCCTAAAAGTATAGACAGGGGTGAAATGGAATGTGTTCGTTGTAGAACACCCTGAAATGTTTTTTTTTTCTCAAGATCAGGAACACTATACCACATAATATGGGCATGCCCGAACATCCCAGACCTCCCTCCCAAACCCCTTCACAGTGGGCGGCGGTGCTGACCAGCTCCGACCCCTGATCCCAGCTTCGGCTGGTGAATAGGGCACGGAAGGCCGGCTACAGCCGGGGAGTCCTGGACTGAGGACAACCCTTACTGGTCCGAAGTGACTTCACTCAACGGATGGGATAAATAAAGTTTTTCCTCCTCCTCCTCGAGTCCGAAAATTTCGTGCATGAGAGTAAGATGTGGTTCATTGTTAGCTCTTTGTCACATTCTTCACATCTCTGTTTATCTTGTTTCATCAGAGGAAAGTTATGTGCTAGATGTGTATGTCCAACGCGGAGGCAACGTTAAATAACTTCTGTGAGGCGTTCTTCATGTTTGCTTAATTCCCACTCCGCTATAATGTGCTTAACTATGTGAAGTTTGTTGTTGGTTTCCTTTTTTCAATTTCAATTTACTCCGTATGAATTTCATACAGTCGCTATGAGGAATATGAACTTGATTTATTGTTACGTTACCGGCCTGTGCGGCACATGTATCGGCTCTCTCATTTCCATTGATCCCAGCATGACTAGGAACCCAGCACAACTTAATTTCCTGTCCCTGAGTGTTGGCTGTCACTGAACTGTGCATTATGTCTCCTATTAAGGGTTGAGCTGCATTTTTGTAATGCAGTGCTGTGATTGCGCCGAGTGAATCTGTGTAGATAACACTTCTCCGAATGCTTTCTTTCATTATTCATTCTATAGTCACAGCAACGGCATAAGATTCTGGTGTGAAAACCGAGGCAAACTGAGGTAGCCTGATCACCTTTTCCTTTTTCCCTTGTATTACTGCACTCCCAGGATAGTATAATATTCTGGAACAGTCTGTGTAAAAAGCCGTGTATCCTTTGTGTTTTTCGTCTAGCGCCAAAAACTCCTGCAAGATAAGCTCACGCGGTGTCTCTTTTTTTTATTTTGAAAATGTGCCAGTGTAAAATCTCATACAGGAGGGATTGTGCACCAAGGTAATATTTGTTTTTTTCTTTGGGCAATCCCAGGCAATGTGTCCAGCATACTAAGCTCTCGGCATTTCTCTTCAAATCGAAGGAGCAATGGTCTAATAGCTTGGGGTTTGTTACGAAGTAGTGTCCTAGATGGGCATTTCGTAACTATGGGATAGGACAGATGCTTCGATAGCGAATGAATCTTTAGGATATATGAGCATGTCAGCATGGTTCTTCTATATGTAAGTGGTGATTCATTGGTTTCAACATAAAGACTGCTAATGAGTGATGTCCTAAACGCACCAGATAAGTGACTTAAACCTAGATTATGTACTTGGTCTAGTCGTTTCAAGTAGGACTGCCTTGCTGAGCCATACACAATGCAACCATAGTCTAAGCAGGAGCGTACAACCGAGCGATAAACCTGTACGAGGCATGATCTGTCGGAACCCCAGTGTTTGCGTGAAAGAACCTTAAGCATGTTTAGAGCTCGGGATGCTTTGTTTTTTAGCATATTTATGTGAGGAAGGAAAGTGAACTTTTTGCCAACAGTTACACTGAGAAATTTGTGTTCCTTTTTTTCGGGTAATTCGATTTCTTTTAGGTGCAGGGTGGGTCCGATCGGCAAGCCTGATTTTAGTGAGAACACAATATCCACTGTTCCGTGTGGTGAAAACTGGAAGCCATTTCTGTCTTCCCATGTTGTTAATCTATTTATAGTCAGTTGTACTTGTCTCTCGCATGTCGCTACATTGGAGGACGTGCAAGCTATTTGAAGATCATCAACATAAACAGAATACATAATTGACAGCGGAATTAATTTACATATGGAGTTCATGTTTACGACAAAAAGTGTTGTGCTTAGAATACAGCCCTGAGGGACCCTGTTCCCCTGTACAAAATTCCTCGACAGGGTTGAGCCCAGGCGCACTTGAAAATAACTATTTGCCATGAAGTCGTTCAGGCAATTCAGCATTGTTCCCCGAATGCCTAATTTTACTAAATCACGCATTATTCCAAACCTCCATGCAGTGTCGTAAGCCTTCTCAAGATCGAAAAAGACACAAAGACAGTGTTGCTTGTGTATAAATGCCTTTCGTACGGTATTTTTAAGGCGGACAAGATGGTCAGTTTTTTTTTAAACCGCACGCTTTTTTTAAAACCACACTGGTTTGTCAAGAAGCTCATTGTATTTGAGGACAGAGCATTGGTATTCACGACAAGCTAAAACGTTTTGGCTAGACAGCTTTCTTTGCGAGAGATTTCCCTACGGCATCAGAAAAAGTTTTCTTAGGTACAGCACTGCACCCGTTACGCGCAAAAATCGAACGAGAGACCGGTGCTGGGGGTCTCCCAGGATAGAGCCCTGCGCCTCGGAGGTGTTGCGCTCGCTTGTCTTAAAGAACTGGGAAAGTCCACAGCAGGTGTTCAAAGTCAGCTTCTGACGCAGGAAGCCCACAAAAGTGGCAGGTGTCCGCAAACGGCGCGTGATAACGGGCAGGCGAAGCGTGGGTAACTGCTGGGGATAACGCCACTACAACCCGAAGCCTCCGCAGCACGACGTCCTCCCAACGAGCGAGCCCACTTGGGAGGTCAGTTCCACGCGGTGAAAGTAAAGCACGCGTGGCGCGACGGAGGGTTGGCTGGACCGCTCGTAAGAGCTATGAGTCTATAACTACTAGGGTATACGTTGGTGGCTTTCCGGGTTTTAGTAGGGCTACGATTAATGCTTTTTTCCAGGCTGCTGGCATCCTTCCCAGTACGCAAATTTTGTTTAAAAAACTTTAGAAGTGCTTCTACAGAGGCACCCGAAATATGTGTGAGCATTTCATAACGTATATCATCTGGGCCGAGTCCGATCTGCTTACCGGCCAATAGAGCTCTCTTCAATTCCTGGAGCGTTATTAGACTATTATATGGTTCGTCTGTCCCACCCTATGTTGGAAGTTTCTGTTTCTCTGCAGTGTTTTTGTATTTTAGGGATGCTTAAGTGTAGTGCACAGAACTGGAAACACTGGAGAAATATTCACCCAGTATATCCGCCTGTTCTACGCTAGTTTGTACACCAGCTGCTCTTAGAAAAGGAACTGTAAAAGGGGAATACATGCCGTTTAGTTTCCGAACTTGCTCCCAGATTTTTTAAGGCAAACCTTTCTACCTCTACCAGCCAACGGTTCTTTAGCGGCGTGCGGGACAACAAACTCCCAACGCGGCGGAGGCGGCGGCGTGGGAAGGGGTGGGGGGCGGAGGGTTTCACTCACGGAGCACACTAGAGATGTCGCGGCGAATTTACCCAGCGTTTCCCGCGTGGCAGTGCCTGGTCGCCGGCGGCGGCGTCGGCGGTACGGCTTTGTCGCCTGCTTTAGCGGAGGTTGTTTTGGGCCTGTTTCGCTGCCTTCACACGGCTTGATTAACTTGTTCGACAGCACCTCCAGGGTAACCCGTACCCGACGAAAATAAGTGGTCCTACGGCAGACATAAGTTAAGGATTGGTTTGCAGGGCGGGAAAGCAAAATGTACAAACCACATACAGACATCTGGCCGCTAGAGCAACGCTACCTTTTGCGCACTGCTTGCCACGAAAGGGACTCCGTTTTCTAAATTGGTGATTACCAATTCCGTTGTGTTTTACGAAGTATTACAAAAGGCAAAAGCAGCAACTGGTTCTGATAAATAGTGATTATAAAAGTTCCCTCAGCTTTCTCGCAATTCTCGAACTTACTAAACTCGCTAGTTTAAACCGGTATAAATAGGAATCACTAAGCTCACATGCGGAATTGTTTCTGTGTCTGCGCTTGTGTCGCGCGGTGGTGTAGCCCCAAGCTAGCACACCAGGATTGCTACGTTCCGCTGTCTCACCTTTCGAAAGACGCTCCTCTCCGTTTTCTTTCTCCGGACTCATGTCCGGGCTACAGCGGTGGCGTCCGCCGCTCTAGTCCGGCCGTGGCCGACGCTGCTGCTGCGTTCGGGACGCCGCCACCGCGAATTCCAGGTAACGGTTGGTAAAATTTCTAGTTTCACTCTTTGTAGAGCCACGTGGATCAATTCAAGTGACGTCGCATGGGAAATTGTTGTGGGTGTCGTTCAAAGCTTTGCTTTCCAAACACCTCCCCAGGGAATATTTTTATGTGATATTTTTTTTATATGTGACCAATATTTTTTTTTATTTTTGTATGTTTTTTTTATGTGACCGAGCTGTTTATTGATGACTCGTAATTTTGCCATGAAGCTTTTTCGGCATTCCGCCTAATGCATTGCCCTTTAGCTCGTTTCCTTTTAAAGTTTGTTTATTGATGACTCGTAATTTTGCCATGAAGCTTTTTCGGCATTCCGTCGAATGCATTGGGCTTTAACTCGTTTCCTTTTAAGGTTTCGTAAATTTTCTTGCATCGGATACCTTCGGAAGACTCCTGCATGCTTTTTTCGCTGCTTTTTGACTCCTTTACACTCTTGTGTCCGCCATACTTAGTGGTTTTGTCTCACCACTCCAGTGGACTGTGGAATAGCTAAATCCGCAGCCTTACGAATACAAGATTTAAACATTTCTTACAATTAATCGATGCTAAGAGTGTCCGAAAAATAATTTTCCAAACTGGCTACTGAATTAAAGCATGCTCAGTTCGCAAACTCAAATTTTCAACGTCGCGGTTCTGTGGGGGTTACTGTTGCGTTGGTGAGTACAGGTAAATAAGGGTTATCTCCCATAAGGGTTATCTATGATACCCATTAAAAATCGCTAAAAACAGACAGTGAACTAAAAAATAAATCAATGCAGCTCATCTTTCCTGAGCTTTGAGAGCAGTATGAAGGCTTGCCAGAATTCAGTAGGCAAACATTATTTGACAAAATAAAACCATGTAAAACTGGCCTCTTACGTCAGATTTATCACTCCCCCAAAATCGCCAACTATTAAAAACTTCTCTGGTAATTTGTTTACTAAGTCTTCCAAATCATGCAGTGTTACCCTGAGGTGTGGTTCAATATACTCACAGCAGACTTGCTTGTTTTCACTGCAAGGAAGGTGACAGCCACTGCTTCTAGCCTAGTTTTAAGTTTGTCTTCTTGAGCTGCTATGCCATTTTAGAAAATTATTGCAACGGCACCAAAGAGCCTCCTCACCTGCTCTCGGTCGTCGTGAAAGACCTGGTATCCTTTCAGTATATTCTGTGCATAGGGCCCAAATTTGTTTCCTGAACACAAACGGCCACAGGTGGGTGTGATGCAAAGATGTCTTTGTCGTAATTTAAGCTATTTTAAAGTCCTCTGGAATTCCAGTGGGCAATGAATGCCATGTTAGTTTTTTATGGAGTGAAAACTAGGTTTTCTGTGCTGTGATTCGGCGCTTGTTTTTCTTTGCATTTTCTGGGGAGTTCCGCCGCCCCTCCGACGTAGACGGCCTATAGAACCTCCTTCAGGTGTGTATTGTCTCTTCAGAGACGCTGGAGGTTCGTGCAGGACGCACGGGGGTTTAAGCGTCCAACCTCACCGTGTGGGGTGAGGCATCGCCTCCTGTATACAGGAGGAGATGGGTAAGGCATTGCCTCCTGTATACAGGAGGCGATGGGTGAGGCCTTTGAGAATGCCGAACCGGGCGTCGGTGCAGCCCGCTTTGGAGGAGGTGGTGGCGCAGCGCTAGCTGCTTCCACCAGGGGCGCGGGGGGCCTTACTTTAGCCTCAGCAGGTACTGAAGACCGCTGTGATGCCGCGCCCTGTTGCACATTAATGGAGTATGTTCGGTTATGCGCCGGTGCGAGTCACCTCCGTAGTTCGCGAACTGTTAAGTTCTCTGTCACTTTGAGTGTGATTATTTCATTTTCTTTTTTCATGCAGGGCAAACACGGGAGTACGATAAGCGGTTGCCCTTACAGTTTACACAGAGTAGGTGGTGTTCGGTTTCGCAGTTCTCGGAAGGATATTCACTGGAGGCACGTTTGGCGCGTGTCTGTTGGCCCCTGCAGCTCAGCGAGCCGCGGCCGTATCGTTGGCATTTGTAACATCGACGTGGGTTTGGTATGTATGGTCCAAGTTTTATCTTTGTGTAGAATACCTCCACAGATTCTCGAAGGATGCTGCATTCAAAGGTGAGGACGATGTGACCTGTATGAATTTCTTTGTTTTCTCGTTTGATTTTGATTGATATTCTGTTCTTTCAGACCTTCTAGAAATTCTTCCTCAGGTCGTCATCTGAGATGACTTCGCGGACTGAATTTAGTGACCGGCGCTCGCTAACAGTTGCAGGGATTTCTCCAAAAGGGGCTAGCTGTGAGAGCTTGTCGAGCTGATGTTTGTAGAGTACTTCGTAAAGGAGGTCTCCGTCTGCCAGCTTCTTGATCTTGTAGCCTTTACCAATGGTGGTAGTTAGGGTCTTTGCAACTGAAAATGGCGATACAAGTCGGGCAGTTTTCTCTTCGCCATTGCTGTGTACCACGTGGAAGCATGGGAGGTTGTTAACGTTGTTCGTGAAAAACATAGAGGTCACATCGGTGCCACCTCTTTTTCGAGAGTGATCATTTGGAGGAAAAATGGAAGCCATAAAATTAAAAATTTGTTCGGCCATGGTGCCAGCAGCTCACCATGGAGCCCATCAAGGGAACGGGACAGTTCCTCTCGGGCAAGTCCTGCCCACGCCAGCCATACACCACGTCTATAGCCAAATATGGCTGAACGCAGGGTCATTCGCCACACAAGGTTAACTCTAGCCACCAGGAAAAGGGGAACCTGAAGAAGGAACAAGGGAAAGTGACAGCGTAAGGGAAGGACAGGAAAAGGCGACTGCCGATTCCCCCCGGGTGGGTCAGACCGGAGGTGCCGTCTACGAGAAGCGGAGGCCAAAGTGGTGTGTTAAAGGGCCTTAAAGGTCCCAGCACTCGGCGTCGGCTCAACCACCAGGACCCTCTTTTCTCTGGTCACGGCGCTGCCACGCACGGCTAAACGTGGGTGCTCGGGGTCCGTGGTGCCGCACAGTACACGCAAACATCTGCTTTAGCAGATGCCCCCTGCGGGGACTCGTAACTTGTTTATGCTCGTGACTTATGCTGTTCCTGTAAAGAGGAGTAAATGTTTTACTTGACATATTTGATTTCCGATGTCGATTATATCATGCCTGAAGGCGATTGCAAGAGCATTTCGAGTGCCACGCCGAGGTGGCGGTGCCTCTTCCCTGACCAAAAAATACAGTGGAACCCCGCTCATACGTCCCACGGACTTACGAAGACCCGTTTCTTACGACGTATCATCGCGGTCCCGGCAAACTCCCCATAAAAACAATGCATTCAAAACCCCGATGACATGACGCTCGGGTGTACGCGGTCCGCTTCATACGACGAACCCTGGCGCGGATAAACAGGCGCCTTTCCCATATTTTACTCCGCTTCGTCGCCTCATCCTGACCAACTCCCGTTTGACGCTGCTTGATTTGACGCGTCAACTCCCGTTTGACGCTGCTTGATGTGCAAAGGTCAGCAGGCGGACAAGACCAAATACGGAACAGACGCAAGCAAGTAGGCGGGTACTCGTGAGCGGGAGTTAACTTGCGACGGCCCCACGCGGCAGCAGTACGCCAATGCGCCAATCGCGAGAAGTCGAAGCTCAGGTGGCAGGTGAACTGTGAATTTGAAGCTCCCGTTGAGCCGCCGACGAACGCGAAAACCCATACGACGCAACCCCACGGCGATGACCGAACAGCCGCTTTCCCCTCCCGCTCGATCGAAGTTTCTTCCTTTCACGACGCTCTTTCTCCCTATATCCCTGCTCTCTGCTTATCAGTGCCTTTCAAAGCCGCGTTGTCACTCCGCTCTTTTCTTTGCTAGAGTGCCTCAATTCAAGCGTGTCCGCAGCAAGGGTGGAGCAAAAAAGACAGAAGGCGATGGGTGGAGACACGTATCCGTCGGTACCGCCATTTTAGGTCACTCACTGGCAGCCGCACCAAGTCACTGTAGCAGGGCGCGCTATAATTTTCGCCGAAACACGGTTTACTCGCGAAGGTTGAATTATCTTATCTATTTCGCGTTGCTGGGTCTTGTGGGAAACGATAAAAGCTGTGTTGAGCACTCACTATATCTCAATAGCGACGGCACGGGACCGTGCAAAGTATGTCTCCACCAGGTACGGCAATGCCGTTTTTTGTTCATCTGGGTCTTGTACTATCGTTCGTTTCGTTTGCCATCTGCAGTTTAACCCTCGCCATTTCCCCTCTCAACTTGCTCGGCCACGTCATCCTTATATCGAGTAGCGCGTGGCACTTTGCTGGTGGGCTAGCTCGACGCCATAAAGGGGAGGGGGCACAACATATACCTTGGTTTTTATAACTTGGGATTTGAGCTAAAGGTTCGCAAATCACGCGAGAAGGAGCTAAATATAGTAGTTTCAATAGGTTCTTAGCCCACATGTCGCGTGAGACCGTCTTCTAGGCCGGAATTTACCCGCGCACCACTCAGACGTCACCCCGGTTATACGACGCTTTCTCGTGGTCCCTTGAAAGTCCTATTATCGGGGTTCCATTGCATTAACTTTTATTATTACATTATATAGCAGGTTTTATGAGGGTAAAAACAAACTAAATGGTGTAATCGTGTTTCATTGAAGACTCCTTTAGAGAAAAGGCACGGCCGAACTCTGTGGAAAAAATTACGCCCACCTCCCCTCGCGGGAACCCTGTGTAGATGCGACGCATCGTGGGTTTCCCTCGGCGTTTCCGTTGGGTTGATTCTCCCATCGCGTGAAACGTGCCATGAACGCGTACGATGCATTTCCGTCTACTACGGGGTTCCCACATCCCGTGCACGTCGCTTTGCAGCCTCATCGTCGGTGGTGCTAGCAGTTCTGTTATTGGGCTGGCCGGTGCTTGTTGCGGTTGCGCCGACCATCGCGATAGCAGGCTTGTTAGTCTCCATTCAAAGCAGCGTTGGACATCGGAGCACCGGCGCTAGAACGACGGAACGGAGCGGCGCAGGTACCGCGTTGTATACCGCCGCATAACGGTGAGGGGAATGAGAGAGAGCAGCCCATGCGTTAACCGAGCGCTAGCGCGCGCCGACGCACAGCTGGCATTGCGAGGAGCGAGCGCTAACCCGCAGATAATGCTGCGGTGAGAGCGGCGGAGAGGGCATGCGCAGCTGGCGCGGACAACGACGACGCCGGATGGATGGAGGGATGCATGCATGCATGGACAAGCGGGTGAATGAGATGCGTCGCATCTAAAAAAATCAGTGCCCGTCCACTCTATGAAGAAGGGTGACCGCAAACCTCGGGGAAGTGCATAAAAAAACACAGTTATTTTTTATTTGCGATTAGCATACTTTCTAGCCAACTTTCTTAATGAAACTTGCCAGCACTAGCGGACAAACTTTTATTGAGTGAATCATACCTCGAAGGCGTTGCGCTGCTGAGCACAAGGTCAAAATTGGCAAATAGACGGAGAACTCTTTTTCGTAAGGCTCCTTACTCTTCCGCGTCGTAGGCATCTCGCTGCCTGTGCAACTCACCAACCCAAACCGCGGAGGACAGCAGTCGGGTGGCGTCGGCAGGTGAGACGTGCACGTTGAAATCTCCCGCCAGCAAAAGGTGAGCGCATGAGACCTGCCCACGCGTGCACGCCCCACCCTCGGACCGCTCACCACACCCGTGCACGCCTCACCGGCAACCAGTGTGGTGTATTTGCGCGAGCGTATACACGTGAAAAACGCCGGCGAAAATGTTTCTCCGAAAGCCTTTCAAGCTGAAGAAGAAAAACACCGGCAGAAACGTCGCACCAGGAGCCTTCAAGAAGGAAACACAAAGCACTAGCTTTTGAGTACGCAGAATTTTCGGTCTACGCCAATTTATCCAGGTACGCTAATGTGAAAACCGATGGACATACAGCTGCACTATGAACTATCCATTACAAACACCGAAGAAACCGCACTCTGGTTTCTGGAAACACAAAATCATAATTTGTGCATTAACTCACCCATTCAATTACGGTTGTTCGCGGATGACTGCGTCATATATTAAAGAGTAAACTCAACGGAAGACCAAATTCAGCTTAACCTTTCATTGCAGTTGATTCACGAGTGGTGTAATAATTGGAGGATCCCACCCAACGCCAAAAAAACTGTGAGCCTAAATTTTACTAAGAAGAAAAATCCACTGAACTTTGGTTACGCGCTTGATAATAAAGAAATCGGTGAAATTAATCATGCAAAATATTGGGCGTAACGATTACGACCAACCTTACTTGGGAGCCGCATATTAATGTCATATTCTCTAAAGCGCAAGGAATATTAGCATTTTTAAGAAGTAAATTAGGTAAGGCACCCCCTGAAGTGAAGTTACCTGCCTTTAAAACCCTTATAAGACCAGCCTTAGAATATGCAGATATCATTTGGGACCCACATAAACAGTATCTAATAAAGGAAATCAAACGAATTCAAAACTTGGCAGTTCGGTTTGTCTTCTCAGAATATTCTAGACACACTAGCGTCACAAATATAATAAACAAAGCTGAACTTCCCTCATTGGCATACCGAAGAATAACATCTAAACTAAAATTTAGATATCTTTTGTGCCACGGTCACTTTAACATCTCACGAGAAGATTATCTCCTTGAACACTTTAAACACTGTTTGCGAACAAACCACAACAAAGCGATTCGACAACCCATTAGCAACAACACCCACAGAC